>NC_135615.1:72718102-73345185 GCF_053574225.1 Canis aureus | reverse complement strand
ACCACATTCACCTTAACTTTTACTACAGTATATTGTTATAATTGTTCTATTTTATTATTGTTAATTTCTTACTATGTCTGATTGATAAATTAAACTTTATCATAGATATGTATGTATAGGAAAAGACCCAATATATGTAGGGTTTGAGATTATATGAGGTTTCAGGCATCCACTGGGGATCTTGCAATGTATCCCCCATGGATAAGGGGGCAACTACTGTGTTTAGCTGTGTGAACTTGAATATGTTACTTACTTTCTTTGTCAAATTGAATTTGCCTCAATTTCGTCATCATAAAAATAAGAATAAAAGTATGGACCCACCCCACGGAGTAGTTGTGGAGATGAAGTGACAGCAGGAAACTTAGCAGAGTGTATGGCACTTAAGTGCTCAGCAGTTGTTACAGTATCAGTTTGAGGTATATTTCTGGATTCATAAGGGGAACACTAAAACATAGAGGAGAATAGTGGCCCACTGTGAGTTCAGTGACACAGCTAGGAATGAAATCTAAGCCTCTTGAGTCCTAGCCTGGTACCATACTAACTTGACTATTTCTTTCTTTTTTTTTTTTTCTCTAAATTTTTAAAAAGATTTTATTTACTTATTCATGAGAGACATCGAGAGAGAGAGAGAGAGAGAGGCAGAGACACAGGCAGAGGGAGAATCAGGCCCTATGCAGAGAGCCTGATGTGGGACTCGATCCCGGGTCTCCAGGATCACACCCTGGGCCGAAGGCGGTGCTAAACCGCTGAGCCACCCGGGCTGCCCTAACTTGAATTTCTTTACTCAGCTTTGTGCTTTCTTCTTTTGGGGATTTTAGGAGGAGTGTAGTGTGAAATATGAACTAGAGCTTAAGGAGACATTGTGTGTAAAGGAAAAACATAACATATTCAAGTTGTAGATTTCTAGTACTGGGAGAAGTGTTAGCAATAATTCATTTAGAATCCTTCATCTATAACAGCCCAATCTACAACCAATCAGCAAAGGCTTTACTGATCCAGGATTAAAAGAAAAATAAGAGTGGGGCACCTGGCTGGCTTGGTGGTGGAGCATGCAACTCTGGATCTTGGGGTTGTGAGTTCAAGCCCCATGTTGGGTCTAGAGATTACGTAAATGATTTTTTTTTTTTAATTAAAAGAAAAATAAGGACAATATTGTGAGTGTTCCATAAAGCTAAAATGAGCTCAAAGAATGTCCTTTATCTTTACTCTTCCTACTTATCTGGTGTTGAAATGACCTTTCTTTTATAAAATGATTTTTTTTTAAAATTTTTATTTATTTATGATAGTCACACAGAGAGAGATAGAGAGAGGCAGAGACACAGGCAGAGGGAGAAGCAGGCTCCATGCACCGGGAGCCTGACGTGGGATTCGATCCCGGGTCTCCAGGATTGCGCCCTGGGCCAAAGGCAGGCGCTAAGCCACTGCGCCACCCAGGGATCCCTATAAAATGATTATGATGATACTAATTGGTGACAGTTTTTTTTAATGTCCTTATTTGGCAAAATAAAAAGTTAACAATGTTACATCAGCTTCTTCTCCCCATATAATTTTTTTACTAATAGTCTGCTGGTCTGTGAAATCCTCCTTTCTGCTATGATATTGGGGCATTCTATAGTTTTGGGTTCTTTTTAGTGGCATAGCAGTGTCTAGAAACATTTTAGAGCTCTTCTCTTAGAATTGTTTTAGACCCATTGCACATTGTTTAGAATAATGGCATTGCATGCAGGTCATTAACACTTGAGTTCAAATCCCAGCTCTGCTGCTTAACCAGCAGAGCCATCTTGGATGAGTGACTTCATCTCTCTCAATCTGTTTCTTGTCTTTAACAGTAGAGGTGATACTTGTTTCACAGAGATGTTTTGAAAATTAGATGAGTTCATGCTTAAAATGCCTAGCAGTAAATAGTCTGTCAATACATGTTAACACCAATACGTTTCTCCCCCAAACCTAGACAGTCTTTGCCCCATGAAGTAGTTCTATGTTTTGACACAGCAGATACTCATGTAGAGTTAACTTAGAATAATATTTTTTTTGTAGCCAATGGAGTTAGATTTAGGTGCTCATACAATGATATCTAATGTAATTGCACTTTCTAAAGAGGGTTCCGAAAATACTTTGGGGCTATGGCAGCATGATTAAAATATGCATAAGTATTTATACCCTTTTCCTTTCCTAGCCAATTGTTAATACTCATTTGAATGTAAATTTTCTAAACAGTTTTATTACTTTGTAGACACGCTTTTTTTTTTTTTTTTAAGATTTTATTTATTCATGAGAGAGAGGCAGAGATACAGGCAGAGGGAGAAGCAGGCTCCATGCAGGAAGCCTGACGTGGGACTTGATCCCGGGTCTCCAGGATCATGCCCTGGGCTGAAGGCAGCGCTAAACCACTGAGCCACCCTGGCTGCCCTGTGGACATGCTTTGTACTTGTTTCCTGGTTGACCTAAAATTAAGATCCAGTGAAATCTTAAATTCCTAATGGATAGAAGATAGCCACTCCCACAGGCCACATTCATCTAATAGAATTAAGAAAAGTTCTTTTCATACCAACATAAGACATTAAACCACTGCATTTGGGGAGATTAATTGCCATCCATCCCCCAAAAATGCTAGTAAATTGTTCTGAGCTCTTTATCTTGAAGAATAGTGGGAAATAGTTTTGTTTTTACCTTGGTAAGAAATTTTATCTATTCAAGATTCTCTGCTTACTAGATTAGAAGAATTTTTGTTAAATCCTGTTGAAACAAGATTTAAGTAATATTTAATTTAATATTTATTTAGAAACTGATTATTGATGAGAAGAAGTATTACTTATTTGGGAGAAACCCTGATTTGTGTGACTTTACCATTGACCACCAGTCTTGCTCTCGGGTCCACGCTGCCTTGGTCTACCACAAGCATCTGAAGAGAGTTTTCCTAATAGATCTCAACAGTAGTAAGTAACTCACATCCTATCCTTTTTCACACATTCCCTTTGGGGTAATGTGAAAATGCTCTTTGGGTTCTTCAGTTTTGAAATCATGTTTTATTGTTTATAGGGAAGAAGTTTATGTTTGGTTTTTAAATCAGCTCTTCTCTCTTTCTGAGGTATCTCCTATTTTCCTGAAATAATTGATGACTGGAAAGAGAAGAGGGTTTTGGGGAGTCATGTCCTGGAAAAGGCAATAGGTATATTCAGAGAACCCCAAAAAAGATACCCAGGAACCAGGGGCTATGGGAATTCAGGTGTTTATAGGACTGCAGTAAAACTGTCCAGTTAAAGCAGAAGCTAAGGAGGGTTCCATTAGAATTAGTATTAGAATTAGTGGTGCAGAACATTAAAAAATACTTGCTTTCAGTGAAATTAAAATTTTAATTTTAAAATTTCAGTTTTTAATTTTTTTATGATGGGTTCTTTATTCCAGCTACATTTTGCTTTGACTTGCTAATAATACCAATTTTTATTCCATGAGCATATTCCAAGTTAAGATTTTCAACTTTGCCAAAGATAATCCCAGAAAAGCAATTGAGACTTAACTGCATGGGGCTCTAAAGTTTGTTCATTCTGCCCATGTATCAATAGAGTGTAAAATGTAAAGGCTCAGGAGATGGGGGGTAGGGGGTGGGGTAACTAGTGACAGACATTAAGGAAAGCACGTGATGTGATGAGCACTGGTTGTTACACACAACTGATGAATTATTGAACTCTGCATCTGAAACTAATGATGTACTATATGTTGGCTAATTGAATTTAAATTAAAAAAACAAGTGTAAAGTCCCCTGCTCCTGGGCTGATCATGTGCTGCTATTTATCCCCTCTCTAATACACACACACACACACACACACACACACACACACACCCAATCTGCTTATATAATGGCGCCTTGTCTCACAAGTACTTACTTGCAAATTTATCTCATCTTTCTCTCCATTTTATAACATGCAGAATGCAGACATGGAAAAATATTCACACTCTCCAGTAGGATATTGGCTTTCCTTGGCATTCATATTGGGCCTATTTTAGCCAACATCCTTTATTGTCCTGGAGAAAACCCAAATATAACTGCCACCAGACCAGAAGTTCTTATATTCCTTATACTTGGGGATGGAGAGGTCAGAGCACAGCAATGTCTGTCTTCTGCCTTGTGGGGCATGGCTGTTGCTGGGTTGGAGCCATTTCTGCTGGAGCCAGAATGAAGCCAAAGCTGTCTGGCAGCAGAGAGCAAGCAGTGGTCTTTGTTATATGGGGTAAGGACATGTCTGAAGATGTGTAAGAAATCCACTGAAGAGATTTAAGACTCAGTGAAGAATTTCCTTTTCATTGTGACCAATGACAAGAGATGCAAAGTGGACCCAGTGCTATTTTCATTTAAAAAAACAAAACTAATGTGCTGGGAGGAGCTACTCACCCTCCTACAACTCCGGTTGGTTTTTGTTTCTGTTTTCTCTCTTATATTTCTGATTTGATTATTCCCAGCACACGGCACTTTCTTGGGTCACATTCGGTTGGAACCTCACAAGCCTCAGCAAATTCCCATCGATTCCACAGTCTCGTTTGGCGCATCCACAAGGGCCTACACTCTACGTGAGAAGCCTCAGACACTGCCGTCAGCTGTGAAGGGAGATGAGAAGATGGGTGGAGAGGATGATGAGCTCAAGGGCCTCCTGGGGCTTCCAGAGGAGGAGACCGAGCTTGATGTAATTCCACGTCCGTCTATGGCATTATTTTGTCTTTTGGGACTCTGGTTTTCGCAGTATGTAGCTGTTCTGAGTAGCTTGAAATACCAGTGACTTAGAATCAGGAGGTTTTTCTTGAGCCCAGTAGTGAGCTTTGCCATTTTGCCAGGACATTGTGGCCTGATGTGACACACCTGGAACAGCTCTGCTGTGTACACTTGGCTGTGTCCAGCCAGACCTCACAAGGAGTTCCTAACAGTAGACCTTCATGGTCTTCTCTGCATCCTCACTGGATATTAGAAGCCAAGGCTGGGAGTTACATTTCTAGAGCTGCACGGTCCTATGCAGTAGCTACTAACCACACTTCTGGTACTCAGTAGTTACATGCGGCAGGTGACTACCATATTGAATGGCAAGGATATAGAACATTTCCATCACCCAGAAAGCTTGGTTGGATAGCACAGGCTTAGAGAAACTGAAGCTTTCATTCAGTTATGTTGTTTTTGTTTTTGTTTTTTTGATATGGTTCAAATAACCTAAGAATCTTCTGAATAGAACTAGGCTGCTTTTGGTCTTAGAGGCCTAGCTGCCCTCAAAGGCCATGAATTTTATAAGATGTAATTTTAAAGTGCTAAAGTTTTCCTTTTCTAGAGGCCAGCCCCAGTGGTTTGTGATGCAACTGTTGTCCTTTACATGTCTGTTGCTACACTGGTGTGATTGGTCTATTCAGGTGGACCAAATGCCAGCATGTCCTTAACTTTCTTCATGCATTTACCTGTTGTTCATCAAGGCAGTTTCCCAGCTCTTGGGAAGAAAAGTACAGCAGAATCGTTATAATTTAGAAGTTACTTTGTTCAAAAGAAGTAGCCTCATAGCAGGGCACCTTGCTGACAGTCACTCTTACCCATTTCTCCTCCAGGTTGCTTCTGTGCTTCCCTGTCTTTTAGGTTCAGTTTGTTAGGTCCTCCCTGGGTCTTGATTCTCAAGACATTTGGAATGTCTCTGACTGCAGTGCAGATTGGAATAAGTCCAGAGGTTTGGGAAGAGGCAGGCAGCAGTGCTGAGGCCAAGTTAATCATTGAAATAGATAGGTGGTTATGAATAGAAATGGGGCCATATACAGGGACAGGGAGTGACAAACTATTAGTGCCAAATATTAAATGCACTGACCCTGTACTTCTGAGCTTTAGTAGGGAGGGCTGCGGAAAGAACCTGTCAGTTGCCCTCTCTCATCTCTGTTTCATTACTTGAAGGCAGTTCAGGGAGTTCATTCTGGTCACATTCTTTAATTTGCAGCATGAATACATGATAGTCTTTCTTTCCCCCCAAGACACAGAACCTCAACTCAAAGATATTTGCACAGACAATCTGTTCTCAATCCAAGGTTCTTTTTTGTCTCTTTGTGACCATCACTGCCCCCTAGTCAGTGAGGATGTTCCATAGTCTGTCAAAAGAGGCTTGTTAATAGTATCCTTCAGATTTCCTGTGTACTGACTCCTGTCTGTCTGTGTGAACCCTGGCCCAGAACCTGACAGAGTTCAACACTGCCCACAACAAGCGGATTTCCACCCTGACCATTGAGGAGGGGAATCTCGACATTCAGAGACCAAAGAGGAAGAGGAAGAACTCGCGGGTGACTTTCAGTGAGGATGATGAGATCATCAACCCAGGTGAGGTGTCTTCCTAGTTTCTTCCAATGAAAAGGTTGTGATCTCAGAGAGTAGTGTGCACAATGTGTAGGTTAGTTGTAATGTTTCTCAACAAGGTGTAGGATAACTAGTGTTATATAAAGGAGAGAGGATTCTTACAGGTCGTTGATGGAGTACCCTCAAACACTCAAGCATTATCCAGTTGCCTTTTGAAAGAAGTACCCAAAGGAAGGACCCGTGTAATTCAGCAGACAGTGCGAGGCTGTAATTCCCACCTGCTGATCCTGCAAGTCTGTATCATAGTGGAGGTTGAAGTAGAGTTGTTTGTTGTCTTACTGTCTGTGGAGTTCTGAGTATGATTGGTAACTCTAAGATTGGAAAACCTATCACCATCAACCGCACTGAAGACTTGCCTCTCTATAAGGATTTAATGCATAGTTTGTATGGAAATGTCAGCAAGCTGAGAGAGCATCTGCTTATGGAAAGGTCATCAAGTTCACCAGTTTGTTCCATCATTCAACATCCATTTATTGGGCTCACATAGTATGTCAAGTTCTCTGGTAGGTAGATGACATCGAGCCAGGAGGTATCGTTTGTATGATGAGGATAGAATTGAGATTCCGAAAACCTTGTTTGAAGTCAGTCTCATTGGATGGAAACAAGGATCCCAAACTAACAAGTTGTTTTACTTCCCAAATGAAATACAATGAGAATAACTTTCAGGTCTTGCACTTAGGTTCAAAATATCAATTATTTAAATGCAGAAGATCCATTCCAGTGATAGCTCATGGGGAAAAAATGATCTAGGGAGTTTAGTTAATTGACTGAGTCATCAGGGGGATGTGGAAACTAATCAAGTGCAGCTTAAGTTGCATTAATAGAAGAGTAAAGTTGCATTAATAGACAGTAACCCCACTCACCTATGTTCTGGGCAGACTTCACCCAAACGGGTTACCAAATGCAAGTGCGGCCTCAACTACCAAATGTGTTATGTAGTCCTGAGGGAGGAGGAGACTCACAGCTATGGAAAACCATCCCCCAAATGCTGAGAATGTAGGGGAGCCATGCTTGAGGAGGCACAGCCACTGTAGTTTGGATATTTGCAGGACTGACCTTAGAGGAAAAGGAATAAACAAAGCCAGAGCCAGTGAGTAGAAGTATTTAGCTCAGCATAAAAAGCAACAAGGGCAGCCCCAGTGGCACAGCAGTTTGGCAGCCCGGGGTGTGATCCTGGAGACCCAGGATCAAGTCCCATGTCGGGCTTCCTGCACGGAGCCTGCCTCTCCCTCTGCCTGTCTCTGCCTCTCTCTCACTCTCTCTGAATAAATAAATAAATAAACCTTTAAAAAAAAAAAAAAGGCAACAACAAATCCTTCATATATTTAGAAGAATTTAAAAAGAGTCCTATGAAAGATCAAGGCATTCGCTCGTTTGGTGTGTGGATAGAGAGGATTACTCTCCAGGCAGTGAATGCCCAACGGAAGTGTTCAGGCAGGGGCTGAGTGACCTATTGGGGAAATTTATTCCTGGGCCCCAGAACCTATTGAATAAGAATTCCTAGGGGTTGGACCTAAAAATTTATAGTTTTAAACAAGCTCTTATTTGTACTGATGAATAGCCAGCAATTTGGGAATCACTGGACTGGTCAATCTTAAATATGTTTCAGAACTCAGAGTCTGATTTGCTCTGTTTTTCTCTTTGAGAATTATTGCCCTGAGGGAACCTGGATGGTTCAGTCAGTTAAGCATCCTACTCTTGGTTTGGGCTCAGGTTATGTTCTCAGGATCGTGGGATCAAGCCCCTTGTTGGGCTCTGTACTGAGTGTGGAGTCTGCTGGCATTTCTCCCCCTCTGTCCCTGCCATCACTGTGGTTACACTGTCTCCTCCCTTCAAATAAAAATAAATAAATATAAATAAGTAAGTAAATAAATAATCATCTATCTTTTTTAAAAATTAAAAAAAAGAAAAAAATATTGCCCTGGAGCAGAATGTGTATTCAGACAGAGCCTAACATAGCCGTTAAGAGGACCTGAGTGTGAAATGGACCTTTCCACTTAGTAGCTCTGTGACCTTGACCAAGTAACTGAACAGATATTGGCCTCACAGGATTGGTGAGGCTAAACGATTAATATATGTACAAATGTACAAATACTTTAGATCAGTGCTCGGCAATCTGTAAGCCCTTGGCAAATGTTAGCCATTATCCCCATTGTCCTCAATTACCACTTTTGTGTTTTATCCACACAACCTTTTCCTATACCAGAAGTAGACTTAGCAGGGAATTTGTCAGTAGATCTTTAGGGGCAGACATCTCATGAAATGGGTGTATCCTCTTTCTTGGAGTGGAATGACTAAACATGAGGAGAAGGTGAGAAGCCTGAGCACCATTCAGCCAGCACGGCACAGGACAAGGAGCCCTCAGAGAGTTAGCCCCACCTCTCCAGAGGCCTGTTGAACATGTGGAGTGCATACTCCATTAGCCACTCCTCTTGGGCTCCGGTTGCTATTGTGCTTCATTTAGCTTTCCTTGCTGAAGGGATGATTGGAACAGGGCTCCTATGGGGATGAGAAAAAAGGTAAGGATGCCTTTTATAGAAACCTCATCTCTTTCCTGATGAGCCTGGATCTTTTCTTCTTTCTTCATATAAAAGTCATTCATTTGTTCATTCACTGAACAAAGATTTGTTGTGAATGTAATGCCAGGGTATATTCTTTGGAGGCATCCTAATATGTGAAAAACCAGACTTATTAAATAAGCCAGGGATTAATTATTCAAATAATGAATCTTTGTTTTCCAAAGGGATTCGTAGGAGTGTTTCTTTGAATAGCAGACACCCTTTCTGCATTTAAAATAAGATCTACAGCCCCTATAAGGGAAACTGCTCCTTTCCATCACTATATTAAGACAAAGGGGGCTTGGAGTAGTTTTTTTTTTTTTTTTAAAGGAATTTTATTTTATTTTTTTTTAATTTTTATTTATTTATGATAGTTATACAGAGGGAGAGAGAGAGAGAGGCAGAGACATAGGCAGAGGGAGAAGCAGGCTCCATGCACCGGGAGCCCAATGTGGGATTCGATCCCGGGTCTCCAGGATCGCGCCCTGGGCCAAAGGCAGGCGCTAAACCGCTGCGCCACCCAGGGATCCCATAGTTTTTAAATTAATGATAGTAATTTTACCTGCCCGTTTCCACGATTTCAGCCTTCATCGAGAAAGGTCCTGGTCATCCTAGGTTATCCAGCCCAGTTGTCCCCTCTGTACTCCAGGAACACTTTTGCCCCCTTCATTGTACTGTAGCCTGCCCAGCTTTTCAACTGTAAACTCCTTAAAGGCAGGACAGTATCTTGCTCTTTATTCCTGTGCTTGATGTGCAATAAATGAGGCATGAGAGAGTTACAAGCATGTCCCTTACTTGGTCTTAGCACTTTCTTCCTGCAGTGAATGAGGCTAGAAACTTTGTAGGACACAATAACGTGTGTGTAACTTGTGAAAAGGAGCTGCTCCCCGGGCAGCCCCGGTGGCGCAGCGGTTTAGCGCCACCTTGCAGCCTAGGGCGTGATCCTGGAGGCCCTGGATCTAGTCCCACGTCAGGCTCTCTGCATGGTGCCTGCTTCTCCATCTGCCTGTGTCTCTATCAATAAATAAATAAATAATCTTTAAAAAAAAAAAAAAAAAAGGGAGCTGCTCCCCATTCTGCCCAGATAGGGGGCTTCAGATCCCCTGTCTTGATTGTATACAGTTGTTCAGGTCGGAAGGCCAGTTAACTTGGAAGCCCTGGGTCTGAATCTCAATTTCTGTCATTTGGTAATGAGCAGTGGGCATCGTCAAGGTGCATGGTATGTGACTACTGCTCATGTGTCACATGTCATTGTTTTATCACTAACATGGGATTGATGAAATCTGCTCTTTGGTTTCTTCCTTCAGAGAGGGACATATATGGAATAGGAAAGAACTTGGGAAGGCAGTACACTGCAGTGTTCCAGAGCCCAGGCCTGTTTCTGACTGCTTTGACTCAAATCCTGGTCTGTCCAGTAATCATACTGGGGAGTCTGCTGGGGAGTCATGCTGAACCTTGCATGGTGACTGGACCAGGCACTTCACTCCTCTATGCCTGAGCATGTGTGTTAGATGTTAGATGTTGACTCTAGTCGTCCTCATCTTGTGGAGTTGTGAGGATTTAATGCAGTGCCAGCACTCAGTAAGCACTTGAAGTGTTAGCTGTATTTTACTGTTTTAATATGAGTTGTGATTACTTTGTTTGCAGTGGGCCCTATTGCCTTAATCTTCCCAGCAGAGTATCAAACTAACCCAGCTCTTGTGTCTTCTGCAGAGGATGTGGATCCCTCAGTCGGTCGCTTCCGGAACATGGTGCAGACTGCTGTGGTCCCCGTCAAGGTAGGAAGCACATTGTAACAGGATTTGAAATGCCATACAGTCTAGTTTAAAAACCCACTCTATTACACGTGTAGGTAAATGTTAGTTTTAAGCACGTTCTCTATAGGGCATCTGGGTGGCTCAGTTGGTTAAGCATTTATCTTCAGCTCAGGTCATGATCCCAGGGTCCTGAGATTGAGCCCTGTATTGGGCTCTCTGCTTAATGGGGAGTCTGCTTCTCCCTCTGCCTGCTGCTTCCCCTGCTTGTATGTACATGGGTGTGTGCTCTCTCTCTCTCTCTTTCTGTCAAATAAATAAAATCTTAAGAAACAACAACACACATTCTTTGCTCTTCTCCTATTTTTCATCATGTGGAAATACTTTCATTCCACCTGAATCTAAGGGATCTGGAATGCCATAGAAAGACTGCAGGTGACGGGCCAGCTTTATGCTGCGTGTAAATTATGGTGTGCTGGGAGTCTCAGCTTACCTCCCAGCAGGGTGCAGAGAGGCCCACTTTTTTTTTAGCCTTCCCTTTTGACTCCAAGTAAGCTATTAGGCGAGGAAGAGGCATTGTTGCATTTCTGCACAGCACCTCCAGCTTTGGCCATGCCTTTGTGTTGTGATTGGGAATGACACAGATAGGAAAGGCAGCCCAGATCTGGATTAGGCTGAAAGATCAGGTGTGTTGAAGAACCAAGAGGTGGAAGTTACAGAGATGGTCTGATTGCTCAACATGTGGAAGAATTATTTGACAATGTAGACTGTCCAAAGGGGGCAGATGGCCCATTGAAGTAGTGAGATCCTTGGGAATTAGAGATATTCAGGAAGTGATTGGAAGATGCTAGTCAGATGTACTATAGAAAGGTTTATTAAAACAAAAAACAAAAAAACTTCAGGGGCATCTGGGTGTCTCAGTCAGTTAAGTGTGCAACTGTTGATCTTGGCTTAGGTCTTGATCTCAGGGTTGTGAGTTCAAGCCCTGCATTGGGCTTCATGCTGGGGGTAGAGCCTAGTTTGTTTGTTTTAAAATTATTTATTTATTTATTTTTTTAAAGATTTTATTTATCCATTCATGAGAGACAGAGAGAGGCAGAGACACAGGTAGAGGGAGAAGTAGGTTCCATGTAGAGAGCCCTATGTGGGACTCGATCCCAGGACTCCGGGATCATGCCCTGGGCCAAAGGCAGACGCTCAACCACTGAGCCACCCAAGCGTCCCTAGAGCCTACTTAAAAAAAAAAAAAATCTTTATGGATTGTATCAAACTAGATTGATTAACTATGTCAAATTTTTGGTTAGTCTTTTTTAATCCAAAAGGGGTAGAGGGTGGAGGGGGATCTTGCGTGAACATTCATAAGGCAGTGTGAAAAAGTACAGATGGAATGTTTTTCCATCTTCATAGCATTCATGTGACATTTCTCCTAGAGCTCTTTTTCTCTTTTTGCTTCTTCCTTTGAAATGTTCTGTTGTCATTAAAGTATAAAACCAGGGCCTCCTGGGTGGCTCGTTCAGTTAAGTGTCTGACTCTTGATTTCAGCTCAGGTCATGATCTCAGGGTTGTGGGATTGAGCCCCTAGTCGGGAGCTTGCCTATGATTTCTTCTCTCCCTTGACCCCTCTCTCCACCAACCCAAAAAAGTATAAAACCAGCAACGGGGCAGGCACCTGGCTGGCTTGGTCAGTAGAGCATGGGACTCCTGATCTCAGGGTCGTGAGTTTGAGCCCTACTTTGGGTGTAGAGATTACTTTTTTAAAAAAGTATAAAAGCAGCAGATATTTTTACTTGTTTGTCAATTTTATTATGATATAATTTATATACAATAAAATGCATACATTTTAAGTTTGTAGTTTAAGTTTTGACAAATATATACATGTGGGTAACCACCACTATACTTCATATATAGATTTACATCACTCCAGAAAGTTCCCTTATGTTCTCTTGCTGTCAGCCCCCGGCACCCAGTAAACTACTTCCCATCACTGCAGATTTGTTTTTGTTTCAGATTAATGTTTAAAAATCAGGCAGTCAACAAGATACTTTTTATTTAAGTACTTAACTATCACCTATTATCACCTCTGCTTCCTAAAAGGGTGTTTTAATGTCAAAAGGAGAGGGAGGCTATGACTTTGAGATAAAGAGCAATCACTTAAACTGGACAAGTTTTTTTTTTTTTTTTTTTTTTTTTTTTTATTTATGATAGTCACACACACACAGAGAGAGAGAGAGAGAGAGAGAGGCAGAGACACAGGCAGAGGGAGAGGCAGGCTCCATGCACCGGGAGCCTGATGTGGGATTCGATCCCGGGTCTCCAGGATCACACCCTGGGCCAAAGGCAGGCGCCAAACCGCTGCGCCACCCAGGGATCCCTAAACTGGACAAGTTTTATGAAAAGCTTATACATTGTCTTCACTTTTCTCAGGATGGTGAGCCCTTTGTGGGGAGCAGTGTTTGGGGGCCACCATGTTAGACAACAACTGTCCCATCTCTTCAGACCCTGAGATTTCAGGATAGTGAAATAAGTTGTCCTGGGAAGAGCAAGCCAAGGGATTGGGGCCTTCTCCCAAGTTTCTAGGGATGGCTTAAAGAAGGCTAACTAACACCCTCTTGTGCCTCACCTCTTGCCTCCTTTGTTCCTTCTGAACCACAGAAGAAGCGGGTGGAAGGCCCTGGCTCCCTGGGCCTGGAGGAATCGGGGAGCAGGCGCATGCAGAACTTTGCATTCAGTGGAGGACTCTATGGGGGCCTGCCCCCCACACACAGCGAAGCCGGCTCCCAGCCGCATGGTATCCACGGGACAGCACTCATCGGTGGCTTGCCCATGCCATACCCGAACCTCGCCCCTGACGTGGACTTGACTCCCGTCGTGCCGTCAGCAGTGAACATGAACCCTGCACCAAACCCTGCAGTCTATAACCCTGAAGCCGTCAACGAACCCAAGAAGAAAAAATATGCAAAAGAGGCTTGGCCGGGCAAGAAGCCCACACCTTCCTTACTGATTTGATATTTTTGGTCATGGAGAAGGGTGGGATTGGGTGGGAATTGGGTGGAAGGGTGAGGGGGGAGCTAATGAACTAGGGAGAAAAACTTTCCATGTGTGCGGTCTCGTCTTTCAGAATGTCTCCTGGGGCCCTAACCATGTACTATTAAAGCTGGGGGTGGGGTTGAAATATCCCATAAAGACCTGTCTTCAGAACACTTTGAGTATAGAGCAGTATTTCCTATTTCCTGCTAGGTAGGCTGCCCTGGCTCTTTCCCAGTCCTTCCATTACCTCCTTTTCTTTTCTCCCTCGTTCTAGGGTCATTTTGATTTAAAGTCCCGTACCGTGGGGGGAAACTCCAGGCCCTCAGGTGGGATCTAGAGCCGTGGCGGTGGCAGCAGCATCAACCAGCCTGTGGGTCCAGCAGCCTGATTTCTGTTTATTGTCCCTGTAAGTCCCAGATAGCGAAGGGGTTGCCATGGATCCCAGGTCGGTCAGAAGAGGGTTTAGAATTCTTTAGTTAAACTAAGGTTTCGACTCTATGTTTGCCTAAGTCACTGGTTTTGAGGTCCAATAGTTAGGCTTTTTTCTCTTTTGTCCTTTCTGTTGGAATGAGAACATTTTGATTTTCCTTCATCTGTGACCAGCGCCCATAGACATGGGTGGGTAGTTTGAAACTTGAGTATTGTTGGCACTTCACCTGTTTCTCTTGTCATACCTGAGTGCTCTACTTGCCGAAGTTTCTTGTTTGATCCCAGAGTACTGTCCTCTAAGGTGTTGCTTTCCTTTTCAAGTGTGTTGTGAAGGCAATTTTTTAAGGATATGACCAGTTAGAGCAACAATTCCAATTAAAAAGGAAAAGATTTTACTTTGCAAGTAACTGATGTCTTTAAGAGGACATTTTTAAGTGTTGGTTCAGAGGCTCTCCCCTCCTCTACTGAGAGCTCTCCTAACCCAGAGCTCCAGGACTCGGCCCAGCTAACAAACGTAGGAGACGAAGGTAGCAAACAGTGATATGAGCTTTGTACAGAGATTTGTACATTTGTGTAATAGGCCTTTTCACGCTTTATGTGTAGCTTTTTACCTGTAACCTTTATTACATTGTAAATTAAACGTAACTTTTGTCATTTCGTGCAGTCTGTGATTTGTCACCATCAAGGATTCCCGCTACCATCGGGAATGTTTGTCAGAGGTACAGCTATCGGGCTTGGGAGGTGATGCTCTGGCCCCATTTTATTGCCACAAATAAAGATGCCCCCTGCTGAATGTGGAAATTCTAATTAGAGATTCCAGTCCCCAGACTGAAGCCTCACTGAGCAAAGTGGGTTAAGAGGTGCCTGGTGCCCTTCATCAGGAGGCAGAGCCACAGAACTGACACCAGGAGCCTGGGCTTCAGGGCGCCTGTCCCGGGTGGGCATTGCATGAGTCGCCAGCTCTCTGCCTCCGGCTGCTCTGCCCACCAGCTCTCCAGCTCAGGAGGCTCAAGTTGTGTAGGTTTGTAGGGGTTTCAGCCAGAGTTTGGATCGCATGTGTGTGTCTTGCACAGCAGGACCTCATAGGCAGGGAGTGGCTTTGTGGTGAAGATGCCAACTAGCTTCCAGATCGCTTGGGCTGAGAGTGGCCTTGGGGCCGGAGCAGCCAGTGGAGAAACGGATCCGTAAGGTCTCAGCTGTGTAAGAAGTTGACTTGTTATCTTCTGTAAAGATGAGGGTCCCCATCTTACCAGGACACCTCCCTCGTACTGTAGTGAAGGTGATGTGTTAGTGCTCCCCACAGTCCTTCACCCAGCACTTGTCCACCCTGCCTACCATTTACAGCAAGTCATTTAACTTCCACAGGCCTAAGGAGAAGCCTGTTTTTATCCCCACTTTACAGACGAGAAACAAACTTCCCTGTGATCCCACTGCAGCAAAACTTTAGTCTGAATCCAGAGCCTGAGCGTGGGCTTCCACAACTTCCGGGAGGTGTGAGGGTGAGGGACGTGCTTGGCCTGTGGGTAGCACACCCACCATCGTGCTCGGTAGGCCAGAGCTCTTTCTATGCCTAGGTTTGTTTTGGAGTTAAAGTTTTCTGACCTGAACAACTTACTGCAAGTTACATGTGGGCTTAGATCTAGTTTAAATAATAAAATAAACCCTTCCTGGTGAGGGAGCCTATAGTGTGTGTTATTTGGTTTCAGAATCTGAGTCACAGAGGGAAACTTGCAGTGTTGTCTCAAAAACTCAGCAGAGAATATCCACGCCTGCCAAGTTCCACCTTTCCCTGCAAGTGCCCATTTGACTTTAGTGGAAGGAGGACTTTGGTAGTTCCGTGACACAAAGGAGTGTGTATGTGTGTAGGGCTCACCTGGCACCATATGTCCGATTCATCCCAGTCATGTTGTAGTGCCTCTCAAAGATGAGCACTGCAGACAAGGGCTCAGCTGCCTCTCGCCCTTAATGCAGCTCTAGACGGGACCTCTGGTGGATAAGCCCCTCCTGTTCACCACAAGGACTGGCAGATGGTTATCACTCTAGTGAGCACGACACTGCTGTGGGACACAGTATCCCCCAAGCCTGGGACACAGACCTACTCTGGAGGAGAAGCAATTGCAAGGTTTCCCCAGAGGCCTGTGCCCACTCATGGGCCATCCATTAAGGAGGGAGGGGATGACCCTTGTTCCCTTTCCCAGGGTGAGAGTGGGTGGTGAACCCTGTGGTGAAAGACACCTGTGGACAGGAAGCAACCTACCCTGGGGTGTCTGGGTGGCTCAGTCAGTTAAGCATCTGCCTTTGGCTCAGGTCATGATTTCAGGGTCCTGGGATCAATCTCCACATCAGGCTCCCTGCTCAGTGCTCAGTGGGGAGTCAGCTTCTCCCTCTCCCTCTGCATCTCCCCCTGCTCTATCTCTGTCTCTCACAAATAAATAAAATCTAAAAAAAAAAAAAAAAAAAAAAAAAATTTCCCCAGGTGTTTCTGGCTTAAAATTAGCTTTTGGTGACAGCTTGCTTAAAATATGTCCTCTAGCTGCAAATCAGAATTCTAGAGTCCAAAGGACTTACGAGATCCTGTCTGGATCCTTCATTTTGCTTGTGAGCAAACCATGACAGTGGGGACCCACTTCTTGCAACTAACATGGATGGAAATGTGGGACCAGGCACGCAGAAGTGCACCACCCTGTCTGCAAGAGGCCTGCCTTCTGGAAGGAGGCACTCATGTGCACACACACTAGCGGTGCTGTCACGGCTGAGCGCTTTAGTGGAAGGACAGACAGGGTGAGGACAGTAGAGAAGGGCAAGGAGGTCAGGGAGACGGCATTTGACACATTTGAGCGGAGCACTGAAGAACTAGTAGGGAATTGCCATAGGGAGGAGTGTGGATCAAGCTTCTCCAGGCAGAGGATACTGCGTGAGAGGGAGGACTCAGAACTGTGGGGGTGGCGGGTAGGGGTAGCAGGCAATCAGAAAGGCAGAGGCCAGATCCCACCCCTAAGCTTCGCGGGGCAATTGGAAAGTTTCAAGTTACGCAAGGTGTTTTTTTCTCCTCCTCCTTTTTTTAAGGTTTTATTTATTCATGAGAGACACAGAAGGAGAAGCAGAGACACAGGAAGAAGCAGGCTCCATGCAGGGAGCCCGACGTGGGACTCGATCCCAAATCCCGGCATCACGACCGAGCCAAAGGCAGACGCTCAACCACTGAGCCACCCAGGTGCCCTTCCGTAGTTTGTTTTAAAAAAGAAGAGAGAAAGGAAGAGGAAAGAAGGAGAGGGAAGGAGGGAGGAGGGAGGAAGGAATAGCAGAGTTAGTAGAGACAGGCTCCTGTAGAAATACTAGAAAATCCAGAGCACGGGCATCTCGCCCCACCCCCACCCAGAGTCCGGGAGGGACTTCCAGGGGCGGAGGGGAGGGGGGGGAGGGTTTCAGGATTCGGATGTTAGAAAATGCCTCTGGCCGCAGGTGAATAAGGTTGTCCCCGAGCACAGGTGAGTCTCCCTGGTTCGAATGCTCCCTCGCTCACGGTTTAGCAAACCGAAAGTTAAGTCGGAATGTTGGGAAAATATGGAGGAGAGAGTTTTGCCATAATTGTCTCCGCAGGGGCGGCGGGGCTGGGGTGCGGAGAAAGCTTCAGAGGGGCGGCCTTTGCTGCTGCCGGGAGGCCGCGGGGAGGGCGCGCCAAGCGGGGGCAGCCTCGGGAGCAGCGCGGGCGGGTGATTAAAGGCCCCAGCACAAGATGGGGGTGGCGGGAAGGCCCTGGGGCGCTCACCCACGGCGCCTGGACGGAGATTGGAGTGGGAGGCCCCCCTCTGACCCCGGGCGAGGCGCAGTCCCGGAGTCGGCCAGCAGGCGGGGCCCGCTCGCCTCCTTGGAGCGGCCGTGGGCGCGGGGCGACCTCCCGGGGCCGGGGGAGGCAGCGGGAGGAGGAACCGGCTGGCTCGTCCTGCGTCCTGCCCGCGCTTTGTCTTCGCTGTTCCCCTAACTCTCCCAACAGCCCCGAGAGCAGGTCGGCGGTGCGCCCGTCACAGCTGGGGGCGTCGAGGCTCGGAGAGCGCACAGGCCAAGGCCAGCGCTGACCAGTGGCGGAGCCGCGGCCCCGTGTCTTGGACTGTGACCCGCACGGGGAACCTCCTGACCTGGGCGGCGCCCTGCCCGCGCCGGGGGTCCGGGAGGCACCGGAGCCAAGTCCCGTCCTAATTTTTCTCCTTGTCAATTTCCTACTGTAGCCGGGACACGGGGGCACCTGGCTCGGGGGCTCCCAAACAGGCCAGCTTCGGCCCCTGGCCACTGGCAGATCCAAAGGTGGAGGGAGGAGAGGTGGTGGAGCAAGAGAGGGGTGCACGTCGGTGAGGCCCACCCCGGGAAGACGCCCCCCGATCCCTGAGCCGCGCTCCAAAGTGCTGAAAACACAAGGAGAATGTGCGACAGGTGGGTGGGGCCGGGCAAGTGGGCAGCTCTAAACCTTCTCGTGATTCCATTTCCCACCAGCTACCTCAGCTTCCTTCCACTTCTCTGCTCGGCTTTGCGGTCCACCGCCTGGAAAGAATTGTCTTACTTTGCTGTCTCAGCTGCTTCTCCTCCACTGGCTCTTGCATCCACTCCCGGCAGGCTTTTGCCCCAACACTCCATCAAGACCTCGCCTGCTTATACCCTGTGCCGCCCAGAATGCTCCAGAGGCCCCTCATTTCCTCCAGAGCAAGAGCCCATCTTTCCGCTGCAGGTCTGGCCCTACTCTGTCCCCACTCCCATTACCTCTCAGCTTTCCTACCACACAGGGTGAGTGGCTGGTCCCCCAACCCTACCCCCATGGCTAGGGTGCTTCCCCAGATGTCAGCATGGCCCCTCCTTCACTGCCTTCAAGTTGTGGAAGAGAGAAGCCAGCCTTGACCTCTCAGAGCTGGCCTGGCACTCACAGCTGGGCCTCGGTGTTCTGTGGAGCAGAAACAACTTCACATAACATCACCGTCGGACAGAGCCGCTGGGTGTCAGTGATGAACGCAAACAGGACTACTCTGTGATTGTGTCTGAACACAGACCAAACATGAACATTGCCCAAACCACAAAGACCAGCCATCATTATCATGGGTTGACTTGTGGTTCCAAACGGTACGTACACCTGGAACCTCAGAATGTGACCTTATTTGGAAAAAGAGTCTTTGCAATGTAATCGAAGGATAAGGTGAGGGTCTTGAAATGAGATCATCCTGGATTAGAATAGGCACTGCATCCAATGATGAATGTCCTTATAAGCGACAGAAAGGAAGAGACAGGACACAGAGGGGGAGTCATACGAGGATGGAGGCAGGGGTTGGAATGGTGGGTCTACACGCCAAGGGCTTCCAAGGATTGCCAGCAGCCCCCAGGAACCAGGAGAGAGGCATGGGGCAGGTTCCCCCGCAGAGCCTCCAGAAGCCCTGCTGATGCCTAGATGTCAACCTTCTGGCATTGGGTCTCCAGGATTGTGGAAGAATACGTTAGCGCCCCTATAAGCCATCAAGTCTGGAGTGGTTTGTTATGGCGAACCTAGGGAAGGAAGGCAGTCTCCCTTGCCAGTTAGTAGGAGAGACTGTTGCCTCTTACCAAAGACAGCTGTAGCCTTGGCCTGGTCACCCCTCCTTCTAGATAGAATTTAGTAGGATCCCCAAGCATGGAATTGGCCTGGTCTCCTGAAAGCATCCAATCTAGAGTCAAGCCCTGCTTCGACCAGCCCTCCCGAATCCCCTGCCTCAGCTTAAATCCTACATAAGGCCTTCCTAACACTCTCACCGAGTCCTGGTAATCCCTCTGGAGTGTGCAGTCCCTCACTACTGGGTCATAAACCCCACTGGCCTCCTGCCCTGTGTTCCTGGAGGCCTTTGGTTGGAGGGCATTGACGAAGTCCACCTGGAGGCCATCATCTCCAGCTAACATTGCAGCCTGCTCGCCTCCCCTTCCCTACCCCGCTGTCCGCCCCCCACCTCTCCGCTCTCCCCCACCTTACCCCCATCTGAATGTGAACTCCACAGGGGGCAGGGATGGTTTGTCTATTTTGTTTCTGGACCTATTCAAAATGGCAAGAACCCAGCCAGCCGTGGGCACTCAGTACATTTTGTTGAATGAGTGAATCAGTGCTGGGACAGGGGCAAGCCCAGGGAGCTCCTAACCAGTTTGGCCCTCTGGGAAGCTTCCCTGGAAGGGGCCAGGAAGGCTGGTGTCAGACGGGTAAACGGAGGCGATCCAGGTGCGAGAGTGTCTGGGCCTGTGCAGGAAGCCTGGGGAAGTGAGGACTTCTTTCAAGACTGGGGGAGAACAAGCACTTCATGGTGGCCGAAGAGGAGGTTGTGTTAGAATAAAGCAAGAGCTGGGGCTGAGAGTTGTCAGGGGCCAAGACACGAGGGGCCAGGTCATCCAGAACGAGGGGCCAGGTCATCCAGAACGGTGCTGTAGACCAGGTGAGATGAGGTGGGAAGGCCGGCAAGGCTGTCACGGGTGACATGACGTGACTGGCTCAGTGGCAGCTGGAGAGAAGGGAGTCCAAGGAGAAGGGGGAAAGCAACAGGAATCCTGGGTCCCTTGCCTGCGCATCTGGGGGTGCAGAGGGGACCACGGGAGGGTGGGTTACAGGGAGAGTGCTGAGTTCCGGGCACTACATGCCATCGACCTTCAGGGCAGATGTCAAGGGCGCAGTCCTACACAGGCCTGCAGCTCCAGATTGGGCTGGAAGGTGGACGCTGAAGCCTTGCAGAGAGGGGATTCCGAGGACTTCCGCCTGAGAAGCCAGAAAAGAGCAGCGGAAGGGCTTCGGGGAAATGGGGGAGGCCCACTTCCCTCTCTCTGGGGCCCCCGGGGGCTGGAGTCATTTGCTGGGACAGAGGTCTCCCAGTCTCTGCTCCTTTGGAAAGCAGAGGGGAGGTTCCGCATTGCAGCAGCTCCCACAGAGGCAGCGGTGGCCCCTCCAGATCCGAAGCCCCACGTGGAGGGGGAGATGGTAGCCTGGCCCTGGGACTCCCCCCAACCCTCCCCCTACCCCGCCGCCCGCTATTCTGGGAAAGCTCTTTACTGGGCCGAAGTGGGCGGTCCCCAGACGAAGCCCAGCCACCTGCAGCAGTTCCCAGGCTGCAGGGCTGGGGGCGAGGCTGGCACAGGCTGGCACGCTCCCTCCTCGTCCCAGTGCCTCCCCGCCAGCCCAGGTGGGGCTCCCTCCCCTCCCCTCCCCTCTGGGCGCAGCAACAGCCCCCCAGCGCCCTCCCCGCCTTCCCCTCCACCCTGCCCTCCTCCCCCAGAATCTTGCTGAAGTGCAGTTCCCCTCATTCAGTTAATCAGGGAGCATTCCCAAAACCTTTGGGTGAGAGGCCAAAGTCCCTTTGGGGGATTCTCGGGGACTGTTCTTACTAGAAGCTTCTCTCAGTTCCTCAGCGTGCATCCTCCCCCTGCCCTCCTCCTCCTCTCTCCCTCCGCTCCCCAGCACTTCCTCCCCAGGCAGCCTTCCCTGGCCTCCAGGCGGCGGAAGGGTCTGCTTGCCTAACCCTCACCCACTGGGTTCCCACCAGGAGCTCGAGGGCAGACACTGGTGGCCTTGTTTACTGCGGTTTCCCAGGAAAGCCACCGTGGGCCAGAAACAGAGATGGCCTCTGAGGTCTTCCACCTCCCCTCCCACCCCGGGGCCTCGCAGCCCGACCTGTGGGGAGCGTGAGCCCTGGGGTGAGCAGAGGTCGGTAGGCTCCTTCCTGGCTAGAAGGAACAGCCTGAGTCCAGAGGCTGTGCCCCCCAGAGGGTGTCTGCCCTGAACCCGGTGACCTCGGACCCCCCAGAGGGTGTCTGCCCTCCTCCCCATGCTGGGGAGGAGTTGCATTTCCAAAGGACTCCTTTTTTTTTTTTTTTAAGATTTTATTTATTCATGAGAGACAGAGAGAGAGAGAGAGAGGCAGAGACACAGGCAGAGGGAGAAGCAGGCTCCTTGCAGGGAGCCTGATGTGGGACTCGATCCCGGGTCTTTAGGATCACACCCTGAGCCAAAGGCAGGCACCAAACCGCTGAGCCACCCAGGGATCCCCTCCACAGGACTCCTAAACCTTTGGGGAAGTAAGGGAAAGAGGAGGCAGGGCACGGGTTTCTGTGGAGAGGAGGCACGAGGGCCCAGAGGCCGAGGGAGGGAACTCTCCCTGCTCTGAGCAGCACAGAGGGTTGCTGCGAACCTGGGACCCTGGCTCAGTCTCATCCTTACTGTGGGCACAAGGCTTCGCCTTTCCAGGTGGCAGTTTCCTGTAAAATGGAAAGCAGGACATAACCTGCACCTTGGGGTGTTTGCAGGCTTAAGGCAACAATGCACAGAAAGCACTTGGCCCAGTGCCTGCCTGTGGTGAGCCAAGTTCCCCTTCCTGGGCCTTCCCTAGGCCTCCACGAATGCAAATTCAAGTTTGTGCTCTGCCTGGAAGCAGGGAATGGGGAAGGCCCAGCAGAGGGAAAGAGGACAACTGTCTGCTGTGGGAGACAGGGTCCCAGGGCTGTGGAAGATGGAGAAGGGGGTGGGGACTTACTTCAGTCCCTTTTCATTACAGCTGAGGAAACTGAGGCTAAGAGTGCCCAAGTATAACTCAGAGCCGGGTTTGGTACCACAGCTCCCCTGTACTTAATGCACTGAATGCAAGTTTCGCATCTCTCTGGACGGACGCCAGGCCAAGAGAGTCACGGTGGTGACTCAGGCCACATGCTTTAGACTCAGACAATTACTTGGCTCAAGATTACGTGCAATAGGCTGTTTCGAGAAGGCCAGGAACCTAGGGCTACAGACTCCCCAAGACTCTCTGCCCCAGAGAATGTCACCTTCCCCGATCTGGAGGAAGGGGTTGGGGGTGGGGGAGTGAGGGCCCATCCCATTCTAAAATCTTCCCATATCTGTTCAAAAATGCCAGGCTCTGTGGAAATAGGCAAAAAAGAAACAACACCCTGTGGAAGTAGCATTTAAATCCGGAAATAAGCCTGTGATGGTAATTGGATATCTTCACTGATAATCTGATTTGTGATAATTATATTTCAATTGTCATCTCTTAGTTACTTATAAGCCTTTTTATTTGGAGGGTAGGTCAAGGCAGAAGACAATTCTTGGCAACTCCATCTCTCTCATATGATATGTAATACCTGTGAAGAACAGGATGAATCAAAAATACATTTTTGGGGGGATCCCTGGGTGGCGCAGCGGTTTAGCGCCTGCCTTTGGTCCAGGGCGTGATCCTGGAGACCCAGGATTGAATCCCACGTCGGGCTCCCGGTGCATGGAGCCTGCTTCTCCCTCTGCCTCTGTCTCTGTCTCTGTCTCTCTCTCTCTCTGTGACTATCATAAATAAATAAATAAAAATTTAAAAAAATACATTTTTTGTAGATTCTATTTTTAAGTAATCTCTGCACCCAATGTGGGGCCCTCACTCACAACCCCAAGTTCCAGAGTCACACTCCACTGACTCAGCCACGCACCCCTCAAAAATACAGTTTTTAGAAAGTTCTTGTAAATTAAAAATATAAAAGCAGAAACTATTAAAGGTAGAAGAATGGCTAGAAGATAAAGTCTGTGAAATTTCCTAAAAATCTCCTGGAATATAGAAGATGAGGACAGGGACTGAAAAAATGGTCCAGAAGATTCAACATATATTTAAAAAGGCTCCTGGGATCGCTGGGTGGCTCAGTTGTTCAGCGCCTGCCTTTGGCCCAGCGCGTGATCCTAGAGTCCTGGGATCGAGTTCCACGTCGGGCTCCCTGCATGGAGCCTGATTCTCCCTCTGCCTGTGTCTGTGCCTCTCTCTCTCTCTATGTCTATAATAAATAAATAAATAAATAAATAAATAAATAAATAAATAAATAAATTCTTAAAAAAAAAGAAAAAGGCTCCTGAAAGAAAGAAAAACAGAAAAGCAAGGAAGTTTCTAGAACAGAGGGGTTTGAATTATCAGATTGAAAAGATCCACAGATGCCCAGAAGCAAGAATGGGAGACCCACAGATGGCTGAGCATGTGAAATGAGAATCGGGGACTGAGAGAAGACTCCCAACCTTCAAACACAAAAGTCTAGAATATGAATGACATTGGACTTTCCAACAGCAAACATGTTACTACGAGATCATGGAGCCATGCTGCTACTTTTGGGGCAAACATTGTTTACAACCTGCACCTCAATACCAGCCAGACCACTGTTGAAGAATAAACAATGCTGTACATTGGATTCAGGCTTAGATCTGAGATAACTTTTTTAAGATTGTGATAAAATCCATATAACATAAAATTTTCCATCTTAACCATCTAAAACAATGTATAAAGAGCACAAGTGTGTGGCGGGGAGAGAGAGGGAGAGGGAGATGGGAGATTCTTTAGCAGGCTCCATGCTCAATGGGGACCCGGACCTTGGGCTTGATCTCACAATCCTGAGATCATGACCTGAGCTGAAATCAAGAGTCAGATACTTAACCGACTGGGCCACCCAGGCACACCTAAACAAAAACTTTAAAAGTAATCTCTGCACCCATCGTGGAGCTTGAACTCCTGGCCCCAAGATCAAGAGGCACGTGCTCTTCCAACCGAGCCACCCAGTCACCACCCATCTCAAACCCCCCCCCCCTTTTTAAAGATTTTATTTATATATTTACAGAGCGGGAGAGAAGCAGAGGGAGAGGGACAAGCAGACTCTGTGCTGAGATGAGTGTGGAGTCCGGCACGGGGCTGGATCCCATGACCCTAAGATCATGACCTGAGCCAAAATCAAAAGTTGGATGCTTAACTGCGCAACCCAGGCGCCGCTCAACCATTTTTAACTGCAGTTCCGTAGTGTTTAAAGACCTTCAAGCTGTTGTATAGCTGATCTCCAGAACTTTTTCATCTTACAAAACTGAAACTTGATCCTCATCAAACAACAGCTCCTTATTTTCTCTCCCAGCAGCTCCTGGCAGCCACCATTTTACCTTCTGTCTCTTTGAATTTGACTACGCTAGGTACCTCGTGGAAGTGGAGTCAAACTTCGTCTTTTTGTGACTGATCTATTTCACTGAGCATAAAGTCCTCAAGGTTCATTCATGTCGTAGCATGTGTCAGGATTTCCTTCCTTTTTAGGCTAAATAATATTCCATTGTACGTTTATCCATTCATCTGTGGATGCGCCCTTGGGTTCCTTCCACCTCTTGGTTATTATGAATAATGTTGCTGTGAGCCTGCGTGCAGGAATATCTACTTGAGTCCCTGATTCCAATTCTGTTGGGTATATACCCCGAAGTGGGTTTGCTGGATCATATGGTAACTCTATTTTTAATATTTTGACGCCTACTGAAAGGAGACAGCAGACCCAGGCTGCCCTCCTCAAACCCAGGAAGGGCACGAGGAAGTATAGCTTCTGGAGCTCAGAGCCTCACCCCTGTCCCAGAACTGAGACCGCTTCCTTCCTTCTGCTCACTGGCCCTGCAGGTGCCACAGTCCCTTCGCAGGGAGGAGAGGAGCCTCTGACGGAACTGAGTGGTGATTTGGCTTCCATCCAGTCCCAGCTAAGAAATATAGGGCCAAAAAGCCCTCTGGGCCCAAACCCACTTCCCCAGGCTGGAGGTCAATGGTTTCACTTTCTGGTCTGTTCTTTACCCGGCTTTCTCCCCCAGCTTGGGACCTCTGCAGTTCCCAGGCCTGAGGAGCTCTTGCCCAGGCCTCCTCAGCTCCCCTCCCCCCTACCCCGTCCTCCACTCCCTCTCCCCCTCTGCCCTCTGTCCCCTGCTGTCTCCTCCCCTCGTTCTCTCTTCTTCCCTTCCCTCTCCTCTCTCCTCCTTTCCCCTCCTTTCACCGACAGCCGCCTCACTGAGGATCTATGCACAGTGAACCTCTCTCTCCAGCAGTGACTCCCCCACTCTCCTGGAAATCTGCAAGAGGGGAGCCTCCCTCCAGCATGGCCCTCATGGTAGGCTCAGAGAATCCTTAGCAGGGAGCTGTTCATATTATTCTTACAAACCGTGTTCTAGAAAATCTAGAACACAGGGAGAAGACAACAGATGCCCCTTCCAGGCCCTGTGGCTCCCGGTGCCGTGAGGGGTGCTGGTTTCATCTGTGAGTGCTATAGGCACCTGTCTCTGCTGAACCCCTGGAGCATGACAGCTTCTGAGCAAGCATGAGGTTTGAGTGGTTGTGTAACTGGGCTGGCACGGCAGGCACCCTCGAGGCCTACAAGTGCCTTGGGACTTGTGGAAGGGCCACCTGGGAGCAGCTGAGCGGGGCCTGTGCCAAGAGGAAGGAGTCCATAGCACCAAACCCTGACTGCTACGGTGTTTTCCACCGGCCCCCTCCTTGGCCACTGTGCCAGGCTGGTGGCTGTAAGTGGACGGCAGGGGATGCTGTTACACCCCCCCCCCCAGATGCTGCGTCCCCCTCCTGGAGAGGACCCTGCCCCTGTACAGGCCCTGTGGAACAAAGCGCAAGAGTGGCGCCAGCACAGCAGGCAGGGGCCCAGCCCCACACCCTCTAGTCACCCTGAGTCACCCTACTACTGTGACCACAGGAAGCCTGGAGCCATCCACCGTTTAGATGCTGAAAATTGTGAGACTTACGGTAGAAATGAGGAACTCCAGTCTGGGTTGTGATGGGCCTTTCCTTGGGCCTCCTCCCCCACTTCCCCCTACCAGCCCTCCTCTCCCCTCTCGTCCCCTGCCCTCCCCTCCCCACCCTCCCCCCACCGCTATGCACCCCACTCAACTCCTGAGGAGACCCTGGCTGGTGCTCCCAGGCTGGGAAAGGGCAAAGGGCTGGGGCCATGGCTACCAGAGGCCCGGCCCTGCTTCCAATCCTAGTTCCTCCATTTGCATGCTGTGTAACAGCCAGGAGGACGGTTTCCCACTCAGAATCTCATTTTCCTAAACTAGAAAGCAGAGAATTAAGAGAAGTAAATGAGATCTGAGATCCCTGAGAAATGTCAGAGGCGCAGGAGACCCTCAGAAAACAGTAATAATAGATGTTGAGTGCCTGGCACATGCCACCTGCACTGTCATTTCCACCAAGACCCTGCTCCCGCCAGTGCCCATGGTATACAAGGGACCGAAACTCAGAGAGGTAGGGAACTTGCCCGAGGTCGCACAGCTAAGAAGTGACAGAGCCAGGCTTTGAGGCCAGTTCGATTTTCAAAGCCCCTCTTTTTATTCTTCATCCTCTGCTGCGATTCTAGGCCAAACTAACCGATCGGAAATCCATCAGACTTCTTGGTCCGCCGAAACACGTGAGGAAGAGGTGACTAATTGGCCTCCTCTCCTCCAGGCTGCCTTGGAAGTCCTGGCTTCCCTGGGGCGCCTGGTCGGCTCAGGGGGAGAGCACGCGGCTCTTGATCTAGGGGCTGCAAGCCCAGGGCGCCACGTGGGGGGTGTAGAGATTACTCAAATGAATAATTAAAAACTTAAAAAGAAAATTCCTAGCTTCCCCACTTTCTTGCTGCATGATCTCAGGGAATACTTTTCTGAGCCTCAGTTTCCTCACCTGCAGAGTGGGAATGAAAATGTCTGTCTTGGGCAGCCCGGGTGGCTCAGCGGTTTAGCGCCACCTTCAGTCCGGGGCGTGATCCTGGAGACGTGGGATCGAGTCCCAAGCCGGGTTCCCTGCGTGGAGCCTGCTTCTCCCTCTGCCTGTGTCTCTGCCCCTCTCTCTCTCTGTGTCTCTCATGAATAAAAATCTTTAAAAAAATAAAATGTCTGTCTTGCTTGTAGAGAGAATTTTTTTTTTATGATAGTCACACGGGGCGGGGGGGGGGGCGGGGGGCAAAGGCAGGCGCTAAACCACTGTGCCACCCAGGGATCCCTTGTAGAGGGAATTAAGTGAGCATGTGTTTGTGCTGAACCTGCTCAGAGTAGGTGCCCACAGAATCACACTTGCCAATGTTTCTAGAAATACAGAAATGCCCCGTGTCCCATCTCCTCTGCTTAGCATACCCTCCCTTGGGCCCGTGGCCCCGTGGTCTCTGGCATACATCTGCTTGCCACTCCTCTCAGCTCTTGCAATGGGCCTTCTCCTTCCTTATCTTATTGGCCCATTGGAGGCTCAGCAACATTTCAACATGACTGAAATACACCCTCAGAAGCTATAAACACCAGCATACCGTTTCACCCAGAGATTCCACTTACGGGATCTATCTCAAGGAAGCATTTTTCCACCCATTCATTCAGTGAGTCATTAACAACAGTGATTTATTGAGCACCTACTGTTTACCAGGTCCTGTGATACACTGGGGAGCAAAGAGACTGGTACTCCAACCTCTGACCACCAGAAGCCAACTCTTTTCTTTTCTTTTCTTTTCTTTTCTTTTCTTTTCTTTTCTTTTCTTTTCTTTTCTTTTGTCTTTCTTTCTTTCTTTCTTTCTTTCTTTCTTCTTTCTTTCTTCCTTCCTTCCTTCCTTCCTTCCTTCCTTTCTTTCTTCTTTCTTTCTTTCTTTCTTTCTTCCTTCCTTTCTTTTTCTTTCTTTCTTTCTTTCTTTCTTTCTTTCTTTCTTTCTTTCTTCCTTCCTTCCTTCCTTTCTTTTTCTTTCTTTCTTTCTTTCTTTCTTTCTTTCTTTCTTTCTTTCTTTCTTTCTTTCTTCTTTCTTTTTTTTGTAAGTTCTGAGTTTAAAAAAATGTTTTTTAGGGCAGCCTGGGTGGCTCAGTGGTTTAGTACTGCCTTCAGCCCAGAGTGTGATCCTGGAGACCCGGGATCAAATCCCACATTGAGTTCCCTGCATGGAGCCTGCTTCTCCCTCTGCCTGTGTCTCTGCCTCTCTCTCTCCTGTGTCTCTCATGAATAAATAAATAAATAATCTTTAAAAAAATGTTTTTAAAATTTTCTTTTAAGTAGGCTCCACATCCAATGTGGGGCTCAAACTCACAACCCCAATTAACTGTCACATGTTGTACCCATTGAGCCAGCCAGGTGCCCCCACAAGCCAACACTCTAACTGCTGATGAGACATTAAACAGTTACACATATATAACTGCAAATGATGAAGGCAAGAAAATATTTCAATATGTTGGTTGTAGTAGGCTTTTGCCTACTAATTTGTTAAGTCCACTTCAGCATCCAGGAATCTGGGAACAGATAAAGTCAAAGGGAAAGGGAGGATTTTAAAATTTTTTGTTGAGTGTTATCATTCAGGAGCTTCTCCTTGAAGGTCAGGCTGGACCTGATGTCAGCTGGGTCATGGGGTGGGCAGTGGTGTCTGTAATGTTCACGCAAAGAAAGAAAAAAACCAAATAATGGGCAACCCAGTGGCATGGAGTACTCTGTGACCGGCTCGTGGATGCAAAATGCTGTTCTCCAATAAAAGGAACCAGAAATGGCTGCGCATAGGGATGGGGCAGAAAAAAGACAAGATGAGCCTAGAGTTGGGACACCTGGGTGCCTCAGCGGTTGAGTGTCTGCCTTTGGCTCAGGGCGTGATCCCGGGGTCCTGCATCGGGTTCCTTGTGGGGAGCCTGCTTCTCCCTCTGCTATGTCTCTACCTCTCTCTGTGTCTCTCATGAATAAAAATAAAATAAAATCTTAAAAAAAAAAAAAAAAGATGAGCCTGGAGCATCTTGTAGCACCGGACAGTAAGGAAGTGCTCAGAGAGAACAATCAAGGCATGGCAGAAGGACCCCAAGAGCCAAGGAAGGAAGTCCTAAAGGAAGTCTCAAAGCTGGAACAATTTGAGCAAGAACACGAATAGCATAGTATTACATTATAAGCAAAGTATAGAGTAAATACCCATCAGTCCATACTGACATAAATAATTCAATTAATAAATAAGTAAATGGGGGAAAGAGACACATCTCTCTTACAGAGGACTCCCAAGTACTTTATTTGGATGTTCCTCACTCTGGAAGGTGGAGCTTAGCTTCTCCGGCGACTTGTTTCCAAAGAACAGAGTTTAGACAGTGGACAGTAGCAACTTTACAGTGAAGAAATCCAGAAACGTGGCCTTAACTAAGCGATCAAGGTTACCATCACAGTGAAAAGTCCTGTGACTAGGTCCTGTGCCCCCTTGGAGAGATGATGATAAGAAGGGCGTATCCCCTTGGTAGTAGCCTTCTAGAAAACCCGCAGCCCCAGCCTAGTCATGAGGAAAACATCAGAAAAAAATCCAAGTTGGGGGACATTCTGCAAAATAGCTGACAATTTGTCCTTGAGCTTGTCAAATTTATAAGAACAAGCAAAGGTTGAGAACCAGTCACAGGACAGAAGACGTGCCAGGTAAATGCAATACAAAATCCTGGATAAGATTCTGGAACAGAAAAAGGACATCAGAAAAAAAGCAGATAAAATCCAGATAAAGTCTACAATTTAGTTAACATTAATGTGATGCTGGTTTCTTAGTTTTGACAAATAAGCTCTGGTAATGTGAGAGGGTAGCATTAGGGGAATTTGAAACTATGCTGAGGGATATGGGAAATCTGCTTTTTGCAACTTTAGTGTAGATTTTATTTTTTTTTAATTTTTATTTATTTATGATAGTCACACAGAGAGAGAGAGAGACAGAGAGAGACAGAGACACAGGCAGAGGGAGAAGCAGGCTCCATGCACCGGGAGCCCGACGTGGGATTCAATCCTGGGTCTCCAGGATCACGCCCTGGGCCAAAGGCAGGTGCTAAACCGCTGTGCCACCCAGGGATCCCTTTAGTGTAGATTTTAAAAAGTTTGGGACGCCTGGGTGGCTCAGTGGTTGCATGTCAGCCTTCAGCTCAGGGCATGACCCTGGGCCCTGGGACTGAGTCCCACATTGGGCTCCCCGCGTGGAGCCTGTTTCTCCCTCTGCCTGTGTCTCTGCCTCTCTCTGTATCTCTCATGAATAAATAAATAAAATATTTAAAAATAAATAAAATTTTAAAAGTGTAAAATCTGCACACAAACAGAATAAAGAGAAGGAAACACAACCTAGTGTTAGTAATAAGTGTATTTGGATAGTGGAAAAGTGTCCTCTTTTTAATTTGTCAAATGTCTTTAGGGTTTATTCCTTTTATTTTTAGCTTTTATTATTTCTTTTATAAAAGATTAATTTTTAAAGATTTTATTTATTTATTCATGAAAGACACACACACAGAGAGGCAGAGACACAGGTAGAGGGAGAAGCAGGCTCCATGCAGGGAGCCGGATGTGGGACTCCATCTGGGTCTCCAGGGTCATGCCCTGGGCTGAAGGCAGCGCCAAACCGCTGAGCCACCCAGGGATCCCCACCTTTCTAAAAAGATTTATTTATTTACTTGAGAGACACAGAGCGGGGCTCACCTGCAGGAGGAGGGGCTGAAGGAGCGGGAGGGAGAGACTCCCAAGAGGACTCCCCTCCCCGCAAAGGGCAGAGCTGGGCAGGGAGATCAGGACCTGAGCTGAAACCAAGAGTCGGAGGCACAACCGACTGAGCCACCCAGGTGCCACAAACATATTATTTCTTCACTTTACAGTGGTAAAAAAGTGAAATAAAGAATTTTGCACAGTACCTAAATGATTTCATTTTGTCCTCACAACCAGCTAAGAAAAGATCCTTTGCCCTATTTTACAGATGAGGAAACTGGGGCTCAGAAGTCAGGGATTTGGGGACGCCTGGGTGGCTCAGCGGTTGGGCGTCTGCGTGAGGATCAGGGCCTGATCCTGGAGACCCGGACCGAGTCCCGCATCCGGCTCCCTGCAAGGAGCCTGCTTCTCCCTCTGCATGTGTCTCTGCCCCTCTCTCTCTGTGTCTCTCATGAATAAATAAACTTTTTTTTTTTTTTTAAGTCAGTGATTTGTTTGAAGCTGAATACCGGGATCCCTGGGTGGCACAGCGGTTTGGCGCCTGCCTTTGGCCCAGGGCGCGATCCTGGAGACCCGGGATCGAATCCCACGTCGGGCTCCCGGCGCATGGAGCCTGCTTCTCCCTCTGCCTGTGTCTCTGCCTCTCTCTCTCTCTCTGTGACTATCATAAATTAAAAAAAAAAAAAAAATTAAAGTTAGATACCACTCAGCGGGCGCTCGCCTGTGATTTCTCTTTAGCCCAAGGAAGAAGTTTTAACTAGAAATGTCCAGAAGGCACGAGCATCCCGGAAAGGGTGAGCTCCCCAGCGCTGCGGGGCCGCCAGGTCCTTCCCGCGCCGACGCCGGGGCGGGGCTGTTTTCCCGGAGACCCAGAGCGGCGCGAGGCCGCGGACTCGGGGCAGGCGGGGGGCGGCCGGGGCCTCCCCGTCGTCCCCATCAGCGCCCCGCCCACCGCGCGGTGCGCCACCGACCAGCCGGGAGGGCCGTGGGGACCGGCCTTCGCGCGGTCGGAGCCTCCAGGCGCGGGGCCGACCGAGACCCCCCCCGGCCGAGGCGGGAAGCGGGCGCCCGCGGGTTCCCACGCCTCGCGGCGGGCGGCTCCGCCCACGTGGCCGCGGGGCGGGGCTGCGGGCTCGGCGCCGGGAACGCGGCCACTCGCTCGGCGTCGGGGGAGCCGCGAGGACCATGGAGCCGGTGTCGCTGCACAGCTTCGTTTGCACCCTGGACCTCGCCTCCCTCCCGCGTGTGCTGCGGGTCTGCTCGGGGGTGTACTTCCAGGGTGAGTGAGGCGCTGTCGCTGGGGCCGCTCGGCGTCTCTGCGCCTCGGCTCCTGCTTCCGTGGATGCCCCGCGGGGCGACGACGAGCAGTGAGCTCAGACCCTCGGCGGGCGAACCGGGCCGGGCGCAGGTGGAAGCGCGCTGCGCCCCGAGGGCGGCCTGGCGGTGGGGAGGCTCGTGCCAGCCCCCCCCCCCCGACCTGCGCGCCTCCTCTCAGCCCTCCCAGCCCACCTGCGCCCTCGGCTCCGCTCCCCGTGCGTCAGCTCTGGAGTTGGGCCTCCCTGCCCTCTGCTCCGGCGCACCTGCCCGGCCTGCCCACCTGGTTCCCAGGGATGCGCGCACAGCGGGGGCTGAAGGGACGAGAAGGGAGCGACTGACAGGCGGCAGAGGGAGCAGAAGCTGCTAAGAGGGTGAGGGAGGAACTGTGGCGAGGCGACAGCGGGGATGCTGGAGGGAAAGGAAACTTGGGGACTGGGTGGAGGGGGCGAGGCTCCTTCCTTCGAAAGCGAACGAAGGCAGGGATGCCCTGTGGCCTCCGTTCCCTTGCTCGGCCACAGCAGCCTCCAGTGTTCCGAGATTCCAAGGGGGGGGGGGGCAGTCCTAGACCAAGGGGCAGACTCGAGAAGAGCCATCCAGGAGCCACCACTGACTAGGGTTTGCAGGTCCACTTGGGAACGTGGAAGATGCTGGTTCAAATGCTGACCCCCCCCCCCAGGGGGGCTCCCTGCAGGCCTCTGCTGTTTGTTCTACTGCCCACATCCCCTAACCGCTGTGTGTCACAATGGCTGCTTCCTCATTTTGCCTGAACCCAGGCATGGGAAGTGGTGAGGTGGGGGTGGGTGCGCAGAGGGGTGAGTGATGGGGCAGGTGGGCGGGCCCCACCCTCCGAAGCCCTAGTGTGCTGAGGTGTCCCAGCTATACAGACACACACCCTGGGCTGGAGTCCCAGTTCTGGCCCCTTTGACCTGGTAATCTGGGGACCCCACCCAGCCTCAGCCCGGAGCAGCTCATTATTTAGGAAAGGGACCCGGTCATCCCTCGGAGGGCAGTCACGGCGCAGTGTGGTGCCCCAGCGGCTAGTCCCGCCAGCCCTGGGGACCACCCCCTGCAACTGGAGACAGAGCTGCAGTTTATGAGCCTGGGTGCGTTTTCCTGGGATAAGGGGTAGGATTTTCAGCAGCTTCTCAGGGCTGTTGTGAAATGCAGTAGGTCAGGTGGCCTCAAGGCTGACCTGTGTGTGCAGTCGTGTCCCTCGTTAGCAGACGGAGCCTGTACCCCCTGTGGGAGAGATCTCTACTGAGCGCCTTCTATGCCCTGGACATTGCTTTAAACACTTTAAAATAGTTAAGTGGGGCTGCTGTGCTTGATGGTGGCACCCAGAACCCGCCTACGGGGCCCACTCTGTCAGTGGCCCTCCATTTTCTCCTGTGCTCCTTTTTTAAAAAATTAAATTAAATTAAATTAAATTTTAAAGATTTTATTTATTTATTCATGAGACACACACACACAGAGAGAGAGAGAGAGAGGCAGAGACACAGGCAGAGGGAGAAGCAGGCTCCACGCAGGGAGCCCAACGCGGGACTCAATCCTGGGTCTCCAGGATCACACCCTGGGCTGAAGGCAGGCGCTAAACCGCTGAGCCACCCGGGCTGCCCTGTGTTCCCTTTAAAGACAATTCATCTGAAGAAGAAAAGACAGTTTACACCCTATGGGGGTGTCAGGCTGTGTGTGACCTCCAGGCAGGCACCGACCGTCTCAGGGCCTGGCAGTGTAGCTGTACCTTGGGCCTTCTGGCCTAACTCACTCAGGACTTCAGCACATGCTTAGACGCGGCCTGTGCAGCTGCAGTGATGCTGGGACGACCAGCCCTGCCTATGAGCTCAGTCGGGGAGGCACGGGGATGTGGAGGAGGCCAGAGAAGTTATCGCAGAGGGGTAGCCAGCACTAAGAGCAGGCAAAGGCAGGGTGCACGCTGCCTGAGTACAGCTGAACGAGGGCCACGTGGTGGGGAGACAGGGAAGCCACTCCAGGCAGCAGGAGCATGTGCAAAGGTGAGGCAAAGCACAGCCTGTTGGGGAACAGGGCACGGGCCACCCGGCACTTGGCTCTTGCTGCACAAGGAAACTGGTCTCTCTGCAGGCTCCATCTACGAGATCGCTGGGAACGAGTGCTGCCTCTCCACGGGGGACCTGATCAAGGTCACCCAGGTTCGCCTCCAGAAGGTGGTCTGCGAGAACCCAGGAACCGGCCAGACCATGGAAATCACCCCCGACTTCCATGGTAAGGAAGGCAGCTGTGTCTCCTCCCAAGTGGCCCCTTCCGGGCACACCAGTGGGCTCGCCCGCCCCAGCAGGCACTCCCACCCCTCTAGGTTGGCGCATGCGCTCTCACATCCATCGCTGCCCTGCTCTAAGGCCTGGGGTGTCCTCTGAGCGGTCCGACAATGCCCTTAGCCTGGGGTGGCTGCACCCTCTCCATACCATCTCTCTGATCACATCTGCCTCTCAGCTGGGGCTCTTTCCTTTGTTCCAGGTCTTTGTCCATCTGCCTGTCTCTGTGTTTGCTCATACATTTGCTCACCAAACATTTGTTGACACTTGTGTGCCAGGCCCTTGCTAGGGGGGTTTGGGGAGTGGGGCTCAGGATGAACCGGGTGCAGCCCTCCCAGCCGGGGCCTTCCAGGATGGCAGTGAGAGGGCGACAACAGTCGACACATAGTTTAGAGAGGGTTCCTGGCAGGGGGGGTAGCCTGCCTCAGGCATCTGTGCAGGCTTCCTGGAGGAGGTGACACCTGAGCTGGAAGAATTCCCAGAGGCAGTAACTCCAGGGAGGAGCATGTGCATATCTGGTGCTCCAGAAAGGACATAGCTCAGTTACGGCAGGAGGTGAGTAGCATGGTGGCCCATGGGCCGGGACACTGAAGTCGACAGTCTGGATGGGAATCCTAGCTCTGGCAGCTACTAGTCTTATCTTGGCCAGTTCCTGGCACCCCTCTGTGCCTCAGTTTACTCCTCTGTAATAATCAGGCTTGATGTGAGCATTGAGTGAGTTGCCATGCATGAAGTGCTTAGCACAGGGCATGGCACAGAGCAGGTGTACTCTGAGCGCTCATTCTACATATGATTTACTGTGATTGCCTGAATGGGATAGGCGAGGCCTTGGGTTCCAGGTGAGAGGCAAGTGGTGGCAGGCAGACTGCAAGTAGGGCTTTGTGGGGCATTGGCACATTTTGATCTTTGCGAGCACTGTGGAGCCAGTGACGGTTTTAAATATGGAAGTGGTGTGCTTTATTTTGTATTTTTGAGGATTTTTTCTTTTTATTCTGAAATATGTTCAAGTTACAGAAGACTTGCTAGAACTACCGTACACCCTTTATCCAGATGTACCAATTGTTTCCCAGTTCACCAACACAAGGACATATATTACTATGTATGTCTATGTATTTTTTTCCTGAACCATTTGAGAATGTACTGCAGACATGATAACCCTTTACAACTAAATATTACTCCTTATATTTACTATTATTCCTCAGTACAAGGACATTTATTCATAAAAGTATAGTTCAATGATCAAATTCGATATAATACTACTGCCTAACATAGTTTATTCAAATGTCAACAACTGCCCTAATAATTGTCCTTTATAGCTGTTTTCCCCTTGATCCAGAAGACAATCTCAGATCACATATTGATTTTTCTTTTTCAATAGGAATTTCCTTCTCCTTTTCACTTATTTTCTTAGAGTGTGTGTGTGCGAGGTGGGGGGAGGGTGGGAGGAGGAGAGGGAGAGAGAATCTTGAGCAGACTCCATGCCCGGTGCAGAGCATGACATGGGGCTTGATCTCATGACCCTAAGATCATGACCTGAGGTGAAATCAAGTCGGACTCTTTTTTTTTTTTCCCCTCAAGTTGGACTCTTAACCAAGTGAGCCACCCAGGTATCCACTTTTTTTTTTTTTAAAGTAGGCTCCACACCCAGTGTGAAGCCCAGTGCAGGGCTTGAACTCACAATCCTGCGATGAAGACCTGAACTGAAATCAAGAGTTGGACACTTGACTGAGCCACCCAGATGCCCCCAGATCACATCTGCATTTCTTTTTTTTTTCTTTTTCTTTTTATAATAAATTTATTTTTTATTGGTGTTCAATTTGCCAACATACAGAATAACACCCAGTGCTCATCCTGTCAAGTGCCCAAGTGCCCACCTCAGTGCCCATCACCCATTCACCCCCACCCCCAGCCCTCCTCCCCTTCCACCACCCCTAGTTCGTTTCCCAGAGTTAGGAGTTTTTATGTTCTGTCTCCCTTTCTGATATTTCCCACACATTTCTTCTCCCTTCCCTTATATTCCCTTTCACTATTATTTATATTCCCCAAATGAATGACAACATATAATGTTTGTCTTTCTCCGATTGACTCATTTCATTCAGCATAATGCCCTCCAGTTCCATCCACGTTGAAGCAAATGGTGGGTATTTGTCGTTTCTAATGGCTGAGTAATATTCCATTGTATACATAAACCACATCTTCTTTATCCATTCATCTTTCGATGGACACCGAGGCTCCTTCCACAGTTTGGCTATTGTGGACATTGCTGCTAGAAACATCGGGGTGCAGGTGTCCCGGCATTTCATTGTATCTGTATCTTTGGGGTAAATCCCCAACAGTGCAATTGCTGGGTCATAGGGCAGATCTATTTTTAACTCTCTGAGAAACCTCCACACAGTTCTTCAGAGTGGCTGCACCAGTTCACATTCCCACCAACAGTGTAAGAGGGTTCCCTTTTCTCCTCATCCTCTCCAACATTTGTGGTTTCCTGCCTTGTTAATTTTCCCCATTCTCACTGGTGTGAGGTGGTATCTCATTGTGGTTTTGATTTGTATTTCCCTGATGGCAAGTGATGCAGAGCATTTTCTCATGTGCATGTTGGCCATGTCTATGTCTTCCTCTGTGAGATTTCTCTTCATGTCTTTTGCCCATTTCATGATTGGATTGTTTGTTTCTTTGGTGTCGAGTTTAATAATGACAGCCTGAGGAAGAAAAACCTATGTTTAATTGGGGTTCCCGAGGGCGCCGAAAGGGCCAGAGGGCCAGAATATGTATTTGAACAAATCATAGCTGAAAACTTTCCTAATCTGGGAAGGGAAACAGGCATTCAGATCCAAGAAATAGAGAGATCCCCCTGCTAAAATCAATAAAAACCGTTCAACACCTCGACATTTAATAGTTAAGCTTGCAAATTCTAAAGATAAAGAGAAGATCCTTAAAGCAGCAGGAGACAAGATATCCCTGACTTTTATGGGGAGGAGTATTAGGGTAACAGCAGGCCTCTCCACAGAGACCTGGCAGGCCAGAAAGGGCTGGCAGGATATATTCAGGGTCCTAAATGAGAAGAACATGCAACCAAGAATACTTTACCCAGCAAGGCTCTCATTCAAAATGGAAGGAGAGGGGATCCCTGGGTGGCGCAGCGGTTTGGCGCCTGCCTTTGGCCCAGGGCGCGATCCTGGAGACCCGGGATCGAATCCCACGTCGGGCTCCCGGTGCATGGAGCCTGCTTCTCCCTCTGCCTGTGTCTCTGCCTCTCTCTCTCTCTGTGTGTGACTATCATAAATAAATAAAAGTTTAAAAACAAAACAAAACAAAACAAAAAAAACCAAAATGGAAGGAGAGATAAAGAGCTTCCAAGACAGGCAGGAACTGAAAGAATATGTGACCTCCAAACCAGCTCTGCAAGAAATTTTAAGGGGGACTCTTAAAATTCCCCTTTAAGAAGAAGTTCAGTGGAATAATCCACAAAAACAAGGACTGAATAGATATCATGATGACACTAAACTCATATCTTTCAACAGTAACTCTGAACGTGAACGGGCTTAATGACCCCATGAAAAGAAGCAGGGTTTCAGACTGGATAAAAAAGCAGGACCCATCTATTTGCTGTCCACATCTGGATTTCTTAATCTCCTTCAGGATGGCATAATTCTGTAGCCTTTGTCTTGACATCAACTTTTTGAAGAGTCTAGACTGGTACTTTTGGAGAATGTCCTTCAGTGTGGGTGTAGTGTGATGTGGCCTTGATTAGACTTGTGTGGGGCATTTTGGAGCAGGAAAACTCTGGAAGCAATGTTATGTCTGGATGTGGGGTGTTTAGGGCCAGTACAGTGGCAGGAGAAGAGCGGATGGGGACAGGGGAAAGAGGTGGGTGAAGAACAAGTTGGGCCACCAGAACTGGCAGACAGGATGAAGGGGGGGTAGTGAGGTCATTTGGCTAGGAGCTCCTGGGTTTCTAGTTTGAGAGAGAAGGAAAATGGCACTGCCCCAGCATGGGGTGATAGGTGTCGGATGTACGGGATTGGAGCAGTGGTGAGGAGTATGGAAGCAAAGTTGGAGGTAGGTGCGGTTCAGGATGTAGGCAAATGTCATTGTCAGTGTGTCTTTTGGGAAACACACTGCTGTTCTGTCCTTGGCAACCATCCCTCAGTGTTCTTGCCTGTCCGCGCGAGGAGGAACTTGTCCCTCAGCCCTGCAGCCTGGATGTCTAGATGCTTGGGGCCTGTCTCCAGGGAATTCTGATTGGGTTCTCTGTGGCAGACGGGACCTGGTATACGTGGCTCTGAACCCTGCAAAGGCCTGTCCTGCCTTGACACCCTTTGCTGTGCCCCACAGGCTACTTCAGCCCCCTCACTGGCCGTCAGAGCTATGGGACCCTGGAGGAGCTGCTCTCTGCTGCAACCCAGTGCTCCAAGACGCTGCCCATTTGCTTCATGTCGACCCACAGAATCACCACAGAGGCCAGAGTGGTGCCTGAGGACCAGCCCCTTAAACTCGAGGCTGTGGAGACACACCATGGGACCTACCGTGCCCGCTGTGTACTAGACACTGAAACACATCCGTTCATTCTGCACCTGCCTCTGTCTCAGAAGGGGCCCTTCTGGGAGTGGAAGCCCGGTGCCCCTCGGCCCCTGCTCAAGGCCCTGCAGGACCCAGCACTGAGCAACCTCCTCTTCACCTGCCCGACCCTCCCCTGGCGTACCCTGATCTTGAGGCCCCAGTATGAGGTCCAAGCCATCATGCACAGTGAGTTGCCTGGGCAGGTTGGTGGGGTGAGAGGGGGGCCCTGGGAAGCAGCACAGATGGAAGGTACCAGGTGGCTTACTCAGTACATTACAATATAACAGAATAAAGACTCCTAAATAGTGGGAAGTTTGGTATAAAAGGAGACAGGAAAATGAGGGGACTTAACTGTGAGGTCCTACATAGCAATTTTATAAAATCAGGCAAAAGTTGGGATTGTGAACTGGCTAGCAACTAGGACAAAACAACAGTTACAAAGTAAAACCCTCCTGTCTGGGTGATGAGGGCACCGGGTGAATCCTTAGCTGTTTCACGGGCTATTTCTTAGGACAGGCTGGAAGCAGCGTGCAGAACAGGGCTGGTGAAACAGGCAGACCTGGCCAGGTTTGGCCACTTGGAGGCCCAGTCAGAGCAGAGGCAGAGGAACAGGTGCCCTGGGGCCTCTTCCCTGGAGGGTAGAGTTTGAGGTTCAGCTCCCTGGCAGTTACCTGGGGAGCAGCTGGTCATGGCTGCTGGTGGGCTATGGTGGGAATTCCTTATCCTGATTTTTAAGAATCTTTGAAAACTACTTTATTATGGAAAAATTCAAACAAATACAAGCACAGACTAGGATAACAAACCTCTGGACCCCATCACCTGACATCATAATTATTAACTCATGACCTATCTATCCCATTTCATCTCTTCCCCACCTGCCAGATTATTTCAAAACAAACCCCAGGTATCCTATCATTTCTCATACAAAGACTTCAGTGTCTCTCTTTTAAAAATATATTTTTTTAAACAGACACACAATACCATCATCACACCAAAAAGAATTAACAGTAACTCCTAATACTACTACTTGGTGTTTGAATTTCCTCTATTGTCTTATAAATTGTTTTTTTTTTTTTTTAAGATTTTATTTATTTATTCATGAAAGACACACAGAGAGAGAGAGGCAGAGATGCAGGCAGAGGGAGAAGCAGGCTCCATGCAGGGAGCCTGACATGGGACTTGATCCCGGGTCTCCAGGATCACACCCTGGGCCAAAGGCAGGTGCTAAACCACTGAGCCACCCAGGGATCCCCCACATAAATTGTTTTACCGTTTATTCACAGCAGGATCCAGATAAGATCCACACATTGCTGTTGATTGTTAGGCTTAAATCTGTTAATCTATAGATTCACCTTTCTTATTTTTCTTATACTTAATCTGTTGAAAGGCCTAGGCCATTTGTCCTGTGGGCTCTCTCCCGTTTTGGATTTTCTTGCTGGCATCCTTGTGCTGGTGCCAGCATGCCTCTGTCCCCTGTATTTCCTGTTGTGTTGGGCCCAAGGCCACCCCAGGTTTGATGACCCGCTGGGAGGCCTCATGGGACTTCACATATGGTTGTACTCACAGCCATGATTTATTATAGCAAAAGGAAGGAGAGTCCTCTTCTGGTGGAATCACATAGGACTTGGCGAATCCCTCTAGCACTGAACTATGACAACACATGTAGGTGTTGTCTATCAAGGAAGCTCACGGACTCAGTGCCCAAGGTTTTTCTCAGGGGCTGGTCACATACTACCCTACCCTCTGCTTAGCACATACCAAAATTCCGGACTTCCAGACAGAGAGCAGGTGTTCAGCATCACCGATTGTTTTGTACAGTCTAAGGACAGGAAACCGCCCCCACCAGTTAGAAGACGGTGGGAACACGTGCTACACCATGTTCTCAGATGCCAGCCAAGGACCAAATTTGCAGGCAAGCTTTCCTCAGGCCAACTGTTAGCTCTTTTCTGTCCATCTGTAAACAGGCACTTAGAGTTTTGACCAGACACACGAGGCAGTTCTCACTGCTGCATGAGGTGTGGGGCAGGGAGTCCCCACCTGGCTCTATGTCTGTCACCAACCTAACTTGCAGCGCCAACCTTGCCATGTGATGTAGTCAAATACAATGGATGGGCCAGCATTTGTAATGTGAGTGTCTGTTGCTGATCCTTACCTGATCCATGATATCCTTAGGAACCGAGATAGTGATTTTAATCCTATTGTCCCTCATTCGTCTATTAGGAAACTACTATAAAAAGCCCCTATGCCCCTTTGGTTAGTTTGTACAAGAAATATGGGACATTGGGCAGCCCGGGTGGCTCAGCAGTTTAGCGCCGGCTTCGGCCTGGGGCATGATCCTGGGGACCCGGTATCGAGTCCCAAGTCAGGCTCCCTGTGTGGAGCCTGCTTCTCCTTCTGCCTGCATCTCTCTCTCATTAATAAATAAATAAAATTAAAAAAAAAAAAAGAAACACGGGACATTGTGTTTATATATGTCGAGGTTCCAGGATACCATTCTACCTCCACTCTGGCAGACCTGGCCAGGTCCTGTTTCATGAGCAGTGCTCTGCACACTGCCTCTAGCCTGCATGGAGGGACACCCTAAGAAATGACCTATACTTTACTAGTTTAACAACTTATTTATTTATTGAGAGAGAATGTGCATAGGGGAGAGGCAGAGGGAGAGGGAGAGGATCTCAAGCAGACTCCATGCTGAGTGCAGAGTCCTGCTCGGGGCTTGATTTCACATCCCTGAGATCATGAGCTGAAACCATGAGTTGGACATTTAATCGACTGAGCCACCCAGACACCTGTTTACTAGCTTTTAAAATGGATTGGCTCCCTAGCATTCTTCAAGGATGATTATTTAAGTTTTTTTTTTTTTTAATCATCATTATGAACTCACAGATGAAATATTTTCAGTGTTCCAATCCACTGGAATTATTATTGATGCTCACACATCTCAGCTTTGACCTATGGGAGCCTTTTCAATTTGGCTCCTGAATCCTTGTGACACACCTGCATGGTCTCGAATAGATTTTTCTTACTTTCTGGTGTAAGATGTTCCAGACCATTGCACATTTCCTCTCTAGGAAGTTTTCTCTTTCCCAGGGAGCCCTGGAATCCTGTGGGAAATAGTAGTAAGAGACCACAGTCTGGGGAACAAAGGCTTTTTTTTTTTTTTTTTTTGAACAAAGGCTTTTGATGGTGGGTTGGGCTTGGGGGCTGTCCTGGATAATGAGGCAGTTCAGGTAATCCATTAAGTGCTTTGAAGAAAAAAGCCAGAACAGTATAATGAACTCCCCATGCCCATCTCCCAGCTTCAACCAGCTATTAGCTCACCTGGCACAGAGCAAAAATCCCAACACTGTGACCTGAGGCAAGTCACATTGAGCCTCAGTGTCCTCATCTATAAAACGAGGATATTCCTTGCTCCATCTTCTGTGTGATATGGCTCAAACACAGCGGAGCCACCTCTTGAATTTATAAACCAGGAACTAATCGATGCCAAGAAAGGAAACAAGTTGCCAAGGTCATCAATCAGTGTTTTTCTTTTTCTTAAAGATTCATGCATCTATTTTATTTTTTTTTATTTTATTTTTTTATTTATTTTTAAAGATTTTATTTATTTATTCATGAGAGACACAGAGAGAGGCAGAGAGAGAAGCAGGCTCCATGCAGGAGCCTGATGCAGGACTCGATCCCGTGACTCTAGGATCACGCCCTGGACCAAAGGCAGGTGCTAAACCGCTGAGCCACCCAGGGATTCCCCCATGCATCTATTTTAGAGAGAGAGAGCAAGCGCACAAGCAGGAGGGGCAAAGAGGGAAGCAGAGAGAATCCCAAGCAGCCTCTGCTCTGAGTGCAGAGCCCATATACAGGGCTTGATCGCAAGACCCTGAGGATCATGACCTGAGCCAAAACCAAGAGTCATTTCATTGCCCTGTGAAGAGTCGGACGCTAAACTGAATGTGCCACTCAGGAGCCCCAACCAGTGTTTTCCTTAATTTTTTTTTTGGGGGGGGAGAGCATGCATGAATGGGGAGGTGGGGCAGAGAGAAAGAGAGAGAATCTTTATTTTTTTATTCATGAGAGACACAGAGAGAGAGGGAAACAGAGGCAGAGACGCAGGCAGAGGGAGAAGCAGGCTCCATGCAGGGAGCCTGACGTGGGACTCGATCCTGGGTCTCCAGGATCACACCCTGGGCTGCAGGAGGTGCTAAACCGCTGCACCACTGGGGCTGCCAAGAGAGAGAATCTGAAGCAGACTCTATAGTCACAGAGGAACCAGACTCAGGGCTCGATCTCACGACACTGAGATCATAACCAGAGCGAAATCAAGAGTCGGACATTTAACCAACTGAGCCACCCAGGTGCCCCTCTTGATGTGGTTTTATACTTAAAATGCAGAAAGGATCTGGAAAGGTAGCTTACAAAATTACGTTCAAAATTTAAAAATGTAAACAGTGGTTGAACTAATTGGATATCTGATGCTATTAATGAATTATCAAATCATCATTATCTAGATGTGGTAATGGCATTGTGGTTTTTAACTACTCCTTTTAGAGATACAGTGAAAGATCAAGATGGCATGATGTGATTTTTCTAATTAAAAATAATCAGTGGTGGAGGACAGACAGGGTATAAGTGAAAGAAGATGGGCTGTGCATTAAATGTTGAAGCTGGTGACAGGGGGTTCACTATACTATTCTACTTTTATAAATCTTTAACAATTTTTTTAAAGATTTTATTTATTTATTCATGAGAGAGAGAGGCAGAGACACAGGCAGAGGGAGAAGCAGGCTCCATGCAGGAAGCCCAGTGCGGACTCAATCCCAGGACTCTAGGATCATGCCGTGGGCCCTAAGACAGGTGCTAAACCACTGAGCCACCCAGGGATCCCCAAATCTTTAACAAGTTCTATAACAGCTTTTGAAAAGAGGTTAAAGAACAGAATGCTTAAGGAATCTGATACCACAGGAAAATGCTGCCAGAACAGAATAGGAACAGGTCAGGCAGCCCAGACATCATTGCCAGGGGTGGAGGGGCACCCCCGGGTGGGTGTGAGTGCCTCTGAGCTGATCTCTCTCCACAGTGCGCAGGACCATTGTCAAGATCCCCTCCAGCCTGGAGGTTGATGTGGAAGATGTCACCAGTTCCTCTCAACACATTCATTTCATCCAACCACTGCTGCTGAGTGAGGCCCTGGCCCGGGGAGGCCCCTTTCCTCTGTGCATGGAGATCCTGGAAATTCCGGAGGGGCCCTCCATCTTCCTCAGCCCATGGGCAGGCTCCTTGCAGAAAGGCCAGAAGCTCTGTATCCATGGCCTGGCCTCACCACCTTGGCGGGTCCTGGTTTCAACCAAGGGCCGGAAGATACCCAGACACTTCATGGTCTCTGGGGCTTATCAGGGCAAGCTGCGGCGGCGACCCAGAGAGTTCCCCACAGCCTATGATCTCCTGGGTGCTCTCCAGCCAGGCCAGCCACTCCGCGTAGTGGCCACAAAGGACTGTGAGGGCGAAGGGGTGGAGAGCCCTGGGTTCACTTCCCTGGCTGTGGGCGACAGGCTGGAGGTGTTGAGATCTGGCCAGGCCCATGGGGCTGAAGGCAGGGACATAGATGTCTTGGTGTGTCAGCGGCTGAGTGACAAGGCGGAGGAGGAGGAGGAGGAGGAAGAGAATGAAGATGTAGAAGACGACGACCAGATTCTGCTGCCCCTTTACTTCTCTGGTAGTTTTGTGGAAGAGATGAATGATAGTCGGCGCTATAGTCTGGAAGATCTGACTGCCCATTTTTCATTGCCCTGTGAAGTCAAGGTGGTGGCCAAGGACAGCAGCCATCCTGCTGACCCTCTGCCCTCCTTCCCAGGCCTGCGGCTGGAGGAGAAAATCATGGAACCTTTCTTGGTGGTCAGCCTCAACTCCAACCCTGAGATGTGCTTCGAGATCCCTCCCCGGTGGCTGGACCTGACTGTCGTGGAGGCCGAGGGGCAGCCAGGCCAGCCGGCTGGGCATCTCCCTGTAGCCACGGTGGAGGAGCTGACAGATGCCTTCTACTACAGCCTTCGGAGGTTACCGGCCTTCAAGAACCAACCCCCCCCACCCAGGCCCCCCAAAAGTCAGGGTCTCAGTGGGCAGAAGAAACAAAGCAACAAGGAGAAAAGCGGCCAGGTACCAACCTACCAAAATGGGCAGGGAGGGGAAGTTGTCGGGGTCACTGCAGGTCCTGCCAGTTTTGTCCAGCATCCCATTTCTCTTTCGGTTGTGAAGAACTTACAGTTTATACACTTACACACTTTGTACCTATTATTCTTATAATCTGATGTTGGTACGATCATTCATATTTTAAGGGTGAGAAAACGAGGACTCCGAGACCTCCGAGACTTGCCCAAGTCAGTTACGAAGCGGAAGCCCTGAACCATAGCATAAGCACTCTGCCTCCAGGCTTACCTTGCTTTCCCTGCCCATCGTCCCCTCATGTAGGCCTCATCATCTGTCACCTGAACCGTGTCAGCAGCTTCTCCCACCCCTCCTCATGGCTGTCAGAACGGCCTCTCTCCCTTCCCTGGTTACTGATGGGCCTCAGCCCCATCTTCTGAACCGTCAGTGGCTCCCTGTGGTAAGGGGGTAATGCCAACCCCTCAGCATGGCATCCAGGGAGGGTCTTTTATAAACTGACTTCAATGTCCCCCTCCCAGACCCATCCTCCACTACCCACTCTGGTCCATACTCAGCCATAAACTCCTAGAGCTTCTTCAGTATGCCAGGATTCTTGCCTCAGCACTTTACACATTCTGGTTCTATTGCTGGAATGTTCTTCCTCTTTTCAGTGGACAAGGCTCAGCTCAGACTTCCTCTGGCAGTGACAGCCTTCCCCCTTCTGCATTCACACTGATGTGTGTGGTATGCAGCTTGGGGATGTGGGTAGGGGTGGGAGCAGGTGGGATGACACCTAGTTTTTGGTGTGTTGTGAGTGGTCTGTGAGGGCAGGGGCCTCGCCCACTTCCAGGTAGGCAGACAGCGCCAGTGAATGCTGAACTGATCCAAACTAAATCACGGGGATGGGGAAAGGACCAGACATGGAAGCAGAGGGACCCAAGCTTATGGCCCAGTTCACTTGCTCCATGGCCTGCTTCCTCTCCATTTTCTCACCAGTGCACCTGAGATAAGGTCACTAACTCACAATTCTAGTTTCTTAGCTGCTGCCTGGTGGGTGTCTACTCTGTCGCAGGCTCCTTATGTGCATAGCCCCACAGAGCTCTCATGACCTGAGAGGTGGGCACTGTGAAGTCAGGCACTGATGGATAGCTCTTTCTACAGTTGAGAACACAAGAGGCACAGAGAGGTCAAGCAGTTGACCCGAGAGCACACACCCAGCAAACAGCAGGCTGGGGTTTGAAGCTGGGTCTGACCACCCAGCCTGGGCACCTAACTACCGTGGTCTGCTGACAGCAGTTGATTTACATCAAAAGCACTTTGTAAAGTGTAACAGGCTTACGGTTTTGGGATTTGGAGAAACTGGTATTTTGTACTGTGAGGGTAGATGGTGGGAGGGCAAGGGGAAGTGAGAAAGACAAATCAGGGGCAGTTTCGGCCCCAGAAGGAGACTGCATCTGTGGAGGAGGGTGGAGGGCAGTCCTTTTCTGATTGAACACAGACTGGACTGGGGCATCTGAAACACAGGCCTTCCCTACAGTACCGGAGAACATAGTACAAAAAAATTGAGAGACCTCAGTTCCAGCATTTGTTCCTGCTGGAAGTGACTTTGGGCCTGGTCCCTGCTCACTGCCCTTGATCCTGCAACTTTTCTTCCCTGGGGAAGTATTCCCCACTGCTGATCAGGGGCCCTATATGGTTTGCTCTCCAAAGCATAGAAAGAGCATAAGCTTTAGAGGTCACGAACATGGCTCTGGGTCTGAACCTTGGCCCAGCTTGCAATCTTGTGTGAGGTATGACCTGACACTCTGAGCCTGTTTCCTCGTGGGTACATTGGGAACTCAAAACAGCTACTCAAGAGGGTCCCCTGAAGATAAACGAATAGGTGTGCATATGGCAGAAGGTGGGAGTTCAACAAAAGTCCTCCTCCTTCTAGGACCCCTCTCAGCTCCGGCACTCTGTCCTGATATTCTGTGACTGCTTTCTTCCCCTTCAGCAGCAGATGTGAAGGACACTGATTGAATCCCCTCTGGGGAAGAAACTCAGGGCACCCTGTCTCTAGCCAACTCTTTCCTCTTTCATTCTGGCCCCTCTCCTCTGCCAAAGAACATTTCAGGCACTAGAAACAAAAACACTTGGGTCTCACGGAGCCCTACCCTGGCAAGGAAGTCAAGAGGGGAGCAGAGGAAGTGACAGTCGAAGGAAATGACATTTCATGGACTCTGCTGCCCATCTCTTGGGACCCTGACTTCTGCTTTTTCTCTCGCCTAGTCTTCTGAACTCTTAGAACTGCAGCAAGCCCCTCTACTCAAGCCCAAGATGCAGACGCTGCCACGGAATGCCAAGGACAGCTCAAATACATACAGCAAGGTCTCAGGCCACAGGAAGGACCGCAGGCACACTAAGTCCATCATAGAAGATGGAGGTGAGTCCATGTCAGCCCCAGTTCACCCCTGTCCTCGCTTCTTCCCTCCTTACCCTGCTCCTGCTTGTACCTCTGACTGCGCTGGCCTTACCCTCAGCAAGGCCCCACCCATGAGCAGCCCCCTTCTGCTGCTCTCTGCTGGACAGAGAGGCTTTTAAGGGGATGGGCCAAGGGGTGCCTGGATGGCTCAGTTGGTGAAGTGTCTGCCTTCAGCTCAGGTCATGATCCTGGGGTCCTGGGATGGAGCCCCGTGTCAGGCTCCCTGCTCAGTGGACGAGTCTGCTTTTCCCTCTTGCTCTGCCCCTCTGCTCCCTCCCTCCCCCTCTCGCAAATAAATAAAATCTTAAAAAAAAAAAAAAAAAAAAAAAGATGAGCTTAGGTTGGAGGGTCCCTACTGTCCCTCTCCCACGGGCTTCAGAGTCCTGGCAAGGAAAATGAGTTCATCCTCCAACATACTACCCTCCCCGAGGCATGCAAGGGGAATATTTACACAGTATTCAGACAGAATAATTTATAGTTTCTGGCCTAGCAAGGACCTTAGAGCATCCAGACCAACTACTTCCCTGTCCAGTACCCTAAAAAGGGAAGGATCCTGCCTAAAACCAAAGATCATCACTGACTTGGACTCTTTTGTAGATAATGATGACCATGATTATGAAGAAATACTTGAGCAATTTCGGAACACCCTTTAAATGCTGGAGGAACCTTGCTTCTTACCTGCTGTTTCTCAGAGAATCTGAGATACCAGCCAACGTTACAAAGCCTTTACAAGACCTTTGGACATGATCTCACTGAAATCAGACTGTGGACAGGAAATGGCTTCGTGCGGACCAATCTGAAAAGGGATAGACATACCAGCTCTCCTGGTTCTAGGTTCCTGCCACAGAGGGCTGGCTTGTTTGGGGCCAGCACCTTGTGCTTGACTCCCTCAGCCTCAGAGCTCTGGTATCCAAAGGAGCCAAGGAGGTTCTACTCAATCCTGAGTCCCCAACACCAGCTGTCTCACTGGTTGGTGCAGAAAGGAATCAGAGACCACCAACCTTGATGGTGGCGGCACAGTGTTGCTTGACTCTCAGTAAAAAGGGCTCAATGCTGAACATAACGCACTGAGAGCCTTTTCTTATGTTTGCCACTCCCTCGCCACCCCACCCCCAAACTCTAACCCCTGAGAAAACAGGAGCTGTGTTATCTGTGCAGAATGCAGCACATAATAGTTGCATGTGACTATCCAAGATTTTTTCACTCTAAAACCATAGAATAAAAATTACATCTGGAAAAATAGGAACAGAAACCATTTAGTAAGGTCTGTGTGCCAGACCCTTTATAAGCATTATCTAAATCCTCGACTCTCTAGATAGACAATGGCCTGATTTTAAAGATCAGAAAACAAGCTTAAGTGGTCAGGTGTTTCAGGAGGCAGACTAGTCATGAGCCTGGGTTAGCATCCCTGCACCACCTCTCAGCTAGGACTATGAACAAGTTATTTTAACCTAAGCTTCAGTTCCTTCACATGTAAAATGAAATAGTTATCTACCTCACAAAATTGTTTTAAAGATCAAATGAGATAATCTTGGTATATAGTGCAGTGCCTGGAACGAATAAACACTTAATAAGAATCTTAGTATCATTACTGTTGACCTAGATCACATAGGTATACCTGTGTATGGACTGGTTGGAGAGCCTCATCACCTCACATAACAGAGATAAATCTGTGTCTATGCAGAGACTAGCTCAGCTTCTAAGGTCAGTCCAGGCCTGTTCCGTGAGGTAAGACCACAGGAATCACCCCCTGGAAGTGGTAGGGTTTTGGTTCCTAGATTGAGGCAGTCACAGAACTAAGCACTGTGGTCAGTAGAGGTCAGATGAACAAAAATGTGCCTGGAGTCTCCAGCTGTGGTGGGAGTGGAGTGTCCATCTGCAGCTCCCAGATTCTGGGGAGCACACCTGAGCCTGTCCTTCCTCTGCCTGCTAATAACGCCTCTGGGCTGTCCAGACCCATGGCACTTCTAGGCCTCCTGGCTTCCAGAACTGTGCATGGATTTCTCCAGGTGACTACCAAGCAGCTAATCCAAACTGCTGGGTCAGTTCCCATGCCTTCCTCCAGAGAGACAGTCTAAACTGAATGGAAGGACTGAGGAAAAGCGTATTCTGGGACAAATAAACAAGGGAAGTATGCAAAAAGGTTCCTCCTTGGCATGGGATCCCTAGGGCCAAGACAATATGCAAAATGCCAATAATTTTCACTTTCAGTCTGCATTTAATTGTGGCATCAAAAAAAAAAAATAATTGTGGCATCAAACTGAGCAAGCTCACAAAAGGGGGGCAGAGAGGGCTACCAGCTACTACAGAAGGGGATTTCTAGTGGCCAAATGCTGCAGGAAGAAAGCAAGCCAATTTCATAGCTAGGACAACTAGGCTTAAAAGGAAAACATGTCGGCAGCCTGGGTGGCTCAGCGGTTTGACACCTGCCTTCAGCCCGGGGTGTGATCCCTGAGACCCGGGATCGAGTCCCATATCGGGCTCCTTGCATGGAGCCTGCTTCTCTCTCTGCCTGTGCCTCTGCTTCTCTCTCTCTGTCTCTCAGAGTAAATAAATAAAATCTTAAAAAAAAAAAAAAAGAAAAAAGAAAATGAATAAATTTGGTTCCCCCCCCCCCTTTTTTTTTAGATTTTTGTTTTAAGATTTTATTTATTTATTTGAGAGCAAGAGAGAGCACACAAGTGGGGGTGGGGGCAGAGGGAGAACCAGACTCCCCACTAAGCAGGGAGCCAAATGCAGGGCTTGGTCCCAGGACCCCTGCATCATGACCTGAGCTAAAGGCAGCTGCTTAACCAACTGAGCCACACAGGTGCCCCTTGTTTTAAGAGTTCTTTATATATTTTAGAGAGCATGTGTGCATGTGTGTGAGCAGAGGGAGAGGAATCCTCAAGCCGACTCCCCACTGAGCTTGGAGACCAACACAGGGCTAGATCCCAGGATCCCGAGATCATGACCTGAGCCAACATCAAGAACTGGATGCTTAACTGACAGTCACCCAGGTGCCCTGAATGGTTTAAAAAAAATAATGCAGTTGAGGTATCTGTCTGGCTCAGTTGGTAAAGCATGTGACTTGATCTTGGGGTCATAAGTTTGGGCCCCACTTCAGGTGTAGAACTTACTTTTTAAAAATAAAGTTTTGGGGAGATCCCTGGATGGCTCAGCGGTTTAGTGCCTGCCTTCGGCCCAAAGTGTGGTCCTGGAGTCCCGGGATCAAGTCCCATGTTGGGCTTCCTGCATGGAGCCTGCTTCTCCCTCTGCCTGCCTCTCTCTCTCTCCCTCTCTCTATCTCCCATGAATAAGTAAATAAATAAAATCTTTTTAAAAAAAGTTCCGGAAAAAAAAAAAAAAAAAAAAAAAAAGTTCCGGGACGCCTGGGTGGCTCAGCAGTTGAGCCTTCGGCTCAGAGTGTGATCCCAAGTCTGGGGATCGAGTCCCGCGTCAGGCTCCCTGTGAGGAGCCTGCTTCTCCCCCTGTCTATGTCTCTCTCATGAATAAATAAATAAAATCTTTAAAAAAAAAAAAAAAAAGTCTTTTTAAAGAAAAAAAGCTTTAAGAGGGGGATCCCTGGGTGGTGCAGTGGTTTAGCGCCTGCCTTTGGCCCAGGGCGCGATTCTGGAGACCCGGGATTGAATCCCACATTGGGCTCCCGGTGCATGGAGCCTGCTTCTCCCTCTGCCTGTGTCTCTGCCTCTCTCTCTCTCTCTGTGTGACTAACATAAATAAATAAAAATTTAAAAAAAAAAAAAAAAAAAAAAAAACACGGTTGAGGGAAATTCAGAACTCGATCCATTTTTGAGTACGTATCTCCAGTTTATGTTCATTTATTTAGCAGTTATTTACATCTGTTACTGTTAGCACGTTCTCTATATTATTCAAAATAGAAATGAGAAAAGATATGAAAAATAAATATGAAGGGATGAGCAATTCTTTTCTCCCAGTATACATCTTGTGTATTCCCAGAAGTTTGTGTTCACTTTGGAGACCACTGTTCAGGGGGAGCCCCTAGCCCCACTATAACACCCTCCCCACCACCCAGTAGCTTATTCCAGAGTTAAGACAAAAGCACCCCACGGGCATTGTCTGCTTTTGTTCCCTGCCAACCCCAATTGCTCTGATAAAACATTTACAGTTGTGGTTTTCAAACATGTTTTCCTTTTATTTTTTTAAGATTTTATTTATCTATTCATGAAAGACAGAGAGAGAGAGGCAGAGACACAGGCAGAGGAAGAAACAGGCTCCATGCAGGGAGCCCGACATGGGACTCGATCCCAGGTCTCAGGGATCACACCCCGGGCTGAAGGCAGGCGTCAAACTGCTGAGCCACCCGGGCTGCCGACATGTTTTCCTTTTAAGCCTAGTTGTCCTAGCTTGCTTTCTTCTTGCAGCATTTGGCCACTAGAAATCCCCTTCTGTAGTAGCTGGTAGCCCTCTCTGCCCCCCTTTTGTGAGCTTGCTCAGTTTGATGCCACAATTAAATGCAGACTGAAAGTGAAAATTATTGGCATTTTGCATACTAACCCGCTGAGCCACGCGGGCTGCCCCAAAATTTATTCATATACATCAGACACTATTTCTTATTGGCCCTTTTATAGTTAAACCTGATAAATACTATTTCCCAAGGCACCTAATTTCCCATCAGTATACCTAGAGAAAGACTCTCCTGAGAACAAGCTGGAATCATTGCTTGGCTGTGAAAATGCAGGAGCCTCCTGCTCAAGCAGGGTAAAGGCTCTAGAAGGCTGGCGTTTCATTCTGCTGAGGAGGGCCTGGCTGTGCTCAGCCCTACAGGCCTCCGTGGTGCTCAGAAATTACACATCTTATGCAAGGCTACGTAAATGCCAAGATGGCAGGGAATACAGCACTGCTAAGCAGCCACTCTGTGCTACTGGGAATGTGGAACCAGCAAATCCAATGATATTACTTACTTTGCTTTGTATTCCTAGTGCTTGACCAATGGGCCAACATGGTAGGTACTCAACAAATACGTGTTGAATTATTAAATAGTTTGTAACTGCTGAATCATCAAATTCAAAATCAAAAGACTTCTATCCAGAATTACTCTACTGCCTTGCCCATTTGAGAGTGCTAGATAACTAGATGTCAACCACTCATAAAAGTATCCTATGCATTCAAAATTCAAATTCATGGATGATTTTTTAAAAAAAATATTTATTTATATCAAGAGAGCAAGCATGCACAGTGGGGAGGAGCAGAAGGAAAGGGAGAGGGACGCCTGGGTGGCTTGGCAGTTGAGCGTCTACCTTGGGCTCAGAGCAGAGTGTGATCTCAGTTATGGAATTGAGTCCCAAAGCAGGCTCCTATAGGGAGCCTGCTTCTCTCTCTGCCTATGTCTCTGCCTCTGTGTGTTTCTCATGAATAAATAAAATCTTAAAAAAAAAAAAGGGGGGAGAGAAAAATCCAAGCAGACTCAGATCTGAGCATAGAGCCCAATGTGGGGCTCAATCTCACAACCCCTAGATCTTGACCTGAGCCGAAACCAAGATTTGGACACTTAACCAACTATACCACCCAGACACCCCCAAAATGTATGATTTTTTTTAACCTGTTTTTAGCCAGTACCTTTTCTTTCAGGATATAATCAAGGATGGACAAACCTGTAGGTAAACATATTGGCTGGCTGACTGACTTCTTAAGCATCAGTATAGCTCCCTAGATAGGAACTGTTCTTCGGGTACAGAAACAACCACCAGACTGTTGTTCACTTTTAGAAACTGGATGGTGGGCATTTTCCACATGGCTGCTAGTAGGTTTCATTTTGAAACAGGTTAGAGCAATTATAGAATTTTTATTTGCATGTTACATCTCATTAACTTACCTCAGAATTAGTTCTTTTATTCAAGATGTACCTTACATTCTGGAGTTGTCAAAAACATCTTTGAGCTAGTTTGCTCTCTTGTAAGAAATAGAACTGATTAAGCTCACCAAAGGCTGCAGGCCTTTAGATAGTCTCATCTCGAGGTTAAATAATAGATATTCAATTCAGTTACGTGACCATATATTGCTAGAGTCAAGATTAAGTTTCACTTTATAACCTCTACTAATGGCAATGGTAGATGCTTTACAAACCTTATTTTGCTCAATCTTCACGACACACCTATGAGGAAATGACACAGTTCTCTTCATAAATAAGGAAATGGGAGGCCTTTAGAACTGACGTAGTCTACCCAAGATCCTAACTAAATATGGGAAAGCCAAGATATCAAACCCAAGTCAAGCTATGCTACACATCTCAGATTATAAAAGTATTAATTATACCATCTTAGGAATAAAAAAAAAAACATTTCCACAGATTCTGCAATAGAACTTTTATTAAACATATGGATTTTGTATTGAAATCGAAATATTTCTTTCTCCCCTCTCCTCTCATGAGGTCACGACTCTAGAACTTCATGTTCATAAAAACACACTTTCGGCAGCAGTCATGACAAGGTGAAGGAAAGTGCAATTCTGAAAATAATACCATATAGCCAACTAAAGGGTGGAACAAAACCAGGCAGAGGTTAGCAGGTTTTTTGGCTAGCTCCCTGCTGAAGGCCCTAGTTCTGCTCATCTTCTCTCAACAGGGAACGTTATAGGAGCAGAAACTCCTGAGTATTCTTTAATTAATACTGCCCAACTCTCTTGGTAGTATGTCTCTCCCACTTCCATCAGTCCTGATGTTGTAAATGGCTGATTCGTAACTTTAAGAAAGTCCACCCAGGTTTATATTCTCATCAACTGCCCAAAATTGAGCTTCATAAAAACAAAAATTAAAAACAAAAAAAAAACAAACAAAACAAAACAAAAAAGCCAGAGCACTAAGTTTCAAAAGGATGTTAAATGAGACCCTTTCTAGATGAAACCTACTCCCTAGAAGTCAACTGACCAAACATATGCACAGTTGGAGACAACAGATTATGAAATCTGGTCCAGCTGGAAAATACCTGGAGTACTCAATTAGATCCAGTTAGTCTGCATCTGTGGATTTAAAATGATCATCATCCACAGTGGAATAGATGTGGCCCTCATTGCTAAGAAAATCCACAGCTTGCCTAGAAAGAAAGAAAGAAAAAAAAAAAGGCTCATTATCAAACTGATGCAGAAGAAAGGAAACTGTCTTTTGGGTATGGCCAAACACAGATTTTGCTCACAGGGGACTCTTGCGGGGAGAAGTGCGAGTAAAATTGCAAAACTGAAACAATGCATGGAGACAATAGCTAACAGAGCTGCCCTGGACCCCTCTACCAAATGGTATAAAGGCAAGAAAATAGAGCCTAACTCAAATGCCAATCTATGCAAATTGAAACAAGGATCTAAGAATATAGTCCGCATGCACATAAAACTCCTAGTATAAACACCTATTTTTCAAAGTTCCTCCTCCCACCAACCCTCTGGGAAGTTGAAGGACATAAAGGAAAGACCTTTTGCAGAAACAATAGAACACCTTCATACCCTTTAAGGCTCTCAGGATCAGTATCTGTAACATGTTTAATAATATTAATAGTATTAACTGCCTATTTAATAACAGCAATAATTTACAGAGCAACTACTACATGACAGTGTTTCTGTACCTCATCATCACTGGAACTCTGAGATATGAATTAATATCTTCATTTTATAAAACAGGAAATGAAATTAGACCCAAGCCTTTCTTTTCTGTGTAAACCTAGAATATCAAGTGATTTACACTAACAAAATGCACCAAAATACTCTGCTTGTTTGATTCTTTCATCAGGATCAGGAAGCTGCTTGTCTAACATGGAAACAAAAGATGTTGGAAGGACGCTCTATGGTTTCAGGTTCAGACAGTCAAATGCATATCTCCACAGTGGAAACAGTAACACCAATGGGACAATACATGTGAGGACCAGGAGCTGAAGATCTCACTCCTCCAGGTCAAATTTTATCTGGTCAACTTTGACAAAATTATATCCCTTGCCCATAATGGGAATCACTGTTTGTTAAATGAACAAGTTAGGGATCCCTGGGTGGCACAGCGGTTTGGCGCCTGCCTTTGGCCCAGGGCACGATCCTGGAGACCTGGGATCGAATCCCACATCGGGCTCCCGGTGCATGGAGCCTGCTTCTCCCTCTGCCTGTGTCTCTGTCTCTCTCTCTCTCTGTGACTATCATAAATAAATTAAAAAAAAAAAAAATGAACAAGTTAATCAGTGATGTGACGGGAAGCACCATCATTTTGAGTTCTTTTTTTATGTTTCCATGACTGAACAACTTCCCTTCTGTCAATGAGACTGCAGCTGACAGTTCTATTTTTATTTTTAATTCACTTCTCATTATCAGGAAACCCTGGTGAGTTGAAATGGGTACAATTCTAGAGCTCCAGTTGTTAGAAACCAAATACTCACTTAATTGAGGCTACAGACATGTGTTGAAGCTGGTTCTTGAGATCCTGAAAGTTTAATCCTTCAGGTCTTGGACAAGCCTTAATCAAATTCAGCACCTGAAGATTCAATTCAAATGAGAAAGATTTTAGCAACTACTCTGAATCAACTTCTTTATGTAAACCTGAGTCCCTTTATAAGAAAGAAATGGTTCAGGTCCCTAACCTTAGAGATTCATTAGGGAAGTAACAAATTTAAGACTGCCTGTGTCTTGAATTTCTGGAGCCACACAGTGTTTACCTGGTTTTGGGCCACAGTGAGGCCATTTGCTGGGATGGAGCTAATCCCACCAAAGTTTCCTGTTTCACCCATTCCTGGATTGCTGATAGGTGCTCTCCCTGCTGGGGGCTGAATTAAGAAAGAAGTTCACAGTGTTAGAAAATTTACCAATTTAAACACAGTCCTTGTTATTGTTAGATAGCCTGTTGATTAAGCAGCTCACAAAAATAATTTAAGCCATTCTCCCAATAACAATTGCTTACACTGGAAAGGATGACTGTCATCATTAACAAGTATTTCAAGGGAAGATAAAGTGACTCTTTGAAGCACAGAATATCAAACAGAGAGAAAGGTACCTCTTAGCTCCTTATTTTTGCTGAGGGGAACCAGAGGAAAACTAGCATCGAGAAGAAAATTACCTGGAGATTTGCTATAATAGTCTTTATTTATCCTTGGTACTTTACTATTCAAACATGCACTTATTTATTATTTATGGCTTGTTTTTACCTTCTCCCTCTGCCTGTGTCTCTGCCTCTCTCTCATGAATAAATAAATAAAATCTTTAAAAATAATTATTTAATAAAAAATCTGTATTATTGAAGTATAGTTGACACACAAGGTTATATTAGTTTCAGGTGTATAACATAGGGATTCAATAATTCTATACATTACTGGATGCTCACCAAGCTGTATTCACCCATTTCTTTTTTTTCCAAAGATTGATTCATTCATTCATTCATTCATTCATTCATTCATGATAGACATAGAGAGGGAGAGAGAGGCAGAGACACAGGAGGAAGAAGCAGGCTCCATGCAGGGAGCCCAATGTGGAACTCGATCCCGGGACTCCAGGATCGTGCCCTGGGCCAAAGGCAGGTGCTAAACCACTGAGCCACACAGGGATCCCCTGTATTCACCCATTTCACTCACTGCCCTCTCAAGTATTTACTGTCACCTAGACATGAAGCATGACAGAGAGAGGAAAAAAAGATGGTTCCCATCACTCTGTTATTCTTTTTTTATCACCAAATTTTTAAGAACAGCAGACTATAATCACTGTTTCCATTTCACTTCTCCTTAATGACTCTCTAGCCCACTACTATTTGGACGCTCACTACTGAATATACCTCTGCAACCTCTTACGAAGTCACCAATGACTTTTTTTTTTTTTTAAGATTTTTTACTTATTTATTTATTCATAGAGACACAGAGAGAGAGAAGAGGCAGAGATACAGGTAGAGGGAGAAGCAGGCTCCATGCAGGGAGCCTGACCCGGGTCCCCAGGATCACACCCCGGACTGCAGGCGGCACTAAACCACTACGCCACGGGGGCTGCCCCCCAATGACTTTTCTTTTTTTCTATGTTTGGAATTCCTAGTTCAATTTTCTTTTTTTTTTTTTATTTTTATAAATTTATTTTTTTATTGGTGTTCAGCCAATGACTTTTCAACCAACATACCCAACAGTCTCAGAAAGACACACTGACCACATTCCTCTTGGAATGTACCCATCCCTTCATAGGCTTCTTGAAGGCATGTTCTTCTGGTTCTCCACTTAACCTCTCAAACTGTACTGTCTCAGTATCTCTTACCAGCTTTTCTCTCTCCCTATCTCCCAAAAGGCTGACAGCTCCCCCAGGATTCCATCCCAGAGCTCCTCCTAGGCCAAATTCTTGTTCCCAGCCATTGACTGGATACATCCACCTAGCCCTCTCACACACTCTGAAGTAAGATTATGACCGTCCCCAAATCTGCTTGCCCTGCTCCATTCCACCTCAGTGAGTAAAGCTAACCCCATCCCACAGACTCCAGTTGTCTGGGAGTCCATTCACTTACCTCCCACAATCTGTCACCACAGCCTATCACACAAGCTCCAGCGTAGGTCAAGTCCACCCTCCTTATCCTGGCCTCCCAGTGGCCTCTCAGCCACTAGTCTCTCTGACTCAGGTCAACCCTCCTTTGCTACCTCCTTTGCTGTTCAGCTTCCGATCACATCCCTCCTCTGCTGGAAAGCTTTCAGGTGGCTCCCCCTGCCTGTGAAAATAATAGAAACCTACACATTCGAGACCTACCACAACTAGACGTCAAAAATCTCTATTTGACTGTTCTTTTTTTTTTTTTTTTAAGATTTTATTTATTTATTCACGAGACACAGAGAGGCAGACACACAGGCAGAGGGAACAGCAGGCTCCCTGTGGGAACCCCGATGCAGGACTCGATCCCAGGACCCTGGGATCATGACGTGAGCCAAAGGCAGACACTCAACCACTGAGCCACCCAGGCATCCCTCAGACAGTTACTTTTTTGACACACTTCACTCCCCAGTGGCACCTGACTTCTTGCCAACTATAAACATGCCTCTGATTCGAACATGTTGTTCCCTGTCTGGAATGCCCTTCCTCTCATCTGCCTGGGAAACACTGACTTCTCATCCTTCAAAGCCCAACTTAATTGCCACTGCCTTTGTAGAGCTTTCTGACAAGCCCCAAACCAAGTCAGCCGTGTTCTTCCTTCTCAGCTCCTCCAGCATTTGGCCCATTCCCTCTCACAGCAGTCATTACACTATTGGCCTGGCACTTCCTGCCACCAGCCTCTCCACCTTCACACTGTGTCTGGTCTGGTGCAGGACGTGTTCCATGCTTTATCCACCGAACTGAATGAATAGGATGATACAACATTATATGTGTTAAGTACCTATACCAGATATAAGAACACTGTGGAAGCTCATTAGGAGAAATCCCATCTAGTCAGGAGATGCATTCATTCAATAAATGTTCATTAAATGCCTACTGTTTGGAATAAATAAAACACCAGTCATGGTCCCCTGTTTTCAAGCTAAATGCCTTCACACTGCCTGCTGGTTAGACAGAAGCCTCACATTTTATGATCCAATAATACTGAACTGAATGCTGTTTCTTATCCCGACACTGCTTAAAGTGGCTCATGTCCTGGTAACCCCACCTCATGTATCCTTTAGGACTTGGTTTAGGCATCACCTCCTCCAAGGGTTTTTTTTTTTTTTTTTTTTTTTTAAGATTTATTCATGAGAGACACAGAGAGGGGTAGAGACACAGACAGAGGGATAGGCAGGCTCCATGCAGGGAGACTGATGCCTGATGTGGGACTTGATCCTGGGACTTCAGGATCACGCCCTCGGCTGAAGGGAGGCGCTCAACCACTGAGCCACCCAGGGATCCCTCAAGGGGTCTTTCTTGATGTCAAGGTTTCAAAGCACCCTGTGCTTGCCACTTATCCTGCATTTATGATTAAGTGATCTGAATCTCCAAAGCTCAAATACAAACTCTTTGCAGGATAGCAGGATTTTGCTTTGAAGATTTTTATTTATTTGAGAGAGAGCACAGAGGGAGAATGAGAGGGATAAGTGGACTCCTAGCCATAGCCAAGTAGAGAGCCTTACATGGGCCCAATCCCAGGATGCTGAGATCATGACTGGGTCCAAAGGCAGACACCTAACTGACTGAACCACCCAAGTGCCCCAGGGTGTTTTGTTTACTCCTCAATATAACTGTCGATATTCCCAGTTTCCACTCCCTAACTACACATTCTCACTTTGAAATCATTTTTATGAAATATGTGATACATACACATATGTCATTAAGTATGGTAATAAATACCCTAAACCTTCTATGCAATTCCATTCTTTTTAACCCACTTTCCCCATCCTCTATCAAAGCCTCCCTTTTGAAGATCCAGGTTTCCAAATCCAATAGCAGACTTCTCTCATCACCTTTCCTGACTTCAAGGCAGCATTCTACAGTTGATCACCATCCCCTCCTTCCTAAAATACTATTTATTTATTTGTTTGTTTGGTTTTTTAAAAAGATTTTATTTATTTATTCATGATAGACAGAGAGAGAAAAAGAGACAGAGACACAGGCAGAGGGAGAAGCAGGCTCCATGCAGGGAGCCCGATGTGGGACTCGATCCCGGGGCTCCAGGATCACGCCCTGGGCCGAAGGCAGGCCCTTAAACCGCTGAGCCACCCAGGTTGCCCTCTAAAATACTTTTTAAAGCATATCCTACAGAATCACATTTCCTGGTTTCTTCCTGCCAGTTGGCGACTTTTTTGACTTCTAGTGGCTTCTGTTCTACTCCAGACTTCTAAAGGTTAGTGTGTTCCAGAGCTTAGGTCTCTCTGACCTCTTACCTCCCCAGCTATCTCATCTCATCCAAGGCTTTAACTCCCAAAGTTCGGTCTCTACCCCTAACCTCTCCATTGGAACCCACTTCTACACATTCAACCATCCATTCTGTTCTCCACTTGGATATCTGACACCTCATACTTGCTAAGTCCAAAAGAACTCTGGATTTTACCCTTCAAATGTGCTGGCTTCATTTAGTTGCTCAAGCCCTGAACACAGAAGTCATTTTTGAACCCTCCCTCTTTATATCCTGTATGTAACCCACCAAGAAGTCTGGTCAGCTCTACCTTCAAAATATGTCAAAGTCCAACCACCTTTTATCTCAGCTGTTGCTATTAATCCTAAATTATCTTGCTATTTCTAGTGCCTCATAATCTATACTCCATACATCAGCCCAGCCTAAGTGAATTTTTTAAAAACTCAAGACCATGTCACTCCTTAGTTAAGACCTACCAAAGGCCTAGAATAATAATTGGTACATACCAGGCTCAATAAATATCTCTCAAAGGAAGGAATGAATTTCTCTCTGTATCCCCAGTGCTTACCAAATTGTTTGGTACAGAATAGGATGCAATAGCATCCTTAGTGGTTCATGAGTTCTCCAGCCTCTCCTACGCTGTAACCAATAAACTTCCAACCTGAGACCAGAATAATCAAAGGACATTTTTTTTAAAAAGTAGGCTCCACAACTAATATGGGGCTTGAACTCACAACCCTGAGATCAAGTCACATGCTCTACCAACTGAGCCACCCAGGCACCCCAATCTAATTTTTATTTATTTATGATAGTCACAGAGAGAGAGAGAGAGAGGCAGAGACACAGGCAGAGGGAGAAGAGGCACCCCAATCTAAAGACATTCTATTTTTTTTTAAAGACATTTTAATACAAGAATAAACAAACCCTCTGTGGTCATAGACAGACTGGACAAATGGAATTCACACAGCAGAAAATAATGCTGAGAAATTTCAATGTGAAGCAAGAAAGATAACTTCAGGGAGAAAATAATGGTGCATCGTTTTAGCCAACAGGTTAGAAGAAGAGCAGTAAAACGCCATCCTACTTGGGATTTTTCTCTGAATATAATCCTGGAGCCAAGTGCTCAGCCTATATAATTATGTGTCTACACTTAAAGATTGTCTTAGGCCTCAGCCTTCCAAGTAAGTGGGGTCAGAGGAACTTGTAATTCTGAAAAAAAACATGAGTGCTTCCTTTGGAATAAAATAACATGGGAAAGTTCATGAAGAAAATGTTCTGCAGACTGAGTGAGGCCTCTGTTCTGGCTCAACCTTCAAAACGTTAAGAAAATCAAAGCCCCCCCCCAATCAAAGCCAGAGCACAGTGGATGTCTATGTTCTTCCAGAGAGGAAGAAAAATTCTGAGAGTAAAGTTGCTCACCTGGCTGTTAGATTTGCTCAGGATCATGTGTGCATTGACAACTTCCAGAATATGTGCGGTAAACTCATTCATATCCTCCAGAGGCATGATCTTAAAGGCTACAAGGCTTTTCTTGTTCTATTAAAATAAAGAGAAAAATGGGAATAAAGGACAAGCACATTAAAATCAACCTCAGGTTAAAACACTGTGGCACTTGTCTTGGTTATATTTTGTCAATATAGAAAAAATGTGTTATGTACTTAAATTTTTTAACTCAAGGTTAACCCTAATATAGTCATTAATGGGACAAAAACAAAAACAAAAAAACAAAACCAGCTCAGAGTTCAATAACTTGCCCAAGGTTATACAACCAAGCAGAGTATAGTCTCCTGAACTCCGAATCCAGTGTCCTCCCTTTTACCCCTAGTGGATGCCACGGATGGCAATTATAGGCAGGGATCCTGTTCTTTCTCTACCATTCCATTAGTAGTAGTTGTTGTTTTTTTTAAGATTTTATTTTTTTATAAGTAATCTCTATACCCAATATGTGGTTAGAACTCAACCTGGAGATCAAGAGCTGCATGCACTTCTGACTCAGCCAGGCATCCCTGTTAGTTTTATATTTTATATTAAGCTAAAAACCCATTATTTCTCTTTGAAGAGAATAACGAAGTAATTTCAATCTAACTCTCATTTAACATAAAGACTTAGTTCAATCTTAAGTATCCTAAACTCAGGAATGATTCCAGAAATTGCTTCATGTAAATATATTTTAATTATTATTTCTTCTGACTTTACCTGAAAAGATCGCAGATGGCCAGCCACTTTCACATACGTCTCTGGAGGAACCACTGTGTTTTCACTGCTGGCATCCTAAAAAATAAATACAAACCCATCACATTAAGGTTTTAGGGATGCCAGTGAAATTTTTAAAATGCTCAATTAAAAAAAAACTGCTAAATTATATATGGGAAGAAAGCATTATATAGTAAGAGCACGAAAGGATCCTCATGTGGCACTAACTAGTTTGCCTGCCTTTTAGAATTTACCTTTTTAAAAAATCAGACATTAGAATAAAAAGGCTTCTATAGACAACTTCCAGTTCCAAATTCCTATGTTATGTATATCATCAAAAAACACTTTGTGACAGTATATACATTTCTCTATCACCAGCTATGTATCATGAATATACCATGGTTTAATAGTGCTCTATTGCTCGCATTTTGAAAATTATTTTTTATTTTTTTAAAGACTATTTATGGGTAGCCCGGGTGGCTCAGCAGTTTAGCACCTGCCTTTGGCCCAGGGCATGATCCTGGGGTCATGGGATCGAGTCCCGCGTCGGGCTCCTTGCATGGAGCCTGCTTCTCCCTCTGCCTGTGTCTCTGCCTCTCTCTCTGTGTGTTTCTCATGACTAAATAAATAAATAATCTTTAAAAAAAAAAAGGGATCCCTGGGTGGCGCAGCGGTTTGGCGCCTGCCTTTGGCCCAGGGCGCGATCCTGGAGACCCGGGATTGAATCCCATGTCGGGCTCCCAGTGCATGGAGCCTGCTTCTCCCTCTGCCTGTGTCTCTGCCTCTCTCTGTGACTATCATAAATAAATAAAAAAATTTTTTAAAAAAAGACTATTTATTTGGGAGAGTCAGCACAGTGGTAGGGAAGGGGTGGAGGGAGAAGGAGAAGCGGATTCCCTGCTGAGCAGGGAGCCTGATGCGAACTCAGTCCCAGGACCCTGGGATCATGACTTGAGCTGAAGTCCCAGGGGCAAAAATTTTTTTTTAAAGATTTGAAGGGGCACATGAGTGGCTCAGTTGATTAAGCGTCTGCCTTTGGCTCAGGTCATGATCCCAGGATCCTCCCTCTCCCTTCTGCTTGTGCACACACTCTCTCTCTCTCAAATAAATAAAAAAGGATCTGGGGGGCAGGAGGGCACACGCCAGTGAGGAAGGGGGAGAGGGAGAGGGAGAGGGAAGCCAACTCCCTGCTGAGTGCAGAGCCCAATTTGGGGCTCAATCTCACAACCCTGAGATCATGACTTGAGCCTAAACCAAGAGTCTGACACTTAACCAACTGAGCTACCCAGGTGCCCCTGAGATTGTTTAATTTTTTATTATAATAAACAATGCTATGATCAACATTCTTACAACTGAATCTCAGCATACATCTTTAATTATTTCCTTAATGTAAACTTCTAGCAGTGGAGTGCTAGATCAATATTTTTATGATGGATGATTTTGATCACCAGTTAATTTTTTTTAAAGATTTTATTTATTTATTCATGAGAGAGAGAGACAGACACACACAGGCAGAGGGAGAAGCAGGCTCCATGAAGGGAGTCCGATGTGGGACTCGATCCTGGGTCTCCAGGATCATGCCCTGGGCCGAAGTCGGCGCTAAACCGCTGAGCCACCTGGGCTGCCCTCACCAGCTAATTTTTGAGGTAGGTTTTATCAGTTTATACTCAAACCATCAAGGTCGAATGGTATCCATTTCCCTAAACAAACAATGACAAATCATTCATCAAATATTTAGTAAGTACCTACTAAGTGGTAGAGGCACTGTGCTACCTACCACTCTTATCAGAGGTGGACAATGTCATTCTTTTTTTTCTATGCTAAATTAATAAATTAAAAATGGTGGGCCACCTGGGTGGTTCAGTGGTTAAGTGTCTGATTCTTGATTTAGGCTCAGGTCATGATAGCTGGGTTGTGAGATCAAACCCTGTGTGGAGACTGCTTCAGATCCTCTCTCCCTCTGCCTCTGTCCTACTACTCCTTCCTTCTCTAACAAATCAAAACAACAAAAAATCCTGTTTTCACAGTTTGTATTCTATTGTCTCTGTCACTTGCCTTTTAACTTTGCTTTTAGTATAGTAGGGTTTGGAACATTTTAAATTTCTATGAAATCAAATGTAGTAACTTTTCATTTTAGGGTTTCTGCCTTTGATGCCTTGCTTATAAATTATTTTTATACTAAGAAATTAAAAAGACTAAAAAAGTTCCCCATCTCCAGAGTCCCAAAGTAAGCCCACTCTAATTCAGAAATAACTGCTTACGTCTGTGTCAACCCATTGGCGAACATCCATGGGTGCAGCTGTCATGTCATCTATTTTGTATACAATGTTGGTTGGGGCCTTCTCTGCGTGTCTGATTATACCCACAATAGTGACCTAGATCAGAAGGGAAAAAAAAGTTTGGTTTTCCTGGAAACTAAAACAACATTTATGTATTTTTAAATAAATAACTTTTATTTCATTTTTCATATGATGAAGTATCTCTTCCATGACCTATTTTACTTACCTGTGAAATCTCAACATTCCCAATTTTGAACATTTCATCAACTAGAGTGGCAGAAAGCAGCTGAGATATGGTACAGGGTACAATGTGTTGGGCTCGGGCTCTCTGAAAATAAAAAATATGTATACATTCAATTAAGAAAATAATATTACCACCCATTAACACCTTTCATGTACCAAGCACTTTACAATTTTAGTATATGTGCTGCTGAAGCAAGCACAGCACTCTACATACATAACACTGAATCTTCAGAATGAACGTCATCACCCTTGCTTCACAGAGATGGAAACCAAGGTCATATAGCTAACACATACCACATTTTTGAATTCAAACTAGGTGTGCCTGACTCCAAAGCTCCTTATCAGTGGTTAATTTTTTTGGCATTATGGATTCACTAGAACAAACAAGCCAGAGTGGGGACAACATTAAGGAAGGATGATCTGACCTGCTTTTGAAAAAAAAAATTTTTTTAAAGATTTTTAAAATTTATTCATTTGAGAGACAGATACACACAGAGAGAGCAGGGGGAGGGGCAAAGGGAGAAGCAGACTCCCCATTGAGCAGGGAGCCCCATAAGGGCCTCCATCCCAGGACGCCAAGATCATGACCTGAGCTGAAGGCAGATGCTTAACCATCTCTGAGCTACCCAGGCACCCCTGGAATAAAACAAACTTCAGTTTTAGGATGAAGGCAAGCTGGAACTGGCTACTACTAATTACATTAGGTGGTATTTGGAAAGGGTTTGAGAAATGGCTAGCAGAGACAAAGTTTTAGAGTTGCTCTAAATCTTGTAATAAAATATAACAAAAGTTAGATGTATAGCTTTCTCTTAAGGACAGATGCTCTCAAGATTGGATGGAAGTCTGGGGAAAATGGGATAAAGGCTTGGCCACACTGGCCATCTTAAAGGGAAAGGACACAATGTGTTGAGCAAAAGAATGTCTAATGAGGACACTGAAATCCAATTCAAAAGCAGCCTAAAAAAAAAAAAAAAAGGCAGCCTAACAACAGTATAAACTCTTATTGTCACCTGCCACTGGCCAGGGCTTGTGTCATGGCATAAAGATAAAAAAAAAAGTAATATGATTTGCCCTCAACACACTCCTACCTAATGGAGGTACAACAAACCTGGTATTGATATACTATAGAATGAGCATGGGACCCCGAAAAACGTATTTGCACTTTCAAGAAGTAGCACTCATGCTCTACCTTGAAGTATGAAAACACTGACAATGAAAACACAGTAAGGGATAGGCATTACAGGCTAAGGGTAAATATGCACTCTTATAAACTCATTTAGGAAATAACTACAAGGAAGACAATGCATGGTGGATTAAAGATTAGAGTTCTTCCTGTCAAAAACCAAGAACTTGATAGCTATTCTACATGTAAGACAGAACATAATGGAATCTTGGCACTCAGGGATTTAGCAGTTACAGCTTTGTCCTGAAGGTCCATGATACTAGCAACATTTCCTTCTGCTGAAGCATAATTTTGAATGATGAGCATTGCCAGGATGGTATAACGTAAGCCCTGCCAATTACCAGCACAAGTCACAAAAGGCTTGAGGGTTAAGATTATGGCTCTATCACTCAGGAGCAGTGTGCTCATAGTCATGTTTTTCAACTCATTTGGATCTTAGTTTTCTTATCTGTAAAACTAGGAATGATAAAATGATGAAAATTAAGTATATGGTGTAGTACTTCAAATAATACCTGGCACATCATAAGAACTCAAAAAATGTTAGCAATTATTCTGTCAGTGTTCCTCACTGTTTATATCTGCAATAGCTTTTAATAAGGATACGAAAGAATCAATAAATGCTTTTCAATTTTACCTTATGGAATTTTTTAAGTGAAGTTACATGTGATATTGGTATTTATAGACTGAAAATTTGCTGAGGTCATGTTTTAGCTCTCACTACTATATATTCTGTTTCCACCTATCACAGGTGAGATTTTCATTGTATTTTCAGCATAAGAAAACTAAGAACCACTACTGGGAACAGGAACAAGAACATGGGCTTTGGTGCTACACAGTCCTATGGACCTGTGTTCAATCCCAGCTCCATAGCCCTGGACATGCCACCACCAATTCTGTCCAGTGGACATCCACCTTTCAAATTCTAAACAAAACATACAATGTATATAAAAATACTAATGCTGATTTCTACGTGTATTATGTATTCAACAAACATTATCATTCCTCAGTTAAAAAAATTACACATGGGTAATGCCTGAGGTGTTACCTATACCTTCAAATTTATCTCAAATCACAGACACTTGTTTTTTAACAAGCACCTATTATGATTGCAAGGAGTCCCTGGTTTGTTCCAAGAGATTCACAGAGAGTGTGCCAGGATAAGAATATTTAACTTAAAAATTATTTTCTAGCTATGAATCACAGGTTACTCTGACAGCACTGTATGAAAACACCATTTTTATGGGTAAAAAGTGGTCAGTACTGAAAATTTCACATGGTTCAATAAAATGTAACAGGTTTACAGTAGATAGGAAATTAGATAGGGTGTTTATCTAATTTACTGTGGAAAAGGCACTAGATTTAAAAACATAAAGATCTTGGTTTGAATTTCCAGCTTATAACCATCATCACTCTCTGAAAAGCTGTCTTAATACACAATCCAAGTTAGGGATCTGAGAGAAAAATTCTATCAACTAGAATGAAGAAAACAGTCAAGCTTAGAAAGATGAAAACCAATGGTCTAATTTTTGCTTTCTCCTTCACAACCTTAGGGAAGACAAAGAGTACGAGAGTCCCCTCTGGTCTTCCTGGGAAAAAGAAAACTGCAATAGAGAAGCTGCTCACCAGATTTTGGATTTGTGTCCCGTGTGTACTATCTAGTCCCACTTACTTACTAGCTGTAGAAGCTTAGGCAGTCCCTCCGTCTCCCAGAGCCTCTGTTGTATAAGGAAGTAAACAATACCTTATGGAATGATTATATGAAATTGTATGAAAAATATAAAGCAACGCCCAAATGTATGGGAATTATCAATGAATTCTTTCCCACCGACATACACTCCTGAATTAACGGTTTAGGTAAAAGCTTTTCAATCTGTATAAAAACCATAGAACCTGCTAATACTGAATCTTAACACCACATCTGAAGGACACCTAACAGAGTAGCCAAATCAACCTTGCATTTAAAGGATGAAATCAACAGTAGTTGTGAAATGTAAACTCATTTCTGAAAGGGTAAATAACAAGAATCTGGACATCTTTTTACAGATTGTTTCCCCATACATTACCTTATTTATTAATTCTCAGAACCACCCTGTGATTTAAGTAGTACTAGTACCAGTATCAGATGAGAAATACCAAGGGTCACAAGGTTCAAGTTGTGCCACTAAAGATACTGCCAGTGAGAAGGTGATTCTGGACACTATGTATTCTGGGTCCAACACTTGTGTTCTTTTTAACTAAAATATGTGGGATCAGGGGTGCCTGGCTGGCTCAGTCAGAAAAGAATGTGACTCAATCTATGGCCTCTATCACTGAGTTTGAGTCCCACGTTGGGTGTAGAAATTCCTTAAATAAAAACTTAAAAAAAAAAAAAAAAGAAAAAAGAAATCTGGGACCATTTATTCAAAGTGACTACACGGCAGGCACTTTATATATACCATAAACTAGAATATTAAGTCTCACAACAACCTGTAAGGTATGTATTATTAATCCCATTTAGTAGCAATCCCATCTGATTCCCAATGTTAAGAAATCTGTCCAATAAAACCCTGTAAATAGTGTTGGAGCAATGGTAGCACATAGATCTATCCAAGAACATGCTCTTTCCACAGCTTTTTATCACTTCATTACGTTTAATTAAAAAAAAAAAATTAGGGCAACCCTGTCGGGACCCCTCTCACTTCTGAGAGCTTTCTCCGTGTTTCTGCTTAATACTTCTACCGCTTTGCTTTAAAAAAAAAAAAAAAAAAATCGATTACATGAAGAATGCAAAGTAGGCTAATACAAGTCCAGTTTTTCCACAAGACTGATTCATTAGCTACATTGGTAAATTTCAAAATAAAGCCGATTCAACAGTGGAAGTGAATGTAGGAGAAAGTTTATTTTTTCAAAAACTTCCAGCACTTAATTCTAAGATTCGGTGAGGCAAGAATTGCTAATTATCCAACCAGTTCAGGTTTGGAATCTTTCGCCGCATCAAGTTTCTCCCAGGGGTGTTAGGAGCTTCAAGACAGAAAGAAAGAAAACGAAATACTCTTTCAACCTACTGATTTCTTTTCAGCCTGCGAAGGTGTCGGCGATCCAAAGCCCCCCGGGGACTGCGTGTAGCCGCCGGCTCCGCTAAAGGCGGAGCTGCCGTAGCTCTCAGATCCGCCTGGTTTGAAACGGCAGTATTAGTGCCCGCGCTGCTTCCCGAGCCTCTCGACAACACCAGGCCCCCTCAGACTCCCCCCACCGCCAAGCACCCCCAGCACCGCGCTAACCTGTCCCACCGCCGTGCCCCGGCCCCCCGCCCCTTCGCCACCCTGTGCCTCCTCCACTCCCACCGCCGCGCGCCTCTCTCCGACCCCCGCCCTCTCGCTCTATCCTCCTCGCGACTCTCATGCTTACCGAACCACATCTTGGTCACTATTCCCTCAGGAAAGAGGTCCGCGACACTCCCGTCAGGTGGGCTCGCCGGACTCCTCAGAACCCTGTTGCGGCCGCAGTGCTAAGCGCACTTCCCGCTGGTGCCACAAACTCCTTCCCGCGAACGACGGAGCCAATCAGCGTCCAGGACGCTTCTGGCTTCAGCCAATCAATGCTCACGAACTCTACGCTTTTTCCTGTCTCAAGAAAACGCGCACTCTGTTTCCGATGGGGCCGGAAACCTCTACGGCCATTTTTACTAAGGGCAAAACAAGTTGCGTAAGCGGAAGCAAGGAGCGGCGAGAGGCTGATAGGGCCGTTTCTCAAAGTAACAACCAATCAAAATGACAATTACGAATCTCCGGCCGTATAATCCCCCCTCCCCCCCGTGAACGACACTTTACGTCACTTCCTTTGTTCGGCGTCTTCCTTTTCCCGCCAAACTGTCACCAATCAGATGACGCCTTAATCAACACAGCACCCCGCCCCGCAAAATTCTTGCTTCGGCGACTCCGCCTCGTCATCGTGCGGCGCTTGCGCACTCGGTGACCTCGCCACGCTGTCTGCGAGGCACGTGGTGGGATTGCTAGTTCATTAGCAAAAAACCAAACCAAACCAAAACAAAAAGCCAGGTTGTCTTCGTTTGTTGGCATTTCCTCGTCCTGATTTTCCCCGGCGAGGCTGCAGTAACATACACCTCTCCCCCAGGACGCCCCTGCCCACCTCCTGTCCCCTCTGCCTCCCCGATTGTTTAAACCATCCTTCACGTAGCAGTGTTCTGTCCCTCCTGTAGAGAGAGCACGTCGGTCAGCTCCTTCGCTAGATTGTTAGGCTCCCTCATGCCTCACTTATTTTGGTAAAAAGTATGTATTGCTGCCTCTTTTGTTCCAAGTTATGTGCTGGTCAGTGGGATTCAACAGTGAATGAGATAGGTACGGTCCCTGGGTTTCTGGGCCATTTTATTTTTCTAAAACTGCAGCCACTGTCTTAAATACTTCACATTTAGCAACTCAATCCAGTGAAGTGGATGCCGCTACGGTCTCGGTTTTAACAAAGGAGGCAGCCGAGGCAACGAGATGCTAAGTGGTCTGATTGCATCCACCAGTGTAGTCGCTGTACCTTCCTGAACATTCTAGAATTGGGGCACAAACTCAAGTTGACATGTGAGTCAGGCAGGAAAACTGTAAATGTAGTAGGTTGGATAATAGAGGGGATTTTATTTATTTTTTTTTACTTTTTTTTTCTCCACAGTGACAAAAATAACCACACAAAATAAGGACGAATAGCAACTGACAAGGAATATGGTCTCAGTGGTGTCATCTATCTATATTTTTAGCAGACGCCAGAAATTTTGATTTTTGTCTAAAAAGTTCTGAATTTTAAGTGCGGGTAAATTTAAAAATTTAAAAACACCATGTGGGCCAGAGAAAAGGTATCTGTGGGGCAGACATAGCCTGCCTGCCACCCCTTACCTATGGAAATTCTGTAAACCTCCAAATCGAGATACAGCCAAGGACAGAAACCTGAGGCAAACATGAGGACGTTGTTATATTCAGGGTAAGGTGACTGAAATTTACACAGTGTAACAAATAAGAGCATATTTATGATATATAGGATAAAATGTTTGAAATTAAGAGGATTCTGGGAAATCTAAGATGTGGATTTGCTCGGGGTAATTGGTTCATTTGGGGTTCGATTAGTTATAAATTCAGCTGAGACAATCATACATTTAAGAATGAAGGAAATTATGGCAGGGCTTGTATAAAGAGTGTGACCAAAATTAAGGAGAGGGGGCAAGAACCTGCAGCCCACATTGACCTTTCTTTTCCATAGAGATTTATATCACCGTATTTGTGGGATAGATGGTGGGGAGATCTTTTACCTGTGACCCCACTTTCAGAGTTAGAGCTTCTTCTCTGTTCCCTGCTAAAGATTCCCCTAGGAGTTAAAAAGGATGTGTAACAAGTATTTTCTTATATAGGCTTGCCAAGGCTGAAGCTATCTGGTATCCAGGATGAGAGTGCTGGTAGTCCTATGTATTGTTTGAAGTTTTAATAATAATAAAAAGTTTTCAAAGAGAGAGAAAAAAAAAACCACCAAAGAATATAAATGAAATGAAAATGTCTTAATTAAAATACTGCACAATGCAAAACATCGAAATAAGATTAATTTCCTGTTTAATTTTCTCTACAATGAGATTTACTCACTTCTAATTTTTTTCATTTTTAATTTTACTAAGTCATTTTTATGTGAGTCAATTCTTTCCTGGACAATTTTAAAAAAGATTTTTATTTAGTTATTCATGAGAGACACAGAGAGAGGTAGAGACATAGGCAGAGGGAGAAGCAGGCTCTCTTCAGGGAGCCTGTTGCGGGACTGGATCCTAAGACTCCAGAATCATGCCCTGAGCTGAAGGCTGACACTCAACCATGGAACCACCCGAGCACCCATGGGCAAATTTTCTAAGGAGTGCTTAATTCATCATTCAAATTTGATCCGTACAAATGTTACTGGTATTTCACATCTGCCACTGTAGTTTTATGGGTGCTCATTATTTCTATCAAGTACAGTTTGATCCAGGGGACTTTTTGAAGCTTTCAATATTATATACATTTGATTTTCTTTTTTTAAGATTTTATTTATTTGTTTTTTTAAGATTTTATTTATTTATTCATAGAGACACACACAGAGAGAGAGGCAGAGACACAGGCAGAGGGAGAAGCAGACTCCATGCAGAGAGCCTGACGTGGGACTCGATCCAGGGTCTCCAGGATCACGCCCTGGGCTGCAGGCGGCGCTAAACTGCTGCGCCACCGGGGTTGCCCTACATGTGATTTTCTAATTGTGTGTGTGTGTGTAAGACAATTTTATTGGGTACAGTAGCCACTTTCAGTTTTATATTGTACTGATTACTTCTACCAGTAATAATCAGTATGAATTGGATAATACTGATAGAATTTTTTAAAAGATTTTATTTATTTATTCATGAGAGACACACAGAGAGAGAGAGGCAGAGACAGAGGCAGAGGGGGAAGCAGGTTCCATGCAGGGAGCCCAGTGTAGGACTCGATCCCGGGTCTCCAGGATCACGCCCTGGACTGAAGGTGGCACTAAACTGCTGAGCCACCCGGGCTGCCCCGATAGAATTTTTTAAGGATTTATTTTTAACTTATCTCTACCTCCAACATGAGACTTGAACCCACAACTCCAAGATCAAGAGGTTCGTGCTCTATCGACTGACCCAGCCAGGTGCCCCCTACAGAATTATTTCAGTATCAGAGAGGCCTTTTTATGTGGCAGAGCACCCACAACTATTTCATGCTCTATCTATTCAAGTCTTACAGCTAATAAAACTTGAAATCAATCTTTGGAATATTTAAACATTGTTTACAAAATTAATTAAACATCCTGGGATCCCTGGGTGGCTCAGCGGTTTAGTGCCTGCCTTCAGCCCAGGGCTTGATCCTGGAGTCCCAGGATCGAGTCCACTCCCACGTCCAGCTCCCTGCAGGGAGCCTGCTTCTCCCTCTGCCTGTGTCTCTGCCTCTCTCTCTCTCTGTGTCTCTCATGAATAAATAAATACAATCTTAAGAAAACAATTAAACATCCTTAAATTTTTAAACCTCAAAGTTTTGGTATGGCTGATTCTTCTGAGTACTTTAAATCTCTTAAAGAACAGACAAAATATTAAAAAAATGATGTTTTCTTGTGAGGCTAATGTTGTTTAAGCTTCAGAACTCCTAGTCCTCACTCTCTTCCAGGGCCCCTTCTTTTGTCTGGATACATATTTACTTTCATACTTTAGCATTCTTTTTCTTACATACATAAAATACACAAATTGTATTTTATTTTTTAACTTTTTTTTTTTTTTTTTTTAAGTAATCCCTACACTCAGCATGTGTCTCAGACTCAAGATCTGAGATCAAGAGTTGTATGGTTTACCTGAACCAGCCAGGTACCCTGGGGCATACAAATTGTATAAGCCTTAGGTCCCACAGAATCTGGATCCTCCCGCTGCCCCCCCCCCCCCCTTGCTTCCTTGGATCACTGCTTTATTTATTTTGTTATCCTCTTAGAGTTTCTATAAGAGACTATTTTTATTCCTCTCTGGGCTTTCAAAAATCCCATCAGACTGAAAAGAAAAAGAAATGTCATCTTAGTCCAGTTGAAGTTATTGGATCTGGGTCTTTAATCAATCAGTTCTTGGTCAGGACTCAAGACTTGCTTGTGCCAGTGCCAGAAGGCTGTCAGCACAGGCCATGCATGATCTTCTTTTTGTTACGTCTCTAAGACTTTTCAAGTCATACCTCCACATAGGTTTTAGTTTTTTTTGTAACTTTATGTCTTTCCTCAAAATCATGGGTTGTCCATCTAACTTGGGCAGCATTATATAACTCACTGTCCTGTTTGATAGCACTGATGGGGACTTTCACATTTTTGAAAATTCATGTATTCCTATTAATACATTATTTTGTTATATTAATAGGACCACCTGAAGGCTTCACTTCTTAGAAGAGGAAGTGAGTTCTGTGGAGTTAGCAGGATTTGAGGATGGTCAGCTAATTGGCTCTTGTTGTCCTCACCTACTTACCCATTCTGCCCACAGTTCCCTTTGTCTGAACTATTCGGCTCCTTACAGTCCTGTGAGTTTCATCCCTTATCCAGGTGGGAACAAGTACACATGTATACTTCATGAATAGACATCTAACTAATAAAAGAAGCAAAGTACTCATATGTGTTAACATTACTTATTAAGATTAAAAAGTTAGAGGGCACTTGGCTGGCTGAATCAGTAGACATGTGGCTCTTGATCTCCGGGTTGTGAGTTCAAGCCCCATGTTGGGTGTAGAGCTTACTTAAAAGAGAAAAAAAAAAAAAAAAAAGGAAAAAGGTTAAACATATTCTATAATAGTCACTATTTTTTTAAAGATTTTATTTATTTATTCATGATAGACAGAGAGAGAGAGAGAGAGAGGCAGAGACACAGGAGGAGGAAGAAGTAGGCTCCATGCAGGGAGCCCGACGTGGGACTCGATCCCGGGTCTCCAGGATCGTGCCCAAAGGCCGGCACCAAACCGCTGAGCCACCCAGGGATCCCCCTATAATAGTCACTATTCTTGCACTATTCTTTGTGCGTTTCAACCAGTTTTTGTACTCTTTTTCTAATTGGGACTTTCTTATTTGGGTTGTCATTGTGAACTCATGGCCTTTCACAGATTTAACTTTTCCAGTAACCTTGGCAGCAACAATAATAAAATAATCATCATATTGTTACCGATGCCACGGTTGCCGCATCTTAGCTGGTGAAAGGTAAGTTCCTTTGTCCTGTCAGTGCTGCTAATGCTATTTATAGCCTTTTGGCTTTCTGACAACAGGAGAGGATGTTCCAATGCCACAATGCCATACAGTCTGATTTTTTTCTTCTTCCTCCAAGCCATGGACTCAGCGTCCCTCCTCTGGGTGGAAAACAGAACACATGAGCCTTTTGAGAGTTGTCTGTGGGTGGGGGCTGCTGCTCTTGGAGTCCTCTTAGTAATCACTCAGCAATGACAATAGTTAATTTTTTAAAAGATTTTACTGATTCAATTGAGAGAGAGCACGAGTGGGGGGGAGCAACGAGGCAGGGGGAAAGGGAGAGGGAAAAGCAGGCTCCCCGTTGAGCAGGGAGCCCAATACAACAAGGGGCTCTATCCCAGGACCCTGGGATCATGACTTGAGCTGAAGGCAGATGCTTAACCGACTGATCCACCTAGTGCCCCAACGATAGTTATTTTTTAAGGTTAGGAGTTTGCGTTTATTTTTCCAATTTAACATGGAGTGCTATTACCTTACATTTGTTACACTGGCAGATAATTTGTGGATAGCATTGCTTGTTTGTTTTAATCTTGAGGGGAGGGCATCCGATTGGCAGAGACTTAGAATCTGGGCATGTCGCTGGGTCAAAGGGCAGGATCAAAAGGTCCTGCTTTGGGACGCCTGGGTGGCTTAGCAGTTAAGTGTCTGCCTTTGGCTCAGGTCATGATCCTGGAGTCCTGGGATCGAGTCCCACATCGGGCTCCCTGAGTGGAGGCTGCTTCTCCCTCTGCCTTTGTCTCTGTGTCTCTCATGAATAAATAAACTCTTAAAAAAAAAAAAGGTCCTGCTTTATTCACTTAATCTTCACAACAGCCAAATGAAGTAAGCACTCTTAGCATCCTCATTTTACAGATGAGGAAACCGAGTTTCCCAGCCTTCTCCATACCATAGGCTCATGGGCAAAATAATGCTTATACAGCACACTGGATTAAATATTCAAGGCTGACAGGAGCCAAAGGTACAGGTTGACCAGTAGTCCCCATTTGCCCAGACTTTCCCAGTTTTAAAACTAAAAATATTTTGTCCTGGGAACACTTCCAGTCCCAGTCAAACAAGGTAGTTAGTCACTCTTGCAGAGGTGTCTGGCCAGGGGTCTCTGGCAGCCCCACAGCCAGCCTGCCTGGCTGACCTCTGGATGAATACCTCCTTGCTCTTGTAAACTTAGTGGTGCACTGCTGTGCCTGACCAAAGCTAGTAAAAAGAGGAGCCAGCATTGAACCCAGCCCTATGTGACTCCTGAGCCTAATGCTTAACCACAAGCATTGTCCTTCCGTGTTCCTTTATGCCCATCCCCTCAGCCTTGTCAGTACTGCTACCTCCTTAAATACTTAGCACTTTGATGTTGTCTTATCAAACCAACAGAGGTAAAAGGGGCTTATATTCACTTTTCTCAAAAATATTTGCAACTTTGAACTTTGAAGAGTGCCTCAGGAAGAGGAAGTGTGCCCCAAAAGAAAGATGGTAAGAGAGGTACCTACAAGGGGTTGACAGTGTCCTATCTGGATGTCATGCTAAGAATTTGATTTTTTTCCCCCTTGGCCCTGGAGAGCCACTGAATATTTTGGAGCAGAGGAGTTATGTGGTCACCTCCAGGTTTTGAGATGATCTCACTGGCTGAGTGAAGGAACAAGGACAGGCCAGGGGAGGCCAAGACTGGAGATAGGGTGGTCTATTAGGAGGCTGGTGGGCCTGCACCAGGGCAGGGAGTGAGAAAGAGAGGCAGAGTTAAGGCAGAACCATGGGAAAGGAAATGGTTGAAGAGGTCTGCAATTTATTAGTTTGTTCTTCACTCAGGCTTAATTACTCAACCATTCACTTATTCAACACATATTTATTTAGTGCCTATTATTTTTTTAAGATTTTATTTATTTATTCATAGAGATGCAGGGAGAGAGAGAGAGAGAGAGGCAGAGACACAAGCAGGCTCCATGCAGAGAGCCTGACGTGGGACTTGATCCAGGGTCTCCAGATCACGCCCTGGGCTGCAGGCGGCGCTAAACCGCTGCGCCACCAGGGCTGCCCTATTTAGTGCCTATTAAGTGCCAAGGGCTATGCTAACCTTGAACCGACTCTAGTTTTGAATCTGGGTGACAAGAGGAAACAGGTCAGGAATTCAAGAGCAAAAGCCAGCCTCTTTAGTGAAGATTTGGCCATGCTGAGTTTGACAGGTATGGCCAACTTCAGAATTTCTCTCTGGGATCTTTAAGAATCATCCATCACAAAAGCCCAGCTTAAGGACGCCTGGGTGGCTCTTTGAGTGTCTGCCTTTGGCTCAGGTCATGATCCGGGGGTCCTGAGTTTGAGTCCCACATCAGGGACTCTGTGAGGAGCCTGCTTCTCACTCTGCCTGTGTCTCTGCCTCTTTCTCTGTGTCTCTCATGAATAAATAAAATCTTAAAAAAAAAAAGCCAAGCTTAGATCAGACACAAATTATATGGTATACTTTGAGGCATTTCATGTTTCATTATGAGATAATTATTCTTTTGGATCAGTCATTGCTGCTGCAAAGGGAAAACTCAGGGAATTATTCTACGTTCTTTTCTTTTTTTTTAAAGATTTTATTTATTCATGAGGGACAGAGAGAGAGAGAGAGAGAGAGAGAGAGGCAGAGACACAGGCAGTGAGAGAAGCAGGCTCCACGCAGGGAGCCTGACATGGGACTCGATCCCGGGTCTCCAGAATCACATCCTGGGCCGAAGGCAGGTGCTAAACTGCTAAGCCACCCAGGGATCCCTCTATGTTCTTTTCATGTTCTTGTTCCAAAACCTTCAGTGATCCCCCATGACCTATAGGAAAAAGCTTGAGGTCCCTTAGAATGGCATTCAAACTGGGCACCATCAGAGTTACAGTTTCACATTAATCTATATGGATTTTACTGAAGCCTATTTCTCTCAGTAAACTGTAAACTTTTTTTTTAAGATTTTTTTTTTTTTTTTTTTGAGAGAGGGAGAGAGCATGGGTAAGGGAGAGGGGCAGAGGAAGAGACAAGCAGACTCCCTGCTGAGCAGGGAGCCCTAAAGCAGGGCTCAATCCCAGGACTCTGGGATCATGACCTGAGCCAAACACAGATACTTAACCAGCTGAGCTATCCAGGTGCCTCAAACTGTAAGCTATTTTTTGTCCATCATTGTATCACTAGCACTTGGCACTCAAATGTGTAAATGTAAGGAATGTGCTTATTCTAGAGTAACTGGACTGTCAGCATTCACAGATTCTATTATGGCCTCACTCTTGACCTTCTTGGACTCAGTGGACTTGAACCTCAAGACAACCACAGATAAAGGCTGGCTTCCCAGAGGCTCTGGGGCCTAGACAAAGGGCATCAGTCACCTGAGGGCCACCCCACACCTCCAAGGGCTTTGCTATTGGGGTGTTTGTGTTATAGGCATTGCTGAAATGAACTTTTACACAGAAACTTTTCTCTAAGAGTGATGGTGGGATTTTCTGGAGTTTATAGTTGCCAAGAATCAAATGAATGCTTTGGATAATATGAAGAAAAGGAGCTGTTTTGCACTTAAGAAGGCAAAGTCCTAACCTTTCAGATTTCTCTGCCTCACTTATCTCTTCCAGCAAACCCAGGTCCAGCAGGGGCTGAGTGAGGGCTGAAATACCCCCTGGCTTTGCTTTGAGCCCTAGCTGTGTCTCTCTGTGTCTGTCTGGGAGGAAGGCATCTTTTCGTAATTCACACAAAGGCCTGGAGGGGTGCCCTTTTCTACTTAAACAGATACCTTATTGGTTAGCAGGGGGTGACAGTGATGAGGGCCTTCTGGGCACGTTGACCAAGATGCTGAGGTATTTAAAAGAAGCCTCTGGTGAGGCACCTAGGTGGCTCATTTGGTTAAGTGTCTGACTTTGGCTCAGGTCATGATCTCGAGGTCCTGGGATCAAGCCCTGCATTGGGCTCCCTGCTTAGTGGAGAGCCTGCTTCTCTCTCTCCCTCTGCTCCTCTTCCACCTGTACACGCACTCTCTCTACCAAATAAAATAATAAAAATCTTAAAATAAATAAATAAATAAAAAGAAGCTTCTGCCTCCAGTAAAAAGCCAAGTGAGACTCTAGCAGCCCCTGAGATGGGTTTATAAGGAGCTCCCAGGCCCCCTCAGAGCTCTCCACCTTGTTCCAGTTTCAAGCCTAGTCTTTACCAACTCCCTGCTCAGCCCTGGGGAGACGCCTACCCTAACCCCTTGCCTGCCCTCCTTCCCCACCAGTCCCATGGGTTACCTTCCATACATGCCTCCATGTGGCTTGGATACTGTCCAGTGGTTTTGAATCAGGTCATAGGCTCAGGTGCAAGAAGCCACACTGCCTTATTTTTGTTAAGTCAGCAGCACTTGGTCTCTGAGCCCTCTTCCTTCTGCATGGGCAGAAAGTTCACTCTTGGTGGTGATTTTGATGCCTTCCTCCATCTTGGGGTGACCCAGGGCCCTGAACACAGGCTGGACTTTGCTCCTCAGTTGTGTGTGGGCTCTCTTAAGAAACGAAATTCAGGGATCCCTGGGTGGCGCAGTGGTTTGGCGCCTGCCTTTGGCCTAGGGCACGATCCTGGAGACCCAGGATCGATTCCCATGTCGGGCTCCCGGTACATGGAGCCTGCTTCTCTCTGCCTGTGTCTCTGCCTCTCTTTCTCTCTCTGTGACTATCATAAATAAATAAAAATTAAAAAAAAAATATTTAAAAAAGAAACGAAATTCAACCTAGTAAATTTGAAGAACTGATTGGCTTCATCAGGCGACTCATGAATTTGGCAGCATCCATCAGGAAGTTCCACCAAGGAGCTCAGAGGAGGTGTTTTTATAGGAAGGAGGGTAGGGCAAGGAAGTTATTAGCAAAAGAAAGGAGTATTTCAGGCAAGGTCATTTTTCCTTAGCGGGAAGAGCAGGAGTTCTGATCAACAGATTAGCTCGTCTTTCTTTGCAGGAAGGGTAGAGAGGGCCCACATGACAGATGACCTCATTGGTGCTAGCCAGAAAATTCCTGACTGACTGCTTAGGACTATGTTTCTGGGGAAGGTTAAAACTGCCATTAGGTTGCATATTGAGTCCCAGTTTGATGGCTTGGCCTAGTCTCAGTGACTCCATTTTGGCCTTGTATTTTCTTGTTGCTATTCTTTTTTTAAAGATTTTACTTAGGGAGAGGAAGTATGAGTCGGGGAGGGGCAGAAGGAGAGAGAGAACATCCTCAAGCAGACCCTGCACTGAGCCTGACATGGGGCTCCATCTCACCACCCTGAGATCATGACCTGAGCTGAAATCAAGAGTCAGATGCTCAACTGACTGAGTCACTCAGGCGCCCCAGTGGTTTCCTTTTTGAAAGCCCCTTGATTGAGCTTGTGCAGTTACAGGGAGCCCGAGGCTCTCCTGCGACTCTGGACCCTGGGCTTTGCCAGGCCAAGAGCCTTGTTGATTCATTTGTGTCATGTCTGTCTCTTCTGCTGAATGTAAGCTCTAGGGGAACAGAGGCTTTGTTTTGTTCACTGTGTCCCCAGGCCCAGAAGCAAATAGACATCCAATATTTATTGAACCCAAGTAAATATCCAAGTACCCCCTGTCTGAAGATCTGCTCACTCCTGGAAACAGCCTAGACACGTTTGGAACCCAGCAAGCTGTGTCTGCTGTCCTGGCTGGGCCAGTCTCCCCTCTCTGAGAGATGCTTCTCCTCCCCACTCTATTATTATCCTTTTTAGGAGGGCAGAGGATAAAAGCCCCAGAGGTGGCTGTCTTCAAAAAGTTATGGCCTTCCACTTGAACACATCCTCCCCCAAGGGAAGGGACCTTTGCTACCTGCTTAGAGCAGGGTTTATTTATTTATTTTTTTATGATTTTATTTATTTATTCATGGGAGAGAGAGAGAGAGAGAGAGAGGCAGAGAGGCAGGCAGAGGGAGAAGCAGGCTCCCCACAAAGGCAGATGCTCAACCGCTGAGCCACCCAGGTGTCCCTAGAGCAGGGTTTAAAAAAAAAAAAAAAACAGCGAGAATACAATTTAATACCTCAACCAATGCCTCAGCCACAGTCTGCTTCATTCTTCCCTACCTCTACTTACCTAGTCCCTAGTGTAGACTCTCACTGCTTTTCACCAGAACTTCTCTGCTTCAGCCTCCTTACTGGTCTCCCCAGAAACCCACCTTCCATGAAGCCAGTGCAGTCTATCTAACATGTTAATTGGGCTGTCTCTCCCCTAGTTAAGACTCTTCCATGGCTCCCCACAATTCTCACTTGGCAACTGAGCACGGCCTGGCTCTTACCCGCTTCCCTGGCTCAGAACTCCAAACTCTCAAATCACTCACCACTGCTCCCTGGAATGTTTCAACATCTCTGCCTTAGCAGGTGTTACCCCTCCTGCCTGGGATGCCATCCTCTCTCTTTTCCCCTTCTCCTGGCTACCTGCTGCTTATACATCAAGATCAACCATACAGTTTATATGCCTTATGATGCAGTGTAACAGGAGCGACACAAGACCACCTGAGGAGTCTTCTTGCCAACAAAGCAAACCCGAATGCCATCAAACCTCTAGGTCTAACTACCGTTAATAGGAAGTATGCAGGATAGAGGAACATGTGAAATTACACTACCAAGAAGCCATCAGCCAAATCCTCCAGAATGTGGGAAATTTAATAGGACAAACAACCAGGTTCCTTTGAAAAGAACAAGGCCAAAGAGAAGGAGGGAGAGGGAGGTACAGATTAAGAGAAACTTAATAGACATATCAAGCAATTGGAATGTGTGGACCTGAGGTAGGGAAGCCAAAGGGACCCCATTTTATTTCAAAATGTTACTTATTTATTTATTTGAGAGAGAGAGAGGGAGAGAGAGAGAGAGAGCACAAGGGAGAAGGGCAGAGGGAAAAGGAGAAGCAGACTCCTCACTGAGCAGGGAGCCCGATGCAGGACTTAATCCCAGATTCTGGGATCATGACCTGAGCCAAAGGCAGGCGCTTAACCAACTGAGCCACTCAGGTGTCCCAGGACTCCATTTTAGAAAGGCTCTGGGCCTCATTCACTCATGTTCCATATTTTGCCTCTGAATACACCAAAAAAGCTATGTTCCCACTTCAAAGGGAAAACAAGAAAGTTAACCATTCTCTGAATTTTGTCTTAGACCCCAGACACCTAGTAATACCTAAGAAGAGTCAGATATCAAACATGTTCCGGGACATTAGCTTCAAACAAACCTTAGCTGACACTGGCATCAATGCCCCCTACCTTCAGTGATTTATGGAATAACATCTATTGTTCACCTGACACTTGCCTGTGACTGACCCTACCCTGGATTCCTGGAGAAACACATACCCTAGACCCTTTTCTAATAAAGAACCCCTACCCCCAAGCAACAAGACTCATTCTTCATTCCTTTCTGAGGCTTCTAGACATTCTGTCTGCTATTCTCTACCTGTCACTTCACTATTCAATAAACCAGGTTTTCACTTTCTCTGGCTTGTATTTGATTTCGATCTATCCTGCATTAAGCCAAGGACTCTCTTGGCTGGCCTGGTCGGGACCCTCCTCTGCATTTTCATATTTAGTCTGCCTGCATCAGACCTGGTTTGGATCCTGATATGAGTGAACCAGCTATAAAAAAAATAATGAGACAATCAAGACTTTAAATGTTGACCAAGTATCCACCTGGTGATAATAAAGAATTACTATTTTATTGCTCTGTTAGGAAAAAAAGAGTCCCTATCTTCTACAATATGGGCAAAACGATATGATCTCTGAAATTTACTTTAGAATAATTCAGGGGGCAGCCCCAGTGGCGCAGCGGTTTAGTGCCTCCTTCAGCCCAGGGCGTGATCCTGGAGGCCCGGGATCGAGTTCCACCTTACGCTCCCTGCATGGAGGCTGCTTCTCCCTCTGCCTGTGTCTCTGCCTATCTGTCTCTGTCTCTGTGTCCCTCATGAATAAATAAATAAAATCTGAAAAAAAAAAAAAAAGAATGATTCTGTACAGTTGGGTGGGGGTACAAACGAAGTAGATTGGCCATAAGTTCCTAATCACTGGAATTGGAAGATGGGTGCCGAGGGCTCATGATCTATTCTCTCTATTTCTGTTTATGTTTGGCAATTTCAATAATGAAAGAAGAGATTAGGCCCATCACCTCCCTTTCCTCAAGAGTTAGATTCCTCCTCTGGGCTTGTCAAGCCACCTAACACGTAAAGCTGCAGTCCATTGGTTTCCTTCTCCCTCTTGAAGGCAGGGGCTGCCGTGGGTCCCCTCCATTTTCTGGGGATGTGGCTCCTGGCATAAATGTGTGACCTAGTCTTGGTTGGCATGTGGTAGAGCATCTGGAGCTCCAGCTAGCAGTAAGTTCCTTTGATGGCAAAGGCCAGAATCTCATCCAGGTCTGTTTGTTGGGCCGAGGTGGGGCAATGTAAAAGCTTGGAAAGTAGATGATTTTGCCACTCAGTGATTGGGGCTGGGCCAGTTTCCTGGGGAATCTGGTTGCTGTCTGGACAGACGTGCTCTGAGGAACAGGCAGGACAAGTGCTGCTTTCTACCTCAGAGTTCAAAGGCCTGGCTGGTGCATCTTCTTGGGCAAGCCCAGCTCACACCCTGCCAGGCAAAGGAGGAAAAGCCAGAGGAGGCAGTGCCTCGGATGACTGGGCACACAGGGAAATAGGACGGAAACTTCTGCTTGGGCCCATGGCCACAAGCACCCAGAGAGGAAACCTGTAGTGTCATCCACAGTTCCTGGAGAATCCAGGGGCTCCCTTAGAAAGTGAGCCCCAAGGATGAGGCTGCTCAAGCTGCTAATTTTCCTGGCCCACTGGGGAGTCGCCAGAGCTGAACCAGGTAGGTGCTGCAAGTGCCTTCGTTTTGTACTATGAACTTGGGATCCGTGGCTCCTGGAAGCTGCCCAAAGAATGCTGAAAGTGCTGCTTAAAAATAGCAAGGCAGAAAGCAGGGAGGTCAGGAAGAGAGTTAGTGAGTGGTGGGGGTATTCTTTGAGCCTAAAGATTTTTTAAAATGTATTTATTCATGAAAGACAGAGAGAGAGAGAGGCAGAGACACAGGCAGAGGGAGAAGCAGGCTTCCTGCCAGGAGCCCAATGTGGGACTTGATCCCAGATCCCGGAATCATGCCCTGAGCTGAAGGCAGATACTCAACTGCTGAGCTACCCAGGTGTCTCTAAAGATTTTCTTTTTATTTTATTTTTTTATTTTTTTTATTTTTTATTTTTTTTAGATTTTCTTTGTAATATTTTATTTATTTATTCATGAGAGACACACAGAGAGACAGAGACATAGGCAGAGGGAAAAGCAGGCTTCCCATAGGAAGCCTGATGCGGGACTCAATCCTGGGATCCCGGGATAACGACCTGAGCCAAAGACAGATGCTCAACCACTGAGCCACCCAGGTGTCTGGAGCCTGAAGATTTTAAGTGGAGGCCAGAACTGACCAGGCGAGGGATACTGACTTTGCTAAGAGTTCATGCGTAAGAGCCAGCCCTCTGGTAGAGGTAGTTGGTGGCAGGCAGGTTTGTGGAATCATTCAACAAACATTGGTTACGGGCCTTCTGCATATCACACAGCATTCTAGGAGCCAGGAATGCAGCAGGAAAGAAAAGAATCAAAGCCCCAGTCCTAGTGAGGCATTCCTTCAACTAGGGAGAAGCAGACCAAAAGACACATGAACAAGTAAATGGATGATATTCCAGGAGTAATAAGTGTTAGGGAGAATTATAAAGCAGAATAAAGGGGTGGGAGTGGGGCTGGGGGTACTTACGGTGTGGCCAGGGAGTGCCATTTGAGTAGAGACCCGAGTCAGTGAGGGAGGGAGCTGTATGGACATCCAGGAGATCATTCCAGCAAGAGAGCTCAGAAAGCACACAGGCCCTGCGCCTGACACTCTGGGGGTACACGTGAGGATGAGCCCGGGGCCAGAGTGGCTGGAGCAGGGTAGGCAAGGTGGGTGGCAGAGATGAAGTCGGGGACCACGGGAGTGGGGCTTGGGGCTGGCACCAGCTCACATATAAACATGTAGATAGCGTGAGGACTCAGGGTGGGATGGAACATCATTGGAGGGTTTTAGGCAGAGCTATGGGGTGATCTGACTCCTGTAAGCTTAAACGGCGCCCGGGGCTATGCATTGAGAAGAGACCATAGTGGGACAGAGGCAGGGTGACCAGATTATCTCATTGTGCCTGAGATTTGCCTCCTTTTAGCACCTGGAGTTCGGTGACCTGGGCACTCCCTCAGCCCTGGGCGCACTGGGAGGGGGGGGGGGGTTGGTCACCTCAGTAAAGGAGAAACAGCCAGACCCATGGCTGTTGTCATCCTCCAGCGAGCCAGACCTCCCGGCTCTTGTCATCCTCCAGCGAGAGGAGATGGAGGCTCGCCAGGATGGTAGGAGCAGGGCTGGCTGGAGATGGTCTGATTCTGGACAGGACTTGCTGGCAGATGGTGGGGGTGACAGGAGGACTCCAGGGTGACTCCAGGGTTCTGTCTCAGTAGCTGGGAGGACAGAACTGTCATTGGTGAGGCGCAGGAGGAGAGGATGGCAGTTTGATCAGGGATGTGTCCAGTTGGAGATGCCTGTTAGATTTCCCTGTGGTGGAAGACGAGTCAGTGGGCAGGCTGGACCTGTGATTCTCCTTAGGATCCTAGGTTGTCCTTTCCTGGAGTTCTGGGATGGGACCTTACAGGTGACCCAACACCCTTTCTGTAGCGGCAGAAACAAGGATGAAAGAGGGAAGGGAAAGGCTCAGGGCTCTGCTCGTTGCCTGTTCTGTGGGGCTCAGTTCTCTCAGGCTGGAGCCTGAAGGGCTGGTGGCCTCTAGGGACTGCCTTGGTCAGTGCACACCCTTGGACACTGCCCAGGAGTAGCTGGGAGCCCTGGCCAAGTGCTCTGCATGCATGGTTGGGCATCTCAGAGGCCAGCGAGGTGGAACGCCAGGGCCTGGGGCCAGGAGACCAGAGCAAATTGCCAGAGAGGGACTAGGCTCCAAATGCTGTGACCCAAATGCGGAAATATCATGGGGACAAGGCCTGCGATTGTGCCATTCCCTGTGAGGGCAACTTGCCTGGGAGAAGGCTGAGTGGCAGTCCTCCTTCCATCCAGGAGGCAGACCCTAGCCACTCCCTGGGGACCTGGGGGCCCTGCCAGCCTGACTGGAGAACAGAAATGGTTGGAAGCATCTCCCACTCTCTCTGTCCTTCACTTTCAATATGCTTGCTTGGAAATCCAAACACCAGTGGGCGGGCAGCCTCAGAGGCCACCCCAGAGTCCTAGTGGTTAGAAAGGATCCCCCTCCCCACAAATGCACTAAGACGTTCATTGTAGTGTTGTTTACTGTAGTGAAAAATCCTGACAGCAATAATGGAATAGCTGAATGGATTGTGGTAAAACCACCCGGTGGAAAAGTTTCAAGGCGATTCAGCAAAACCAAAAACAATAGTGACAATTATTAAGTACTTGTTTTGTGCCAGGCACTGCTGAAGTTCTCACGTAATACCCTCTCGACAGCCTTGTCAAGCAGGGATTATCGAAGTCGCTGAGGAAGTTAACTAACTACCCCAAGGTTACACATGTAGTGTCTGAGTCAGGACATGAGCCCAGGCTGTACAACCTCACCTTGTTTATAAAATGATGCTGTCAAAATAAACCAAGAAACACTGGAGGTCAGTGTGAAGAAGAGCTAACATTTTTTTTTTGGGGGGGGGGGCGGTTTGAGATTTATGATGGCCCAAGCTGGTGCCAGTTGCTTGACGTCTACTGTTCATTCAAAACCCACTTGAAAAATGAAAGAAGAAAAACCTCCTTTGGTTTTTATAGTCCCTATAAAGCAGGTATTATACTCATTATACCCATTTTGCAGATGAGGAAAATGAGAGTCAGAGGATGCACAACACTTGCCCAAGTCCCCAGAGTCAGGAAGTGGCAGGACCAAGTCTGTTCTCAGCTGCCTTACACACTATGCCCCATGAAGGGTCCTCCTGGGATGGTGGGTTTTATAGGGACTATTTTTTCCTCTTTTCTCCAGACTTTCTGGAATGTATCTATCTATACTTTAAGAACAAAATTACATTTTTTAAAAAGATTTATTTATTTGTATATTTATTTATTCATGATAGAGAGAGAGAGAGAGGCAGAGACACAGGAGGAGGGAGAAGCAGGCTCCATGCCGGTAGCCTGATGTGGGACTCGATCCCAGGACCCCAGGATCGCACCCTGGGCCAAAGGCAGGTGCTAAACCGCTGAGCCACCCAGGGATCCCCAGAACAAAATTACATTTTAGAGGAATCCCTTACAGCACCTGTAAGTTTTCTCCGAATCTGACACTTTCCTGAAGTGCAGGAGAAGGTGGAGACACCCCGTCAGAGAGCAAGCATACCTGCTCTGCCTCGAACTGTGGGGTTTCTACTTCCACCTTCCTTAGCCAAGAGCTTGGGTGGGGCACCAGCTTGTTGGCTCCGACTCCTCCCACGTATCCCCTTCGCAGCACTGTGTTTATCCTTCAGCTTCTAATTGCAGAGAAAGGGACAATCCCTTTCGGTGTGGGTCAGCATGGGAGGCAAACAGTTCCCTCAAGAATAAAGCCTATGGGGCTGTCATGTGAAGAGAGAGCAATCTATGGACGTAACACTAGGGGTCAGTCAATGTTGGATTTAACAAGGGAAGCTTCTGTGTTTCAGAGGGCCTCAGTTTATAGGGGAGGAGGGTTATTGCCCAGGGTCAAAAGCAAAAGACTAAAATAGAGACCAGGATCGCCTTGTGATGTGGCTTATACACGGTAAGAGAGAAAAGTCATGGAATCACAGAGCATTAGAACCAGCAGGACCTTCAAATAACTTTGTGCAAGACTTTCATCCTACGCTCGAGGTAACAGAGGCTCCAGAAAAGAAGAAAAATTGAGGCCTGAGGGACAGAGTGGCCCAGAATATGCACCCACGCTGGCTTGTCCACCACGTGGCCAGGGGCTCCATGTGAGATCACTCCTCTCATCCACGCCTTTATTACTGTCATCATTACGCCCATTTTACAGATGAGGAAACTGGGACTCAGCTGGGGAAATCTCTCATTCAAGTTGCCATTGCCAATGTGGAAGAGTCAAGGTTCAAAATCAGATTTCCCTTATTCCAAGTTCCATGCATGCCCTTTCCAAAACAACCTGCTGCCATAAGCCGGAAAACCTGGGTCCTACCTTTCAATACCTATGTGATCTTGAGCCTCTATGTCACTATCTGTAAAATAGGATAATGATAAAGTAGAGATTAAATATGATAGTTAAGTGAAATCATACACACATATTGTAATGTGCTGTAAAAGTTTAAAGGATCTTTTTTTCCCCTTAAATATCCAAGGTCACACTGCTTGCTAGTGACAGAGTAAAGTGCATTGTGATCATTTCTGCTCTGACACGATGCAAATCACAGGTCTGCCACTAGCTAGCTCACTTTCTTCATCTATAAAATGGTACAATAATAGAATATATTTCATAATTTTGTCATGAGTAGAGTGCATGGGTAGAGTGCTTGGCACAACATCTGGCATTCAGTTAGGCGCTAAATGAAAGGCAGGTGTCCTTCTGCCTTCCTTTTCTTGCCTCCAACTGTAGGTAGACTCATCTTTTGGTCAGTTTAAGACCTTCTTAGGCTCTAGGAATTATTTTTGCAAGTCTCCCTCCCCCTATCAGGCATCATAGTTAAAGAATCTCACATTATATGATTTTACTTTATTTTAAATTTTAAAAGATTTTATTTATTCATGAGAGACACACAGAGAGAAGCAGAGACACAGGCAGAGGGAGAAGCAGGCTCCCTGCAGGGAGCCAGATGCGGGACTCGATCCCAGGACCCCTGGGTCATGACCTGAGCCAAAGGCAGATGCTCAACCACTGAGCTGCTCAGGTGCTCTACATTATATAATTTTAATAAACTTTAAAATACATTATTGTTGTTGGGTTTTTTAAAAAAGATTTTATTTATTCATTCATGAGAGACATACAGAGAGAGAGGCAGAGACACAGGCAGAGAGAGAAACAGGCTCCATGCAGGGAGCCCGACTCGGCACTCCATCCCAGGACCCCTGGATCACGCCCTGAGCCAAAGGCAGACACTCAGCCACTGAGCCACCCAGGTGTCCCTACATTACTGTTTTTAAAATGAATTATTGATTTTTGATGGTATTGTTTTTTTCCCTGAACTTGGGAGCCAATGCATTTTTTTTTCAGCTCTCAAACATTCCCCTGTCCCTTACAAGGCTACAAGGCCCTAGCCCCTATATTTGTTGTCCCCTGTGGACAAGGAGGCCTGGTGACCCTTTGGTGATGGAGAAGGAAGACCAGGAGACTGTTTTGCCTGCCCAGGGATGGGAAGCAGAACTGAGCTCTCAAAATTTATTTTATTAAAGATTTTGTTTATTTAGTTTAGGAGGGGGGAAAAAGTGAGCAGGGGGAGGAGCAGAGGGAGAGGGACAAGCATATTCCACTCTGAGCATAGAGCCCAACATGGGTTTGATCTCAGGTTCGAGCCTGAGATTATGACTTGAGCTGAAACCAAGAGCCGGATGCCCAACTGACTGAGCCACCCGGGTGCCTCCCTGAACTCTCAAATTTTATTTTATTTTATTATTATTTTTTTTAATTTTTTAAATTTATTTATGATAGTCACAGAGAGAGAGAGAGAAGACAGAGACGCAGGCAGAGGGAGAAGCAGGCTCCAGGCACCGGGAGCCCGACGTGGGATTCGATCCCGGGTCTCCAGGATCGCGCCCTGGGCCAAAGGCAGGCGCCAAACCGCTGCGCCACCCAGGGATCCCGAACTCTCAAATTTTAAACTAGAGGGAGGACTGTGGCCACCAGCCCTTTGCTCAAGGAGGGCCATCCAGGAGGAGACAGGATCTGTCTTCACATTGTTCTGCTTCAAATTCTGGCCCTGGATCTGCACTTTATCTGCAGAGGACAGTAGCTAAGGGGACTCTGGGGTGACAGGGGGAAGGTTGCAGCCACTCCCCCCTCATCCCATCTCCCTCCCAAGGTGAAAGGGGGACTTGCAGGACACCCCCCCCCCCAATCAAATTCAGAGTACCTGCTGTTTCGCAGTGCTGAGTGCCTCGGCAGTATCTCAATTAACCCTCACATGGACCCTGAGAGGTAGGAGGCACTGTAGTCCCCCTTTTACAGATGAGGAAACTGAAGCACAGAACTGCTCATGCTCACACAGCTAGTGGGCAATGGAGCTGGAATTCCGTGCTCTCAACCACTCGCTGTAATTGGTACCAAATTTATTCATAGTCTCCATGGTTAATGAACAATAATGACAGCTAAGACTGATACAGCTTTTCCTAAAACTGAAGGAACTCATGAATACTTTCTTACTGTAAAAGATTCAGGCAGTATGGATATATACTCTTCATTTTAGTGGGACCCTCAGGTGAGGCATCTGCCCAGTGAAGTCTGAGGAACTCTGGTCTAAGAGTAAAGTGTTGAAGTGCCTGATTCCCCACACCTTCCCAGTCTCTCCTGGCCCCAGGGGTCACTGCCAGGGACAGCAGGTGTATCGGGATTCTTCTCCACCAGCCCTTTCTCTTTATTATTTTATTTGCTGCTTGCAGACAAGCGGGCCAGATGTCGAGCACCTATAGGCTCAGCAAGGCTAACCAGCTTGTCAGAATCCTCAGCCAACACACCGAGGAGCCTGCATTGGAAACCAGATAACTCACCTCCCTTAGGGTCCTTCTATTCACCTTCTCCATGATGTTTTTGAGCTTAATTCCTCATAGTCTGTGACTAATTCCATAGAAGCCTGTGGCTCCCACTGTTTTATGGGCAACATGTGTGTCTTATGAAAGCCATCTTCTGGAGGCTGAGTCAACATTTTGTCTCAGCTTTGGAGTCAGAGAGGGCTGGGCTTGAACCTCAGTTTCCTCATCTGTGAAATGGGCATAAGAACCCTACCTCACAGAATGGCTGCAAGGATGAAATGAGATGAGCGTGTGAAGGGCACCTAGCTCACATTCTCTGAGTGTGTATTAGTCCCCTCATCCTCCCCACAGTCTCGCTCATTCATTGAATACATGTTTGGGCGTCTTCCACACCCCAGGCATTGTTCTAGGTGCCGAGGACACAGAGATGAACAAGACAGGCCACACGCTCTCATGGCACTGACACTGTAGACAAGGAAGATGGATGATAAACAAGTCAGCGAGATAATTTCATTACGTGAGAGCGCTCTGGAGAAAATAAAAGTGAAGGAGGTGATAGCTAGTGACCAGATGGGTGGTGAGGGGTGGGACTGGAGAAGAATTTGTCAAGGAAGGCTTCTCTGAGGTGGTGACCTTTTGAGTTGAGGCCTGAGTGGGGAGGAGAAAGCAGCCGTGGGATCACTGACCTGGGGAAGATTGGGTTAGGCAGCAGAGGAACCAGGCAAAAGGCTGTGCGAGGTGAATGAGTGGGCTGAGTTGCTCCGTGTGAGGTCTGGGTGATCTACCTCCATAATGAAGCCACCAGAGCCCAAGGAGGTGGAGACCTCTGCTCTCCGTGCTATTCCGTCCACTCTCGTAGCTTCTCCTGGAAGCTCTGGGAGGCCTCTGGGGCACGTACACACACACACGTGCACACACACGTCACTCCTGGGGAGGCTGGAAGGAGTTTCAGTTCTGTGCTCCGACTAGACTGGAGCTTGTGGGAAGAGGGAACCTGCCAGCTGATGACCTGTGAGCCTGTCAGCAGACAAGGACTTTCTGAAGTGAAGCAACATTCACTGAGTTTTTTGAGGGCTGACATCAAAGGGGCAGAACCGCTCACTGTTTACGATTAGTTGAGAAAGGAGTCTGCTTGAGGCCCAGGAATGGTCTCTGCATGGCCTTCGGAGGAAGTCAGGGCACCACACTCTGGAGAGAAGGGCGAAGGGCCTCTTGCTGCATCTGACCTGGCCAGCGGGTCTCAGGCTTGGAAGCAGGTGCGCCCCCTTTCAGTTTCTGTGCAGGGGCTCAGGAAAACCCACCAACTCTGCCCATTTACTAGTTGAAATGGGGCAGTTAGTTTCTTTGGCTTGGGGTTTTGTCTCCGTAGGAGTAATTTCGCATATATTAATCACAATTTGTATGACAAATTTTCATTCCCCCAATTATAAACAAAGACTCTCAGTTTGGGTAAAAAATAAACAAGCAGGCATAGGCTGTCTACAAAAAGACACATAAAAAAAAAAAAAAAAAAAAGGCACCGGTTTGGGGCCCCTGGCTGGCTCAATCGGTAGACATCCAACTCTTGATCTCAGGGTCATGAGTTCAAGCCCCATATTGGGCATGGAGCCTACTTCAAAAATAATAATAATAACAAAAGAAAGACACTGGTTTTACCCCCTTAGCAATCACATCTTCCTGGGAGAACACTGAGAACCACACGCCGTCCACCGTTTACCGTGTCATCTCAGAAGGTTGACATCTTAGACTTAGTTCCCTTATCTGCAAAATTGGGATAATGATCAATGTAGTTGACCCTTGAACGACACAACCTTGTACTGCGTAGGTTCACTAATACACAGATTTTTTGATAAACCCAGTACTATAATGTATTTTCTCTTGGGATTTTTCTTAGTAACATTTTTTCTTTAACTTACTTCATTGTACAAATACGGCATATAATATATATACAAAATATGTGTTAGTCGGCTAACACTGTTAGTAAAGGCTTCTGGTCAACAGTAGGCTATTAATTACTGTTACATTTTGGGGAAGTCATAAGTTATGCACAGATTTTTGACTATGGGGATTGGTGCCTCTAACCTGCACTGTCCCAGGGTCAACTGTACCTTCAGGGCTGTGGTGACTGTGTAATGAATGACCTTGGGAGGGATCATGATTTACTTAATCAGTCATTTGCACCTTAATGTAAATAAGCTTCTGATCCTTTCCTGGGACCAGGTTTAGATAAGGAGAAGTGAGAAGTCTTGGAGAGAGGATCAGGGGCTGGACTTTGCCTTCCCAATTCTCCTAGAGCCACGCTGAGTGTCCTGTGGCTTGGGTGGTGCCCCGGCTTTCCAACCTTGAAGGCAACCCTGGGAAGCTAGGACTCCCAGGCCCAGGCAGGGATTTGCTGGGCTGGGGGCAGGGCTGGGGGTATGACTGTCAACACTGAGTGATACAGGAAATGGAGGAGGAAGTGACAGCAATGATGGATGGGGAGGAAGTCCCAGGCCTCACCCTAGTCTTAGCCAAAAACACAGAATTTAGGGCAGCGCCTAAACCTGTTCAATAAGCATTGTTGTAACTACTTATCTAAGGCCCTGTGTTGGGTTCAGATGACAAATCCACCCCATGGGAACTGTTTCTTTGTTTGGATTCCTTTCTCTTCATCACACCAAGAGATTTTTTTTTTTAAGATTTTATTTATTGATGAGAGACACAGAGAAAAAGGCAGAGACATAAGCAGAGGGAGAAGCAGGCTTCCTGAAGGGAGGGGAGCCCGATGCAAGACTTGATCCCAGAACCCCGGGATTATTACCTGAGCCGAAGGCAGACGCTCAACCACTGAACCACCCAGTGGTGGTTTTTTTTTTTTTTTTTTTTTTTTAAGATTTTATTTTTAAGTAATGTCTATATCCAACATGGGGCTTGAACTTACAACCCTGAGATCAAGAGTCGCATGTTCCTCAGACTGAGCCAGGCAAGCACTCCTCATGCTGAAAGATTTTGGACATTTTAGCCACCCTCGGTTGGAAGCAAGGCCAAGTTTCAGTGGACCACTCCCAGCTGCACTCAGAATTGCTAGCCACTACACACACAAGAAGTTCAGCCCAATCTGAAGTTGTGTTCCTCCTTTTCTTGTCCAGCACTCTTGAATTCCATCTCCACACACGTTCCCCAGGCCTTTGCTGGTATTAATTCACAAGACCTTACTATGCAATTGGTGCTGTAAACCTTCTCCCAGGTCAGATTTTTGTATATATTTCCCTGTAGCCTGAGAAGATCTGGCTCCAGTTCTGGACTCAGAGAGGTGCAGCGAGTCACCCAAGGTCACACAGCTTGTAGGTGGCTCCAGAGCTCGAGTGCTAACCGAGTGCTTAACCATGACACTCCTCAAACTTTGCTTTCAAATAAGCACTCTGCTTAGAAGCCCCAAAGGATTCTTTTGAGAGTCATGAAGTCCAATTCCTGTGCTGCTGGGTCCCCTGAGGTGGGGAAATGGAAAGGTCAAAGGTCACAGGGCAAGGTCAGACATGTGGCTCTTTCTCTCTGAACCCTGGCTTCTGAGGAGACTTCGTTTCACATTTGCAGCTCTTCTCCCAGCCCAGGACCCCTCCTGGGCTTCCTCCCCGTCTAGGCTCAGGGAGGTACCAGCATCCAAGAGGGTCTCCTTTCCCCTGCAGGGAAGTTCTGGCACATATCTGACCTGCACCTTGACCCTGACTACAAGGTATCCGAAGACCCCCTCCAGGTGTGCCCATCGGCTGGCTCGCAACCGGTGCCCAACGCAGGCCCCTGGGGTGACTACCTCTGTGACTCCCCCTGGGTCCTCATCAACTCCTCCATCTACGCCATGAAAGAGATTGAGCCGGAGCCAGACTTCATCCTCTGGACTGGGTGAGAGCAGTCACAAGGGCTATAGTTCACCGGGCCGCTGCTGTGTGCCACCTGCTGGCCTGGCCCCCTCCCCACCCTGTCCCCCTTACTCCCGATTCAGAGAGGATGCACGTGAGGCTCCAGGGGCACAACCTGCCCAAGGGACAGTGGGCCTGGCTGGCCCCACAGCCTGTGCCCTTGACTCTGTGTCTCCTAGCCTTAGCAGAATGCACCTCTCTGAGGCTGGGGATGCAGTCATGGCACATCTGGTATCTGGAGAGCTTCTGGCTTTTATTTTATTTTTTTTAAAGATTTATTTATTTATTTGAGAGGGGGAGAGAGAGCGCAAGTAGAGGGAGGGGCAGAGGGAGAGGGAGAGAGAAAACCCCCAGCAGACTCCCAGCCAAGGTGGAGTCCCACACTGAGGCTTGATCCCCTGACACAAGGTCATGACCTGAGCTGAAGTCAAGAATCAGAGACTTAACAGATTGTGCCACCCAGGTGCCCCGGGAACTCCTAGATTTTAAGTCAGGGGGATGAATACTGGGGTCATTCTCACCAGGGTTTAGGGACTCTAAGCCCTAGAGATCCACATGAAGAGAGGGAAGAAGGGAGGGGGGCTGAAAGTGGTCCTGGCTTTGGGACCAAGTGCCCTGGCTGCCCTGGCCCTGGGGGTTCTCACCGGTCAGAGCACTGCTCTGCTGAGGATAGCTTGTGGGGTGATTTCTACTTAGCCAGACTCCATTTCTGCTCCTCATCCAAGGATGCTGCTGTGAGTCCTCCAGCTTCCCTCAGAACTGGCTGTCCTTGTCACTCATGGTCCCGGCTCCTTTTTCCCTCCCTTGGCAGGTGGCCTGTCTGGTGCTCAGCCCTGGGTAGACACTGGGGAGCTGAGATGAAAGAAACCTGGAGCTCCCGGTCTTGTGGGCGTTACAGACAAACGCATGGACCATCATATCCCTGCCAGGAAAGAGGGGAGCACTGGGGGTGTGGGAGCTTTTCCAGGGCACCTGACTCCATCCGGCCGGTTGGGGGAGGACTTCTCACAGGAAGTGGCAACCAGGGAGCTAGGGGGGAAGGTTGGCAGGTGCTCTGACTTCCTGCTCCTTTGTCCAGCCTCCATGGACACTTGCACAGGACAGGATCAAACCCATCCTGCCCCCAGCTGTCCACCGGTGTGGTGTAGGAATGACCGGGAATGACCCTCAGATGGACCCTGTGGTCGGCAGCGGGAGGCTGCAAGGCTGGACACTTCAGAAATGTGACAGTGTCTCAGGAGGGGCCTGGGCGGCTCAGGAACCAGCGTAAGAAGAGAGTGAGCTCTCAGGCTGTGACCCTGAACTCTCCCTCCTAAAGGGATCTTGCTCCAGCAGCCTCTGGATTTTCCAAGGAGGGGCCCTGGGAGGAACACGTAACACTCTGAAAGTCATGATTCCTCTGGGAAAGGCGACTGCTTTGGGATATTCACATCCTTCCACAGAAACATCATGTTGGGCAGCCCCGGTGGCACAGCTGTTTAGCGCTGCCTGCAGCCCGGGGTGTGATCCTGGAGACCTGGGATCAAGTCCTGCGTCGGGCTCCCTGCGTGGAGCCTGCTTCTTTCTCTGCCTGTGTCTCTGCCTCTCTCAATCTCTCTCTCTATGAATAAATAAATTAAAATCTTAAAAAAAAAGAAAGGGAAAGAAAGAAGAAAGAAAGAAAGAAAGAAAGAATGAAAGAAAGAAAGAAAGAAAGAAAGAAAGAAAGAAAGAAAGAAAGAAAGAAACATCATGTTTCCGAGAAATCTCTGACACCTAGAGGAGGTGTATCATGTTGAATGAGATGACCTCTGGGACCTTTTATAATTCAATTTCTAAAAAGTTTAACTTCTCTGGGCGAGTTGCAATCTCTTAGGGGTAGGCTGTAGAAACTGGAAGTGTTTTCTAAAAGAAAGAATTAGATCCTCCAAACTAGAAAACAAAGGGGAGGGATCCCTGGGTGGCGCAGCGGTTTAGCGCCTGCCTTTGGCCCAGGGCGCCATCCTGGAGACCCGGGATCGAATCCCATTTCGGGCTCCCGGTGCATGGAGCCTGCTTCTCCCCCTGCCTGTGTTTCTGTGCCCCTCTCTCTCTATCATAAGTAAAAATTAAAAAAAAAAAAAAAAAAGGGGAGGGGGTGGTGAATTTTGTTGTTTTTGGACCTGCTGGCCTGTCCCTAGGGAGGCCAGAGTGAATAGGTGCCTCTTGCGGCCCTAGGGAGGGTGTCAGAGACAGAGCAGGGTGTAATGAGGGTAAGCACAGCCTCGAGCCAGCCTCCACCACTTTCTAGTTCCACAACTTACCCAGAATTCTCCACCTCTCTGTGCCTTGTTTCTTCATCTGTCAAATAAGACTAACAATAGAACCCACGCTGGGGGGCTATCATGGATAACTAATTAGGAGATGTAGGTACAACACATCCCTGCACAAAGCAAGCCAGGGTGAGCTGCTAGTAACAGTATCAGTACTACTATGCTAATTAACTTCTGTGGGGGCTATCGAGGCAGCAGCTGCTTCACCCCATTGGGTCCAGCAAGGTCTTCAGACTTTAGATTGTTGGGGCTCCTACCCATCCCACACTGCACCTTTCCCCTTACTCCTCCCTTGCTCCCTGCCCTTGCTGTGCAATTTTTTAAAGCCCAATGTGGGACTTGAACTCATGACCCTAAGATCAAGACCTGAGCTGAGATCAAGAGTCAGATGCTTAAGTGACTGAGCAATCCACGCACCCGTTGTTGTGCATTTCTGAGTTGGAGGCAGGTATTTAGGGCCAAACAGGGGATTAAATGGTCCTGGGGCAGGTCCTGGATCTGTCCATAGAGTAGGATGAACTCTAAGCTCTGAAGCCAGTTCCAAACTCCTTAGGACCCTTGAGGTACAGAGCAGGACTCAGAGATGGCTCTTCCACCCCAAGGTCCCTGGGGGTTTGCCAATGGGACTGGAACCCCCAAGCTTCCCTCTTTACATAATAATATTAACTGCAACCTAGCAGCTACTATTCTTTTATTTTACTTTATTTTTATTTATTTTTTAAAGAGAAAGGAGAAGAGTTTTATTTGAGCTCAAGATAGGATAGCTGCCTGGGAAATATGCTCTTTGCAAGGAAGAAAGTGGTTCCACGAGTCTACATTTTATATGTATAATATCCTCCCCTTGCCCTTTTTAAAAATCTCACAAATACTCTAGGAGTAGGTACCATTATCACCCCTATTTTGCAGATCACGAGGCTCAGAGAGATTAAGCAGCCAGCTCAGGGACCCACAGCAGGTCAACGGCAGAGCCCAGGTTTGAACTCTGCCCTGCGTGACCCCTGCCTCCCGGCCAGCCCTTGCCTCACAGGGGGTGTCTGAGGGGCAGTTCCACAGCCCATCTCTCATGGCTGAGCTGCCCCTTTCCTGTCTCGTGCCCCTTCTGAGCTGCCCACACCAAACTGGCTCGGTGGTGTTTTGCAGGGATGACACCCCTCATGTGCCCAACGAGAGGCTGGGAGAAGCAGCCGTGCTGGGAATTGTGGGGCGCCTGACCAGGCTCATCAGAGAGGTCTTTCCAGGTAAGACCCTGCCCTCGTGCTCCCCCTTCACCCTCCCCCCACAACCCCAGCATTTCCAGAAGGTGGAGTAGCAACAGCAGTAAGATGTGGGGAAAGAACCTTCAACCACTGACCATGCTGGCTGCTGGCCAGGCTCCTCACAGCGATCGATGGCTCCTCCGCTTCGGACAACCCTGCGAGGAACACGAGCCATCCCCGGCCTGTGTTTACACGCAGATTCCTACTAAGGGGAGCGCCTGACCTTCACTGTCCTCTGCCCCAGCCTGTTTTACACGGGCTCACAGCCCTTCCCAGAGCACCTGCAGCTGCATGGAGGCGCGGTGGCCTGCTGGGTCTCACAGGGACTCAGGCACATAGCCCTGTGTCCTGCTCTGGCCCCGGAGCTCCCACTCACCGCCCTCAAACCACCCCGGCTCCTGGGGCCTCTGGGAGATGCTCCTTTCCAGCCAAGGTGCCGTTCTTGGCGTTCCCAAGGTCTCCAGGGCCCAGGAAAGCAGGCAAAGCCTGTGGGTGATGAGGGAGGCAGTCCCATGGGACTTGACAAGGAGAGCGGGATCTGCACACCCCATCAAAAGGCCCCCCAAAATGTTTTTAAGCAGACTGTGCCAAACATAGGGTGCTGGGGACTGACTCAGGCTCTCAGGCTGCCAGTTGGGGGCCGGTCAGAGCAGCCCGCTAGCCCCCAGCCCTACCTCCTCCGAGTTGGGGCACCACTACATCCTCTAAAGGTCTTACTCCCGGACCCCCAGGACCCAGATATAGATTAATCATAATAAGTCATCGCTGCAGCAGTAACTACATGTGTCTATGTACTGAGTGCTAAGTGGCAGGCACTGCTCTCAAAATATTATATGCTGTGGCTCCTTCATTGTCGTGATGCTCCTGGAGAGAAGTGCTATTAGGATTTCAATTTTACTGGTGAGAAATGTGAGCCCTGGGAGTCAAGTAAACTGGTCAAAGTCACGTGCCAAGGGCAGCGACACAAATCCTGGTTTGAGCACCACTCTTATCCATCACTCCCGCTGCTGCTGTAGGAGGGGCCCTGCTCTGCTGTCACCATCCCACATCTGTCCTCAAGGCAACCTTCTCTCTGCCACCTCCTTCCCTGGACTTGAATCGTTTCGTGCAGAGTTGTCTGGATGTGTAGCTAAGGCACCTGGGGCTCAAAGCTAGTCAGTTTGTAGGGAGGGATTCAAACTCAGATCCAACTCTGAGCACTCCTTCCTCTGCTCCACATGGGCTTCCGGAATAGAAGGGAAATAGTGGACAAGAAAATGCTTTACATGCTCATTACTATGAGTTCACATGCAGATGTCAATTAGAAGATCCTGTAGTTTATTACACATGTGCACATTTTTATTGAATTTCCTAATATCCAACATGCCATCAACCACAACATGCATCATTATTTTAGGTATTGCTCAGAAAAACATGCTTGTTAAGGTATGACGGCGCTCTCTCATGGCCTCAGGGGTAAGTCACAGCCCACCTGCAGGGACGTTAAAATAAGAACATAGGAGAAGCACTGAAATGAGGTATTATCTTATTTGGGAGTTATAGCAACACAGGCCATGCAGAACACTCTCCATTTTATAAATAAGCCGAATCACAGAGAAGTCAAAGCAAATTGTTAGAGAGGAGGAAGGGACTGGAAGTTGATATCTAGGGTCCACGTCATGTGTCATGTGATCTTCCTGCCATGTGCCTACTACCTGCATTTCCCATCAGAGTCACCGTGAGCGCTGGCCCATCTGCTCCAGCACGGCTGAGTGGTGTGCACAGGTGCACTAGGCAAACCGAGCCTGCTCCCGACTCAGGCTTGTCAGTTCCAGGGGAGCCATGCCCCAGAGATTCCATTTTCTGTCTGTGCAGAAGGAGGAAAATAATGGTACCCATCCCGTACGTTGTTGTGAGGATTCAGTAAAGCAATCCACTCACTCATTTAGCCAACAAGTATTTACTGAGGGTCTACTGTGAGGGAGCTATCAAAGGAACTTGGCTGTGAGCTAGATGCCAGGTTGTGCTTCTGCATGTAGGGTGGCTTTTCACCATGCCCAGCACAAAGCAGCAGCAAAGAAGGGGAGAGCTTCTTTCTCTTCTCATCTGTCCTTGGAATTCCAGGGGTTTGTGTTTTTTCTAAATGGATTCTTTTTTTTTTTTTCAAGATTTATTTATATTTTAGCATGGGGGGGGGAGAAAGAATCTCAAGCAGACTCCTTGCTGAGCATGACCCCAAGATCATGACCTGAGCTGAATCCAGTCTGAATCTTAACTGACTGAGCAGCCCAGGTGTCCCTCTAAATGAATTCTTTTTTTTTTTTTTAATTTATTTATTTATTCATGAGAGACATACAGCGAGAGAGGCAGAGACACAGACAGAGGGAGAAGCAGGCTCCATTGCAGGGAGCCTGACATGGGACTCCAGGATCAGGCCCTGGGCCGAAGGTGGCGCTACACCGCTGAGCCACCCGGGCTGCTCTAAATGGATTCTTAAGGGCTACCGGCTAGTGGCATGTATGTAAAAGGGGTGAGGTTTTTCCGGGCCGTTATGGAGATGGCTTCTGGGTTTGCAACGATTCCTGATGGGAATGTTACAACCTCCTCCTTCTCCAGAGTTTTCAGCGCTCCCAGATCTTGTAGGCTCCGCGGGGCAAAAAGTTTGTGAAAACTTCTCAAGTGGGAATTAGAGGCTCCAGCCTCCCTCATTGGTTCAAGGTCACTCCCTGGGGAATGCCAAGCTCATGAAAGGGCACAACCCTGCCCTGAGCTCAGAGGACTTTTTGGTTAATTGTCCAATATTTATTGAGCAACTACTACTTGCCAGACATAGACGTAAAATAAAAGCAGGAATGAGGTTCCTGGCAAGGAGGAAGTGACTCTGATGGGTTCCCCTCCCTGAGGGGTCATCCACAAGCCACTTCCTCCTCTGACTCCTGTTCCCCCTTCCCCCCAATCTCCACTGCACACTTCCACAGAAAGTGGCTCTTCCCTTTTTGTGACAGCCCTCACACCTCTATTAACTCAATACCTGTCAACCCTATAGCCCAGCAAGGTCCCTGGGACTAGGAATGGGTGCCTGGTTCCCGGGGCTATGCATCAGTACCCATGAGGTGTTCAATAAACACCTGTTGAATCACGAATCTGTGAAACTCCTAGGGCTCCCAGAGTGAACCAGACCCCTTCCTTACCAGGAAATGGACCTGGAATTGATAAGAACAAGCAGCTCACAATACCCAGGGGCTCACAAGGGATATGACGATCATTTAGGTCTTCTAGCTTTCTTCTCATCCTCTGATGTTTCCTTCCAAGCGGGAAACTTTCTTCTGGGAATGGGGTTAGGAGCTGGAATCAGAGAACTCACTGTTCTTCCTACCCAGATCTGAGCAATGTTGAGCCAGATTGTACTGAATGTTGTTCTCTGCCTGTCTCTGTATTTGTGCTATGGCCCTTGGTTCTTGATGGCCAGTGGCAGGGCAAAAAGTACTAATTCCCCCAAGCGCTTTCACATAAATATATTTATATGTCTCTTTTTCCTCCCAGATACCAAAGTCTACGCTGCTTTGGGAAATCATGACTTTCACCCTAAAAATCAGTTCCCACCAGGAAACAACAACATCTACAATCAGGTAGCAGAACTGTGGACACCCTGGCTCAGTAAGGAATCCATCGCTCTCTTCAAACAAGGTACTAGCACCATTTGCAACTAGAAGCACCTACTTGTCTGCCAGGGTCTGGTCGAATTCTCTTCACAACGACCCCAGGAAATAGGTACTGATTTTATCCCCAGTTTACAGAAAAGGAGACAGAGGCTCGAAGATGTCGAGTCCCTTGGCCAAGGTCAGCCAGCTTAGAGGTGGCCTACTTGAGAGCAGAATCCAGGGCTGGCTCCACTGCCCATGCTCTCCACGGCACTGGGGATCATAAGTGAATGTTTATTGAGCATTTGCTGGTGCCAGGCACTACTCTCAGCATATTCCAAAACTCCTTACGGAAACACGAAAGGGGCAGCAGTCACCTCCAGTTCAGCCAGGGTTTCCCACCCTTGGCCCGAGGGACATCTTGGGCCAGATAATTCATTGTGGGGGCCATCCTATGCATTGTAGGATGCTTAGGGGATTCATGGATGCTAGATATGAGTAACCACTGGATACGAGTAACACCTTCCATTGCCAATACAAAAATGTCTCCAGACACTGCCGAATATTCCCTGGGGGACAAAAATCTGTGGCTGAGAACCACTGATCCAGAGACACAGCCAGCCCAAGGTGACCCTGGCCTACTCTCTTCCCTGTCCTCAGTCCCCACTGGTCAAACCCGCCCAGAGGCCTGCTGATTTACTCCACAGAGAGTTGAGTGAACAGGGTTGATGGTGGATCTGCAGGGGCAAATGCATCTTATTGTCATGCACATTATAGAAAGGAAGAAACCAAAGCCCAGAGAGGTGAAGTAAAGATTTTCCCAAGCTGCACAGCTAATAAGTGCTAGAGTCAGGACTTGAGCCTAGGCAGCGGGCCTCCAGAGCCCCTGGTCTTGCTCACATGCCCCTCCCATGGGGACGATGGGAAGGGGGATGCAAGGGCGGGAGGAGGTGGGAGTGATGGGGAGGGACACAGAAGCGTTCTCATCAGAGGCAGGGGGCTGGCCCTTCAGATGCTCTCTGGCTGTGACACCTTAGGCGCCTTCTATTCCGAGAAGTTGCCAGGACTGAGTGGCGCTGGGCGAGTCGTGGTCCTCAACACCAATCTGTACTACAGCAACAACGAGCAGACAGCTGGCATGGTGGACCCCGGCCAGCAGTTCCAGTGGCTGGAAGAGGTGCTGACCAACGCATCCCGAGCTAAGGAGATGGTAAGGCTCCTGCCTCCACCTGCTACCTCTCTGGGGTGGACTCTGAACACGTCTCCCACCCCTGTTCGACCTCAGCCACTCGCACGAGGTGCCTAGCTCATGGAGGGTCCTTCATCAGCCTGGCCCGGGAGGGCGCTCCTTCTGTCCTTGCCACAGCCTGTGTAAAAGAGCAGGGTACTCCAGGTGGCAGGCTCAGCACGGGCAAAAGTACAGAGGTGGGAACCACATGGGGGAAAGCCATGGCTGGGTACTCAGTGCTGGAATCTGCCGCAGGAGGGGGCTGGGGGTAGCTTTGAGCATCCCTGAGCCCCCTGGACCACCCCATCCTTGCAGGTGTACATTGTCGGCCACGTGCCCCCGGGATTCTTTGAGAAGACGCGGAACAAAGCGTGGTTCCGGGAGAGCTTCAATGCGGAATACCTGAAGGTGGTCGGGAAGCACCATCGAGTCATCGCAGGGCAGTTCTTCGGGCACCACCACACCGATAGCTTCCGGATGTTCTATGATGATGCAGGTACTCGATGAGGAGGACAGCTGCCAGCCCACCCCCTCCCACTCTTGCCAGGCTCTCAGGCCTGCTATCTCTCTCCTGAAAGGTGCCCCCATCAGTGTCATGTTCCTTACACCTGGAGTCACCCCCTGGAAAACCACCTTACCTGGCGTGGTCAACGGGGCCAACAATCCAGGCATCCGGGTATTTGAATACGACCGAGCCACACTGAGCCTGCAGGTGAGGGGCCCTGGGTCTGCTGGGGCCAGAGCGGGAGGATGGGGAGGGACCGAATGTATTACTGTCTTGCCTAACTCCTTCCAGCTGGTCCACTCTCCTCTAGAATTCGGGTTTAGAACCCTTGAGCCACTCCAAATTCTGCAACCAAGTCAGGTCAATTCTTGGTCCCCAGATCTCCCTTCACCCCTGATCACAGCCTCCTACGTGGCCTTCCTACCTCTAGCCCTGCCCTGTCATAGCTCATCTACTCCATACTACAGAAGGCACTAATCTTTTTAAAGCACTTGTCTCTCTCCTGATCAAAAACTTTCAGTGGCTCCCCAGTGCCCACAGATAAACTGGATCCCTTTGGCCTGGTATTCAAGACCTCCCACAGTATGACCTCATGCCCATTGCCTACCTCATGCCTGCACCGACTAGGCCTCAGCCAAAGCAGGCTCCTAACTCATCAAGCAATCCCTCATCTCCTGGGAACTGCTTGTGATTGTTGAAATGGCAAAGAAATAGCATTCCGTAACTTTTTCAACAAAATGTACTATAAGCATCTACCATGAGCCAGGTTGGGCTCAGGAGATAGATAAGTGAACAGCTTTCCTGCAGCTGACATTCTTACGGGAGGCACACAATAAATAATAAAGGAAAGTTAAGCATGGCATGGAAAGAAGCACTAAGGACAAAGCAGAGTGAGGAGGCAAGCGGGCTTGTTGTCGGGTGTGTGGCACATGCACGTGCATGCTGTGAGGTCGGTGGGACTGGAGTGCCACCAATCGGGTGACATTTGAATTCTGAGTAAATTGAGGGTGGGAACCAGGTGAGGATCTGGGGAAGGTGGAGGAAAGAGCAAGTCAGAGGCCCTGGGTGGGAACATGCATGGTGTGCCAGGGAAGAGCAAGGTCTGTGGCTGCAGAGGAAGGCCCCAAAGGGAGAGTGGAGGGACGAGATCCTGTCAGTCATGATTAGGACTCTGGATCTGGAGGGTTTGGGGCAAATATTCTGGCTTAGAATTTTATAAAATCACCCTGTCTGCTATGCAGAGAACAGGCTGTAGGGGGCAAGGGCAGAAACGGGGGTGACAATGAGTTAGGGGGTGACCCCACAATAACCACTGAGAGAAGACGGTGGTGTGGGCCAGGGTGTGGCAGTGGGGCAGTGAGATGCCTCAGATTGTGCATGTAGGCTGAAGGCCGCGAAGACAGGATTTGCTGGTGGCTGGATGAGGGTGTGAGAGAAAGAGAGGAGTCAAGGCTTTGGCCTCGGTGCCTGGAAGGGTGAAGCCACCCTTTACTGAAATGGGATCACTGTGGGGGGAGGGGGCAGGTTTCAGAAGGAGGATCAGAAGTCTGGTTTGGGACCTGTTTACTTTGGAAGGTCTAAATGGTGTCTTAGTGAAAATGTCTGAGCTGAGGAGGCAGCTGGGTATTCCAGCTGGATGCCCAGGAAGAGGCGGGTGTAGAGGTTTAATCCAGTTGTTGAGGGAGGACATTTAAAACTAGGGACTGGGGCAGCCCCAGTGGCTCAGCGGTTTGGTGCCGCCCTCAGCCCAGGGTGTGATCCTGGAGACCTGGGATCGAGTCCTGCACGGGGCTCCCTACAGCAGGAGCCTGCTTCTCCCTCTGCCTGTGTCTCTGCCTCTCTGTGTCTGTCTTATTTATTTAACAAATAAATAAAATCTTAAAAAATAAATAAATAAAACTAGGGACTGGATGAGGTAAGCCAGGTCAGGTCCTTGATTCTAGAGTCAGTGTGCATGGAGAGGTCTGACGTCTTTCAAGAGTGTGGCCTGTTGTCCACATGGGCACTCAGAGGGCCTCAGCACAGGAATCACAGGCTGGCTCCCCACGCCCCCCACCCCCAACATGCCCTACATCCTTCTCAGGGAGGGAGTCAGAGACTTTGAATCCTGGCTCCAGCACTCATGACATTTTTGACCTCTTCCCGCCTCCACACATCTGTAAAACGGGAGTAACAGTACCTCACAGGGTTTGGAGAGGACCCACTAAAATAATGTAAGATGCCTACGGGGAAGCTGCCATCCATACATGGCAGCTCTTCCTACCCCACTTCTAGTGACCTGAGGCAGGTCCACAAAAGTTAAGTGGAAAGCAGGGAACAGATCAACCTTTCCAGATTCTAGTTCTGAAGATAACATGCGATCCCAAACCCTCCTCAACCACAATTCCACAACCTCTTTCAGCCGGGCACCCCATCCCGCTTCTTCAAGTGGCTTTTTATCTGTAAATATTTACTGAGCTTCTCTGGGTACCTGGGACAGAACATGCGGAGGCCGCCGCGGGGTTAGCAACCTGGATTCCAGACCCCGCCCCTGCCACTAAACACCTGTAGGGCCCTGGACAAACGAATTAACCACTTAGGCCTCAGTTTGCCCATCTGTGAAATGGGGGTCATAAGGTCAGTCACCTCATCGGCACAGCGGGCCTACCCGGTAAGTAGGAAATGCTAACCAAAGGCCGGCATTGTGGGAGCTGTAAAGAATCTGGGGGCAAATGCGAGGTGCGGGATTGTGGGGGTGAAAGCTGCCAGCTGCTCACGGCCTGCCCTCCCCCGCGCCCTCCCTCCAGGACATGGTGACCTACTTTGTGAACCTGAGCCAGGCGAACGCGCAGGGGACCCCGCTCTGGGAGCTCGAGTACCGGCTGACCCAGGCCTACGGGGTGCCCGACGCGGGCGCCCGCTCCATGCACGCGGCGCTGGGCCGCATCGCCAGCGACCCCCGCGCGCTGCAGCGCTACTACGTCTACAACTCGGTCAGCTACGACCCCTCGGCCTGCGAGCAGGCCTGCCGCGCCGAGCACGTGTGCGCGCTGCGCGAGGTGGCCTTCGACGCGTACGCCGCCTGCCTGCGCGCCCCCGGCGCCGCGCCCGCGCCCCGGCTCGCGCTCCTGCTCGCGGCGCCGCTGGGCCTGCGCGCGCTGCTCCCGCGGTGACCCGGGGCCGCCCGGAGCAGCCGCCGCTCGGGGACCAGGCCCGGAGACCCCCCTCCCCACCTCGGCACGGGGTTTAAAAGTTTCATTGGAAAAACAATGCTCACCGAGCATCTTATGCTGTGCGTCTTTCCTCTTAGTATATAAGTAATGTGTGTGTGTGTGTTTTTTTTTTAAGATTTCATTTATTTATTCATGAGACACACACACACACACACACACACACACACACACACACACACACACAGAGGCAGAGCCACAGGCAGAGGGAGAAGCAGGCTCCGTGCAGGGAGCCCGAGCCGGGACTCGATCCCGGGACTCCAGGATCACGCCCTGGGCCAAAGCGGCGCTAAAGCGCTGCGCCACCGCCACCGGGGGACCCCTATGGATAATGCTGAATGCAACTCCCCTGCGCAGTTTCTGGACGGGTCTTGCAGGTCCCCCCACCCTGGCCTCCCCGCGTGTGGATGGTCCGAGTACCGGGGGCCTCCGGGGAGGGGCGCCCCGCGGGCCCGTGCCCTCGGGCTCAACGGGCGCTCGGCCCGCTCGAGGCACACCCGCTTTGCGAAGTTCCGCCGTCGGGGAACAGAACCCGCCTCGCTGTCCCGCGACCGCGCAGATGCGAGGGGTCGCAGTCCCAGCCCGGGCGCCGCTCTCCGGGCCCTTCCGTCGTCTCCATCGCAAAGCGAGGCGAAGAGAAGTCCGGGGAGGCTAAGGACGGACGGAGTGGCCGGCGGTCTCCGGGCCCAGCGGCCCTCGGGCGCGGCGGGGCCGGCCTCCCGGGGCGCCGGCGGGCGCGGGCCGCATCGCGGGCGCCCCCAGCCGCGGGGTCCGCGGGCCTCGCTCCTCCCCGGACGGGGCGGGGCGGGGAAGTCCCGCCCAGGAGGCCCGGGCCCTGGGCGGCCCCTAGGGCTGCGCCCGCCTCCTTCCTGCCGCCGCGACCCCGGGCCCCGAGGGCGGGCCTGAGCCCAGAGGAGGAGGAGGGGGAGCGGCTGGCGGGTCATGCCCTGGTTACCCCGCGCCGCGCTCCTCTGGGACGTGGTCCTGGGCTTTGGGGGCACCGCCGCCTTCCTGATCGACCTGGGCGCCGACCTGTGGGCCGCGGGCCAGTACGTGGTCAGCGGCCGCTACCTGTGGGCCGCGCTGGTGCTGGCGCTGCTGGGCCTCGCCTCGGTCGCGCTGCAGCTCTTCAGCTGGCTCTGGCTGCGCGCCGACCCCGCCGGCTTGCACGCGCCGCAGCCCCCGGGTCGCTGCCTGGCGCTGCTGCACCTCTTGCAGCTGGGCTACCTGTACAGGTGAGCACCACGCCCTCGGGGAGAGGGAGGCAGGCGCCGCGGGCTGCTAGCCCGGGGGAGGGCCGCGACACCCCGAAGGGGGCGGGAAGGGAGGATCCGGACCCTGGAGAGGAAACTAAGCCCTGTGGGCACTCCTGCCCACAGGTGAGCTCCCCGCCCCTAAAGCCACGGAGGCCAGGCCGGCAGACAGCCCTCTGAGCGCCTCCTCTAGCCCTACCCTCCTGCCAACCCTGGGGAAGAAACTGAGGCACTTGGTCTGGAGTCAGGCCTCTCTGGGCTCCAGTCCTCGCTAATTTACCGTCTATGGCCTCATGCCTGCGTTCTCTAAGCCTTTTTCCTCTTCTCTGAAAAGGCAACAGTGATGTAGAAACAGGTCTGGCAGGCGGCCTCTTGTGGGGAGTGGAGGCAAGAGCTGAGGTGCCTAGTATGGTGCTGGGCTCTTGGTGGGCTCTAGGGTAAGGGCAGACTCCTTATATTTTCCATACAAAAAAAAAAGTTCCTTTTTTTCCCTGGGTGGGGCCTCAGGCAAGTCACTGGAGCCTCCGGGTCTGTTTACTCATTGCTCAGTGGGGATGGTTGTAGCGCCTGCCTCTTTTATTTATTTATTTATTTTTTAAATTTTTTTAAATTTTTATTTATTTATGATAGTCACACACACAGAGAGAGAGAGAGAGAGAGAGAGAGGCAGAGACACAGGCAGAAGGAGAAGCAGGCTCCATGCACTGGGAGCCCGACGTGGGATTCGATCCTGGGTCTCCAGGATCGCGCCCCGGGCTAAAGGCAGGCGCTAAACCGCTGCGCCACCCAGGGTTCCCCCTGCCTCTTTTAGTAGAGATTAAATGAAATAAGATCTGTAAGTTGCTTTGAGTAAGCATTCAACAAATGTCAGCTGGCTTGATCACTTGGGTCACCGTGTATGGAGCGGGGTTGTGTGTGTGTGGGGGGGTGCGGGGCGGGGAGCTTCAGCAGCCCTGACCCCCAGAGCAGAGCTTGTTGTTTCAATCCCTCTTTCCGAGTTTTGTTCTCTCTGCCCCAACCTCTCACCCCCAGAGCAAGTGAAAGAGCAACATGGGGTCTGACTCACGCATGTCCCTTGAGCCAGCCAGGGCTGGACACAGGCTGGGTTCCAGAAAATCTGTGTGGGTTATACTCCTCCTCTGAACTGGCAGGGCCCTCTAGAGATGAAGAAACTGAAAGAAAGCAAGGGATCAGAGTCATGGGATGGAGTCAGGACACATGTGGTCTGGGTTGGGATGGGGTGGCTGGAGCCAGGATCTGCTCTTGAATCGATTTTACAGATTCTCTCCAGGTCTTGCTTTGACAAAGCTGCATCGGGTCTTAAGGAGTGGACAAGAGGAGCTTTGATATTGCAGTTTTGCCCGAGGGGCTGCACAGGCATCAGTAACATGCTGGGCGGGCGCGAAGGAGTGGTTATTCGGGTCCTGGCAGACCTCGAGGAGCCCTGAATCCGTAACTGTGTCATGCATCTTCCCTTCTCCTATTTCTGCTGAGCACGAGGCCAGCAGACTTTCCTACACTTTGGTTTTGAAAATGGGGTCTCTTTGACTAGACTGAGGCAGGGGCCTTGGGGGACCAGGGGCAGAGGCTTTTGCTGAGGGAGGAGCCCCAGCCTGGGCCTACCCGCTCTGCTCCCTTAGTGTGTTAGTCCATCCAGGGGGAAGTGACAGTAGATGACTGAATTTGCTGTGACTGAGTGGGCTCAGTAGCCCGCTGAGATCAGCTCTGTGGGGGAGATCGTGGTACATCTTCCTACCACCTCATGCCAATGCCAGTGGGTCAGTCACCCAGGCCTGTTTGGCCAACCTCTGGACCCCTTAACTCTGCCTCTGTCTCCATGTCCATTACTCTGGACAGTCCTCTTAAATAGATCTGTGCTCTCACAGCTGAGGGCTCACCCCTCCACCCCTTCCTCTTCTCCACAGCCAGGGTAATCTTCCTGCAGCACCATCTGACCTATCTTGTCTGTGCTCGCAAGCTCTCAATGTCTCCCCACTCCACCCCCCGGCCCCCAGAATCCTAAGAAAAATCTTATGCTTGCTAACATTTGAGAACTATCGCCCGAAGCAGTTTCACAGTAAACCTTTGAAATTCACACAGCTTTGGGGCCAAATCCTGTTTCCACCATTGATTAGCTCTTTGGGTCTATTCCCCATCCGTTAAATGGGAATGTTGTCAGGAGTAAATGGTTTGTGATGACCTTAGGACACCCCGGCCAGCTGGAGCCCCGGTAGCTGGTACTGCTCCCCATTCTACAACAAAAAGCAAGTTCAGGGAGGTTAAGTCACTTGTGCCCAAGGCCCCTCAGCATGTAAGTGACAAAAGCTAGGACTGGAGGCCACCTGCATCGACCCAGTGGGTGAGGGAAGGTGGGACACCACCACACACTAACCTGGCCCCTTGGAGCATCCGTGTCCGCCCCCCCCCCCCCCAGGTGTGTGCAGGGGCTGCAGCAGGGGCTCCTGGTGTGGCGGCAGGAGGCGCCCTCGGAGTTTGACTTGGCTTACGCCGACTTCCTGACCCTGGACATCAGCATGCTGCGGCTCTTTGAGACCTTCTTGGAGACGACTCCACAGCTCACGCTGCTGCTGGCCATTGTGTTGCAGAGCGGCCGGGCCGAGTCCTACCAGTGTGAGTGATGGGCCCTTGGCCAGTCCCCCTGTGGTGACTTGGGAGAGCTTCTGATGAACGTCATGAGTGTTTTAACTCTTTTATAAAGGCTGCTTAGAAAATAGGAGAATGTCCCTTAGGCAAGGTCCGAGTCCAATTTGGAAGTTCTTCCTTAGCCTCCTGAATTAGGACAAATAACAGGAATGGTGGCCGTGATGATTGAGGGCCTGCCATCAGCCAGGCACTGTGGGAGGTGCTCTCCTTTTGACATCGCTCACATGCACAGCAGCCCTGTAGGCTCACGTGCTCTCCATGTCACATGAGGGCAAAGACGTGTCAAAAGGTGAAGTGATCTGCTCCAGGGCACGTGGTACTCACTGGGCACGTGCTTCGTCTGTTGGAGCGATGTGGGTGTCTAGATCAGGGCTCCCTGGGGACAGTCTCCACTGTACATGCAGGGGTGGCAGGGAGCTAGGGAAGAGACAGATTTTTCTGACTTTTTATTTAACCAACATTTATTCGGCTGCTATTATGTGCCAGGTCCTGGGCTGCTGGGGACCCCAAGGGAGCAAAATGTTTTATACCGTGAAGGAGCCCCGAGACAAGGCAATAGATAATTACTGTGCTAAGACTCCAGACAGAGTGGGTGAGGTGCTACAGGTCACCTGCAGAGTGGGGCGGGGTGCGTGGGGTCAGGATGGGTGACTCTAGGGGATAGTCAAGCTGGAGCTCGCAGGGCACGTGCTCCTGGCCTAGTGGATACTGTGGGCTAAGCTTGTCCAGGTCAGCGAATGCAGCATGCTAGGCGGACTGTGAGATATCGGCCCCGCCGAGACCTAGCATGGGGTAGTCAGAAGGGATGTTGCCACAGATCTGCTCCCCAGGCGGTGGGGGGGGGGGGGGAGGCGGGGCAGTGGCCTCCTGGGCCACAACAGGTTCCCAGTAAACCTCTGTTGATGGTGGGAAGGGACAGGGGAGGAAGCATTCCAGAAACGTTCCAGTGCTGCTTTCATCCCTCCTCAGAGGTCCTAGTGCTTCTTGTCCAGCCTGGGCACCCAGGAGGTGGGATAGGATCTCCATCGTAAACTGCGAGCATTGAAAAATTGAAAAATCAAAACGAAGGCCCAGCCTGAGCTGGGATGTTGTTTGTATGGCAGGGACGGCCCTCCTGGCCTGGAGGGCAGCTTCAGCCACCGGCCTGTTGCCACCCCTGGGATTTCCTGCTTCCGTTTCTGAGACTACGAAAGAGGAAACTGGGATTGTTGGTTTTCAGGCCCCAGAAAGGCTGGGCTCTTCTGGGAAAGGGTTACAGGGCCCTAGAAGATGCTCAGGATGTGGCCAGGGCCCAAGGTGCCAGATGCTGGGTGACAGGGGTGCAGATGCGGGTATGTAAGTCACATAGTCCCCCACCCCAAATCCTGGAAGAATTAGCACCATGCTAGCACCTGAAAAGTAAAGCCTTGTGGCGAAGGGCAGACTCCGTATTTGGGTCCTAGCTCTGGTTTTGGTTGTGTGAACAGGTGCTACCCAGCTGTGGTTTCCCTTCAGCAGTCGGGGGCTCTCACACCCTCCTCAGGGTGGCTATGAGGTCGCGTGGTGTCTGCGACCCCTAGGGAGTGCCGGGCAGGCTGCCCACAGGGCTCACCTTTTTCTGCTTACTCTCTGTAGGGGTCGGCATCTGCACGTCCTTCGTGGGTATCTCGTGGGCGCTCCTTGACTACCACCGGGCCTTGCGCACCTGCCTCCCGTCCAAGTCGCTCCTGGGGCTGGGCTCCTCTGTGGTCTACTTCCTGTGGAACTTGCTGCTGCTGTGGCCCCGAGTCCTGGCCGTGGCCCTCTTCTCAGCTCTCTTCCCCCACTATGTGGCCCTGCACTTCCTGGGCCTGTGGCTGGTGCTGCTGTTCTGGGTCTGGCTTCAGGGCACAGACTTCATGCCAGACTCCTGCTCTGAGTGGCTGTACCGGGCAACGGTGGCCACCATCCTTTATTTCTCCTGGTTCAACGTGGCTGAGGGCCGCACCCGAGGCCGCGCCACCATCCACCTGGTGTTCCTCCTGAGTGACAGCGTTCTCCTGGTGGTCACCTGGGTGACCCACATCGCCTGGCTGCCCGGCGGGATCCCACTGCAGATGCTGCTGCCTGTGAGTGGCATTTGCTTCCTCTTGGGCCTGGCTCTACGGCTTGTGTACTACCGCTGGCTACATCCTAGATGTCGCCAGGAGCCCGACCGGGTGGATGGGGCCTGGGGCCTCCGTTCCCTTGAGTGGCGTCGGCTACCTCAGAACAGGCGCATGGCCCAGCTGGCTCAGAGCTTTTTCCCCAGGGTCAGGGATGAGGCTGCTTTGCCACAGAAGGGAGAGGCGAATGGGGTCCTTTGAGGCAAGGCCAGACCCAGCAGGTTCAGAACAGATGGAATCAACTGGTAAAATGCAGAAGATAAGCTAATTTTGCTGCTATGGGTGTTGATTCACCCCAGAAGCACTTACTGCCTGATGTGCCGGGCACTGGCGACCAGAGTTGAGTAAGACAGAGGCCTGGCTTCAAGGCTGAGAACAAGATGAGGACGGCTGGGCCCTGGGAGTCATGGGCTCTGATTACGTACAAGACACTTTGGGAGGAAAGAAGAGACCCCCTGCCCCACCGCCTACCCCCACCCCGCCAGCCAGTAGAGCTGGTTCCCCAAGGCTCTTAGAGCTGGCCTTTCACCTCCCTGGCCACCTCTAAACCAATTGGTGAAAGTGCTGTCCCAGTGCCTGGCTCCCCGATCCTTGGCTAGAAGGCCCAGGATCTCCGGGACGTGTTCAGAATTCTTCCTTTCTGCCCCACCTGTCACTCTGTTCATCTGACAAATGTTTACCGAGAGCAACTTCTGTGCCTGGAATATTCTATCCTTGGAACCTGGAACAAGATGAGCTGCCACCCAAGCTTCATCCCTTGTCCTCTCCAGCTACTCCTGAGTAGGCTGCCATGCGGGAAGCCAGGGGTGTCCCAACTGGCCACCCTGTCAGCCTCCTCAAGGCCTCGGCACAGCTGGCCCAGCCTCTGGCCCTGCTCTCAAGTAAGCCACCTTTCAACCAAATGCTTGTGAACCTGTGGTCTGGGCCATGGCTCAGCCCAGAGAGTATTTTTATACTTTAGGCAGTATACTTTCTACCTCAGAGTCTATGTGAGAGCAAGAGAAGGGGTGTGCATATGTGTCTCTACAAGTGAAGGACATGTATGTGTTGTTTTTGTTTAACAGTATTATTATTAAAACCTCACGAAACCCTCCAACCTAGTTGTGTCATTAAATCTACAGTGTTCAAAGACACTTGGAAAGAAGGGTCCAGGGACATGAAGTCCATCCTTAGAATTGGTAAGGGCCCTGGGACCAGACAAGAGGGCTGGTGCAGGCAGGATTTCTCAACCTTGTTTTCCAAGTTTCAGGAGCTGGTAAGCCATTGTGGGGTTGATTGTTGCCAGGCGGGCATCAGAACCCAGATCTGGACCGACCCTAGTGCATGCAGCTTTGCTGCTAGGTCTGGTTGGAGTAGCCACAGACATCTCTGCAACCAGGAAGTGATTCCCAGAGCCCGGGTGAAGAAAGGTACCTGTGCTGGGAGCTCAGGGAGGGTGTAAGTGAAGAGGCAGCTTCGGGGATGTGGGTGTGGGCAATGATGCCAGGGCGGTGGGACTTCTGTTGCTCTGGAAGATCTGTGTTTGGAGAAACTAGGGAACAGGGAAAGGGCACAGAGACAGGAAAAAAAAAAGTAGCAGTCATCCATGTGAGGGGATCCAAGACAGTCTAAGTTCTAGTATTCTTTTTAGTGGAGACACGATAAACAGGAGAAGTCAAACTGTTGGAGATAGCGTAGATGTGGGGGAGGGCACAGGGAGAGGGTGAATGTAGGCTGTGGGTGGGGGTTACGGTTCTGTATAGAATGGCCAGGGAAGGCCTCCCTGAGAAACGGATTCAGCCCTAAAGGAGGGAGGGTGAGGAGCATCCAGATGCACTCTGTCCCAAGGACCAAATCAGCAGTGTCCGGCGGAAGGCTTGTGCAGCTTTATGGGCAGGCCCAGGATGAGAGATGGGTGGGGTGTGGGAGGGGGGAGCCCTGGGGAGATGATGCTGGTGCTTTTTGACATAGAAAGGGAAGGTGGAAAGGATCTCCAGGATCATGTTGTCCAGTGTTTTCCAGATTTGAATATCACGGACCAGGGACACCTGGGTGGCTCCGTGGTGGAGCATCCCTTCAGCTCAGGGTGTGATCCTGGGGTCCTGGGATTGAGTTCCGCATAGGGTTCCCTACAGGGAGCCTGCTTCTCTCTGTCTTTCATGAATAAATAAATAAAATCTTAAAAAAAAGTATCACGGAGCAGTAAAAAGGCCAACATGGTTGCTGACTTAATTGTAACAAAAAAAGGTGGTAAAAACTACCATCTGTTATCTTTATCATCTCTTATAGGAGATAAAGGCCTCAGAAAAGGGACCATTCTTGTAATCAAATATATTTAAATACATATAAACACATCCATAAGTGAAATCATTAGAATTTCTCTCAAATCAAGGGTTGAGACCCTAGAGGGTGGACTTAGTGCCTAACCTAGCCTTGGACATGGGTCCTAAGGGTTTCACTGAAACAAAGATTGACGTTATTTACTTTTCCAAGCTTCTTGTCATAATGATTAGGATGTAATGTAGAGATTAGGTTCAGGGGAGATGCCATATATGCCCAAATAGAAGACACAGTTTTAGGCAATTCCCTACTTTGCCCTGACAAAAATCCCAAAGATGTGTTTTTAATGTTTTGGCGAAACTCTCGTCTATAATCACTAAATTGTCAAATAATGGTAGTATGTACCTAAATTAAAACATAGAGTGTAACACTTAAATCTATGGAATGAAGCAGTCACTTCATTTGTATATAAAGCTTGCAGAATTACATTTTTTTAAAAAAAGATGACAGTGACATTATTTGCAATTAGAAATTGCCTTTCAAGATTCCCACCAAGAATTTTTTTTAAAGGTCAAGAAACTTGTTTTTGAAGAATAAAACCATCCTGAATTACTAACTTGTACCTGCCAGCAAAAGGTTTTTGAGAAATACACAGATGTTATACTTACTATACACGAGATGTTTACTCCTAGGGCTTGAAAAGCAAATAATACTCTAGTATTTATTTGTACTTAGGACCAAGTAAAGATGTAACAACTAACAAGTTTGCTTCAACTATGATGTGGCTAGAAATATGTACCTTCTGATGCAAACATTTAAAGCCTAGAATATAAGGTAAGTCCCTTTTCTAAAGGGGAATTAATTTGGAGGAAAATACATCTTAGAGTCTGACGCGTGTACTTAGAAGCTAAACTCGAATTCCGGCCTCCTTCGTTGGAATAAAAGGCAAAGGGATTCTCGACTGTTTTCCAGACAAGTTAGTGACAGATCCAAATATGAAGAAATGAAATGAGATACGGTAGTTGATGTGACAGGAAATCAGGCCAAATCAAGCGATGTTTGATATCAGTTTGTCAGTTTTATTGCTTTTGCATTTTAAGCTCATCACAGCAAGGTATCGATTTCTCTTTAATAATTATATTTCAGCACATTTGACAGCAAATGAAACCTCTTATCATTCCAGTCCTAAATTTTAAAAAGCAATAGGTTTTAGAAACAATTAATAAACTTTCCCTTGCAAGTTATTTTAAAATATTTATTTCCCCATGTACATTTATTTATACCAAATGGGTTAATTTGTTTTTGTTTCTGATGAAATGAATGACTGGGTTATTGAAGGGTGCCATCTTTCTAATGAGCTCTTCAGGTTTTTTTTATGAAGCCCTACTTAGCCTACTTAGCTGGGCAACTGGGCTGATCCTACTCAGAAAAGACACAGGAGCAAACTGTATAGAAAATAAAAACTTTATTTTTTTCAAGTTTATAAGATAGTTCCCATTACATATAACATTATGGTCAAGGACTCTACACAGCCACGAATGCCCGCAGTCACATAAATATATCTGATCCACTCAATGCCTTTTCCTGCTAAATGAGGCATCTGAGGTCCAGAGGGTCATGTTTTGAGTAAAAGTTGTCCTTAATGAGATGGCTCCCGTCAGTGCATTAGGAACTAGCCACGGAGCCTTGCTTGCTGGAGCTGTCTAACTCAGAGGAGAGGAAGGGGCAGAGGGACTGCAAATCGGGGATGGGACAGAACGAGATTTTTCTCTCATAGTTTAAGATATTTTAGAGTCCCAGAATTAGATTTAGCTTCTTTGTAAGTGTGAACATCTGGGGAGTTCCAAGTTTTGGATGAAAAAGGAAGCCAATTTAGTTGTAAGAAATAGAAGCCTGCTTAGGAAGGGCCTTAACTAGCCCCCTTCTATAGGAGTGAGGAAAGGAAGGCCCAAGCTCACCACCCTTGGCTTAGACCTTTATTCTCCCAGGAAGAGGAAGCATGTGGCTCTGCCCCTCCCCCCTCTCCCCCATGGTTCAGTGGCACTGACACCCATTCAAGGTAGTGAACATCTAGATGCTCCATACGCTGCAGCTAGAGTTTGCCAATCAGAATCTACTTGGAGCTTTAAAAGTGAGTTTGTATGAACTTTTTGAACAAGCTGTGGCACAGGTCTCCTGGGACACTAGCTTTGCCCCCCAACTTACAGAGCAGAAGACAGGAACACCCCAAACCAAATAAAAGCCCAAATAGGCATCTAAATTTGGAACAGGCATCTATTCTCCTGGACACCACCAGCTGCCCCAGGGGAATTGGACAGGGTGATGCTAAGGCACAGTCAGTTTTACATTCGAAAGTCAAGCCACCTCTTAAACCCAGGACACATCTGACAACTCCAGGTCCCATACTAGAGACAGTCCTCACCGTGAAATGTGCAGACCCATTTTGTAGAACCCACAGTGCCCAGCTGGGGGAAAGACTGATCACATGGCCAATTTCAAGGGTATACTTTCTAGCAAAGAGGGTTTCCCCCTGAAGAAATGACTCATGGTATCCTTTTGCCCTGAGCTTCTAAGAACTCTTGGTGCTACCCACTTATTTTCCTTTCCAGCTCTTTGTGCTGGGGAGGAAGAAAACACAGGGTAAAAGGAGGACACTGTGTTCCCTGGACAACTCATTTTGGCAAAGAGGAATCAGGAAGCTCTCATTTTCTGTCTGTCCTATAACGAGGGCAGCAACCATCAAAAAAAAAAAAAAAAAAAGGCAGAGGTTGCTCTGCTCAGTAGAGCTCCTCACCTCTTGTAGCCAATTTCAAGTTCCTTTTGCAGGCAGTCAGGGCAAGGGTGGGGAGTGGGGGATAAATGCCATTGAAAAGAGGAGTCCAAGTCATATTACAGGGATAAAGAGCTTCTCCCAAAGGGCAGGGAGAGGAAAGTGTTTGTGTGTGGACCGGTGTGCATGATGGGGGTACCATTCCACAGCCTCAAAAGCCTGAAGTACAGCACCAACTACATGGCCTATGTCCAGTGCAGAGAACCAACAGTTATACTGTCAGTATGGGGAGAGCTTGGGGCCTGGAAGAAAGGCCCCTCATAGAGCTTTCTAAGGTCAATTATCAAGCAAGGCAGAGTAGCATGTGGATAACTATGCTGAACACAGACCACAGAAGGCTGGCCTCAGACTACATGCCTCATCTCTTCCCCACCTGCCAAAGGAGACTGGGTCAGAGACGCAGCTAAGTAATGAGCACTGACTTCAGCTCCTCCCCCAAAACTGCTTCCCTAAAATTGAGTAATGGAGCACTTTCTCAATGAGCTCTGAAGGAATGTGTCTATCAGTCAGTCTTTGTCTGCTGCCATCTGGGTGGCCTGGCATTGGAAGGAGCCGGGCCCCTTTGTGCCGCAACATCTCTGGAAATGGATATGCAGAATCTCTAGGGGTGAGCAATTACAGCTGGGGTTGGTCAAGGGATGCCTCCTGCTGAGGACCCAGACTGCACACCTGAGGTGCTTATATGATCGCCTCTTCATGCTGCCTGGGAGAGGCTGAACTTCCTCAGCTCTAGGAATTTTGTCCTGAGCAGATAGATGCCCACATTGGTCTTGGAGAGATGGAGCATCCACAGACACAGCTAGGCTGCAAGGTTGGGATTAGTTGCCTGGCACCCACCAATCTTCCCAGAGGTCAGGGTGAGATGTTCCTGCATTTGGCCCAGGATTAAAATTTCAGGCATGGAGTAGGGTTCCAGCACTCTCATTTAAATCAGGAAAGTCTTTCTGGCCTTCTAGTTTCCCATTTTAGAACAAGATTTGAGAAGCAGGAAGGGTGTTCCATGGGAAAAATGGGTTTTGATCACAGCAATCTGTTCTTTAGTTTCAGGCAGAGATTTGGGTAAATATAGGCCCAAAATACCTTTCTTGGCTTAAGGGCTTCAAAGGAAGTCAAATGTAGTTAGAAGTCTGTTTTTAGACTTAACTTCTTAGATCCAAAGCAGAGGGACTGGCCAGACCTGCATGGAAGTGGATGTGAGGTACAGGGGGCAGGAAAGGGGCAAGAGTCTAGTACTGATGACTAAGAAGGAAGAGAAGGTTGTAGGGGTGTCTGCCGGGAAGTGTGCTTCTCTGCAGGAGGAAAAGGTGGAATCTTCTTGTTTCAAGAGCCAAAGAAGCAGAAATTCCTCAGAAGCCTTAGTCCTTACCCTCCAGTTTGGAGGTAAGCCCTCTGGGATGCAGTCTTTGAATAAAAGTCAAGCTGAAGGCTTAGAATTTACTGTCAAAAGGGGGCGTTTCTAGAGTTGTGCCATTTGGTTAAAGGGGAACAGGGATTGGGATGGGGACTAAGGCTTCTAGGATGGGAAATACCAAAGCCTAAAGTTAATCAGTATTCAGTGCCCCACAGTTCAGCAAACTAGGAGATGGAAGAACGGGAAGGAAACCACCCTAGAGAGCAGACCACTGGAGCAGCTAAAGAGGTGCTACTGTCACAGAGAGGTATTTTAGATATTTCAATTGCTATTTTCCAAGGAAACTTTACACACTCCTTTCTTGCTAGAAAAAGAAAGGAGGGAAAACCTGCTTCAGAGACCAGACCCTTAACTATAAAAATAACATATACATTCCCTGGGAATATTTTCTAGAGCTAAGGAGATTACAAAGACTGCAAGAGATGGTATCACAAAAGTCTGCCATGTTTATCCTGTTACCGCAAGTCCAGAACAGTTCTCAAACTGGGCACGAACTAAGAGTGCAACTCTGCCCCAAGAATTTCCTTTTCTTTTCTTCATTTTTTTGAAACAAAATAAAATGAAACAAAAAACAGAAGAATTAAAAGCACTGTAGCTGCGGTGAGTCTATTGTTCTCTCAATCCAACTGTCTCCTGCCTCTACGAGGATGAACACAGGGCTGCAGCTCACTCTTGGCAAAAAAAAAAGCTTCGTCCCTTGCAGCTGTTGGTTCTGATTGTGTTCTCGCCAGCATTCCATGGAGAAAGAGAGAGAGACACACACACAGAGACAGAGACAGAGAGAGAGTTCCCAGATGGTTCCGGTCTCTAGCTCCCTTGACGAATAAAAAGGAGCTCATGGGGAAAGGTCTTCATTCCAGTTCTCAGAGAAAATCAAGCTCCAAAGCCTGGTGGAGGGACACTAGGTCTCCATGGTTTGTGATTCTCCAGAAAGGCATGTTGTGCTGGAAGAAAGGAGGACAGCTGATTAGCCCAACTTCTTTTGCGAACTTATATTTACCTATATATACCTCTTCCTCTCCCCAAGATACTTGGGAACACTCTCTCCTCCTGCCCACCTTATAGGGCTGTTACAGGATCAAGTCAGTCATATGTGTAAGGATTTTGTACACGCTAGGATACTTTATAAATGTGAGAGATTTTTATCAGGTCTTCAGTTGTAACTCTGCTTTTATGATATATACTTGTTCTAGCCATTACATAGGGTCTTCAGGATCAAATAAAATGACCCATGTAAGACATTACAACTAATATTGTATTTTCTTATAGATGGTCAGTCTTCTGTAAGTTTCAGAGCTACAAAGCTTAAATATTCTTCACAACTAAGATACACGAATCTAAGAAATATGATCCCATTTACTATATTGTCAAAATCATGTCCAGGAGACCATGTGCTGTTGTGGAAGCCATATTTTAAAGAAAGGATTTGAAAAAATCGAAGTATTGGAAACCATGTTCAATGAAGCTAAAGGGGATTAGCTTTACTGATCATTTTGCTCAAACTGGTTGCAAGTCACCCAAAATACTGAAGTCTTATTACAACAGTTCTTTGGCAGTAAGCTCAGCGTTTTTCAAGCATGTGGCTTGCACATAATATTTAAAAGGCTTTTAATATGCCGAAGAGGAAACAGACTTGTTACGTTGTGCTCAAGACTAGGCCCAGGATGTGAAAGAGACACAAGTTTTAGTTTAGTGGAAGGAGGAACATCCTAACAGCTTGAGTGACTTCACAGAAGGGGATACACAGGAAGCAGTCTCCCCATCCTTGGGTTTATTCAAGCAAGGACTAGAAAGTCTTCTATCAAAGGGCCACAGAGAAAAAACAAAAACAAAAACAAAAACAAAGGGCTACAGAAAAGGCCCCTCACAGGATAGAGTCTGAACTGGATAGAGCTCTAAGGCATCTTCCAGTGGGTATATTCTATGGTAGATCAGGCATCAGCTTAGAGGCACCAACTCTGCTAATGACTTAAGTTGTTCTTTATCTCCCCAACTCCCTTCTTCAAACCAAGCAGCACTATTGCCTCCATCCACTAGTGTCTTTCCTAGAGCGCAACAAGCACTTCAGAATCAAAGCCTTAGAAATAACACATTAAAAAAAAAAAGGTCCTTGAATTGCTACATAAAATGGTAATGAAAACATAATGAGGTAATAGTGCCACCTGATTAGCAATCTCAATTTATTAATAGTTGAAGTTTTTACATTAAGTGATGAAGAAAAGCAGGACAGCTAGTCCTAGTTGGCAATCTTCCACTTCCAAACCTAAGAAGCAGAGTTGCTGGAAGGAACCAGAGTAGAGGAAAAGAACTTTTGTAGATTCATTTAATAAATGCAGATGAGGAAACTCAAAGAGAAGTAAACTGTCCAAAGTCACACAGCTAATAAATGGATAAGATCTGACCCAGTCTAATTTTAGATTCCATAGGCAAGACTCTTTCATCCACCATTTCCTGTAATGAGAAGAGGTGGCCTGGAGTTGGGACCTGCACAGCTGAATAATCTTTTCTGGGCTCAAAAGCAGAAAGGACTTTATCCAAAGAACTTTCACTTGGTTGTATTGGCCTCTACCAGGTTTAATGATGGGGGTCTCTCCAGCAAGGCTCAATGATTTTAAGATTTCTGAGTGGCAGGGAAGAGAGAGAAAGGAAGGATCTAACAACTTATAGGGAAAATTCTATTTGGGGAAAAAAGGAACCTCTTTCTTTAAAGAAAAGGGAAAACATTATAATGCATAAGATTACTAAGATTTCTGACTTTTACCATTTTTCTAACTGCTTGATGCATTACCACATGGGATTATTCTCTTAACCATGTTTACCTGTTTGGCTGCAATTTCTTCATCTCGTCCATCTCCAATCACTACGTATGTGACTTTCTTTCCAAACCTAGACACAATTCTCTCGAAGCAGCTCTCCTTACCTGGTAAGAAAAATAAATTTCCCATTAGGATAGTCTCCCTACCTTTTTTCAGCACCAAAGAGGGCTGCTGCTGGTTCACCTGCCTAAGCTTAGACAAAATAAGTGGCAGCCCAAGTAATTTGTCTGGTGGGGAATATGGGTGGCCGCTAGAGATCCAGCAGGCCTGCTACCCAAAGAATGTGAAATTGTGCTATTAAGATGACAACAGACTTCCTAGGCATTGTTCTTTTTAGGTTCTTATTTTAATCTGCATACTGAGGGTAAAATCCCTAAGATCTTAGTGTGGGGATTTTTTTTTTTTTTAGTAGGGTCCACACCCAGCACAGGCTTGAACTTATGACCCTGAGATCAAGGTCTGAACTGAGATCAAGAGTTGGACGCTTGGGGCACCTGCATGGCTCAATGGTTGAGTGTCTGCCTTTGGCTCATGTCATGATCCTGGGGTCCTGGGATTGAGTCCCGCATCGGGCTCCTGCAGGGAACCTGCTTCTCCCCTGCCTATGTCTGCCTCTTTCTCTGTCTCTCATGAATAAATAAATAAAATCTTTAAAAAAAAAAAAAAAAAAAAAAAGGGTTGGATGCTTGACTGACTGAGTCACCCAGGCACCCCTTAGTGTGGGGAATTTTTATAAATGGGAAGCAAAGGGGCCTAGGCAGTGTGAGAGCTGAGAATACCACCTCCCTCTTCCATATCTCCTGTAGCCTACAAAGCAGTTCTCAAGGTATTCCTTTAATGAACTCTCAAAATAATCCAGTGAGATGAGTATCATTTCCCTACTGTAAAGATGAAAATGGAGCTGAAAGGATTAGTTACTTGTCCCAGATCACAAACAAGCTAGTAGCTATATTTTGGGCTCCAGGCTCCAATCTAGGCTCTAGCTATCTTGCCATGATATAAGAATGATTTCAGAGGGAACCCGTTTTAGTGTAGGAAAAAAAAAAGTGGAAGCATAAGGTCCTGATTTCTTGTTGGTAACAAGAAATAGGCAAACAGCCATTTCCTCCAATTCTTCACTTTCCAGAAACAGTCCTTAGGCCAGAATCTTATGTCTTTCAGTGGGGGAACAGCCCCAGACTACCAATGAATATGGCAGTAAATCTGTCACATCCAGAATATCCTATTATACTTTGTAACGTCAGCTGAGATAGTGTCTCTCTGAAATTGACCTTGGGGAAGGTGATTTCAAGCCATGGTAGACAGCTGAGGAACATGGCAGTGTATCAAAATTCAAATCCCATCTGGAACAACTGGAAACATGCACTGATGATAATGCTGTGGGAAAGATACTTTATTTGCGTAAATAGAAAGGAAATTATTTCCTTTGCTCTTATTTCCCTGTTTCTGCCACCTTCTTCAGTTAAGCAAGGTCCTAACTCTGCTTTCTTCTTCATCCTTTCTTCCTGCAAGATCCAGTGACTTAGCACCAGGGTTCCTGTGTGAACAAGAAAAAAAGTGCCTCTTCCCCAAGGCACTTGTCTGCCATCTGCTGGAAATTTTTTGTAATAAACATATAAATACATGAATTTGAGATGACTACATCAAAATTGACAAGAACCTATCCACCCATACTCAGAAGTCCTGCTTGGCACATGTGAGCAACTGCAAGTCTTTGAAACTCCTAGCCTAACTGGCACCTCAAACCAGGTGAACTAGTCACCTGAACCAAATTCTGGTCCATTTTGGACTTTAGCCTCCCACTTGTAATAAAAAGCTTGGCTCAGGTGCACGTAGGTCCCTTTAAGTGCTAATGTTTTACAATAGCATTGTCAAGCCTGACATTCAAATCAAGCAATGCAGTCAATGTTTGCAGAATAAATACACATTAATCTCATAAATGATTCAGTAGATGACTGCAGTCCATGTCTTGAGCCCTAATTCAAACATTAAATAGTTCAACTAATAAATTTTTATTATGTTCAAAGTGTTGAAGAGCTGTTTGCGTAATTCCATGCCAAATATTACATCCTTACAACCTAAGCCAACCTCTGCCAGATCCAATCTCCTTTATGATCTGTTTATAGAAAAGAACCTTAAGTCAGAGTTTAGATTTTTTTCTATAAGACCCAACAAAGGGAATGTCTCATATTTAAAGGACAAGGACGTAGAAAGATTTTTGTCATGGCATGTAATGATCAAGGATGAAATACATTTAGGAATGTCTCCTCTAAAAGGATGGAGACAGAAAGATTTATTAGCAGCTCAAAGTGAAGAAGTAGCTATATAAAAAAATGACTCCCATACTGTTGGTAAATATACTTCCTCCATTTTACACTCTCAAAACAATCCTGAAGATGAGCCCTGCATGCAGGAGGATATGGCCAATGATCACTCAGCTTACCAAGTATCAGACAACTAAATCTGTAACAGCAAGACCAACTAAACCTTTGGAGAATATTAGGTTTCTAGGATTCCTGAAGCATTTTTGAGAATTCTTTTTATTTATTAATTATTATTATTATTAAGATTTTATTTATGAGAGAGAGAGAGAGAGAGAGCGCAGAAACAAAGGCAGAGGGAGAAGCAGGCTCCATGCAGGGGGCCTGATGTGGGATTTGATCCCGGGATTCCAGGATCATGCCCTGGGCCGAAGGCAGGCACAAAACTGCTGAGCCATCCAGGGATTCCGAGAATTCTTTTTAATATCCAAGATAACAGAGTGGCCATTTAGAGAACCTTAACTCAAAATCATTTCAGAGGAAGAAAACAAATATTTCTTCTCCTTACTCCCACTTCACAGTTCTGTACAGGAAAGCCTCAATTCTCTCACTGTGGTTACCAAGGTCCAGGTACCTATTGCTTTGCAAATTAGCTCTGGGTGAAATGAGACTGAGAAAAATTACCAAATAAACACAGGTACTGTCAAAGGGAATAAAATCATTCCCATTAGTTGGATGAGCCTTTGGATGTCAGGACTCAGTATAACAAGGACTACAGAGAATTTACCTTTCAGGTGTGAAAGGCATAAATTATTGGTAAGTGCTCTGCATTCTTATGAAACGCATAGTGAAGCAGTGGCAGTGATATCAAAACACAAAGGGGAGTGTGTTTCCTGCAATCCCTTGTAAATGAAATAACTAAACATACAGAATAAGGAGAATAAAAATAAATTCTTGTATATCTACCACCAACTCACTTTTGTCAAATCGTAACACTGTACATAAAAAAATAAGAATAATGAGATATTACAGATTTGATTTCCTGTGTACCCCTATCTGTTGACCCTTCATTTATCTGAGTATATATATATCCATAAACAATATATGGTTACATGGTTATGTACGTTTTTGACCTTTAGATAAATTATACACTCTGTACATATCTACAATGTGTTTTTTGTGTTAAACACTGTTTTTCATATTAATCCTTATGGATGTTATGTAGTTTTAGTTCATTTACTTTTTTAAAAAACATATCTTATTTATTTGAGAGAGAGAACACAAGCAGGGGGAGCAGCAGGCAGAGGGAGAGGGAGAAGCAGGCTCCTTGCTGAGCAGACAGCTTGACATGGGGGGGGGCTACATCCCAGGACCCTAGAACCATGACCTGAATTGAAGGCAGATGCTTAACCGACTGAACCATTGAGGCGCCCCAACAGGTTTTATATATGAATTAGTAAGTAAAAGAGCTGCAAATATCTTTTCCTAGTCTGGTTTATCATTTTATATTTTCACTCAATATAAAATAAGATTCGTCTAATTAAAATGATAATTTTTTGTTTTTTGAAACTTTTTTTGGGCCATTTAAATAAGATCCTCTTCTATCTTAAGGCCATACAGATACTATTCTGTATTTTCTTCTAAAAATTAAAGTTTTGCTTATCATGTTTTTTTTATCTACCTCAAACTTACTTTTACAAATAGCATAAGGAAGGAATAAAATTCTGCTTTTCTCCTCACATGGAGAACCCAGTTATCCTCGTACCAGTGAGTGAAGGTAAGTTCCATGAGGAGAGAGGATTTTGTCTCTGTTATATTCCTAGTGCCTTGGCAATGCCAGACACACAGGAGTCACTATTGTCCCTCATCATCTAGAGAATTGCTACCACTTGCATATAAAGTTGGTATAATTTCTCTTATGTTCAAAAATTCTCTTGAACTCATATAACCTTCCATTTATAGACTCATTTCTTTGTTCTTCTTTACATCTCATCTAAAGTGTTACCATACGGTTACCATACCTTCTGCAGCTCTTCCCTTCCCATTCTCTCTTAAACCCATTCCAATTAGGAATCACCCCCATCACTTTGCTCAAACTGCCCATTCAGGGTTATTAGCAGCCTCCAGGTAGCAACCTCATTTGACCCATCAGCAACATCTGATTGAGCCCATCACTCTCTTCTTTTAAGACACAATTTCCTTGTTTTCTTCCTATCTCACAGACCTCCTTCTGACACTTCTGCTGGTTCCACCTTAAGATCTAAACATTTAAATATTAGAGGGACTCAGGGCTTAGTTCATAGACCTCCATTCTTCTGTCTACATTCATTCCTATGATTTATCCAGTCATTTTTATTTTTATTTATTTATTTTATCCATTTATTTATTTATTTATTTATTTATTTATTTATTTATTTATTTATGATTTTTATTTATTCATAGAGACACAGAGAGAGAGAGGCACAGACACACACAGGCAGAGGGAGAAACAAGCTCCATGCAGAGAGCCTGACATGGGACTCGATCCCGGATCTCCAGGATCACGCCCTGGGCTGCAGGCGGCGCTAAACCGCTGCGCCACTGGGACTGCCTTATCCAGTCATTTTTAATAACCACAAGTACATGAAGAACTCCCAATTATTTATCTCCAGCCCGTACCTCTCCTTTGACTTCCAGATTCAGAAACCCAACTGCCTACCTGACACCTCCACTTGGATGTCCAGCAATTATTTCAAACCTAGCATCCAAAAGAAAAGAAAAAAGGTAGCTTTTCCTTGAGGCCTTCCCTAACTACCCTAATTTGAAACATGATCTTCTTTTCCTAATTGATTTTTAGCTATAGCACTTACTACCATCTGACATATGTAGTTTATTTTACTTACTTGTTTACTGTTTTTACCTACTAGGATTTTTGTCATTTTTGATCACTGCTGTATCCCCAGTACCTAGAAAAAATGCCTTGCACATAAAGGTGACCAAAAAATATTTGGTGAATGAATGAAGAAAAATAAATGTCAACAGGACCTGGTGGGCTTATAACCTCCACAGGTCCTGGGGTGTGTGTATGTTTTTTATATATATAACATATATATTTTAAAAATATTAAAAATATTTATATTTTATATAAAATTATATGTAAAAATTTTATATATATAAAATCAGACCTATTTTTTTTCAGACCTCCTTTTTATGGAGAAAGCTCCATATAATCATGCATGTAGCAGATTAAAAAAAATAATAACCACAGCTCACTTTCAAACTCCATGACCCTCTCCTTAGAGACAACAGGGAAGTAGGAACTGTAAGCACAGACTAAACAGTCTGGAGAGATGAGGAGTGGGTTGTCATATTCCTCCTTCTCTGACCGTGTTCAGCACACAAGAAGTTGAGTGACACATTCTACGGCCTTCTTAGTGCAACAAGTTGGTTTTGTATAAACCTGGTGCCAATGAATTAATACTGAGTACCTACTGTTTCCCATACTTGGTTCTGAATATATTTTATTTATTTATTTATTTATTTATTTATTTATTTATTTATTTATTTAAGATTTTATTTATTCATGAGAGACACACACACACAGAGAGAGAGAGAGAGAGAGAGAGAGAGAGAGAGGCAGAGACACAGGCAGAGGGAGAAGCAGGCTCCATGCAGGGAGCCTCACGTGGGACTCAATCCAGGGTCCCCAGGATCAGGCCCTGGACTGAAGGTGGCGCTAAACCGCTAAGCCACCTAGACTGCCCTGAATATATTTTTAAAGGTTAAACAGTACCTTAATAAAAATAGTCCCATTGATTTTCACAAACTCTCTCTACATGTTTGTCATTTTATATGAGAAAACTGAGGCTCAGGAGAAAAAGTAATTTGCCTAAGGTGAGAACTAGTTAAGTAGGAGAGATAGGACTTGAATTCTAGTCCTTTTTCCCCCTTTTAAAAAGATTTTATTTATTCATGAGAGAGATGGGGTGGGGAGAGAGAGAGAGGATATGAGAGAGTACAAGCGGGGGGGGGGGGGGGGGGGGGCGGTGGAGGGAGAGGGAGGAGCAAACACCACCCCCCACGGCAGGGAGCCTCATATTGGGGCTCCATCCCAGGACCCTGGGATCATGACCTGAGCCAAAGGCTCAGATGCTTAACTGACTGAACCACCCGGGCACCCTGAATTGTAGCCCTTATTACTGTTTTTTTCTTTTTTTAAAAAAATGTACTAAAACCATAAAATCTGCTATCTTAACCATTTTCAAAAATATATTTAATTTTTAAAAAATATTTTATTTTATTAACCATTTTTTAAAATGTGTACTTCGGTAGTGTTAAGTATACTCACATTGTTGTTCCAGAACTTTTCATGGTGCAAAGCTGAAATTCTATATCCATTAAACAACAATTCCCTACTTCCCTTTCTCTAAGCCTCTGTTAATCACCATTCTACTTTCTATCTCTAGGAGTTTGACTACTCTAAGAAACACATAGTACTTGCCTTTCTGTGACTGGCTCACTTCATTAGCATAATGTCTTCAAGGCTGATACATGTGGTAGTGTAGGACAAGATTTTCTTCCCTTTAATGGCACAATGATATCCCACTGCATGTATGTATATGCCATATCTTTTTTTTTTTTTTAAGATTTTATTTATTTATTCATGAGAGACACAGAGAGAGACAGAGGGAGAAGCAGGCTCCATGCAGAGAGCCCGATGTGGGACTCGATCCCAGGACTCCGGGATCAGGCCCTGGGCTGAAGGCAGATGCTCAACTGCTGAGCCAACGAGGCATCCCTGTATATGCCATATCTTGTTTATCCATTCATTTCATGGATTCATTCTACCTTTTGGCTATCATGAATAACGCTACTATAAAGATGGGTCTGAAAATATTTTTTTGAGATCCTTCTTCCAATTGTTCTGGATATACAGCAGGAGTAGGATTGCTGATCAAATAAAAGTTCTAATTTTAATTTTTTGAGGAACCACCATACTGTTTTCCACAGTAGTCATACATTTTGTATTCCCAACAACAGTGCAAAAGGGCTCCCATTTATTCATATCGCTGTCAGCATTTGTTATTATTATTATTTCTTTTAAATATTATTAAATAAACTCTATGCCCAATGTGGGGCTTGAACTCACAACCCCAAGATTAAGAGTCACAATCTCCACTGACTCAGCCAAGCACCCCAACTATTTTTTTTTTTACAGCAGCCATCCTAAAGGGTGTGAGGAATTTAACCAATTTTAAGTATACATCTTAGTCTTTGATTTTTTAATCTAGTACTTTTTCTATTAGAGACTATAGCAGCACTCTCTCTGTGAAAAAGAAAAATAAATCTGGAATGAGGCAAAAGTAGATTTTCAAGCTACAATATTATGTTCTTTCAATTATTATAAAAGGTAAGAACATGATAAACATTAAGTCCTACAAACCTGAATTTGCTTACTAGCTGTGAAGCCTTAAGCAAGCTATGTAACTGGTAAGCCTGAACTGGCCCATCACTAATCTTAGGAAAAGACTGCTATGAGGATTAGAGATATGTATAAAGTGTCTAATTAAGGGATTGGTAAATAATTAAGTACATCATAAATTATGAAGTATTATGTAAGGCAAGTGACAAGAAATAGAATAGAAATCATACCAATTTTGGTAGCACTATAGATGTTTTCAATAGGAAATATTTCTCCTAGCCCATATAGGAGAACCTTGGCCAGAGCTGGAACCAGCTGGGTTGTAGTGATCAGAACATTCACACAATTCTTTCTAGAAGGGAGAAAAAATAAAAAAGAAAAGAAAAAATAAAAAGAAAAGAAAAGGAAAAGGAACCAAACCAACATGAGAGCAAGAATTCAAATGCGTCTTCTCTTTAGGATCTAATTAAAAACCTAACCTCAAAGGGCCTGTTATTTGTTCAATGCCATGTTGGGTTATCACTCTATCTCAGGTTTATTCATTTCCCATATTAAAGGACAGAGTCTATATATATAGTTGGCACAGAGCAGCAACTTGATTCTTGCCCCATTTCCCTCCTGACCATTGTAGCTCACTACACTTGTTAGCAAATAAACCACCACCACCGCATGTCACTGATGCCATACTCTGGAAAACCAGCAATGAAGACTTTTAGTCACAGACTATTCTATCTGAATGTAACTCAGCCCTTAAATAAGACATGATTTAAGTCCTCTCTGCCTTTCACACAACAGCAACACAGATTCCAGAATACATGGTAATCTCATCACATGTCCTTTACCTTTATGGGTATCCACCCCTTGGTGTCAGTTGTACTATTTGCTCTACTGGTTGTAGATCTGGAATTCCTGATTTGAGGGAGGGAGCAACAGGGTACTGATGCAGACTATATTTGATTCTATTTCCCATTCTAAGCTTCAAGCTGAAATCTCCTTAGACTGCTTAATATATTCCTTTTCTTGTGAGTCCTGCCTTCCTGAGTGGGTTTTGGTACATTTCTCTGGAGCTTCCTCTACTTATGTGGTGTGTCTCCTACATGGATTTTTTGATGTGACCAGGCCCATCTCCTGGGCTGGAGATGATGGGTTACTCTGATCTTTTAATTCTGTGAGCAAAAAGTAAGGGGAAAGAAGACAGTTTCCATATATAAATATCCTTTGAAAATTCAAACATGTACTGTCAGCACAGAATGACTTCGTCTCCCACTTAACTTGAATATTTGTTGGTATCCTTTGAACTCCCTTCACCCCTGTCCCAAACCTATGTTACAGAGTGGCCTATTGTGGACTGGTACAGGAAAGAGCACAGCCAGGAGAGGATGAGAACTGAAAGAACCATTTCCATACCTGGACTGGATGAGAAGTAAGGACTTCAATGCAGTTCCTAGCCAGGAGTCTGTTAAAACTTCAATTTCGGCTCTCAGTCTCTGCAGTGCTTCCTTCCTCTGGGGACTGAGCAGGCCTTCGGGAATAAAAGCAGACACATTCATCACTCATCATCTGACAACATATCCCTGCTGTCACTGAGAAAGCAACTTCTAGAGTCAATTTAGAAACAGTGTGAGTCACTGAAATACTCTAATGAGCGAACAGATTTCTCTTCTTGGTAAAACCCTAGAGTAGCTTACTTCATTAAGATGCCTTTTCAACTTTATCAGAATGTTTTGCTAGGAGGGCCAACACCACCACAACAAAATCAGCTGAAAGAAACACTGTGATTAGATTCTGCCAAAGCAGAATCTTTCATCAACAGCCAGTAACATAATTTGCAGATGGGTGGACCATACTGAGTAGCACTGCTTTAGATGTGATATCAAGAATCAAAGGGGGAGAAATGAGGGTTATAGTTGGAAGAGTGCAGCATTTCCAATCTCTCTAAAGAAACCAAAGCCCAAGGAGGAAAGGGGGGCTGCCTAAGATCACACAGCAAGTTAGTGGCTTGGTTTCAGAAGTCTATGCACTGCCATACATTGCTCCCATGGTGACTGTGCTTTCACCCTATCACAACACATTGACTTGAGATTTCAAGTTGAATGACCAACTTTAGGAATGTCATTTATTTGTACTGAAACAACTCCAGCTAAAAAGAGACTGAAACACTGTTTAAGATCGGTCAATTAAGCATAGAACAAAACAGAATTCATCTGATGGGAGCATGTTAGCAGACATTTGAACTGTAATACTCAAATAATAAATCTGGTGTTGTATTTTCTGTAGTGAAGGTAAAAACACAAATCCTATATTCTATTTCAAATATTTCACAAAAACAGAAGGCATTTCTGTGAGGAGAATGGTGTATCATGTTTTCAGACTGATGGTTTCACAATGCAACCCTAGAATCACATGACTTTCAATGTTTCTGATAAAACAACAAAACCAGTACCTGTATGTCATGTGTGGCATACACATAAGTACACAGGTCACACACTTAACTAATAATATGATGTGGCACTTTTGTTAATTCCTATTTACAAAATCAGGTGGACATTACTTTTCGTGTTCCTTAGGGTAGGCTCAAGGGATTCTCACAGGATTATATCACTTTCTTCAGGAGACCAGGTCCTGGCACTCATTGAACAGAGGAAGGATCAGATACTTAGGTTGTATATGAAAACTAACAAAAGAAAGGCTAATATGTGGAGAGAGTAAAAGCAAAAAGATGGAGTTGCCAAAATATAATACTGGCTCTGAATCATGAGAAAAAAATAGGCTATTAAAAAGGGAGTCTAAAAAAAGCTAATTAGGGACACCTAGTTGACTCAGTGGTTGAGCATCTGCCTTTGGCTCAGGTTGTGAATCTGGAATCCTGGGATCGAGTTCTGTATTGGGCTCCCTGCAAGGAACCTGCTTTTCCCTCTGCCTGTGTCTCTGCCTCTCTCTGTGTATCTCTCATGAATAAATACTATCTAAAAAACAAACAAAAACTAATTAAATTCCTAAAGCTTAGATGCCTGTGATTTTTATCTGGTACTGGGGGCTCTAACAGAAGTGAGCAAAATTATCTTTGAAGCCCTGTTTTTATTTTCAGCACCACAACATAAGGCAGCATGGTATGGCAGGAGGACTCTCTTGATCTGGGGTAATATACCTCTTGATAGTCTATCGAATCCCTGAAACTTCATGCAACATTTCATATTAGATCTTTGAGGGTGATAGTTTATAGCTTAAAATTTTCTTCTCATAAGTATGTCACTAAAAAAAGGAACTGCATTGGGGCACTTGGCTGCCTGTTAGTAAGCATATGAGTCTTGGATCTTGGGCTTGTGAGTTCAAGCTCCATATTGGGCAGAGAGCTTATTTTAAAAATAGATAAATAAAATAAAAATAAAGACATTCTTTATATATATATATGGCCTGCATGAATGTAAAATGCACTGGATCAAGAGTTAGGGGATTGGGTATGACCATGGGTAAAATGTCCTCAGTATCCTCATAATAAACATGCTTTCTCAAATTGAAAATGAGAGGTTCTAAACATCAGAAATCTAATCTATGGCTAAGTTATTAATTCCAAATAATAGAATTTTAGGCATAGTGACACTGATAGTTGAGGGATTTCTGGGCAGAATTTCCAAGGTCTAACACATGGCTACTGCCAATCTAGAATTCTGGACTGAGTTTTCCATCCACCATAAACCTAGTCACTAGTTCTAACAAACTTGTTCTGGTAGTTTCATTAATCAGTCAAAAAATACGGCAACCTATTAACTAGTACTGACAACAGTTGTGACTCCAGAATAAAACATATGTCATCCAACATAATCTTGGGAACATATTTCTTTAAAAAGGTATTTGTCTAAAAAGAACAAGAGAACTTTGCTAAGAGAAGTCCATGAGAAATGCAGAGCTTCCTCCTGACAGGGTTTCAATCAAATCTCAATTTTTTTAAATACAAAGTTAAAATGTTATTGTGGCCCCAATTCCTAAGCAGTTGCTAGGAATCCCTGGAAAAGAACACAGGAAATAAAGAGGGAAACAGAATACCAGACTGGTTGTATGCCACACTTACCACCCACGTTGCTTTTATGCTTATCATAGATTTCTCTCACTTTTCGGTAGCGGAAAGCCAGTTTTCTCATCCAATCCACACCTCCCTGGACACCCACAGAGGAACCATGGCTCCCCCCACCTCCTGATCCACTGAAACCATCTGTTGAGAAACTGTAGTTGCTGCAGAAAGAGAAGATGATGAAAATTAATAAGTATACTGTAAAGGGTTTTGGACTGAATCCCACCTGGGATTCTCTGTCCTATTCCTGGCAACTGACATCAAGTCTAAAGGCTAAGAGAACTTTCTCCCCCAATTTCTGTGTGTCAAATCTATCTTCCATTAGTTGTCTACCTCAACCCTATTACTGCCATCAAAAAAAGGAGGGAGAAAGAGGGAAAGAGAGGTAGGACCCATCCAAACATTAGCATCCACTAGATGTTGTCTTGGGAATAGAGCATCTTTTCATTAATGACAGAATATCTTATACTGAAAAAAAAAAAAAAAAAAAAAAAGCAGAAGAAAACCCCACCCCAGAATATAACATTTTCATGTACACACATACACACAAATGATGGCAACTATGTAAAGCAGAGAAACATGTCAAGAAGTAATGGAAGGAGGGATCCCTGGGTGGCGCAGCGGTTTGGCGCCTGCCTTTGGCCCAGGGCGCGATCCTGGAGACCCGGGATCGAATCCCACGTCGGGCTCCCGGTGCATGAAGCCTGCTTCTCCCTCTGCCTGTGTCTCTGCCTCTTTCTCTCTCTGTGTGTGTGTGACTATCATAAATAAATTTAAAAAAATTAAAAAAAAAAAGAAGTAATGGAAGGAAATGACTCCAAATATTAATAACTGCAAGGTATAATGGTAATGTTCTTCAGAGACAGAAGAACTGTCTGGTTCTTGGTTTATTTGATGGTGTCAGATCTCTTGCTCTCTCTTGGAGTACCTGCTCTGAAAGAAGTTAGCTATCACATGAGCACACTCAAGCTGCTCCATGGACAGACATCAGAGCGAAGAACTGAAGTGTCCTGTTAGCCACATGTGAGAGAGGCGGCAAACAGATCCTCCAGCTCTAATCAAGCCTTCAGATGATTTAAGCTCCAGCCAATATCTTGATTTTAATCTCAGAGACTCTGATTCAAAACCACCTAGGTAAGTCACTTTCAAGTTCCTGTCCTACAGAAACTATGAGATGATAAATGTTTATTACTTTAAGCTACCAAGTTTTGGGGTAATGTTACAGAGCAATAGATAAGTAACACAGTTAAACAGGCTGGGAGAGATTAATACTTCCTAAGTAAAGATTTAAAAAATGACAGAATTAGAGACAACTTGGTTCAATCAAAAGTCAAAAATGAGTTCAATAAGTACGAGGTTCTATTCTTAAGAAAATGAAGCTGTCCAGATATTTAGGTAATTAGTGGTTAGCCACATGTAGAAGAGGAAAAAAAAACCCACTAGGCTTCAGGGTAGATCATAAACTGCTTCAGACCAGGCACTTTCCTAAAAAGTCTAGTAAAATCTCATTAGAATGGTGTGTTCCAAAAAAAAAAAAAAAAAAAAGAATGGTGTGTTCCATGGCTGTGCAAGCACCACATGGAGAACTGGATGCTGCTCCTGATGTTAAATCTTTTAATCTTTCTCAGCCCAATAGGATTAGGTCCTTCCTAAGTGTTATGTCCAGTCCTGCTCTATGCTTGAGAATTCATGGGTGAAACAATTTTAGGGTAGATATAGGGAAGAACCTATGAAAGGGACAAACATGAACAACATGAAAAAAATGTCTTTTTTTTTTTTTTTCTGAATGTCTTTAAATAGAAGCTACATAAACTTTCAGATTATTTGCTAAGACTACTGGGCCAGAAGATAGTAGCCAAGAGAGAAATGAGGGGACGAGCAAGCATTTTGTCCCAGAGATCCCCTTGGTGTAGTGTTCACTGGTACAATACTTAGGACTGGCTACTATAGGCTTATTCCTGACACCAACAGACTTCCACCATTAGTTTCCTTGGCAAAATTCCTGATGTTAATTTGTATATAAAACTAATCAGTCTGGAAGCACATTTTTCCTGATTTAAAAATCTGGCTAAAAAAAAACTAATGTATCCTTTACTCTGAAATTCTCTTCCCTCATCCCGTCATTGCTACCCATTTTTTAAGGCCAAAATCAAATTCTACTGCACTGAGAAAGCCACTCCAATGCTGGCAATTAGCCATTCTCCACAGCCATCAGAATTACTTTCTTTTCTGTGTTCCATCACATTTTCTACTGTCACCTCTACACATCGCAGTCCATTGTTAACTCTGTTTCCTCTAATAGACGGTGACATCTTTTAGGGCCATGTCTTACTCATTTTTGTTTTTCTCTGAATCTAGACAGTGTCTCGTGCTTAACAAGTAATCTGATATTTAAGACATTACTGTTTCTATCACCTCAAGTCTTGGCCATTGTCATCAGAAGCCACATCTTCCACGTGTACCTGGTCACACTCCTGTTAAAAGACAAAACCACACACTATTTCAGTGCAGGGAGTATAAGTGCTATCACCACCATGACATAATGTAAAAAGATCACAAACAATGGCAGATGATGAAATACCTTACAGTCTTTCTTGTGTGTGGAGGATCACTCTCACCCCCCTGCTGTCCAACTTCTTTTAAGGTTTAATTCATGTCCCACAGTCTTCATAAAATCTTCCTTAACCAGCCCAACCCTCAGGTGTGCTCTTCTCTTAGCAGTCATGGGTATAACACAATAGCTCATGGGTACAAACATAAACTCCCCTACACTGTCAAGGATGTCTATGTCCTAAGCTAGACTATAAGGCCTATTACACTGTTGCCCTTCTATGGCACAACCTGTATCTTATACCTCCTTTGTACCCTTCTAGTCTAGTCCTTGTGTAGCATGTGCTCTTATGTAGCATGTACCCAATAAATTTTTGTAGATGAAGCAGATATTGGCAGAGTATGGTATCAAAATGGAGAATGACTGAAACAGAAATCTGTAAATTCAAACTTAGGAATTAGAAGTGGTCACCTAAGTTAATCTCATGTTCTAAAAGTGAGATGAAATGAATGACCCAAAGTCATACGAGTGATAGAAAGAAACTTGAAAGAGCCTGGGCCTTCCAATTTGAATCTAAGGTTCTTTCCACCAAGCCCGTGTTACCACTGATATAAAATGCCACCCACTGCCTAACTGAGAGAATCACTCCTCTGACACCACCTAGAGCAATGTTGTGATGTCTGCCTGCATCAGAATCCCCTGGGGAAGTTTTTTAAAAATGCATATTCTTGGGTCCACCTCAGACCTCCTTGAATCAGAATTTCTGGGTGTGAAGTCCTAGAATCTTCATTTTTAATAAGCTCCCCAGGTGATTCTTATGCCCCCTAAAGTTAAGAACCACTGACCTGGGGGGCAGGAACACATTCAGGTCAAATTCTTCACAGAACTTTCAGTCCTGAGTGAGGACTATGTCTAGAAAATCATTACAAATACAATTTGGCAATAATTATTGGCACAAAGTAGGTTTTCAATAAATGTTTGCTGAATAAAAATTATGATGCCCTAACGTATCAACATGTGAAGTTGAGGAAGATAAAAGCACTGTGGAGGTCAGACAAAAGTACTGAAGTTTAGAGCCCTGGTAATTCAATTTGTTGGAGAATTGTCCATTGAGTAGAACTAGACTGTATTTAAACAGAAACAGAATTACTTTGTGTTTATAAAATGCTATCTTATTTTTAATTAATTAATTAGATTTATTTAATCTTTACACCCCATGTGGGGCTCAGACTCACGACCCTGAGATCAAGAGTCACATGTTCTCCCAATTGAGCCAGCCAGGCGCCCAACTATTTTATCTTTTTTTTTTCTATTTTATCTTTTTAAATTAAAATTTTCACTGTTACTAAAAACTAGGTTATGTAAGTAGTACACAGCATGAACTTAAAAGGGCATGAGATATGCCCTTCCCACCTCTGTGTCCCAGCAACACACCCCCTTTTCCAGATGGAACAACTGCTAGTTTCTTGTGTAGGACAACTGCTTGACTGAGGTCCAGCCAGAATGGGGAAATAACTTTCCTAACCTGGAACTCACACTCTGATCTTCTGACTTCCCAGTCTCGTGCTCTTGCCTATATCATCATGGGTCACCACAAAGGTAACTCAAATGTCAAAGCCAAAAAATTCACCAAGAAGCTCTGTGTTCTTGCTTTTCCTTGTATCTAACATAAAATGATTCTGGACATCAAAGTTAACCTACACATAGATAATAAGCATGTATAAATTACAATGAGTTAGAGCAGCCGTTTATAGATCTGATACATCAAAAGATTGTATTTTTAGAAAGTAAAATAAAAGAAGTCAAAATATAATTGAATACAAAGAATCAAATCCACCATACTACATGTTATTTAAGATAGATGAATAGGAGTGTTGGTTTATATTTCACTGTTTTGCCTAAAGGGCTGGCATTTCCTCTAGAGCTAGATCATTTCCAAATAATCTAACAGAAATAAAATTTTTGAGTCAATGAAATTGAGGGCCAATACCAAGACTGATGACCTAGCCAAGGCCTTGTTCTTATAAGACTATATAAGCCTAAGTGGTCAGCTGGCCTCTTCACAACCACCCCTTCTCCCACATTTCCTTCTAAATAAAATAAGCATAAGGCTAGATAGTTATTAAAGAAACAAAATGTTTCACTGAAGCACAGAAACAATTTAAAATGCTTACTTCTAAGTCATTAAAAAATAGATGTGTATCAGCCACTTCAAAAATCATCTCTTCCATTGTTAAACCTGAGCCAATCACTACTGTTGGATCCTAGAAGACAATAAAAGAAAAATTTGTTTAATTGGTACTAAAAACACTGTTCCAATCTTTAAATATTTCAAAGTTATTCTGGGTCAAGACCAAAACAACACAGACTAGCAAAAGTGCTTCTAACTATTACTTATGCAATTTCATTGACAGAAGATTGTGCAAAGGGATTGTGCAAAGTTAATAATTTTAGGACTTAGTTTTTAGAAAACTAAACCCACCCCCCAAAAAAACCCCAAAACTCCAATTTGGGTAGAAATTCCCTGTTTTGTGAGAAATGTTATTGCTGAAATATTACTATTATAACACCCATCTCCCTTCCACCTCACAGCCATGCACGAGCATATACGGTGTAATACTGCAAGTCAGTTATCTGACAATCTCAACAGCCAGGAAATAAGTAAAGAAAGGAAAGAGAGTCAAAATATTTGTATGAAGAGCAATGCATTTAGCTTTATAGTGAACCATCAGGTCTTCACTTAAGAGGATGTATGCTCTTATTTTATATACTTTTATAATCAGCTTGTTAGTGTTACTAGCTTATGTCAGCTTACCAGCCTAGATATTAAAACCCCATGGAAAGTACTTCTAACAGAAACATTAATGACAATAAGAAACAAATGGGAATAGTAAGAAAGCAAAGGAGGCAGATATTTTTATAAAACTTATTCACAGAAACTGAAAACTAGAAGCCTGGAGATAATTTAGTGTAGAAATATACAGCTTATCCCTCTATTAAAACTGATGCTTAGGGGTGTATGAGTGGTGCAATTGGTTAAACATCCAATTCTTGATTTTGGCTCAGGTTGTGAGATCTGCACTCAGTATGGAGTCTGCTTGGGATTTTCTCCCCTTCTCTCTTTACCCTTCGCCGCGTGTGCACTCTCTTTCTTGCTCTCTCTCTCAAATAAATCAATCTTAAAAAATAGAAACAAAAAACCTCCCCAAAATCCTGATGTTTGTATTGACGACTAAGTAAGTTAAATTCTGCTTTGTATATTTAGTTTATGAAGGTATATAATTTTAGAAAAGTATTTTATATGTACTTTAAATTTACGTATCTAGCATATACTCAGCTAAATAAAATACTCAGTTTGGGCTTTAAAAGTGACTTAAGGTTAACAGATCAGTCTTTGGAATGAATATATAATCCTTAGGTTCCACCATGTTTTGAGCTTCATTTCCATATTTAATCTTCATAAAATAGTGCTCTTGAACAACTTCAGTTTAGTACTGGTCCCGGGTCTAGTGTTCAGTTTTATCAATACTGCCTGACCACGTAGCCTACCTGGTACAAGTCATCAGGTAAAGTTTCACATAGAAAGTAAAATGCCAACAGGGTAAAATGGAGGTAGCAGAGAAAGTGATTTTGGTTACCTGTCCATATATTGTTAGGAGGAGGACGGTTACAACAAAGGAAGAAAGACTTCAATTACCTTTCCGTATTTCTGGGCATAGGATCCAGTAAGAAGAGAGTGAAAGATGATGATGGTTTCATCCAAGTCCCACAGAAATACCCGCTGAGGAAGGAAAACATAAAAAAAAAAAAAAAAAAAAAAAAAAAAATGAGTGAGCATCTTTTCTAAATACAATGGAAAGGAACAAGAAATAAGTAATAGAAAGAAAACTAAAAAATTCATAAATATGTGAAAATTAAACAACACAATTTTAGACTACCAATGGATCAAAGAAAAAAAACCCCAAGTGAAATTAGGGAATACGTTGAGATGAATGAAAACTAAAACACAACATGCCAAAATCTATGGGCTGCAGTGAAAGTAGTACAAAAGGGAATTTGTAGCTGTAAATGCATGCCTTAAAAAAGAAATAAGATCTCAATCAATAATATAACTGTACAATTTAAGAACTAGAAAGAGCCAGCAGAAGGAAGGAAATACTAAAGGTTAGAATATCAGAGAGTAGGGGCACCTAAGTAGCTCAGTGGGTTAAGCAACTGCCTTTTGGCTCAGGTCATGATCCCAGGGTCCTGGGATCGAGCCGCACATCGGGTTCCCATTCAGCTGGGAGCCTGATTCTGATTCTCCCTCTCCCACTGCCTGCTGCTCTCTGTTCTCTGTCAAAGAAATAAATAAAATCTTAAAAAGAAAAAAATCAGAGAGTAGAAAAATAAGAGAAAAATCAATGAAACCAAAAGTTGGTTCTTTGAAAAGATCTACAAAATTGACAAGTTTTAGCTAGATTAACTAGGAAAAAAAGACTCAAATTAGTAAAATCAGAAATGAAAGTGGGGATGTTATTATCCAATAACATGATGTTTAAACAATTTTATAGAAATAAAAAGAATTATGAGAATACTATGAATAGTTGCATACTAAAATAACCTATATAGAAATGGACAAATTCCTAGAAATACACAAAACTGCCTCAAGAAGAAATGGAAAATCTGAATAGACCTTTAATAGAGGTTGAAATCAGTAATCAAAAAGATACCAAGAAAGAAAAGCTCAGGACCAGGTAGATTAACTGGTAAATTCTACCAAAAATTTAAAGAATTAACACCAATTCTTCTTTAACTCTTCCAAAAAGTGGAAGAGAGAAAAGAAAGGAATACTACCTAAATCACTCTATGAATCCAGCATTACCCTGATACTGAAGTCAGATAAAGACACGTCAAGAAAACTGCAGACCAATACCTCTTACGAACATCGATAGAAAAAAAAAATCCTCCACAAAATAAGAGCAAACAAAATTCAAGCAGCATATTAAAAGCATCATACATCATGATCCTGTGGAATTTGTTTAGAATGCAAGGATAGATCAACATACCAAAATTAATCAATGTAATCTGCTACCTTAAAAAAACAGAGGGGAAAAAAAAACAATGGTCAACTCAACTGATGCAGGAGAAGCATTTGACAAAATTCAACACACTTTCGTGATAAAAACATTCAATAAATTAGGAATAGAAGTCAGTTTCCTCACATGATAAAGACTGTGTATGAAAAACTCAAAGCTAATATCTTACACTTAATGGTATAAGACGGAAAGCTTTACTCCTAAGATCAGGAATAGGACAAGTATGTCTGTTTTCACCAGCTGCATTCAATGTAAGTATGAGAAATTTTAGCCAGAATAATTTGGCAAGAAACGGGGAAAAAAAGGTACCCAAACTGAAAAGGAAAAAGTAAAACTATCTCTGTTCACAGATGACACAATCTTATTTGTAGAAAACCCTAAAGAATCCACAAAAAATTGTTAGAGCTAATAAATGAATTCAGCAATGAGCTGTACTTCTATATACTTGGAATGACTAATCGTCAAAGAAATTTATTTATTTTTTATTTTAGTTTTTTTTTTTAAGATTTTATTTATTTATGATAGACAAAGAGAGAGAGAGGCAGAGACACAGGCAGAGGGAGAGGTAGGCTCCATGCCAGGAGCCCGAGTGGGACTCGATCCCTGGGCTCCAGGATCGCACCCTGGGCCAAAGGCAGGCACCAAACTGCTGAGCCACCCAGGGATTCCCCCTCAAAGAAATTAAAAAAAAATTCCATTTACAACTGCATCAAAAATAATAAAATACTTAAATATAAATTTAACAAAGGGGTGCCTGGATGGCTCAGTCAGTTAATCATCCAACTCTTGATTTTGGCTCAGGTCATGATCTCAGGGTTATGAGATAAAGCCCTGCATTAGGCTCTGTACTGAGCATGGAGCCTGCTTAAGATTCTCTCTTCCTCCCCCTCTGCCCCTCCCTGCCATTCCCTATCTCTCTCTCTTTAAAAAAAAAAAAAAAAGGAATTAATTTAACTGAGGAGGTGAAACAATTGTACACTGACAACTATAAAACATTGCCGAAGGAAGTCAGATGGACATAATAAGTGGAAAGACATATCATGTTTATGGATGAAAGATTTAACAATGCTAAAATGACACTACCCAAAGTGATTTACAAATTCAATGCAATCCCTATCAAAATTCCAATGCTTTTTTCTTAATAATAAATTTATTTTTTATTGGTGTTCAATTTGCCAACATACAGAATAACACCCAGTGCTCATCCCGTCAAGTGCCCCCCTCCGTGCCCGTCACCCATTCACCCCCATCCCCCGCCATCCTCCCCTTCCACCACCAATGCTTTTTAAATAAACAGAAAAACTCATCCTAAAGTTCATATGGAATCTCATATCCCATGGCCTGAATGGCCAAAATATGAAAAAGAATGAAGTTGGAAGACTCATACTTCCTGATTTCAAAACTTATTACAAAGCTACAGTAATCAATACAATGTGGTACTCGTATAAGGACAGACACACAGACCAATGAAATTGACAAGATAGCTCAGAAATAAACCCTTACATATATGATCAATTTTGGCAAGAATACTAATACCATTCAATGGGGAAAGGAAAATATTTCTAACAAAAGGTGCTAGGAAAATTGTATATCCATGTACAAAAGAATGAAATTAGGCCCTTACTTTATACCATATACAAAAATTAACTCAATATGAAAAAAAATTCAATATGAATCAAGACCCAAGTTTATGAGCTACAACAATAAAACTCTTAGAAAACACAATAATTTTTACCTTCCTGATAAAAAGAACTCACAGGAGAAATATTTGCACATCATATAGCTGATAAGTGATTAGCATCTAGAATACACAGAGTTCCTAAAACTCAATAACAAAATACCAAACAACCCAATTAAAAAATGTGCATAGGATTTGAACAGCTATTTCTTCAAAGAAATCTACAAATAGCCAATAAACACATGAATAGATGTCAAACATTATTAATCATTAAGGAAATGTAAGTCAAAACCACAATGAGTTACCATTTCACATCCATTAGGATGGATATTACAAAAAAAAAAAAGGGAAATAATAAGTGTTGCGGAGGTGGAGAAATTGGAACTGTCATGCGTTGCTGGTTTTTATTCGTTCTTCAAAAAGTTGAACACAGAATTACCAAGTAATCTAGCAATTCTACTCCTTAGTTTATACCCAAAATAACTGAAAAGAGATACTCAAAGAAATATCTGCATAGCAATGTTCATAGCAGCATTATTCAGAATAACTCAAAGGTGGGAAAACCAATAGTATCCATCAACAAATGAATGGGTAAACAAAACATGGTATATGCATACAATCAATGGAATATTATTCAGCCATAAAAAGAAATGAAGATCTTACACATGCTATAACATACATGAACCCTGAAACCATTATGAAAGTGAAAGAAGCCTCACACAAAAAGGTAATGTATCATTCCACTTAAACAAGACAGTTAAAATAGGTAAATTCCTACAAACTGAAAGTAGAATAGAGGTTACCAGGGGCTGATAGAAGGAGAGAATGGGGAGTTATTGCTTAGTGGGCACAGAGTTTTTGTTTGGGATTATTAAAAAGTTGTGGAAATAGGTAGTGGTAACAACCACCATTGTAAATGTACTTAATGTTACTGAATTGCACACTTAAAAAAATAGTTACAATGGTAAATTTTATGTTATGTATATTTTACCACAATTTAATAAAACTAAGTGAGTTCTCAATAAATGTATCAGGACTTTAGATTTTCTTTCTTGCCTTTTTTTGTCAGGAAGAAAGGGAAAGAGAGTCCTCAAACACAGCCTCAATTTACTATTATTTTTTTTAGATTTAAAAAAAAATTTATTCATGAGAGACACAGAGAGAGAGAGAGAGGCAGAGACATAGGCAGAGGGAGGAGAAGCAGGCTCTACATACAGAGCCTGATGCAAGGAGCCTGATGCGGAACTTGATCCCAGAACTCAGGGATCATGTCCTGAGCTGAAGGCAGATGCTCAACCTCTAAGCCACCCAGGCATCCCAATTTACTTATGTTTTAACAATTTACTTATGTTTTATGTTTATCGATGAACTCATCATATTTAAATACAGTATCCCCCTGCCCCATTAAATGTTCATATTATAGAAAAATCAAAAACAAATGAAAAATGCCACTATTATTAGTGTTTTGTATAATTTTCTAATCTTTTTAATTACAAAGCCAAATGTATGCCCATAATAAATTCTTTTAGTGCCTAACCACAAAATAATTGAGTGCCAATCTTGTTAATAAGTTACCAGATCTCGCTGCAGGTTTCAAAGAAGCTTGGCCTAAAGCCTAAAGCACTCTCACCTTCTCATTTTACTTTTAGATGTTTAAATGGAGAACACTATGACAGTACTTGTGATACCCTCTGCTTTCTGAATATGATGGAACTGTTCTTTCTGTTCTCCTCCGGAACATAGAGAACCATTTGTTCTTCCCCTTAAAAAGTTATCTGGCTACCTAAATTCAAAAAAACTTTTTCAAAGCCTTGGTGAAAAGCATCTGAAAGTAATATGGTGAGCTATGGGCACAGAGAAATGTGTTTCTATGTTTCTCTCTTCACTTGGCCAATTTCATTCCTCTTGCCCAGGAATCAGGAGGCATTCAACACAGAACTACAGTATCTCTAGGAGTTTCAGATATGTATGTTCGATAAACTTAAAAAACGAGAAAAAAAAAGTTTCTTCCCATACTTCCAATTCACTGTCCTGGGAAGAGCTGGCATCAGCTTTCCTTTTGCCCCGGTTCTTGCCAGTCATGTTTTTTCTGGATTGCTCATCAGCCTCTTTATTTGGTGTAGTTTGGGACAAAGACGGACTTGTAGAAGGGTCTCCTGGAAAGGAAAAGCAAGAGATATATTGCCAGTAATCACAGGCTTTAAGGACCAGAGTAGGAAGAGGGTCAGCATGTTTTCTCTCCTTAAGAATCATATTGCAAGGATAAAGGCTGAAAAAGCAAACTTTCTCTAATCAGTTTAAGAATATAGATCTAGGCATCAACAATGAGCATTCACAGCTCCTAACATCACAGAAGAGAGTTATAAATGGAATTTATATACCTGCCTCTCAATGGAAGAACACAGCTATGAAGTTGTTCTACAAAAAAGAACCTGTATCTGATAAAGTTTCTACACCAATTTCTCAACTTGGCACAACTGACATTTTGGGCCAAATAATTTTTGTCAAGTGGATGTCCTGTGCATTATAGATTTCTGTCCTCTATCCACTAGATACCAGTAGCACTCCCCCACCCACGGTAACAAATGAAAACATTTCCATACATTGCCAAATGTTTTAGGTGAACTGGGGAGAGAGCATGGCACAAAAATCACCTTTAGTTGAAAACCATGACTCTAAATCTATTTAACAATTTAAAATAAATTAGAGAAGGTAGCAGGACATGCTGAACTACCCAATATAGAAATAATCAGCAAAATTCAGACTAGGAAATGGTATGAGAGAGAGAGTCTGGTTTCTTCACAAATACAGTAATATCAGGGAATAAAAAAAGAAGGGAATTTGTTAAGAGACACAAAATACATATCTACCAACCCCAATGTATGGACCTTACTTTGATCCTAATTAAACAAACTATAAAAGGAAAAATAAAACTCCTAACATTCATGAAAAGCTACAAATAATACCTTTTAGTATTTTATGATATTAAGGAATTATTGTTGAATTATTTTAGATGGGATAATGGCATTGTCGTTATGATAGCAAGTATTTATCTTTTAGATATATGATGCCTGGCATTTGAGGAGAGAACTGGACGAAGTATAGTTGAAATAGGAGTTAACTGCTGAAGATTAAATGTTGAAGATTATTTAAAGGTTAAAACTGTTATGAAGAACAAAGATATTTAGAGATATGAATTCAAAACTAAGGCATCAATATGTGTAATTATTTCAAATTTATGTAGGTTTGAAGCAGTGACCATCTATATGTCTACTTAGAAGACTAATGAAGGCAACGTGCACAGAAAACTGCTTCAGTTATAACAGAGAGCACTGTTTTTAAAATTGTATCAGTGCTAATGATAAGCAGTCCTTCCTCCAGTTATGTGATGTGACAGCCAATCACAAATTTTCTTGAAAAATGAAGACAAATTAAAAGCATATACATACGTTTATTGAATGTGTGCATAAAGCCTTTATGTCAGTTTTTTTTAAACCTAGACTTTGTAATTTATCGATACATTTCAAGCCTAAATGTATAACTTTAAACTTATACCTTAAATTTTATGTATTTACTTGAGGGGTAAAGGATCATAGCTTTCCTCAGAATCTTGGCGATTCGTGACCCATAAAAAGTTAAGAACTACTACTCTAAGGCCTCAGCAAGCACCTAATATAAGCGCAGAACTAAAACTGGAGTCCTCCAACTTTTACAAACTGTGCTAAGATTTTGATGTTCCCCATGACAAGCACATTAAAGCTAAAGGGTGGGGTGGGTGTCACAGTCTTTTCATTCTTGGTACTTTCTGTTCACAGCACCAGGTATTACATTCAGCCTGTCAATGACTCATCATATAGTCTGGATCCAATGTTTAAATATTCCTTACCTGAGAGGGAAAGCCAATAACACAGTGACTCAGACCAAAACAAAATGATCTTTACTATTATATGTTGAATGAAGTGCCCTTAAGCCAAAGTTTTTGAAACAATGGTGCTTACCAGAGGAAAGCCTCTGTGCTGTAGGCGCAGGTACCATGACACTAGGCTTCTCCGCCTGGTATGTGGCTGCTGCTAATGTGGTACTCTCAGCGTCACTGTTAGTCTGGCCTGTGACTCCAAAGCTGGAGCTGGGGTAGCAGGTCTGGTACTGACTCTGACCAAGGATAGTATAGGTGGGATAGTCCTGGAGACCGAGGGGAATAAGGGGGGAAAACAAGACTCTCAGAAAGAGCAAAACACTGATTTCAACACAAGAGACTTTCATGTCCCTCTTATTCACAGCTATTTTCTTAAAACATTTATTTGACTCCTCATTTACCCATCTATAGCTTCCACTTAAACCAATGATTTTCAAAATGCATTCTGTGGCAGCCTAAGAGTCAAGAGGAGAGACCTGAGGGGCTATCTTCACCATGAGCAGAACACTGAGGGAAGGGTCCCAAGCACTCTAATTTCTCTTTTCTACTCAACAGCTTTCTTATTTTCCTATTTTACGTACTGAATTTCTGTGTAAATTTCTTCACAGAGTATCTCTATCTTCTTAAAATAATCAAGTTTTCTTTAAAAATGAAGTTTCTTTAAAATATCTGGAGGGAGGCCTCAGGTGGCTCAGTTGGTTAAGCCTCTACCTTTGGCTCAGGTTATGATCTCAGGGTCCTGGGAGCATGCCCCAAGGGTCTCCCTTGCTGAGTGGGGAGCCTGCTTCCCCTTTCTCTCTGCCTGCCCCCCCCATCTCATACTCTCTCTCAAATAAATAGATAAAATCTTTAAAATAAAATAAAATATTTGGAGGGAAGGGCTTCTGGGTGGCTCAGTCAGTTAAGCATCTGACCCTTGATCTCAGCTCAGGTCTTGATCTCAGGGTCATGAGCTCATGCCCCACTTTGGGCTCCATGCTGGGCATGGAGCTTACTTAAAAAAAAAAAAAAAAAAATGGAGGGAACTTTTGATGATTTCATGGGCACATACATGTCAAAGCTTATCAAACTACAACTGCAACTTATGCAGATTATTTATTACTATTTTTTAAGACTCCAACTATTCATTCATGAGAGACACACAGAGAGAGACAGAGACACAGGCAGAGGGAGAAGAAGCAGGCTCCATGCAGGAGCCCGATGTGGGACTTGATCCCGGAACTCCGGGATCACGTCCTGAGCTGAAGGCAGATGCCTAACCACTGAGCCACCCAGGTGTCCCAAATGCAGATGTGTTAATTATACCTTAATAAAGCTGCACAGAAATGTGCATGACATATAGCTCAAATACATATGCTAAAAAATTTCCACTGATACTGATGTTAGTAATAAGTAGGAAGAAACCAATCAACCAGACCAATTATAAAGAGTGAACATCTATCATAAACAAATACAACTCAGTGTGTGTGTCTGTGTATGAGCTGGAATATTACAGAAAAGAGTGAGTTGTACTGGCTGAACTCAAGGGAGTTAAAAACCTAGCAGAAGAAGACAAAAATATGTCCAACAAATTGGCAATAAATTATATGTCAAATGAGTGAAATACAGAAGAAGTCAACTATCACTGCAGACTGTTGTCAGAGAGCTTTCTGAGATACAGGGAATAAGAGCATGAATAGGCCCTTATTAAAGGACCAGAGGTGTTGAGTCTGGTTGAAACAAAGGCTCTTAGAGGCTTGAATGAGTTATGCAAGCCCATGAATGTGACTTGGATTCTTTAGACAACTGTGTATAGTTTGTATGGGGCAGGTAATAAGGACTATCAAAATAAAACAAACAAACAAATAAAAATACAACAAGATTCTGGACAGGTAATTGATGGGATAAAAGTGGACTTTTGAGAAAATTACTCAGATAGTGTTTTAAATTTAAAAAAATTTTTTTGGGATCTGTGGGTGGCTCAGGAGTTTGGCGCCTGCCTTTGGCCCAGGGCGTGGTCCTGGAGTCCCAGGATCAAGTCCTATGTCGGGCTCCCTGCGTGGAGCCTGCTTCTCCCTCTGCCTGTGTCTCTGCCTCTCTCTCTCTCTCTCCCTGTGTGTCTCTCATGAATGAATAAATAAAATCTTAAAAAAAAATTTTTTTTTTTAGTAATCTCTAACCCTAACAGGGGCTTGAACCCATGACCCCGAGACTAAGAGTTGCACGCTCTACTGACTGAATCAGCCAGGCATTCACAGTGTTTTAGGAAATGGTTAGGCACAGAGAAAAACTAGAAATGAGATAAACAGTTAACTAAAGTAATTCAGGATTAAAGGGGAAAAAACCAAAACATGGGAAATAATAGCAAAAATGGAAAAAAGAAAGAATTCTAGAAATGGCTGGATTAGAATAGGTGAGGGAAAAAACTGCAAACAACTGGTCTGGTTTGAGGCCTAGATTTATTTAAAAATCGTCTCACTGAGAATTCATAGGGAAAAATGGTTTTACTTTTGGAGGATGAGACAAAAAAAGGTGGAATAAAAGCCTGGTTTTCGATATGATGAACTTAGGGAAATAGTAAAACATTAAAGAAAAAAATGGCCATCGATCAGCAGGAAGTCTGTAGATATTATGAAGTCAGAACTAGAATAATCATTTCAGGGGTAGTAAATGGATACTGTGAATGTGGTTAAATATTACTGGGGATGAAGTAATAAACACGTGGAAAACAACAAAGACTGTCCATGAGAGAAAACAGGATCAAAAAGAAAACCTATAAAAGGGAAAGAGATAAACAGTACACTGAAAAGTGCCAGGTATATAGTAGAAATTCAGTAGTCTGCAAACTATAAGAATGAATGAATGCAAAAACAGCCAAACATAAAAGATGAACCAGAACAGTTATGTTAATTATAGCCAGAAAAAGAGATTCATGGAGAAAATTTCATTGCTGCAGAGAAAACAAATAATAACATAACAGCAAATCAAAAAACCCTAAAACCTAAAGATATTACTAGTGATCTAAACATAAGGAGTTAATAGAACAGTGATCAAGATCAGATCATGAAGAATTCACAAAGGAATGAGTAGCTCAATAAAAAAGTGGAAGAACATTCATTCCACAAATACTTATTATGTGTCTTTAATGTGAGAACCAGGCATTTTCTGAACTCTAGGAACATGTAAGTGAACAAAATAGAAAAATAAGTCCCTATCCTCATGGAGCTTACTTTCTAGTAGGGATAGGGCAGGAGGTAGACATGCAGAGTAAGTGAAGGAGCAGATACAGCTCTATCACTCAGAAGCTTAGCAGAGTAATGAGAGAAACTAGAAGGCAGCCTGAAAAACCATGCAGGATCCTAGAGTTCTGGTTGTTCATTAGACTGGCAAATTGATCTTGGAGAGAAGAGAAGAGCAAGCTTGATGAACCATATCAAATAGGATGAATAAAGTAGCACAGTACCTGGTTTGAGATGCTGGAAACTGCTGCTGCTGGAATATTGGCAATTGTAGATGAAGTGGATATCAGGCTGGCATTTGTGCTTGAAGCTATAGGATTGAGAGTGTTAAAAGATGTTAAAGATATCATGCAAAAGCCTAGAAGAAATGGAAAATATATTGTATCTTATGTAAACAGATCTACAAGGAGATAAAGAACATTGGGCAAAAGAAACAAATACTGGTTTTGCTCTACTGCATGCCATACCTTACTGTAATCTTGATTAGAAATAAAACAGTTCAAACATTTTTCTGTTTCAACTCTTCCTATTAGGAAGTATACTTATACAATACACTCATTCATACTAATGATATCAATAATCAGAAGCTACGCCAACTCCAGTCTATCTTTTGAGCCGTTGAAAAATGACTCATCTGCAATATGACCTACTGACAACCAAGAGAAATAACAAGAGCTCTGGTAAATCCACGTGTAAATCCTGCACTGTGATATTTGTTGTTACTTGCCCCAAATTATGCCTTTCCTAATGCAACATAACTACCTTGAGAAATAGAGCTGATCCCCCAAACATGCTTAAGAGTTGCTTTTGGGCTCTACTCAAATCATGGACTATTAATATGATCAACAAACATGATGATGGCATTTGATGATTTTACCAGTAAGCCTGGAAAAACTTGGAAAGTATTAAATATTATTCTGGCCAGGTAACGATGTAGTCTGTAAGCTATTTAGGCTGCCTATGCTGGGAAAGGAATTTGGGTTAAGTTTTCATACTCTTCTATCACAGATTCCACTAGGGTTTTAGTCAAATCTTCATTGACTACTATTTGTTACGGTGACTTTTTTCAGGTGGACCATGTGACTGAGCCTGTGAGGTACCTGTCTTGAACTCCTCTCTCTCACTTATCATAAGCACACTTAGACATGGTTCCCACTGCAGTTACATGTGCCATCAGGGCTCACCATCAAGTAGACCTGACTGACTACCTAACCCATTAGCAACAAAGTCTTTAGAGGTAAAGTTAAGTCATGGAAATGGAAAACTTCCATGAAGAACATAACAGATGAACAAATGGAGCAGAAATGTGAGAGTTCTTGTCAAAATCAGAGGCATCCTTACCCTTTCCCAAGGGTACACTGCTTAGAATGAGGTCTAGAAGAGATTAGAAGACAAAGTCTAAGAAACAGCTATTGTTGCAACCGCAGCTTTCATACGAAGAACGTGGGACAAAGAAGAGTTAAGTAATTTGTCCACTATCATGGAACTAGTGGCAGTCATGATGGTGATTGGGATCTCCAACTAGATGAGCTAAGATCAGATTTCCTGACTATCCAGGGAAATTTTCTTTTCTACAATACTTCTTTCCCCAGGAGAACTAAATGACTCTTAAGAGTTTACCTTCTTAAATCCCAAGACCAAATGAAATAGATTTTATAACCCCATAGATGGTATTTTCTTCCTACCAATATTCATTTTCTTCTCTACTTAACCCATTTTGTCCCCCTATGAGGAAGTACAAGGAATTACTGTACAATACACAGGCTTCAATAATTCTTTAAATAGTTTTTAATCATTTTTGTGGATAGAGATTTTGAGTGGCTTTCAGGTTCTATTACCAGTATACTATGGTAGGCACCCATGCAATAAAACAGATGGAAGGACACAATGTGATTTAAGGTGGGAAAGAAAATGAATAATTTACTTAATCTCTCCTAGCAAAGTCCATTTCTAGCTCAATTTTTCTTTGGTCTTTATTCTAGCATATACTCCTCTTTTACTCCTATGTACCTTTAATTGTTTTACCTTCTAACTTATAAATGGTTAGCACTACAACCCATTCATATCTGATCTTTACATACATGGAAGAAAAGGTACTCTGACTGACAAAGTGGTTTTACAAATTTAACAATTTTTCAGATCATTTACTGAATTGGGTAGACCTTACAAAACAATTGGTCATATACCCTATGCTAGGAAATTTAATGACTTGATTAGTTAGTTGCTGATCCTGAGTTTTTAACAAGTATCTTACTAAAAATCACTAACTACCTTCAGCAATAGTGACTTCTATTATAGGAAATGCTGGCCTGATGACCTAGAAAGTTTATAGGGTTCAATAGCCCTTCTTTCTCCAACTCAAATCATTTCTATTATGTGCCATTAGTTCATTCATTCAGCAAACTACGGTTTACTATGTACCCAGAAACTGTTCCAGTCACTGAGGAATAGAGGAATGAACAAGGCAAAGTCCCTGCTCTCATGGAGATTAGATTCTACTGATAGAGTTAGATGATAATCAAACAATATTTTTAGGCTCTTTTAACAATCACAGAACTCAAGCTAAACTCACCTAAAAATATATATAATCACTGTATACTCTATACATAACTGACTAAAAAGCCATGCATCTCAAAAAAGTACTTATCATTCTGTGCATATATGTGTGTGTATATATATATTATATATTCCATATATATATATATATACATAAATTGCAGATATAAAAAAAAGCAGCAGCAATAAAATTGCAACAAAAAAATAAACTTAGAGGATCATCAAAACTGAAGTGGTAGATCCTATTGATAAATATCTGAAGACTATTAGCTCTCCAAAATGCCAATGGCATGGGTAACTGTTTTTGGATAGTTTCCACTCCTGTTCTGACAATGGAGCTGTGAAATCACAGAAAGACAAAATTTCTGAGAGTCATGCCCCACAAGAGGTCCAACTGATACAGTCAATATACACAGATAGCTTTAATCAGAAGATGGTGGTTATAGAATTGAGGGCATAGCCAAATTAAATGATACTGCCCCAAAGCCAGAGGACCTAAGGGTTAGTGATACATAAAAGTTGGCACAAGATTTATTTTCTACCCATATCTAATCTTATACATGTCTCCCTCTACCACCCTTGCTTACCTAGCTTTCAAGTTACTCAAAATAAGATGAGCTCTTTCTCACCTGAGTACCTTTGTAATACTGCTTGCTCTGCCTGGATTGTTCTCCCTGGCCTGTCCCTTTTGCCCTCCCAGCATGATGGCTCCTCCTCAGCATGTCTACTTCCTCAGAGACATTCTCTTTGAGCCCTCTATTGATACTAACTCTTTGGGGAACCTCAGTGGCTCAGTTAAGTGTCTGATTCTTGGTTTCCAGGTCATGAGATCAAGTCCCACGTCAGGCTCCATGAAGCCTACTTAAGATTCTCTCTCTCCTCTCCCCGCCGCCTCCCACTTGGCACGCTAATAAAAGATAAGTAAAATAAAAATTAAAACTACTTGTTTTCCCAGTCCCAGCAATCTATTCTTTTTTTTCTTTCAAACTTTTTGAAATCTATTTAATGATTTACATGCTTATTTTGTTTCCTCCACTCATCTGTAGCTCCATGAAGGCAGAATCTGTCTTATTCATTATCTCCAGTATCTAGCAAAAAACCTGGCACAGTGTATACAGGTGATGCTCAATAAATACTTGCGGGATTCATGTATCATGTAACATGTCAAGGTCATCAAAAACAAGAAAACCCTGAAAAACTGCATAGTCAAAAGGAGCCTAAGTAGACATTACAATTAAATGAAATGTGGTATTCTGGATGGGATCCTGGAACAACAAAAAAAAAGGCATCAGGTAAGAACTAAGGAAATATGAATAAACTACGGACTTAGTTAATAATAATACACCAATATGGGTTCATTAATTGTAATAAATGTTCCAATCTAATGTAAGATTATGTCAATAATAAGGGAAATATTATGCAAGATGGAGGGGATATAAAACTCTATACCATCCTCAAAAACAAAACTCCTACTAGTCAATGAAAGACTATCAAAAAGATTATCATGTGCTACCAACAATACTAGAGCACAAACACATTCATTAAAATTCAAGATTGAGTTAAAATTAATTTTGAAATTTCTGAAATTAATTTCACCACTTAATATCAACCATTTAAACCACCTCAACTGAAGAAAATAATCAGGGACTGGACCACATAGTTATACCTTAGGAAAAGACTGATTTAAAGAAGCCAGATTTTTTTTTTTTTTTTTTTAAAGAAGCCAGATCTATTTCATCAAAGAGTTTTCATGAACATTGCTATATAAACTAAAGAAAGGTTTTTATTTACTTTTTTTTTTTTAAAGAAAGGGTTTTGATCAGAGTTGATCAAGCCTGAAGTAAAATTATTTTAGGCTGAAATTATATACATTTTAAAAGAAATTGCAGTATGTTGACACACAATGTTACATTAGCTTCAAGTGTACAACATAGTGATTTGACAACTCTATACATTAATGGTAGAACGCTTTGGGGTAAAACGAGGAGACACTGCTGTTTTGACCATTAAAAAAAATTGATTTTTTATTGACTAATAAAAAAACCTTTTTATTCTGTGGAAGGACTGGATAGTTACACAGGGGAAAGGAGTAACCCTGGATGGCTGATAGTCACTATCTATGCTAAAGTGAAATTAAAAGTGTGAGGAGAGTAATATTGATAGAAAACAACCCAGTACTTGTATTTCAATTTTAGACAATTGTTTCAAACTCATATTCTACCAATTTTTTCTTCAGAATAAATGGCAAAAATCAGTAACCTGATGGTTACCTTCTGCCTTAAATCCTACCCTTTGCCAAAGTTCTAATGAACAACGAAATGGGCCAAGCAGTTAACCAGAAAGGGAGGAGGAAAAATGAACTTAGTTATCTGTCAGTAAAGGTTCTCACTTAAGGGAGAGTTGATTTCAATATTGAAAATCATAAATACTGTACTCATGCTCTGAGGTCAGACTGCCCAGCTTACATCCTGACTTAATTATTCACTAACTTTGCGACCTTTGACAAATTACTTTGCTTTTCTGTGTCTTATCTTCTCCATCTGTGGAACTGGATTAATAATAGTAGCTTCCTTATAGGTGTGTTGTGAAGATTACCTGAGTACACCTGTTATTTAAAACAATGCTAAGAACATGGTAAGCATTTAAGTACCAACAATGATCATTATTAGCAAATGAAGAGAACAAATTTAATTGATCAAAAGGAGAAAAATGTACTAACATGTAACAAGTATGGATAGTGGTTAATGAAGTTCAAAGATGTTCTCATGACCCTTTCAAGTCAATGGGTCCTAAGTCCTAAGAGACTGTAAAAAGGTTGTTCCTCTTGTTTGACAAGGAGGGAGAAGTAAGCAAAGCTATTAGATTTCCTTAAACTCAAGATACAACTACAGAGGAGTGGTGATGCTACACCTTGGAAAAGGGTTATTAATATAAAACAAGAGAACTCTTTGCTTTTCTTCCATGACCTAGGTGTAGTCATCAGGAATGTTTAGGAGGGACATAGCAACTAGATTTGCCTGTAGTTGGATCTAAAGGCCTATTAACCTAGAGAAACACTTTACAAAAATGAAATGGGGTAGAAGAGAAGACAAAGTCATGCTCTTGAGTTTTTGCCCTCCTAGTTTATTACCATTTTAGAAAGAGGAAGGAAGGGGGAAGAGATAGACAAAGAAAGAAGGGAAAAATAAATAAAAAACAGGAGACTCAGTAACTGCTGGGAGGTAAAGACAGCTCAGGGCAAGGTCTTAGAATGTAGTGACCAGTTTGTTCTCAAGCAGAGGTAGTTCTCAATCATATAAATGAAAACAATTAAAACTGAGCATCAAAATATTTTATTTAATCTACATCGAAACATTCTTCATCACCAAAGTTTATATCTTAAGAGTACCTCAGACTAGTTTTTGCTGTCCCACTCCCACTCCTCTAGCATCTATTTTATAAGGAATAAAATTTTAAAGCTGGGAGAAATCAGAAGAAAGGAGGCAGATGAGATGCCAGGTACATGAACATTAATTCCTGATCTGGAGCAATGACAAATTGCCTGTGTTCCATTTGGAAGGGTACGGAATTAATTTCATAGTGCCTTCTGAGTTTCTTTGTCTTCATTTGCCATTGTCTAATAGTCTTGTCATAATTCTAACCTTTTAGAAGAACAACTCAGGAAGGCAAAGATGTTTAGAGTTCATTTAAGGCTATGCTTTTTATAATGAAATAGGAATAAGATTGAACTTTTTGAGAAAGAAAAACGCTCTCACCAAGAAACAGCAAGTGGGAGTGGAGATAAGGCTGTAGCAAAATACCTCACATTCTGCCCTATGTGGACTTCACATAAAGAAGTCAGTAAAGTTCTACCCCATGGAGTCTTCTGCTTACAGGACAAAATACCACTGAGAACAGACTAAAACAAAATCAGATAGGTTTTCTGGACACCAACATGCAAAAGGGAAGGCTTTGATGCTACTAAGCAGCTCATATTTAAAGGTTAAACTACTTACAAATCATAGTCCTGGGTTCTGGTTTGCCAAACACAAAAAAAAGCATGCACAAATGCAAATATCATCCCCTTCTATTTTACAAGATAGATCTCCTGTATTACCCAATTTGTTTGGAGATCTAGGTAGACTGAAAACAACAAAAACAACAATAATAAAACACACACAACCATGCCTATTTACCTTGAATGGGGTAAGAATAATGTGCTGGGCTTGGCTGGCTTGTGGTTAACCCTGTAGTGCAGGTAAGAACACTGTGTTGACTTGGAGATGGAGTCTGAATTAAACCACTTTCAGGTTTCATACCTGGCCACAATGCACCTGAATCAGATAAATTGGACCAATTACAAACAACAAACTGGGACTGAGGAGCATGGTTATGCTTTCAAATATCAGCCAGTAGGTTTAAAACCTAAATCTTAAAACAAAAGTAAATTTGCTTGTAAGAGAAAATTACTGATTCTCCCACTCATAATATACCACAAGCAAATACAATTTCAAAGACTGGGAAGTGGGGCCACAGAAACAAAATCTTGTCAAAAACCCCATTAATGATATGATATAAATTCATTTCAATGGCTGGGGGAGACTGATCAGGGTTCAGAAAAAAAGGTACTGACACCCAACTAGAATACTGATTGTAAAGTGCCTGTTGACCATGTACAGTGATAAATCATTTATCCGTTGTCAAGGTGGGAGACATTCCACAGTTTAAAATTCACTTACCCATTAAATAAGCACCAAATCTTTCTAAAATGTATTATGTACTTTTCTGCCTTCTTAAGCTGGTTATTTTGTTACCTGTTTCTTCTGATTAGGAAAGACATACCTGCTTATTTTTATAAATTAAAAACATTAAGGAAATATGTAACTTAGAAAAAAATAGTCATATATAATCCCAGCATCCAAACTTAAGCACTATTTACAGTTTGCAGAAGAGTCACTTAGATTTCTTCTATATATGTACTAATCTTTTTTTTAATAAAAATGGGATGTTATATATACTGTTCATAATTTGCTTTTCCACATAATACCTGTGAAAGACATCTTTCTACGTCAGAACATATAAATCTCTCATATTGATAGACATCATAGCTGTTCACTTTTATTTTATTTTTATCACAATGCTCCTGGGTGACAATCTTTCTAAAATATATTTATATCCTTTCCTGCCTTCTTTGCAGGGAGGAAAGAGTGAACAAAACATACCTTTAGATTTTCTCAGAATTACTGTCACAAAGATTAGTAGTGTGCTGTGATATATATATTACAAAGACACTCCCCAGAGGCTACTGGGATATGTGAAGACATTTGCTTAGTACTAAATAGAACTCAGTTATAGATCTTTATCACTTTGTTTTTTCCTCTGTGACCTATCACTTGACAATCACTTGTTTCTCACTTTCTCTTTCATTTGCAGTAAACTAGAAAACCATAAATGAACCTTGCTTCTATGTGACAGCCTAAGGATGTCCTTTATGGTGTATAGTTTTAGTGATAATTTTGGCTACGCAAAAATCTATTTATAAAAAATCTTACCGTCTGGTTGTTCACTGTATTCTGAGCAGCTATGGCTGGTGGATTGGTGTAGTTGGAGCTAATAATTAGGTACAAGAAAGCTCATCAATCACATTCCAGGCAAGAAATCAATACCAAGGTCAGCCATAGCTTCAAATTTAATATTAGCTCATTTCATTTACTTCTAATCTGATACTGAATTATAGAAGTATAATGTACTGATAATGCCTCTGCTTCACGAGGGCATTGAGATATCTAGGTGCAACTCTGATCTGATCTGTAAAATTTGTAGATTAGCAAATGTAAAGGAGATGTGAAAATCTCAAATGGTCGTGGGCTGTGGCAATTGCCTTGCCCCCAACTCTTAAAATATAAAAAAACCAAAAGTCATATTCTTTCTTCACCTATTAAACACATGAAATAACTTATTTGATGAGACTGAAGAATACCATCATCTCCAAAATGCATTAGGAGGATTTGCCCCCGTTCCATGCTTAGTTTATGATAATTAGCCACAGCTACAGTTCTACTATATCTAAATTTCAACACTAAAAGTATTTGAAAATGTTATTTTTTAAGTATTTATATGAAATTTGAATATCAGTGCCACGATTCTTGGTGGTTGAATATCACATTTTTTAGTAAACAAAATGCCATTTTATTTTATTTTTTTAATTTTTTATTTATTTATGATAGTCACAGAGAGAGAGAAAGAGAGAGAGGCAGAGACATAGGCAGAGGGAGAAGCAGGCTCCATGCACTGGGAGCCCGACGTGGGACTCGATCCCAGGTCTCCAGGATCGTGCCCTGGGCCAAAGGCAGGCGCTAAACCGCTGCGCCACCCAGGGATCCCCAAAATGCTATTTTAATGTCACAATAACTTTCAGATTTATTGTAATCAATGTAATTTTTTTCCTAAATAGGTTCTGAATCTGAGGTGTTGGATCTGTGAAAATGTTTAGATTACACTGTACTAAAGTATAATCTTATTAATGAGAACAGTATTACCTGAAAATGTTTTACTAGTCTCATTATTTAAGATATATTTAAGTTTCAAAATGTAAAATATCTATAAACTGGCCCTAAGGTAAAAAAACAGACAAAATGTCCAAGGTAAGTGGGAAAATGACTACTTATAGTAATTTTGAATGTTTTTGACTGAAAACATGAAGTTGATATTTAAAATACAATTATTTTATGAAGAATAGAAGAATAAAAGACCATAGGAACAGTGCCTCCAGCATCACGGCAGCCTTGCTCTGCAAGCATATAAACATCTTCCTTTAAAAGTGCCCTCCCCAGAATTCCAAGTCACAGACAGCATGACCAAATGATCTGACTGTACTGCAATATTGCCCATAGTAAAGATGAAACCAAATCCTGGTTTCCTGACTGCTAGTCCATTGCTCTATCCCTACAACTACAAAGCTTATCAAGTCATTTTAAGCACCAAGAGCGTGGTGTGGAACAACAGCTGGTCTAACAGTGGCAAATGAAGCCTGTCTCTGAAATGCTATCCTCTCAATGCCCCACACTGGGGTCTTATCACAAACTCTACCCAAGTTTCTCAACACAAATACCTCACCTTTGGTTAGTCACTAACGAAACTAATCTGAGCAGCTCAGTTTACAGTAATACGTATCAGAGTAGTGGACCCTAAGAGAAAAATTAGTTTGGTTAGGAACTGAAGTACTAGTTGCTTAGGAAAAAAACACAAGAAAGAATATCTTGATTTGTTGATTCAATAGCTCAATGGGATGAGCTATTATAAATACTAATTTAATGAGTATTTTTCCTAATTATAAAGCAAGTATGTTATAGGAAATTAAGAAAATACAGAAAGTATAAAGAAAAAAACTACAGTCTCATTGCACAGAAAAAATATATAGGCAGTTCTTGCTTTTGTATGGCTCTGTGTTAACTGAAACCCATGCATAGTGCAACGGTGTCTTCACCGTGCATGGTTCTGTGGTAACTGAGATCGAAGCTGTAATGCCTGTGCTGTGAACATTCACATTTGTCTTCCAAAATATTCTTTATGTACATTTTTGAAAAATACCTACTTGGACTACCATATTGTTTTTAGTTTTACATACTGCTTTTTGAAATTAATAAACTTTTCTCAAGATGCTGAATACTTCTAAAGAATGTGAATTTATAAGGGACACCTGGGTGGCTCAGTTGGTTAAGTATCTGCCTTTGGCTAAGGTCATGATCCTGGGGTCCTGGGATTGAGCCCGGCATTGAGCCCTGCATCAGACTCCCTGCTCCAAAGGAGCCTGCTTCTCCCTCTGCCTGCCTCTCCCTCTGCTTGTGCTCGCTCTCCCTTTCTCTGTCAAATAAATAAACAAAATCTTTAAAAAAAAAAAAAAAAAAGAAGAAGAATGTTTATTTATAGAACATGATTTCTAAGTTTTCCATTCTGTAGATGCACTGCAATTTAACACACACCTTTCAATTAAAAAAATGTAGGCTGTTTCTAATCTTTTACTGTTAGAAGTAATGCTTTTTTTTTTTTTTTTTTTAGAAGTAATGCTTGATGAATACCTTGGTTTGAAAATTTCTGTATCTCTAATTAGTTCTCTAGGATAAATCCCTTGAAGTGAAATTGCTGGGGGAAATGGCATGAAGATCCTTAAGGCTCTTAACAGTATTACCAAATCTCTCTCACATTAAGAGTTCTTTCAAAAGAGGCTGGGATAGTGGCAGCTAGGTAATCTTTTATGAGTTCCTAAAGAGAAATGGATGCCCCATTCCTCTCACATGTTTATTGAGATCAGTGGACCCTCTAATCCTCTTTCTACCATTTTACTACTTTCTATGTAGCTCTTAAAAAGAATATGATCTTTATTCCTTTACTTTTACAGACTGGTCACAATATACTGCCTCCTAGATTTCCTCTAGTCTTGTCTCCTTTCATCAAGAGGAGGAATATTTTTTAATTTCAAATTCAACTCTGAGACACAGACTAAATTTATGAGTACTTCTGAAATTAAACAGACCAGGGTTCAATTCTAATCCCAGGCATTTCCTGATTGTATGACCTCAGGCTAGTCACATGATCCTTCTAAGCCTGTTTCCTCATCTATAAAAAGGGATAATGCTACTGCTCACTCCCTCAGACTGTTCTGAAGAATAAGTAAGACAATAATGTGAAGTGTGAGGTACCTGTTCCCAGCTTACTGCTTTGTATATAAAGTACTCCATAAACATTAGATATTATTACAACAAGATTTCCTGAAGCCCTGTTTACATCTGAAATAAAATAACAGACCAGCAATCTAACTTTAGTGCTAATAGGCAACACTAAGATAAAATTGCCAAATCTTCACAAGAAGAAATAGTGTTTTATACTTGAGTGAACACACTTTTTAAAAAAGAGCTATATCTATAATTTCCTTAATAAATCTGAGACTATGCCACATCTACCATTCACATTACCTCAACCTAGATCTCCAAGTAAGCATCATGTTACTTAAGAATCAAGTTTAGCTGATTCTCTTTGAAATACTGATAAAGAATTTATAAAACCAGTCTCCCTCATTCCCAAATATTAAACAAAACCAGATTAATAAGTCTGTTAATACCAATATTTCTTTACGATATAAACAGTTTCAAGTTTTTACCAAGGATCTATTACACAGAATTTTCTTTCTTTCTTTAATACAAGGGAATGCAGTGATCATAAAAGACACTATAATATGCATATAGTACTACATTAGGTATTTTATAATCTGAGATTAGAGATATAATAGGAATTTTATTTAACACTGAATAGCAGGAACGACCGCCTGTTCAACAATGTCATAAAGGGCTCTGGGCTTACTGATAATGAATTTCAATCAAAACAGAAGGTAAAAAACCAATATAAATATACTTATTTTATACTTGCTAGCTTTTACTAGATAGCTATTGAAAAATTATTTTGATACAGGCAAAAAGATAGAAGCATAAATGTATTCACAGAGAGTTCTATTTCCAAAAGGACTGCTCAGTCTTGGCTGGTTAAATATATAATAAATTTAAGATTTTAGTATAGTGGCTGATACTGACAGGCATGGAGACATGGACATGCTAATGGGCAAACAAAAGCATTTGTTTGTCTCTGTTCATGAAGATATCAACTACCGGTATCATTAAAACATAACCTCTCATTTTTGTTTCTAGTAGTTACCAGGAACTAAGGCATGCTAACAAGCATAAAACTAAGAAAGCTGTCACTATCATAGAAGACTAGCCCATGGGCCAGGTAAAACAGGAATGTAGAAACCAAAAGGAAGCAACACTAATACATCCAGAGTCTGAGGTGGCCTTTTAGAAGATCTTTCTAATTTGCAGCTAGTTTCAGTAAAGGCTACAGAGATGTAATTTTATTAACATGTTGCATATGTGAAAATAATACAGTTTTCCCTCAATTTTCTAACACCAGTTCTAAGAAGCCAGGGAAGGGGCAATAAAGCACACTGCATATATCTATCAATTTACACACAGAGAGAAAAATCAGCACAGATATTAAGTGCTCAAAAGAGTCTCAATCGGACTTCTAGCAAATCAACCTAAATTCACAGTTCATGTCTAACATACCTAAAACGACAGAAAAAACTATGCACAAGGTAAGGGTTCATAAAATTGGGGACTCTCTTCATTCTAAGATGACTTTATGGTTCAGCAGAGCAACAACTGATTGGTTTGGGGCACAAGGAGGAAAGAGAGGGTGAAACTGACCAAAAAAAAAGGAGAGTAAACTATAAGGCATATTCTATCTGGATATTTAGATTACCAAGTTTTAGCAGGAAACTGAGTCACCTCAAATTATATTATGCTTATCTAACCATGGTAGCATATTTTATATAATGAAAAAAATAGTAACTCCTCAAAGATTCCAAGCTTTACAGTCAAGATTTTAGTACCTTAGAAACAGCTAAATTTTGGCAGATAAACAAATGAGTATTGAAAATTAGGATTTTATTTAACATGCATCAAACATACTGTTGGAAAATTGCACACTTAACTTCTATCATACTCATAACTGAGTAGATACTCTTTAAGAACAACTCATCACCTTTCGGCTTCCTGATTAGCCAGCCATACTTGATTTTTGGGAAAGATCAAAGTTTCTGAGGGATAAAATCAACACTCTTAGAAACTGCTTATAATAGAATGCCTTACCAAAAGGAGGTAGTCCATATGTTTGGGTTGCCTGAGGGTAGACAGCATAGGGTTGAGACTGCTGTAGTGTCTGGTACGGAGTCTGCCCAGGGTAAGCAGTTTCCGAAACAGGAACTGACAGGATATGTGCATAAGGTCTAGAAAAATTCAAGAAAACAAAAACTTTCATGTGTGATTTATTTTTAATGAAAAGCAGAGGAAATAGCTAATACCACTAAAAGCAAAAAAAATCAGCAATGAGGAGACTAACTTTCCACATAAAATGTTTCTTACTATGGTCAGAAAGTAGTAGTAATTTTTCTTTTCCAGGTTCTACTATCACCTAAGAAACATTTTTATGGGAAATTTAATAGTTCCGAATACCCTCCCAAGGTCCAATTACTATGCTACAACCATTTGTGATAGGTTACATGTAGCTTGTAGATAAACTTGTTTATCTACCTGTAGAATGAACCCCTAACAGAAAACTGGATAGAAAGAGATTCACAATTGGCTCTTATTCTCCATCCAGCCCTCTGGGCCAAACTTAAGTTCTAAGAGGGAAAGTAGAACTTGAGGAGAGGGTTAGGCTGGTAGAGATAAAGCAAGCAACCACTATAAATCAAAGAACAGGGAGTAAGGGTAGGCTCCAATATTCCCAAATCAAGCCTACAAAACAGGAGCCAGATAACTAATAAAATCTGAAAAGTCCCAGACAGGGCTCAGAATCTCCCCACGGATATTTAAGCCAGAGTATAATGCCACTGGTTGCAGCCAACCATATCAGGTTTAGCTAGGGAATTTGACTTTAGCAGTGAAACTTCTGGGACTTTAACTAGATGACATGGTCATTTCATCCATGCAATAAAATGGTCCCACATTTTGTGCACTGAATTTTTAGATACCAGTTATTTGGTGAGTTATGTTGTACTTAAAATTGTAAGCATTTTGCGTACCACGGAAATCAGAACAATAAAATATTGGGAAGAAGGAATGTTTCAGAAGGCGAAAACATTTTTTTTTTTTTCAGCTTTGGGGGAGAGGAAAATGAATGAAAGCTATAAAGAAGTACTATGTGAGCTGAGCAGATAAGATGTGCAGAAATGAGAAAGAAAGGGTGTTCAAGGTCAAGAGAAAAACTCTGGTAAAGGTACAGAGGAAGACAAAGAAGGGCTTTAGCCTACAAGTAGCACAGATTATATTAAAGGTTATATAAAGTGAAGGAGAGTAGCAAGAGAAGGAAAAGACAGCAAAGACCTTGAATACCAGGCTGAGTTCAGACCAATCTGAAATAATTGGGAGTCACTGAAATTACTGAGCAAAGAGTGACAAGATTAGAGCTGTACTTGAATAAAGATTAATTTGACACTGCTTTGTAAAATGGGTTAGAAGTGGGAGAAAGTTGAAGGAGAGGTCCAGTTAAAAAACAGCTATAATGCGATGGTTCGCATAAATGCTAAAGAGGTCTGAACTGAGATAGAAGGTATAGCTAATGAGGGGATGTCCTGAATGCAACAGGTATGAAAATATTTTTTGAATAGGCAAATGAATCTGGAAATGCCTGATGTTCCTATCTATTCTTCTTAGCCAGATCTAAGAAGAAATAGCTCAGATTGTAGCTATTAAGTTACATGGGAATAATTTAAAATCCTGGTGACTTCAAATGGACTGATCTCCAGATATGTTAAAGATCATAATACCTAGGGTGGCTCAATTGGTTGAGCATCTACCTTTGGCTCGGGTTGTGATCTCAGAGTCCTGGGATAGAGCCCTGCATCGGGCTCCCTGTTGAGTGGGTAGTCTGCTTCTCCTTCCCCCTCTATTTCTGTGATCTCTCTCAAATAAATAAAATCTTAAAAAAAAAATCATAATATCTCTTTTTCCTACAGTGTTTTTATAGCTCAAAGTATTTTCTTATTTCCTTCATAATCTCAAAGAACATGTTCAGTCATTTCACAGAAAAAAATGGCCCAAAGATGGACCATTAATGGTTAAATACCAGATTAGAATTTGGAGACCTCATTGAATTGACTTTTTATTTTTAATTGATGAAAAATTCAAAAGGTATAAGTGGGCACAAAAAGGAAAAAAAGAAATGCCAGTTTTCTTTCTATAACAGTTCCATAGGTATCAGTCATCTTTGTTACCAATTCCTTTTGGTGTTTTGCCTATGTAAGCACTTGTGAATACCTTCTAATTTAATAAACACATTTCATGTGTCGATGAATGTGCAGGCTCACTCTTTATCAATGAACAGCTGATAGGCATACACTCAGTTCTGTACCTGCTCATCTTGGGAGATGATTAGCTTGTAGATCTTAAATGCTGATCTTACCTGCTGAAGGCCCCAAATGTTGCTCTTAGTGACTTCAACCTGCTATGCCTAACTTGAAGCCTAATTCTACTTTGAGGGCATTCCTAAAGCAAGAAACTGAACATAGATCAGGCTGAGAAGTCCCACTAGGAGGCTGGCTTAAGCTGTGTTTATTGATGTAGCAAGGTAGAGGAAAGAGAGAATGATCAGAGGTCAATCAGTGATATGCTTTGATCACGAATAGTATTTTTCATTTTCAGTGGGTAGTCATTTATTTATTTATTTAGATTTTTAAAAAAATTTATTTATTCATAGAGACACACAGAGAGAGAGAGAGAGGCAGAGACACAGGCAGAGGGAGAAGCAGGCTCCATGCAGAGAGCCTGACGTGGGACTCGATCCAGGGTCTCCAGGATCAGCCCTGGGCTGCAGGCGGCGCTTAACCGCTGCACCACCGGGGCTGCCCTCAGTGGTTAGTCATTTAGAGCAAGCTCATGGGTAACAGTGATCTACCCCAGGCAACCATCTACTTTTTAAAAGTATGTTACAGAGACTCTATGATTAGAGGGAATAAAAAAATTGGAGTCAGAAAATAAGAGGTGAAATTAAGTTAAATGACTTAATAAGTAAAATATCAAATTAAATTTTGAAACGAACCTAGAGAAAAGGCATATATATTTTTTAAATAATTATTGAACTTACTTTGCAGAATACATTTGTGAGGTATAATCATTGGATGAGCGAGGGATGTAATCGGTGCATGTCATAACTGAAAGAAAGATATCACCAGGTAAAAAGTTAGAACATGTCAAAAATGAAATGAGAAAATTGCATATCTCACTGTAGAGTCTTTCAAACTAAGTAACAGCTTGGACATGAGAAATTTAGAAAGACTATGCCATAGAAAATCCCTCTCTTACAGTAATGGATTTAGAGACTTTTTGAGACAGTAAAAGAAGCTACAATGTGGGGGGTTTGGAAAGAGCTGAAGGTTAGCACCAGTTATCTTTACCTTTATCCATCACTGATCTAAAGCCACAGATGAAACAAACTCCTAAGCTTTAACTGTGCTTACAGGCAAACTTAAAAAGCAAGATCCGTATCTAAAAAACTGCATTATTCAGCTTATTCATTCTTTCAGTGCTTCTACTCTTCTGAGTAAAAAACCAGGAAGACAGATTTGGGGGTAAAGTACCCAGTTTTATTAGAAAATTGTTGCTACTGCTGTTTACAATGCAGCAAAAGATGCAAGTAGCTTCTGTACCACTATTTTTCAGCTCTGTAGATAGCTTTCAAATTTGGCAAAGACAGATCTGAGGAATGATGTGATACTCTGATGAACCATCAAGTAGAGAGACTTTCACAGGTAGTATCCTTTTGATTCCTATGATTTCATCTAAAATAGCTGTTGTGAAGGCTTAACTCTACTGATTTCATCTGTAAATATTCTACTGAAATCTGACAGGTAGCAAAATCCTATTCATTAGGCACTATTTCAGTCCATGCTGTAGACAGAGTTATATCATAAGAACTTGTACCAGATCCCTGAACTGTCCAAGAACTTCCTTTAACATCTATAAAGGAGGTTGCTCTACTATTAATAGGAATTAAGAGTAAATCAACTAACTTTATATCTAGCTGGGTTTCCTGAGAGTCTGAACTAAAAAGGGAACTGTGGTCAAGAGCACATGAGGGGCCAACTCACGGTCAACAATAAGACACTGTTTTTTTAAAAGATTTTATTTATTTATTCATGACAGAGAGAGACAGAGAGAGAGAGAGAGAGAGAGAGAGAGGCAGAGACATAGGCAGAGGGAGAAGCAGGCTCCATGCAGAAAGCCCGATGTGGGACTTGATCCCCAGACTCCAGGATCATGTCCTGGGCCAAAGGCAGGTGCTAAATTGCTGAGCCACTCAGGGATCCCCCAACAATAAGAAAAATTGATATCTGTGAGTTTAGCATAGAAGATCTTTCCACTGCCATTGTTCAAAGTCTTTAAAAATAATCACTGGAAATTTGTAGATCACATTCATCCATAATAATTTTAACAAAAATGAAAGAGAGATCAATTAGGTCTAAAGTTCTTTATTCACATCCATCACAGAAAACATAACTTCATTTGAATTCTGCATGATAGTTCCTTCCCTGATGACAACTACTTTCAAAAACCCCAACTCAGGATGCGTGGGTGGCTCAGCGGTTGAGCATCCTGCCTTCGGCTCAGGGCATGATCCCAGGGTCCTGGGAATTGAGTGCTGCATTGGGCTCCCTTCGAGGAGCCTGCTTCTCCCTCTGCCTCTGTGTCTCTCACAAATAAATAAATAAATAAATAAATAAATAAATAAAATCTTAAAAAAAAAAAAAAAAGAACCCACAAATCCTTCTCCTCTGATTTAATTTAATTGTAGAAGAGATCGACAAAACATCCTGGGAGACTTAGGCTGATATTTACTTCTCTGTAGAATGAACGAAGCTTTATCTTTGCAGTAGTTAGGAACCATGAAAGGATTATAAACAGTCAAGACATAATCTGCTATAACATTAGAATGGTAGTAGTGAAGATGAGGCACAACCTTGAAATACAATCTGGAGATAAAACTAACAGGACATTCTGACAGATCTGCATATTAGGAATGAGGAAGACAGGGGAATACAGGATAATTTTTGTTTTCAGCTTGAGCAACTGGAGGGACAGTGAAACTACTTCCTCAGATGGAGAAGTTTGGGAAAAGAAGAGATTTGATGGGGCCTAAGGGAATAAAAAGCTTTCACACATTTTAAGTATGACTTTCAAATATCTAAAGTTGATTTATCAAATAGGCAGTTGGATACACAAATGAAATTGGGGGAGAAGTCAGACTGGAGATACAAATTTGGAATTAACAATGTATACAATATGTAAAGTAATGTAGTGGATGGGAGGATGCAGAAAAAGAAAAGATGCTGGACTAGAAATATATCCTGAGGCCCAACATTCAGAGTTCAGGCAGAGGAAGAAGGGCCAACAGAAGAGAAAGGTGGGAGGAAAAGTGGAGAGGCAGAATATGAGAAGAAAGAAACATCCACTAGAACTAGCACTTTCACAGTAACTCCAAGTAGCTAATGACCTTAACAGGAGCAATTTCCTTGAAAGAGTGGTGATAGAAGCTAAATTTGAGAGGGCTGAAGAATGAATAGAAGACAAGAAAACAAGAAAGGGCAACTCTTTCCAGAAGTTCCAATGGGTCATGGAACAAAGGAAAGGTCTAAAACTAGTAGGGAATGTGGATTCAAAGGAAGATTTTGTTTGTGTTTTAAGATGGCAGATATTGTGTCATGTCTCTTTTCTGACAGGAAGGATTAAGAAGAGAAGAAGAATGTGGTGATGCAGGAATGGTTTAATTAACTATAATACCAAAGTCCTTGGGGAAGGTAAGAAGGGGTTAGATATGGAACCCAAATAAAATGTCTTACCTTTGGCAGCACTAAGAATACTATTTCCATCCTGATGAGAATGAAGCAAGAAAACATGGGTACAAACACAGGTAAGCTTGCAGATTTCGTGGTGGAAGGAGGATAAGGGAGTTTCTTGTCTGACAACTTCTATTTGTGATGGAGCCATCAGTTAAGAATGAGGAAAGGTGAATGAAGATATGGGTACTCTGAGAGGACAGTAAGTGCTTGTGAAATATCAAAAGGTAGGGCACCTGGGTGGCTCAGTGATTGAGCATCTGCCTTTGGCTCAGGACGTGACCCGGGAGTCCTGGGATTGAGTCTTGCATCAAGTTTTAAATATCAAAAGGTAAAATTCATTAAGGAAATGTAAGAGGATTTCCAAGCATGCTGGGTGCCTATTTGAGGACTTGTGAGTAGTAAGTCAGCTCGGTTTATATTTATCCAATGTTTAGCTATGTGAATGCACTTAAAGGGAAGATGGAGAGTTGTATTAAATTAGATTAAATTAGGACTGGGATTTAACAAGGAGAGTACTAGAGGCAAAGTTATTGAGGGTATTTAAAAGAGAGTAATTATAATAAAGAGCCACAGAATCTATGCTGAATAAGAAGGGATATAAAGGCAGACAGATATGATGACAGGTATTTGATAGGTCATCTACATGGATTTTGAAATTACCAAGAACAGTAAGGGTTTGGATGGAGAAGAAAACAAAGAAGACCTACTCTTTAAAGCACAAAATGACCAGGAGTTCAGTCTAGGGTAAAAAGAAATGTAGGGGAGGCATAAATATAGATTTCAAAGGAATTAGAGTTTTTGGAGGGAAAAGAGAAAGAGAAATGATTTGGAAGGAACAAGAAGACTCAATTTACCTCCTGGCCCTGGAATATATAATTCTCGGGGATGAGTGGCACATTAAAAAATATTAGAGAGACTTGTCGTTGATTATAGCAGTTTCCCATAGCATGAATAGTTTCTCCTATGCATCAAAATTACCCAGCTATCTTCTTGAAAATACAGATTCTGTGTATCAGATTTATTGAATGATAATCTCTGAAAATGAGGCCAGAATTCTACATTGCAAACAAGCATTTCAGATGATTCTTAAGTATGCTAGAGAACCAACAGAGTAGTACTTTCGAGGAAATAATATATATAGCTTAAGATATACCATTTCCCTCCTTCTCTCCTTCCATCCTTCCTTTTTTTAAAGACATAGCATTTTCTAATACATGGAATTATATCAGGTTAAGCATGACCACCTTAAGAGAAGAAAAATCTCCTAAACAAGTGTCTTTTTAAAAAGTGTCTTATAAAAAAAAAAAAAAAAAAAAAAAAAAAAGTGTCTTATACAAACTTATTCTTTTAAATTATTTGGTGAAATACGGAAGGGCACCAATATTTAATTTCAGGGAGAACTACTTGTCCTATAGAGGCAATCTGGGGTAGTATGTGGGTATGCTAGAGAAACTTGACACCTCTGCAAAAAACAAAAACAAAAACAAAAACAAAAACAAAAAAACACCAAAACCAAAAACAAACAAAAAAAACCCAGAACACTCTACAAATTTTTGTCTATTATATGAATGTATCTGTTGTATAGGAGAAAGCAGATTGGTAAGTGGATGACGTATCTTATTGGGCTGGATATTTCCCAGGGCCATCAATCTTACTGGATTACTGGATTAGTTTTCTTTTTTGGCATAGATGGACAGGTAGAGAATCATTTGGTTATTAGAAAGGTGGGAAGACATCAAGGCGTCTGGAGGAATAGTTAGTGGTTGGCCCACAAACTTTTCTGATTTTGAGTAAGGCAGTATTAACATTTAGAACATCCAACTTCAAAACAAAAATAAATTCACCAAGTGTGACTCCTCAGGTACATGGATTCCATGTGCTTTTGTTCCTCAGCTGGTATGTCAATAAAGCTTATATGAAAGCACAAGGATAAATACACACATACACACACAGAGAAAGGAAAGGCTTCTGGATATATGGGGCAAACAAGGCAATTAGTGAAAAACAATTCGAAAAGAAGACCATCATCCATTTATAGGCGTACATAGAATACAGTACTTACTTTCCTCTGACATGGTAAGGTTTGAAGCAAGGCTTGAAGTTTCAGGTTTCTGATCACTGACTTCAGGGCTGCTCACTTGGCTGAGAGAACCAAAATGAATACATTAGCCCCTCATGGACTTGCTATATTGCTAAAAGTGATTAAATCAAACTCATTTCTCTTCCTAGGCTGTACACGTTAAGAGGCAAAGTAAGACTTCATGGTATCATTCTTGGTTCTTAGCAGCTATCTGAAGAGGTAGGGCCAGGGCTAGTATCCTCAATATTTGACTGTTCTTTCTCATATCGCTAGATCCTTTCTGTTTTCATGTCTCTCAGAACTTCCAAGTAAGTCGGGGGGATCCCTGGGTGGCTCAGCCCAGGGCATGATCCTGGAGTCCCAGGATCAAGTTCTGCATCACGCTCCCTGCGTGGAGCCTGCTTCTCTCTCTGCCTTGTGTCTCTGCCTCTCTCTCTCTCTCTCTCTCTCTCTCTCTCTCTCTGTGTCTCTCATGAATAAATAAATAAAATCTTAAAAAAAAAGAGAGAGAGAGAGAGAGAAGAAAAAGAAATTCCAAGTAAGTCATAGGCAAGTCAGAGTTTTCCTAAAGACCATGTAGTAAAAACAAAAAACACACACAAAAAAACCCAAACCAAACTGCGCTGTTACTTTGTTTCCATAAGTTCCACAGGAAAGCAGGGAGATGTCTGATTTCAGAGAGTGGTTTTCCTAATTACTAGAGAAATTTTTTCAAATTACACATGCTTGTTTCCAAGAAGGGAATTCTGAACCTTAAAATGGTTCATTCTACCATATTTCTCTTTTCCTCCAATTAAAAAAAAAATTAAAATTTGTTATCATATCCCAGACTGAGCAATATCTTTATTTTTTTAAGCTATAAGGAGAATTCAGAGAAATTACAAAAGGTAAATCACAAAAATTGGGGGTACAAATCATTATGTTAGACACTTTAATGATGGTAAGATTCTCACTGAAATTCTGGAATAGAGATTTTACTAAGTTTCACCCCTCACAATGTCCTCCCTCTTCCTTCTACTTTACTTTCTACTTTCCAGTTATCTTCTCAACTACCAGGATAGCATAGTGGTTAAGGGTACACATTCCAGAGCCAAATTGCTTACAATTATATTCCACTCTGCCAAAATTCACTTAATGACTTTGGGTTAAATTTCTTTGTGCCCCAGTTTCAACTGTCAAAGAGGGACAATAACAGAGCCTAACTCATATGGCTGTTAGATTAATGAGTTAATATGTGAAAAGTACTTACAGACTAGAACAGAGTAAATACAATATAACCATAGCCATGATTATTATATTACAACTTCTCCCCAGCCCAGGCAACCTTCTCACATTAATTTTCCTTAGAAAGAAATCTGCTTTGCTAATGTATATGCTAGGGACAAGCAGACAGCACTGTCTGTACCAGAGGCTCCATATATCTCCAAAGATAATACTCACTAATAAAAGGTAAGAGTAGTTTCTACACAGCAGAATTTTTAAAAGAAGTGTTACTTATAAAAAATACACAGCTCAAAATTCTTAAGCTCTCTTCTTTTTTCTGAATGGACCTGTAACATTCAAGTATAAAATCAAGATTTTTTTTTTCCTGGTATATTCTCAATGTTCAAACAATTTTTCCTCAAATGTAATTAACTTTTATTTTTTTCAAGTTTATTTATTTTTTAAGTAATCTCTACACTCAGTGGGGGCTTGAACTCACAACCCTGAGATCCAGAGTCACATGCCCTTATGACCAATCCAGTCAGGCCCCTGTAATTAACATTTATTTATTTATTTTTCTTAAGTAGGCTCCATGCCCAATGTGGGGCTTGAACTCATTACCCTGAGATCAAGAGTTGCATGCTCTACCAACTGAGCTAGCCAGGCACCTCTGTAATTAACTTTTGCTTATTTATTTATTTTTAAAAAGATTTTTTTTTATTTGAGAGAGAGCACAAACAGGGGGAAGGGGAGAGGGAGAAGCAGGCTTCCCACTGAGCAGGTAGCCCAACTTGGGGCTCGATGGGTCAGGACTCTGAGATCATGATCTTAGCAAAAGGCAGATACTTAACTGACTGAGCCACTCAGGTACCCCTGTAATTAACTTTTAAAGCTAAATCCCCAGATAAAGTTTATCTATTTACTCAAATGCCTGTATTTTTGGAATAGCATTTAATGTACTAACCAAGATGTGACTATGAAAATTGAAGGGTAAGGGTAAGAAATCATACTAAATAGTTACATCAATGTTTCCCAAACTGGTCTATTATTATAATTACCTGAATAATTGGTAAAAATACAGACTTTTGGGCTCCATTTCATGCCTTAGATAGGATTCCCAGCAGAAGGGTATAAAAATAGACAAGAACTTATATTCCTGACTACAATGACTGTTTTGTCTTCTATGTGTACCTGGATAAGTCTGGGGTTCACTGTTACACCCATTGCTGAAGGACTATTTCTAGACCCTATAACTTAGAAGGTGTATTTTTATAATCTAGGATATAATGGTATAAATCCTATGGTCCTGGAATATTATATTATAGCAAAATCCCCTACATAGTTCACTGAGCGTCTAGAGATTCAATAGAAACAACAGTGTCAATGGGATGCCTGGGTGGTCGGTTGAGCAACTGACTCTTGATTTTGGCTCAGGTCATGATCTTAGGGTCATGGGATTGAGCCCCATGTCAGGCTCCGCACTCAGTGGTGAGACTGCTGGAGATTCTCTCTCTTTCCTTCTCCCTCTGCCTCTCCCCTGTTCATGCTCTTTCTCTATCAAATAAATAAATCTTAAAAAAAGAAAGAAAAAGAAACAACAGTGCCAAAACAGTGAATTAAGTAGCATTTTGTTAAACATTTAAAATTATTTTATCCAGGAAAATTATGTATTGTCTCAAAATTTAATTATTTTTAATTATATAAACACAAATTTTACTTAACAGTGTGTGCATGATGGAACAACAACAAAAAAAGATGTTCCAAAATAAAATGATGGGATCCCTGGGTGGCGCAGCGGTTTGGCGCCTGCCTTTGGCCCAGGGCGCGATCCTGGAGACCCGGGATCGAATCCCACATCAGGCTCCCGGTGCATGGAGCCTGCTTTTCCCTCTGCCGGTGTCTCTGCCTCTCTTTCTCTCTCTGTGACTATCATAAATAAATAAAAATTTAAAAAATTAAAAAAGAAATTTAAAATAAAATGACTTCAAGGTGCCTGAGTGACTCAGTCATTGTTTGCCTTGGACGTGGGTCATGATCCTGGGCTAGAGCCCTACATTGGGCTCCCTGCTCAGCGGGGAGTTTGCTTTTCCCTCTGCCTAGTTTGCTTTTCCCTCTGCCTGCTGTTTCCCCTTGCTTGTACTCTCTCTCTGTCAAATAAATAAATAAAATCTTAAAAAAAATTAATAAATAAAATGACTTCTACCCCCCAAAAAGCAAGAACACTCAAACTCCAAAAAAGTGAGCATTACAAATACTTGATACTCATTCAGTAGAATTTTTGTCAATAATCAACACAATCAACCAATACACAAATAAGCAAAATTCGGTATGGACATATAATGGAATATTATTCAGCCTTAAAAAGTAAGGAAATTCTGACACCTGCTGACATTGATGAACCTGAAGACATTGCATTAAGTAGAACAGGTCAGTCACAGAAAGATAAATACTGTATGATTCCACTAATATGAAAAACTATTATTTAATGAATAGTTTGTTTGGGAATATGAAAAAAGTTCTGGAGACGGATGGTGGTGATTATTGCAGAACAGTGTCAGTGCAATATGAATGAAATGGTGAACTTATGTTTATGTATGCTTTATCATAATAAAGAAACTGAAGGAGAGAGAAGGGATAACTGCAGGAAAAGATGAAGTTGGTAGGTTCTATAATATAACTGGAAGGATTAGCCTTACATATAAGCAGGGGAATAACTTGAGAGGATAGAGTAACAGGGAATATTGTAGAGAAGCAGATAAATGGGTAGATTTGGTTATAGGTAAATGAGGTAGTTTCTATCTAATTGTTTCTAACTTTCTGAATTAGGTAGCAAGATCCCCAACTGTGTGAATAGGGACAGAGTGGAGGGGAGGTGAGATGAAAGGAAGGGGAGCAAGCAGGAGGCAGGGAGGGAGGGAATGATAAAAGGAAGGAAAGAAAGTTAACTTTAGAGACTACGGAATAAAATACCAGGAAGGGTGGCTGGACCACCAAGAGTGTTTAAGTGCCTGTGTAATTTTTTTTTTTTTTTTTTTTAGTGCCTGTGTAATTATAAATGAAAACAGATCAATCAGCTCAATTTTCTGTTTTTCTCTCACAAAGTTCAGGTGATTGGAAATAGCATGGAATAAATGGATAGTGGGTTTAACCAGGGCTGTGGTTTTGCTAACGCAACGTGACATAAGGGAAAAGGAGAGTTAAAAGTGTTTGTAAGGGACTGATTAAATTAATAGATGTTATAATTTAAACAGCATAAGAAAGAAACTGAAGTCTTTTTTTGTGGGAAGGGTAAATGGTTAAGAGTGAAAATATGATAGCTCATTTAATGGAAAGTGAACAGGAAGATATATAGCTACTGTGGCAGTAGCATAAATGAGCAGGAACGTAAAGTGTGGTCCTAACAGTAAGATTTTGGAAATTAAGATGTCAGAGGTGATACAGTTACTGGTTCACAAACAATAGGAAGAACGAAGAAAACAGAAAACCATGGTGTTTTGGAAGCCAGAGGGTGAGGTACAGAGACTGCCCCTTGTCTAAGGGGAGTGAAGCTAATGATTAAGGCATCCCATATCCATTCGATAATTAACAGAAAATCCCTTGGATTTCCCTTATTTCTGCTTATTCTTCCCATTCTGTATACTGTACATCTGACTGAAGAACATTTAATTTATTGTCATGTCTCTTCCATGTATCACAGTAGCTGACAGATAACCTGAGCTCAGTACATATTATTGAACAAATAATGAATAAGAAAATATCAGCACATATTTGTTTCAAGGACAATCTATTAGAAGGAAATTTTCATCTTAAACCAAGTAATTTCAAAAAGAAATTTGTAAAGACTGAGATACAAAAACTCAAAAGGAGACTAGTCAACCCAAAATGCACCCATTTACTAATCAGTGTGTGAAAAAAACCTTCTATGTAGATCACTAAAAAGAAATTCAACTTTACATACCTTAAAGTTTGCTCTCCTGATTCCTGCATCTTGGCTTTTTTCACCTGCAAAAATATATACAAAGCCATCAACACAGTGATCTGATTTTGAAATCATCTATCTATTTAAATGGCAGGCTAATATTAACTAATAAATTATACAGTGTTGCATGTTGTTTTGCTTAGATTTATGTAATTAACTTTTGTTATATTTTAGAGATGAACTCCTTTGTATTTCACATGAGCTCTTTTCTTTTAATGAAATAAGTGTTTTCCAGATTCAAGGTAAAATGTTTACCAGGATTTCTACTCAAGATAAAATGTTTATCAGAATAAAGTATTCAAACTTGAATACAAACTACTTGGTTTTAAATTTTAACAGTCATATATTATCAAATAGTATGGCAATCTCAATATCATTTATTAATTTATTAAACAGAAATGCCTTAATATCTAAATTACTTGCATGCCAAAAATATAGATAAATTCTTATGAAGTTATGAGTAATTTTTTAAAATATTATTTATTTATTGAGAGAGAGAGAAGGAGGCAGAGACAGGGAGAAGCAGGCTTCCTATGAAGCTGGGAGCCTGTTGCGGGGCTCAATCCCAGGACCCCAGTATCATGACCTGAGCTGAAGGCAAACACTCAACAGACCGAGTCACCCAAGAGCCCCAGGTTATGAGTAATTTTTTAAAAAGATTTTACTTATTTAGTTTGAGAGAGAAAGCACACACGAGTAGGGGAAGCGCAGAGGGAGAGAAATTCAAGTGGATTTTACACTCAGTGTGGAATCTGATACAGGGCTCAATCCCACAACCCATGAGATCAAGACCTGAGCCAAAACCAAGAGTGGGATGCTTAACCAACTGAGCCACCCAGGAGCCCCAGGTTATGAGCAATTTAAAAAATATTCTGCATGCTGTTCTGTTTTATTCCAGATTTTCACCTTTTCTAATTCCTTCGGAGGTGAAAGCATTTCCACTGAAACAGTTTAACCCACAAACGGATGATCAACATTTAACACTACTAGTGGATTTTCCTGCTTTCATATTACAAAGAAACTGATGTTAGAATTAGAACTCTAAGATTAGAATAACTAGTCCTAGTAGAAACATGCTTAGTATGCTTAACCATACAAAATTATGGATCCTTAAAAGTAGTTCATGCTAACAAAAGGCAGAAACTCTGTTAAATAATTTTAAACAAAAATATCAAGTGGAAATATAGCTATTTAATATAATTAAATTTAGTATCTCAGACATTGTTTGCCTTGATTTGGGCAATTCTGTGCCGCTGTAATTCAGGGATAGGAAGTACGTGCTACCTTGGTACTAGAGGCAGGTAAATGAACTCAAAGGATACAGAGGGACTTCACAAGTAGGGGTTCAAACAACAGAATTCAGCAACTGACAGAATATAAAAAAGATAGCTACTCTGGAAAACAGTCTAGTAGTTCCTCAGATAAGGCAAATAATAAATATAAGATAAATACAAGGCTATAACATTTCTCATGGACATCTATTCCTCATGAGAAAACATGACAAATTCACTCTTGGTTCCTTGCTTATGGCATGCCACATATGTTATATTTAATGCTACTTTAATTTTCAGTTACCAAACAAGATAAAACAATGAAAAAGGGGGCATTAAAAACAAACCCTCTGGGGGCCTGGGTGGTGCAGTCTGTTGGGTGTCTGACTCTTGGTTTTGGCTCAGGTCAGGATCGAGCCCTGTGTCAGGCTCTGTGCTCACCTCACCTCCACTTTGTTCCTCCGGCTCATGCTCTTTCTGTCTAAAATAAATAAATCTTAAAAAAAAGAAAAAAGTCTAAGAATAATAGGCATAGCATACAGCATATAGTCAATCACATTGCAACAGCATTGTGTGGTGATAGATGGCAGCTACAACTCTGGTGAGCGGAGCACAACACAGAGCAGCTGAATCATTATGCTGTATATCTGAAACTAATGGTGTATCTACTATATTCAAAAAATTTTTAAATCCTCTAAATTTAAAAATAAAATTACAGAGGCATATGAAGAAAAACAAGAGCAAACAAAAACCAGTGAGGCAGATAAAGTCTTACTAAGCATATTAAATTCCAAAGCCATAAAATAAAAAATAGATTTGAATATACAAAAATTCAAAACTTCTATATGATAAAAGATACCAAAAACCAACCAGGATCAAGGGGTCCTAGGATGATATACGGACCTGGACAAAAACATTTAACTTATTACAACTGTATGATATAACCCCACTGAAAGGGGTGGGAGACAAATGAGGTACTTAAGAAAATAATGGATGACATTTTAACTGGAAATTGCAAAGTTAGACATAAGAAAAATTCAACTATCTGGTTTCACAAATGACAAAATATATGCCTTTGTTATAAAATGTGCTGTCCTTCCCACCTGGACAGTATTTACATTAGGTCAGATGATAATGTAATTTTCTAATAGTGGGGATGAATTTATGCTTAGCTCACCCTAAGACTCTCCTTCTCCAAACAGTCATCCATATAAAGAAAACTGGAGCACTGAGGAATCTAATTTATAATCTTAATTTTATTAAAACCACACAGTAATAAACTTAGCTCTAAAATTCCAAAAAAAAAAAAAAAAAAAAAAAAAGGTGGCACTGGAGCAAAAAATCTAAATTTGCCACAATACCATAGGGTCTTTTTTATTTTTAATTTTTAAAGGTTTTGAGAGAGAGGGTGCACGTGCATGAGCGGCGGAGGGACAGAGGGAGAAGCAGATTCCCTGCTGAGCAGGAAGCCTGATACAGGGCTCAGGGCTCAATGCCAGGACCCTGAGATCACAATCTAAGCCACCCAGGCGCCCCTATCATAAAGCCTTTCAAATTTTATACCACTTTTTATTTATTATAGGGCCAACCCAGTACAAAGAACAAGTAATACTAGAAATGGAGAAAATGTACCCCAAATCATATCTACCAAATAAAGTTTGGAGGAAGAAAATGTGTTATCAGCTCATTTTTTACTTTCCATGGCCCACTGTTTGCCTTGACTTGAGCAATTTTGCTCTCCTATAAATCAAAGATAGGAAGCATGTGCTGCCTTGGAACTCCAGGCAGGTAAAGGAACTAAAAAAGATACAGAGATTTCACTGGATTACAGAATCACGGGTTCTAACAATACAACCCAGAAACCGAGAGAATGTAAAATAATGTAGCTACCTTGGAAAACACTTTAGCTGTTCCTCAAAAGATTACATATATAGAGCTATCATATAACCCAGCAATTTGACTCCTTATCTATATAACCAAGAGAAATGAAAACATATGTCCACAGATGTTCATAACAGCATTATTCAAAATAGTCAAAAATTGTAAACAACCTCAATGCTCACAAATAAACAGATAAATGGATACATAAAATGGTAAAATAATGATAAATTAAATAATGATGAATGCTAAATAAATTCATATAATACATTTAACAATAAAAGGGAATGAAGTACTGATACATGCTAAAACATAAATGAACCTTGAAAAGATTATGTTAAGTGGAGGAAGCCAGTCTCAAAAAATCACAAATTGTATGATTCCATTTACATGAAATGTCTACAAATTGGTAAATTTTTAGAAAGAAATTAGATTAGTAGTTGGCTAGGGTTGTAGGGGATGGAGCAAATGGAGTGTGACTGCTAATATGTATGGAGTTTCTTTCTGTAATGATGTAAATGTTTTAAAATTGATTTTGGTGATGGTTGAAAAACACTGTGTTTAGTATATTTACATATACTAAAAACCAGCAAATTGCACACTTTAAAATGAATATGTGAATTGTATCTCAAAGCTGTTATTTTTTTTAAATGACATATAATCTTATTTTTGACTTAAGATAACACAAAAAGAACCACTGGCAAACTCATGAATCAGGGTTCTATTTGTGCCTCTGCTTAAAAAAAAAAAATCCTGCTTTAATTTAAATGTAACAGAGTAAGGGAATGCTAGTAACACAGAACATGAATTCAGAATATCCACATTCTGTTTCAAGTACTTCTTCACTATGTGATTTTTCAGATGATCAATGCTGGCTTTGTATTGATGTCTGAAAGTTTTAGTTTTATGAGATAAAACTGCTGTTAAGTGTGGAAGAATAGAACTCATTTGAAATAACTTAGGTACTTGCTTATACATATTAAAATAAAAAGTATTTTTAAAAATTGAGGTATGCTACTCTTTACAGCTCACCTTCTTTCATAGGGAAGATAAAGAAATCAGGGGTTCTCTCCTTACTAACTGTTCCACCTCTTTCTTCTCCTTACCCTCCAAGCCCCAAACACATTTTTTTAAAAGATTTTATTTATGAAAAAAAAAAAAAAAGATTTTATTTATGTATTCATGGAGGGGGGTGGGTGGCAGAGACACAGGCAGAGGGAGAAGCAGGCTCCATGCAGGGAGCCTGACTGGAACTCAATCCCAGGACTCCAAGATCACACCCTGGGCCGAAGGCAGGCGCTAAACCGCCGAGCCACCCAGGGATCCCGCAAACACAATTTTTAAAGTCCTTTTTTTGTTCTCAAAAATGTTTCCCAAGATTCGCTCTTTTCCATGTTTTAGCCTAGAGAGTATACTATGGCTATTGGCTATAAGCATCTGCCACCTCTGTTGTCTACAGTATGAGGAATTTCTTTTAAAAATTTAAACACAAAAGGCATACATGCTCATATTTTTAAAAATTCAAACCATTCAGATATGTATAAAAAATAGAAGATCTTTTTCTGACCCATCACCTCCATGAAATAATCAGTATTAAGTTTACTTTATATTACTCTAAAAATTTTTCCTACCCCGTGTATCCTTTCAAAATGTGAATTTGGAAAGCACCCCTGACAGCCATGAAGGAGTTTTTAAAGTGCTTCTAACCTTGCCAGGGACAGTCTTGGTTTATATCTCTTATCCCCAAACCAAGTCTGGTTAGTGTCCTGTTTTACTCTTCAAGAGTATTATCCAGTTTAGAAAATAATACAACTGCTTCAGTGTATTTGAAAAAGAGGAAGGCTGGGATGGGGGGGAAGAAGGAGGAGACTGAGTAATTTCAAAGTAACTGGTGACCACAGAGTGAATCATTTCTGACTGCAGAAGACTATGGATTGACTGGCAAGAAGGGAGAGTGAAAGAGAGAACCCAATGTTAGGATTTACATTGCATTGTCAACAATGACCTGAACAAAGCTTAAGATGGAGCAAATAAGTAGTAGAGAAACAAAAAGATAATTCAGTAGGCAAGAGACAAAAAGACACAAAGAGTTATAACATAACTCCAGTTAATACTGCCCACCAACATCTATGTATACAGGTAACAGTCAGTAGGGTAAAACTCTTGGTTTTATTTATTATCATCAACTTGGGATAGAATCATTCTTTCTACTCAATTTTTAGATCTCTACTACAGCCTGTGAAGACTTTTCTCCTCAAAGTACAATATTTACCCTTCCCATTCTAATTATTTTTAACACTTTATAGGCATTCATTAATCATAGGGACAAACTACAGACCAAGGCTGTGTACATCTCCCCTGTGATCCAGAGCCCATACTCTGATCCTTCTCTTTTATGCTACTTACACACCAAGTCAATATTTCCCCTGCTCCAATCATCCCAGAGCCTGACACCAGACACCTACTGACAGCCTCAAAATCCCAAAAGCTCTTGGAATTATTCAAACAAACGAAACTTAAATTGTTTACCCTGCCTTGCCTGTGGAAACTCCAATAAAGACCATGTCTTCTGTATTCCCCTATCTCCTTTCTGTCTCCTAACTGACGCTGGTACTTCCCCTGTGGCCTGGTGTGATGTGCATGGCCTTTCATTTCTAAGGACTGTAAGTAACATTAAACTTTTCTTTCAATGGCATTGACCTCCCCATGTTGTCACTCAATTACCTTTATAAATTAAGACTAAGGCACAAGTCAATAAAAAAAATTATGCCCTGGGTCAATCACCATTTAGAGTCAGCAGAAAATTTGCTTTTAAAATGGTTTAATCAGGGCAGCTCAGGTGGCTCAGTGGTTTAGCGCTGCCTTCAGCCCAGAGTGTGATCCTGGAGACCTGGGATCGAGTCCCACGTCGGGCTCCCTGCATGGAGCCCGCTTCTCCCTCTGCCTGTGTCTCTGCCTCTCCTCTCTCTCTCTCTGTATCTCTCATGAATAAATAAATAAAATCTTTTTAAAATTTTTTTAGAAAAATAAAATGGTTTAATCTGGGACACCTGGGTGGCTCAGCGGTTGAGCATCTGCCTTCAACTCAGGGCGTGATCCCAGAGGTCCCGGGATCCCGCATGGGGCTCCCTGTGGGGAGCCTGCTTCTCCCTCTGCCTATGTTTCTGCCTCTCTCTCTCTTCATCTCTCATGAATAAATAAACAAAATCTTAAAAATACAATAAAATGCTTTAATTTCTCACCTTCTTAAGTAACAATCAGGGTTGCATATCATGTTATAGAAATTGAACAGAACAGAAAGGAAATGAAGAACAGAAAAGATGATCACCAGCAGGTCAGCCTCACAATCCTCATTACCTTCAATAAGTGAGGAGTAACTAACAACAATACCCTTATTTCAATAGTGTGTCAGCATGTAAGTCTTGAAACTAGACCTCTATCTTGACTAGATCTCTGTTTTGCTACCCTAAAAACTCAAATGACATAATTTTCTTTTTTTTTTCTTCATAATTTTCTTTAGTACATTTAATGTCTCTAATCTAGCTATATTTGTTCTCACTGTACATATCCTAAGAACACTGCTGAGGATGATTTCCATAATTATCATTGCCCCATCAGGGATAGTGATGACATTTCTTGTTTCAAGGTCATTTTACCAAATGTGTATGACTTTCTAGTCTTATACTTACCTTAAGTGAGAGGGCTAAAAGAATAATGGCAAAGTAATCATTAGTATGACTTCTCAACATAAAACAAATATTAGAAATGTATTAAAGGACTTCATGCAAGCAGGTGTCCATCCTTCTGAGGTTTAAAGAATATATCCGGAACATGAAAAACATACCCTATTATCTGCTTTCAAAATTCAAATTTTTCTAAGTTGGATTTTCATAAAGGTAAACATGTATCATTCTACATTCTCTCTTAATATGATATTCAAGAGGCTCATTCAGGATAGTAAGCTGACTCAGAATTTATCTAACTTCAGAAAAATAATCAACACAACAGGAAAAGACTCTTTATTATAAAGAGATCTTAAAAGAATGATTACTATTGTTTTCCTATTTTATTTTATTTTACTTACTTTATTTTTTAAGTAGGCACCATGCCCAACATGGGGCTTGAACTCACAACCCAGAGATCAAGAGTTGGATGTTCTACTGACTGAGCCAGCCAGGTGCCTTTGCTTTTTTTTTTTTTTTTTTTTAATGCTAAGGGTCAAAATACAAATAGAGCAAAACAAACAAACAAAAGGCCATGGCGGCAATAAATCTGTATCACATGGAGACATTTATAATTACTTTATTTATATTAAATATTTCAAAGAAATTAAGAATCTAACCTAGACTCTAGGGTCTTACCTGTTTTTAACAATCAGCTAGTAGTCAAATTATACTTTTCTTCAACTACTGTTTTTTGAAAAATTAAGTCAATCAGAGAAATTTAGGTAAAGATAAAGCTAAGTTTTCTGGCAGAAATGGTATATATTGTTTTCCTGGTAAATAGATATCTTCTTTTATTTTCTAAAAACTGTAAGAACAGCCATTGGTGTTTTTTTCTTTTTTAATGATATTTCCAAATACAATACTTGTTTTGTAATGCTGAATCTTCTAAGCAGACTCCCTAGCATTAAGCTAACAAAATGTGAATTTTAAGAATATAACATAACACTGTTTTCTTAGAAGTATTAGGAAGTCTTTTCCTTATTTTTATTCTAATTTTGAACTTGTAGCATAACAGTAATATTTAAAATCTCGTACGATTACATTTTCTAAAAAGAATTTTAATTGAGACACTTAAAGGAGACACTTACTGGTTGTTCTGGTAAGTCTTGCTCTTCTTCCATGAGGACCAGTATTCCTTTCTATCGTTTATGTGGCTGGATTGTGTCTGTCACAGCAGTCTTCACTGTCTGTTTAAAAAAAAGGGATGGGGGATTCAAAGCTTTATGTACTCTTAAAGCATTATCATTGAGGCCATCAGAGAATAATTTTTTAAAACTTTTTGTTACTCCAATCTTTCTACGTGAATCCCAATCTCAAAATCTCAAACCTGCACGTGGCTTTTCAAAATTGACATGCTGCACCAAGTCAAGATAGGTGTACACAATGACCTTTATACTACCTTGTAAAAGCCAACACGTGGAACTCCTTCTGCTGTACTTAAAACATAGTTACTATAGTGCCTAATGCACTAAACATTTTATAATGACAGCCACGTGCAGATAACTAAAACATGATTTTTAGGATTATTGTTACATTAAAAAATGATAAAAACTAGCATAGCAAGTCAATAAGTTATGATAACATCTAACCTGCTTGAATGTGGAACATTTACATAACTGTTAACACAGACACTTTAAATAGGACAAATTGGAATAGCAATTGAATACTTTCACAACCATCTATCTGTATATATGTAATTAATTTAAAGGAAAATTCTTCTGGATTTATTTTAATAATGCAAATAAATAAGTAAAGCAAAACCTTGAATTTTAGAATTAAGGAAAAATCATGTAAAACTAAGACCCAATTTTATTCTGAAATAACAAGCTCCATTAAATATACTACCTAGTCAATTTAAGGGAGGGAGAGAGCGAGCACGTGCATGTACACACTAGCAGGGGAGAGGAACAGAGGGAGAGGGAAAAGCAGACTCTCTGGGCTCAATCCCAGGACCCCAAGATCATGACCTGAGCCGAAGGCAGACAGTTAAACAATTGAGCCACACAGGCAGCCCGCTACCTAGTCAATTTTTAAGCAAACTCTTTACCTTCTCAGACCCTATTCTTCCTTTCCTGATTTTCAAACTAAAAAGAAAAAAAGAGGACTCAAAGCCGCACATTTACAAGTAATAACATCTTATGGTGGCCTGCTGGCAAGAAAGAGACAGGTAGAGATATTAGCAAACTAAATACATTATAAAAATAAAACTCCATTTCTATGTAACACAAATGAAACCGACACTTCTCCAAAACAGACATGATAGCTTACGCCTTTAATGAAGGTCACACCTGTTTTCACTTCTACCAACCACTGTAATTAAACATATTAAAGCTAAGTATAGAACCTTATTGCTAAAATAATGAAAAGAGAAAAAAAACATGTAAAGGTAAATAAAAACTTCAGTTGTGCCAATATACCCCCCCTTCTACTGCTCTATATTGATGCAATACAAAACACTATTTTAGAGCCACACTCCAGAATGGGAAAAAGAGGGAACACACAAGTGATCAGATGCAAAATTGTCTAACTCCACCACAGCTTTACTCCCTTCTCTGACCTAGATGTCAAAGAAAAAGTTTAAAGGTCAGAAGCACTTGATGATCAATACTCACGTGTAGCTCATACATAGAGCCTCAAAAGCCAAGTTCTCCAACTACATGACGCAGGTAATTGGTGCTGCAGAATTACAGGGCGCAGTAACTAAAGCCCACAGGAGCTATCTTGCCTGAACTTGTTTTGCTCTCCTCAGAAGAGCATAATCAATGTGACGTGAAACGGATTCACAATTGTGAAAGATGAAACATTTTATGTTTTACCAGCTTATATCTATTTTAGTTTTAAATTGAAATGTCTTTATGTTATGGGATTTTAATATCGTCTAAATGTACATAAGGTACACATAAAATTTCATCTGAAAAGAAGGAACAAAATAGGGCCAAATTATGAGGGAAGTGTAATACCTTTAATAGCTCATTTGTTGGATTTTTGTATGACCATTTCTTAGCTAAACAAAAAAGTGATAATATTCCATATTTTACTTAATTGAGGGACATATGTAATAACTGCAATCTGTAGATTTTCAGCACGGCAGAGGGTAGGGATATTCCTTCTTATGGGGGAAGGGTTATAAAATCTGCCTCCAGGCAAGAAGGTAAGAAAAATTGTTTTAAAAAAAGGATACTCAGTAACATGTGCTTTAAGTTTAAAACACAGGAACTAATTGATTTAAGAAATATAAACATTTAAGAAGAATTGTTTTTTAATCGATCAAAGGGATCACAGATTTTGTAAGGTAAATACTACTCTTAATTGTGGGGAAATAAATTCTTAAGCCATATAAAACTAAATATTAAAATCTTGAATTTTGTTTTTTAGAAATATGGCAATATTATAGTGATTTTATAATGAAAATGAACAATTTCTCTATTTTTCCTAAGACAAATTCTATGGTAAGTTGAAGAAAACTTTAAGGGAAAAAATTAGAAGACATTTTTTTCTACCTCTCCTATTTCTCCTTTGAAAATAAGCACTGGTTGTTGCTTCCATCTTAAAAGTCACCTTATTTTCTCAGCTTTTCAATTTAGGGGAAGAAAAGGGGCACAATTTCTATGGTTAGGAAAAAACTTTTAAAAATCAAGTAGCTGTGGCCCCCCACGCGGCCCTGGTGTGGTGTGGGGCGGGGAAGGTGGGAACCCCCTGGGCGCCTGTGGGGTTGTAAAAAATTAAATAAATAAAATAAATAAAAATCAAGTAGCTGATCAATGATCACCAATAATTTTGATCATTTAAAACAAACAAAAGCAATCTTAAAAGGAAAGCACATAATTTATTACAGAATCTTCTGGGATTCTATTGGCAACATGTAAAATGCATAAAGTTGCAAGCATACATTCTGGTACATTTGTGTATATAATATGTTAATAACTATAAATTATGTATTTCCATCACAATATTCATCTAAGTACTACTTTCTGTTAATACAGTAGTTTTCCTTCCTTCCGATAATTTATAATTTGAATAACCTGAAATATAAGGACATACTAAATACAAGAATACAAGTACTTGTCACATTCCTCGAACTTCTCAATGAGCTAAAACTTTAATATTAAGATCTGACACCATTTTCTGTAAGTGGCACATGCTTACAATCAAGTCACATTTACTAGCAACCAAATGGAAGTGCTGTATAATATAGACACAGTACTATAATAATTGATAATAAAAAAAGTACAGAATTACTATACAAATCTTAGTATTCTCATTTCCATGTTCTAGAGTTTAATCTAATTGTGGGTTTTTGTAAACCATTAATCTAACATGACATTATTCTACACTAAACGAAATTCATCTTCTAAAATATCCAAAAATACACAGACTTGACATAGAAGTAGAAAATGGATTCTTATTGGAACTTAAATGAATACAGTTACTTACAATTTAGTCAAACAGCCAGTGAAATTATGAAACAAGGTGTGAGTTAATCTTTTAAGTGCCTTTCAGCATTTGGATAGTAATGTCTTCTCACAACTTTCTAGTTTCAATTCTTATTGTTGATTTCTAAATACACCTTTTTAATCACAAGAGTTTGTCAGTATCTAAATGCCTTTATGGGCAGAAATTGGGAAAATCTACAACTGAGAACAGAAATAGTATTCTGTTCCGTATCTGCAAATAGATATGGAAATAGACTTTCCGTATCTGCAACTGCTCACAATGAAAAAATAAGGAATTTTGTTTGGATTTGAAGAGATCACATAATTTTAAATACTGTGATTTCACATGTTCATAAATAAAGCAGGATACTTTTATAATATGGCAGCCATAATTTTTATTTTTAATCTTTAGAAATCAGAAGGGAAATAACTAGTAAATATTTTATTTCAATATTCTAATTAGATTTCTACCTCATAATTTCTGTTTTGTATCAAGTTGAATATACTATTCATCCTGTAATTGTAAATGGCTACATGCAAAAATCTAGGTTACTGCATTATTATAGCTCTTACGTATAGGAAGGGGAGAAAATATATATATTCTAAACACACGTATAAAGAACAAAGATCAAATCATAATGAAAATAAACACTACTCTTAATTATAACATCAAGAGAAGTGTCTAAATAGGGCACAACATTCTGATCCTAGAAGGGGAACTTGCATGTGGCAAAGTGTGCACAGATTAACTGAATATCTTTGATACAGTTCTAAAGAGTATCTCTAAAGAGAAAACAGGTAGATCATAAATTTAACCACTGACCATGCCGTGTTTTAGCAGTCTACTTAATATTTCTTCCAACGCCTTATATATACATATTTTTAGAACATAACAAATAAAGGCTGTAGAAGTTTCCCTGTGGAAAATTAACAGCATCCTTCCCAAAATTAAGTATGTCACAGCAATAGTTATATACAACAGTAATCTAAAGAAGTATCCAAAAAAGTGGGATATCATCATTTAAGATTATTAACATGTGTATTACTCTAGGATTTAAAAGTACATAATCAGCAAATATCTACCACGGTATCCTCAAATACGTGTATGCCTTGAAGAATGAAAACAATAAGCAAAATACCATCTTCTAGTGGCTTTAAGATGACTGCTTCAGGTATTGTTATTTTCAACAATAACTGATCTATTTTAAAGGAGATCTATAAATGAATTCAGAAACTAGTGCTCTAATACCCAGAGTATCAAACATAAAACTTAAAGATATCTCTTAAAAACAAACTCTAATTTATAAACTAAGGGGCCTTAATAAGGCAAAATCAGAAAAAGTGTCAGGAAAAACGGTTTCAAAACGTAAAGAAACATTTCTATGATCTCTTGCAGAACACTGCTTATTTGTACTGTTAGTGGGTGTGTAGAAAACTGGGCTTCATAATCTATAGAATGTATACATTAGTTTCAAACAAGAAGTGAACAAAGGTTTATTCCATACCTACAAATGTCTTACTGAAATTAGGCAAAAATAACAATGAATATCTTGGAGGAGAGGAGAATTATTAAGAGAATTAAGGAAGACGTATGCCATACCAGCCTTTAAAATCAGTTACAAAAAAAAAAAAAAAAAAAAAATTCAGTTACAGTGGGAAGGATGAAACAGGAATAATTTACCAAGCATGTAAAATACACCACATATTTTTACATTTATTGTCTTACCTAGTCTTATCTCCACAACTATCCTAAGACACAGGTGTTATCCTCATACTATGGAAAGGGCAACTGGGACTCAAGAAATTGAAACAATTTGCCTGAGAATAACAGCAATAATGTCTCAGGTTAAGGTAGAAATATACCAAATAAAGAGACTAAAGAATGGTGGTGATGGCTGCACAACACTGTGAATGTACTTAATGTCACTGAATGGATATTTAAAGTGGTTAAAATAGTTAATTCTGTTATGTATATTTACCACAATGAAAAAATACAAAAGACCTACGAAACAAGAAATACCAAATGATCAAATCCAAAAAGTGCTTATAAACTAGAACTTAAATAAAAACTTGAAACAAAACAAAAACAAAAAAAGTGCTTCTAAGTAGAGAAAATCAATACTTAAAAAGTACTGCCAGAGCATGCAACTATCAGTCTTCCATCTTCAGGTTTTGAGTTTGAGCCCCACGCTGGACATAGAGATTACTTAAAAAAAAAAAAAAAAAAAAAAAAAATACTGCCAGAAAAACAATATCAATATGGAGAAAAGCATGACTAATTCTAAATAAATTAAAAACTAGGCATTCAAGAAATTTTGGAGAAAACGGATTAGCATATTTTTCTCATCTGTGGAAACGATAAAAATTGCATGCAATAGAAGAAAACATAAGCAATGAATTAATAGACCCAATTATATAAAATATACTTTCATGCAATGAGGAATAATATATCTAATACTAAAAGAGTGTAACAAATGGAAGCAAGACCTGCAATAATTATAATAAACCTAATGTCTGCAATATAAATCCACCCAATTCTATATTACTGATCACTTATAATGTGGCAAACCGTAACTAATACTTATATCCATCAAAGGATACAAACAGTTTAAGTAACCACCAAGATCAAATCAGCACTTGGGAAAAAAGATTCTCACTACTAATTGAAAAAACTTTAATAATTTCAAGAGACTACTTCATTCCTATGAAAATACCAAAAATAAAACTAAACAAAATCAAGTGTTATCTGAGCTATAAGAAGATAAGAAATGTTCAGGCACTGGGACACGTTGGGTGGCTCAGCAGTTGAGCATCTGGCTTTGGCTCAGGGTGTGATCCTGGGGTCCTGCATCGGGCTCCCTGCGAAGAGCCGGTTTCTCCCTCTGCCTATGTCTCTGCCTCTCTATGTCTCTCATGAATAAATAAATAAAATCTAAAAAAAAAAAAAAAAATGAGAGAGAGACAAATGTTCAGGCACAGCTGTAAAATCATGTTATCTTCAGACTGTTTTCTGGTTAGAGTATAAAACAGGTCATAAAATTGCCCATGGCCTGATTAATTTTCTAATTTTTTCCCCCAAAATTAGATAGAAGGGTAAAAAGCTAACTCTAATTCAAGAAACAGTAAGTTTGTTCAGAGAAATTAAAAATTGGAAACAATCAGCATGTGGAGAATGGCTTACCTAGGCTGTAATTCTATAACATTCTATATTAAAATAGAAACTGTAGGGGTGCCTGGGTGGGTTAAGGTAGAAATATACCAAATAAAGAGACTAGAGAATGGTGGTGATGGCTGCACAACACTGTGAATGTATTTAATGTCACTGAATGGTATATTTAAAGTGGTTCTAATTTTTTTCAGTTAAGCCTCTGCGCGCAGCTCAGGTCAGGTCCAACTCGGGTTCCCTGCTCAGCAAGGAGTCTGCTTCTCCCTCTCCCTCTGCCCCTCCCCACTGCTCATGTGCTCACATTCTCTCAAATAAATAAAATCTTAAAAAAAAATAAAATGGGAACTATAACCTATTTCAATAAGCTCATTTAAAAAGGTGAAAGAAAAGATTTTACATTAATTATGAAACTTAATATAATTTGTTAAGAGTCAAAAGCAGATCCAAAGGGATACAATGTTAGATGTCTCAAGGTTTGTACAGTAAAATGTTTACACACATTATTTTACAAATGCTCCTAAAAAAGTGTTCAAGACATTAAGCTAAAATTGGACATAAATTCTCCATTCTTGCCCCACCCTTTTTCCTCAGGAAAAAACTTCAACTTTGAGAGAAAAGCAACTTAAATTGTATTGATTCTCCCTTACCCCAAATCTTAAAGAAGTTCAAGACAACACTACAGGCAGAAAGACTTGTTAATTTTCTTGTTCCGTTATCTCTTTCATAAGCAAAAAGTCTAGTTAGACCCTGCACACAAACCTAGGGTTGTTTCATTTTACAGTTCTATACAAAAGCACTGAACTTCCACTAAAGAATTTGATATCAGAAGATATTTCACATTTGATTTTACCCTATTAGACAGAAATTATGAATGCAAGAAAATATATAACATAAAATGCTATACAAGGAATATAGATTTTAGGGTTGTAAACTAAAATCAAAAAGGTGAAGACACTGCCTCATGAAGCCTCTTAAGTAGCAGAACCAGTAGTAGAACCCAAGACTATAAATTCCCTCATCTGAAGCTTTTTTTCCCCTTTCAGGTAGAATTGAATATAGGATTTCCCTTTTGAAAACTACATTCCTAATATTAGCATAGGCTATTTATTCCTTTTCCTACACTAAATCTCTTAACTATTCTATTACTTTGACTTCGTGGCATTATAGCATAATTTTTAAATGTTTTAAATTTATAAATTCAATACATTTTCAATATGTTAACTGGCATCTTAAGGACCGCCTCAAAATCTTAAAACCAGATTTTTTTTTTTTTTTTTAAGATTTTATTTATTCATGAGAGACACACAGAGAGAGGCAGAGACACAGGCAGAGGGAGAGGCAGGTTCCCTGTGGGGGACCCAGGTGCCCCTACCAGATTCTTTTCTAATGTTACTTTTTCTTTTTTTTAAGATTTTATTTAGGGGATCCCTGGGTGGCTCAGCGGTTTGGCGCCTGCCTTCGGCCGGGGGCATGATCCTGAAGACCCGGGATCAAGTCTCACGTCGGGCTCCCTACACGGAGCCTGCTTCTTCCTCTCCCTGCCTCTCTCTGTGTGTGTGTCTCTCATGAATAAATAAATAAAATCTTAAAAAAAAAAGATTTTATTTATTCATGAGAGACACAGAGGCAGAGACACAGGCAGAGGGAGAAGCAGGCTCCACGCAGGGAGTCTGACGCGGACCTCGATCCCGGGCCACCGGGATCACGCACTGGGATGAAGGCAGGCACCAAACTGCTGAGCCACCCAGGGATCCCTCTAATGCTACTTTTTAACTTCTTGTGAAGTCTAGCAAAAATAACAATTGGTCTTTACAACATGTCTTTAATTTACAATGTACAGATGGATTTACTGTTAACGAAACAGGTCGTTTTAATTACAAGGTATATGAAAATAAATTCCTTTACTATTTCTACTCAAAGATAAGCATCACGATTTTAGAAAATTAAAATACCTATTAACCTACTAAAACCTCAGTGTTGTTAGTGAAAGTTCCATGTTTCACAATTAATGATTAAGAATTCTTCAAATGGAAAAAAAAATTCTTCAAATGGGACACCTGGGTGGCTTAGTGGTTGAGAATCTGACTGCCTTCGGCTCAGGGCATGATCCTGGGGTCCTGGGATCCAATCGCACATTGGGCTTCCTGCATGCTTCTCCCTCTGCCTGTGTCTCTCATGAATAAATAAAATCTTAAAAAAAAAAAAAAAGAATTCTTCAAAACTCCTCTAAACCTCTACTATGGTCTGTAAGTCTGACAGTTTATAATTCTGTTAATACCACTGTTGTATACTCACTTGTTACCAATTCAAATTCATGTTTTCAAAGCTTGTTTTGGACAAAGTTGTGGTATGAGCTTGTTTTGAATAGCTTGCTTTGATGGAATTGTTTTTGAAGATATTAGGATTTTCTTATCGAACTTTTGCACCTTGAGTGGAGAGGACCATGAAGTCCCCGATACCATGGTAAGAGCAGTGGTGTCCATCAAGTGATGAACTTAAAAGTTCAACTTTAAAAACCAAGAGGTCTGACCACCAACTCGACAGCGTTCGGTCTGGGCAAGGCTATTCTTTGCCGATCTACACAGCCCTCTGAAATCTTGAGAAGCTTGCTCCTGCTATGGCCAGACTACCTGTGGTCGGCAGTGGCAATAAATCATGTAGCAGTCTCAGGAGTAGAAGGGGCATCTGTTCTGGCCTTGGTGAAGCTACTCCTCACAGGCAGTGGCTCTTGGAGTAAAAAACCTGTGGAGCAGCCCACCTTGCCCGTCAACACCACTATTAATTACTGTCTGTGAGCAATGTGCCCCGGCAGCAAGGGACCTACGCCAGCAGTTGACACTCAGCTTTTAGTTGCAATGACTGACTCCACCAAGACCAGCTTGTTGAAAGGTATACCTCAACTAAATTTGGATTTTATTTCTTTCATCTCCCTTTACCTGAAACAATAGGGTAATTAATTTATCATTAGTTTGCAATATCATTGGTTTATTGGCTTATTACAAGACATTATCCTTTATGCCATTGGTTTGTAAGATATTAATATTATAAATTCTAATTCCCATAAACGTGTGTTAAATAAATTATTAGCAAAGACAATCTCTGTCTCGGAGCATAATTTGCCCCAAACAAAACAACTACTAGTTTTCCTTGGGGTTGATTCCTGTGGAATTTGATACTAAATTCCACAGTGGCAGAGACCACTTTCTTCTTTTTAGTATCTGACAGCACATTGTGGGCATTCAATAAATATTCAACCAAGTACAATTTCTAGGCTCTTGATTCCTCTAAACATTTACTTAAAAGCAGTTCACTAAGAAACTTCAATACATTTAGAGGCACAGAACATTCAAATCTTCACGTTTCCCATTTCTCACCAGGGATGTCTAAATCACAACTTTAGTTCCTTACAAAGTTTTGTTAACTGACTTCAGGAATATCACTTTGAAGTCCGTGTTAACTGAAAGGTTCCGTTCAAGTAAAAGCAAGGAATGATATACTTTATATCACATCCATAACAAAGAATTTCAGCACAGGTACTACTTATATAGCAATCAGGAGCCCTCGGGTTTCTCTCCATTAATAGACTAAAGTTAGAAAAAGAAAAATGGGGGGGGGGAGCACAGAGAAAGAGGAAAAAGAATCCCCTTTCCCAAACACACATATACACATAAAAAAGATTTCTGATGAATGATAGGTCCACACTTTAATCCCCAGAACCAACAAATGCCATCTTATTTGGAAAAAAGTCTTTGCAGATGTAATTAAGGATTTTTAGATGAGATTATCCTGGATTATCTGGATAGGTCAAAAATACTATCTCCAGTGTTCTTGTTAAAGGTGAAAATGAGTAAGAGAAACCTCATTTGAAATGGAGTTCAAAGGCCATGAAGGGGGTGCTCTCAAGCCCTACCAACTTGTCAACTGCAGACCCCGAAGGAAGAAACATACCTTGCGTCTTCCAACAGAAGAATCCTACTTTATTACAACAGTGGCAAAAGGTAAGATATCCTCCTAGCTAGGCAATAGCCCAGTCAATGAGAAACCATCACCACCCTGAACTCTCCTCCAATGGACTTCTGCTCAAAACAGCTCCTCCATACTTCCTCCTTTTTCCCTATAAAGGAGAGATATAACTTGCTTTGGTGCACTTCACTTTATTGCACTTCCCAAATACTCTGATTTTTGGAAATTGAAGGTTTGTGACAATCCTGTGTTGAGCAAGTCTATTGGCACTATTTTCCCAACAGAATTTGCTCACTTTGTCTATGTACCACATTTTAAAAATCTTGCAATATTTCAAGCTTTTTCAATATTATTATGTTTGTTGTAGTGATCTGCAATCAGTGACCTCTGATGTTACTACTATAATTGTTTTCAGGTGCCATGAACTGTGCCCATACAAGATCATGACCCTAATCGATAAATGTTGTGTGTTCTGACTGCTCCACTGACCAGCCATTCCCCCATCTCTCTCCCTTTCCTCAGCCTCCCTAGTCCCTGAGACACAACAATACTGAAATTAGGTCAATGACTAATCCTACAATGGTCTCTAAATGTTCAAGTGAAAGGAGGAGTCACACATCTCTCGCTTAACTTTTTTTTAGTGTAACCTGTTTATTGAATTAGCTGACTTGATAGGGTGCCTTCTCATCAGGTCTCCTCTTTCTCTTTTAAAAAAAATTTTGAGGATATTTGGCAATGTTACCTTAGTTTCAGATATACAACACAGTGATTCAAGATCTCTATAAGTTACATTATGCTCACCACAAGTGTAACTACCATGCGTCACTACACAAAACTATTACAGTATCATTAACTATATTTCCTATGCTGTGCCTTTTATTCCCATGACTTACTCTTTCTATAACTGAAAGCCTGTATCTTCCATTCCCCTTCACCCGTTTTATCCCTCCCTCTGGCAACCATCACTTTGTTCTCTGTATTTGTAAGTCTGATTCTGCTTCTTGTTGTTTATTTATTTGTTTTTTTAGATTCCACATATAAGTGAAACCATATGCTATTTTTCTTTCTCAGTCTGACTTATTTCACTAGCATAATACCTTCTAGGTCCACCCATGTTGTAAATGTTGTAAATGTCCTTTTTCTGCATATCTCACTTTAAATGAAAAGCTAGGGGCAGCCCCAGTGGCACAGCGGTTTAGCGCCGCCTGCAGCCCGGGGTGTGATCCTGGAGACCCGGGATCGAGTCCTGCGTCGGGCTTCCTGCATGGAGCCTGCTTCTCCCTCTGCCTGTGTCTCTGCCTCTCTCTCTCTGTGTGTCTCTATGAATAAATAAATAAAATCTTAAAAAAAAAAATAAAAATAAAAAAATAAATGAAAAGCTAGAAATGATTCAACTTAGTGAGGAAGGCATATCAAAAGCTAAGGCAGACTAAAAGCCAGGCCTCTTGTGCCAAACAGTCAAATTGTAAATGCAAAGAAAAAGTTCTTGAAGGAAATTAAGTTTCCTTTTAATTTTCAGAGTAAAATTTCAGGGAAATTTTACACACTTTTCAGAGTGTAGTGAATACATGAGTGGTAAGAAAGCAAAATGGTTTCATTGTTAATATGGAGAGATTTTGAATGATCTGGATAGAAGATCAAACCTGCCAAAATATTCCCTTAAGCCAAAGCCTAAGCCAGGGCAAGGCCCTAACTCTCTTCAATTCTATGAAGGTAAGAGAGGGGAGGAAGCTGCAGAAGAAAAATCTGAAGCTAGGTGAGGTGGATTCATGAGATTTAAGGAAAGAAAGCCATCTCTACTTCATAGAAATGCATAGTGAAGCAGCAAATGCTGATGTAGAAGCTGCAGCAAGTTATCCAGAAGATCTAGCTCAGATTAATTGATGAAGATTGCTACACTAAACAACAGATTTTCTTTTTTTTTTTTTTTTTAAGATTTTATTTTATTTACTTATGAAAGATACAGAGCTAGCGAGAGAGAGGCCCAGGTCTCCAGGATCAGGCCCTAGGCTGTAGGCAGCGCTAAACCGCTGCGCCACCGCCACCGGGGCTGCCCCAAACAACAGATTTTCAATGTAGATGAAATGGCATTAAATTGGAAAGAAGATGCCATCCAGGACATTCATAGCTAAAGAGAAGAAATCAACACTTGGCCTCAAAGCTTCAAAGGACAGGCTGACTCTCTTGTTAGGAGTTAATGTAGCTGGTGACTTTAAAATGAAGCCAAAGCTCATTTACCATTTCAGAGATCCTAGAGCCCTTAAGAACTATGCTAAATCTACTTGTCTGCACTCTGTAAATGTGACATCAAAGCCTAGACAACAGCACATCAGTTTACAACATGGTTTTCTGAGTACTTTTTTTTTTTTTTTTTTTTTTTAGAGAGAGAGAGAGGCAGAGACAGAAGCAGGCTCCATGCAGGGAGCCCGACGTGGGACTCGATCCTGGGTCTCCAGGATCGCGCCCTGGGCCAAAGGCAGGCGCTAAACCGCTGCGCCACCCAGGGATCCCCTGAGTACTTTTTTTTAAAAAAAGATTTTATTTATTTTAGAGACAGAGTGAACATGCCTGCATAAATGGGGGGGAGGGGCAGAGAGAGAGGGACAAGCCCTCTGTGTTGAGTGTGCAGCAGAGTTCAGGCTCCATCTCACGACCCGACCCTGAGAGGTCATGACCTGAACCGAAATCAACTGAGCCACCCAGGTGCCTCAGTTTTCTGAGTATTTTAAGCCTACTGCTGAGAACTACTGCACAGAAAAAAATATATTCCTTTCAAAATATTACTGCTCATTGACAATCTACCTCATGACCCAAGGGCTCTGATGCAGATATACAATGAGATTAATATTGTTTTCAAGCCTAGAATATATTATTCCAAAACTAAAATTATACCAAAATAATTACTCCAAAATAAAAAGTTTATCTTTTAAAAAGGGAGTATCATTACACACTAGCATGGCTGAAATGAACAAAGGAAAACTGACCATATCAAGTGTTCACAAGGAAGTAAAGCAACAAGAACTCTCATGCATTGTTAGTATGAATGTAAAAAGTACAATATAGCCATTGTGGAGAAGTTTGATAGTTTCTCAGAAAGCTAAACATCCACTTACCAGATGAACCAGCAATCCTACTCTGAAGTATCCACCTAAATGAAAATTTATGTTCACCTGAAAACCCGCACATGAATGCCTATAGTGGCTTTGCTCATATATACAATGAGAACTGGAAACAAATGTCTTTCAAACCAGTGAATGAATAAACTGTTGTACATTTATAGAATGGAACACTATGCAGCAATTCATGGAACTCAGATGAATTTCCAATACATTATGCTAAGTGGAAGAAGCCACACTCAAGAATCTACATATTGTATAATTCCACTCATATGACATTTTTCATGTAAGGACAGAAAAGAGATCAGTGGGTGCCAGGTGCTAGGGATGGGGAAAGGACTGGCTACACAGAGTTACAAGGGAACTTATCGGCATAATTGGAACGGTTTTCTATCTCAATTATATTGGTCGTTACATGATTATATGCATTTGTAAAACTCAAGAGAACTTAGTATGATGACTTTATTATATGTGTGAATTATACCTCAAAAATTATATAGGATCTGTTTAAATGTTTAGAAAAAAATTAATTGTATATGAAGTTGAATAAAATTCTGATTGTGAGCACCTAGGATCGAGCCCCACATTGGGCTTCCTGCTCAGTAGGGAGTCTGCTTCTCCCTCTCCTCCTCCCCCTGCTCATGCTCTCTTGCTTTCTATCAAATAAATAAAATCTTTTTAAAAAAATCTTAAAAAATAAAATAATAAAAATCTACATCTTTTGTTTAAAAAATTCTATAGCTGTAATATATACAAATAAAATTATAAACATAGATCAATGGTTTATGAATACAGAGATTGAAATGTTGGTTAATAAAATTATAAATAGGGCAGCCCCGGTGGCGCAGCGGTTTAGCGCTGCCTGCGGCCCAGTGCGTGATCCTGGGGACCCTGGATCGAGTCCCACATCGGGCTCTCTGTATGGTGCCTGCTTCTCCCTCTGCCTGTGTCTTTGCCTCTCTCTCTCTCTGACTCTATGAATAAATAAATAAAATCTTAAAAGTAAAATAAAATTATAAACAGTTGGATCAAAAATTCACAAGTACAGAGACTGAAATGGTGGTATTACTTGATATTATCTTAGAGGAGTTTTCCATCACATAGAGGACTTAAATAAGGTCAAATTGTATAAATTTTTTATGTTAAATGGAGCTACCTTCAAACAGATATCCCTACCTAAACTGGAGTGGTAGAAGAATTCTAACCCTATGCTAAGCCATTAAAGGTAGATCTATACAATACAATTAGAACCAATTACACCTAACTAGAAACAGATAAATTACACCTAAAATAGAAACATATGTACTCAAAGACAAAAACAAAGAGTAAGGGGTACTTAAGAGACAGGCAATGAACCAAAGATCTCTGCAAAATACATAGACATTTATCAAGCCAGAAGAATTACTCTACAGAAAATACTTCGCAAACCCAATGATATACCATGAAAACATGTATCTGGAAAAAATAAATAAATTTTAAAAACAAAAAAAAAAAGAAAAGAAAAAGAAAATCCTTTAGTTGGAAGTCTTAAAAAAAGTCGCATAAAATCCGTATCTTTTCATCATTTACCGGAGTGTCATTATGGATGTTAACATTGAACAGCACTGTTTTCTTTTAAAAAAAGATATTTAAGGGGCTTAGAGGCATAATACCAAAAAGGTTGCAAAAAATCATTAAGCAAGTTTGCTTTATAAGACAGATGGTTCTGGGCAGCCCCAGTGGCGCAGTGGTTTAGCGCGGCCTGCAGCCCAGAGTGTGCTCCTGGAGACCTGGGATCGAGTCCCACATACGGCTTCCTGCATGGAGCCTGCTTCTCCCTCTTGCCTATGTCTCTGCCTCTCTCTCTCTCTCTCTCTCTCTGAATGAATGAATGAATAAATAAATCTTAAAAAAAAAAAAAAAAGACAGATGGTTCTTAGAAGTTTGTGATCAAGTTTTTATAAAATCAGTCATTCCAAATACACTACAGGAGCTTGCTTAATTTAACCGGCAAATTAATACAAGGGAAAGAGATGGGATTCAGAGTCAAAAAGGTTTATTTACTCTGTTAACTACTAGCTGTAAGACCTGGACAAGTCACTCTTATCTCTCTTGTAAATATAGATTCATTTTAAAATTCAATGAATACTTAGAAAAAGAGTCTAGTAAAATCCATGTGTCTAACACAAATATAGGTACCCCCAAATTGTTAGTCCCCTTTGCATTCATAAGTGTCTTGCTATGCACTGAGAGGGGAAGACTAAATAAGGTAGGACCGTATCCACAGGTTATTTAGTCCAGTGGATTTCTTAGGTATGAAACCACTGCAAACCCACAAAAAAAAAAAAAAAAAAAAAAAAAGAGAAATCGGACTTCATCAAAATTTAAAACTCCAATTCTTTAATTTGTATTCTGGTTTCTATACCACTATAAAATGTTTCCTATGGAAATTAAGAGTTAATTTTTTCACTAATGTTTTCTCAGTCCACATCTGTGTATGTCCTATCAGTGCTTATCGTAAATGTAGTCTCCTTAGACTTTACCAACGCCCCACCCACTCACCTATGGCAACTACCAGTTTATTCTCTGTATTTAAGAGTGGTTTTTTTGGTCTCTTTTTCTTTGTTCATTTGTTTTGTGTGATACGAGTGAGATCTTATGGTATTTATCTTTCTCTGACTTACTTCACTTAGTATCATATACCCTTTAGGTCCACCCATGTTGGTGCAAATGGCAAGATCTTTTATTTTTTTTATGGCTGAATAGCAGTATTCTATGTGTGTATGTACCATATATTTATTCATCTGTGAATGGACACTTGGGTTGCTTCCATATCTTGGCTACTGTAAATAGTAATAAACATAGGGGTGCATATATCTTTTTGAATAATTAGTGTTTTCATTTTCTTTTCCCATTTTAAAATTTTATTTTGTATTTTATTTAAATTCAATTTGCCAACATACAGTCATCTCATTCTGTGCCTCCTTAATGCCCGTCATCCAGTTAACCCATCCCCCCTATTTTCATTTCTTTTGGGTAAATACTCAGTAGTGGAATTACTGAATCACATGGTAATTATATTTTTAATTTTGAGGAACTTCCATGCTGTTTTCCACAGTGGCTATACCAATTTGCATTCCCACCAACTGTACACAAGGGTTCCTTTTTCTCCACATCCTCACCAACATTTGTTATTTTGTGTGTACTTTGGAAAAATGTCTACTCTGACTTAAAAATCAGAAGACTGCTTATTTAGTGTTGAGTTATATATGTTCTCTATATATTTTGGATATTAACCTCTTATCAAATGTGTCATTTGCAAATATCTGCTCCCATTCAGTAGATTGCCTTTTTATTTTGTTGACAGTTTCCCTCTCCATGCCAAAGCCTTTGATTTGGATATACTAAGTGTACTTCTGCAGGATCTGATGATGCTGACTGGCCCCTCTGTACTAGATTTCTTTGGGGATACTTGAGAATTGCCTTCTTTACACACAAGGTTAGGTACCTTTATTTTTTTATTTGATTTTTTAAAAGATTTTATTTATTTATTCATAGAGACAGAGAGAGAGAGAGAGACAGTGGCAGAGGGAGAAGCAGGCTCCATGCAGGGAGCCCGATATAGGACTCGATCCCAGGTCTCCAGATCACGCCCGACGCTGCAGGTGGAGCTAAACCGCTGCACCACTGGGGCTGCCCGGTTAGGTACCTTTAGCCCTTACAAACACACATGTATTATTTATCTGTGTATGTGTATGTGTACATATATTTCTTCTAAGTAGTTCTGCTTCTCTGATGAACCCTAACTCTGCCAATCCTGACAATTTACTAATAAGGTTGCAACCATTAATACCCACTTTGCTGTGCCTTAACCAGCACCAAGTACCATCTTTTAAATTTCTTGCCTAACTCAACAAGTAAAACATGATCTCAAATTGCAAAATAGAAAGCATGATTTTTAAGAAATAAAACTTGTCAATCTTTTTTCCCTTTGTGCTTTCTAGAATTTATGCCCTATTTAGCCTTCTCCAACTTATACATTCATACTTTTGTCTACAACTTCGATAGCTTTATTATCTACATTTACATGTATTTATCAGGAAAGGATATTAATTTGGTCAAATGTTTTTCTGGCATCCAAAATGATCATACAGTTTTTCTATCATCTATTAAAACTTGTTAATAGATGTTCTAATATTGAGCCATATATGCATTTATTTCAGAAACCAAACTCTTGGATTGTAGAATATTATTTTAATAAACTGTTAAATTCTATTTTCTAGTACTGAATTTAAGATTCTTACATTGATACTTGTAAGATTCTTCCACAGTTTATTTTGTGGTTTTCATGAAGTTTTAGAATCAACATTTTATTGGCTTCCTTAAAAAGACCATAAACTTACCTTTAAAAAACTTTTTTATTTATTCATGAGAGACATAGAGAGGCAGAGACATATGCAGAGGGAGAAGCAAGCTCCCTGTGGGGAGGAGCCTGATGTGGGTACTCATCCCAGGACCCCCAGCCTCATGCCAGAGCTAAAGGCAGACACTCAACTGCTGAGCCACCCAGGCATCCTGGGGGGCTGCTGGTTTTCAAAGTTACCATGGAATTAGAGAGAGGAGGATGGCACTTGGGCAAGTTAAACTGCTACAAAGTTTACTGTTTTTCCTGAAATGTGGCCATTTTTCTTGAATAAATACTCCCAGTTTACTGTAAGCCTATGGTTAATTTTCAGAGTTCTGAAACAGTTGATTGTGTCTGCCCAGGTTCCCATTGCTTTTATGGAAGGGAGAATTTCAGAGGTTCTCACTGTCATTACTGCTGACATCCTGCACTTTAACTGAGAAACTCCTTTAACTCAGTTTTTTTTGGTTTTTTTTTTTTTGTTTGTTTTTTGTTTTTTGGTGGGGGGGGGGAAGCTAGCCCCAGTGGAGCTAGGGGTAGGGTGATGAGAGTGATGGGTGGGGGGGGGTAAGGAGAGAATCTTTTTTTTTTTTAATTTTTTATTTATTTATGATAGAGAGAGAGAGAGAGAGAGAGGCAGAGACATAGGCAGAGGGAGAAGCAGGCTCCATGCACCGGGAGCCCGATGTGGGATTCGATCCCAGGTCTCCAGGATTGCGCCCTCCAGGATCGCAGGATTGCGTGGGCCAAAGGCAGGCGCTAAACCGCTGCACCACCCAGGGATCCCCGTGAGGAGAGAATCTTAAACACCCTCCACAGCCAGTACAGAGCAGATGTGGAGCTGGACCTCATGACTCTGGGATCATGACCTGAGCCTAAATCAAGAGTCCGACATTTAAATAACTGAGCTACCTAGGCAACCCTTAGCTCAATCTTTATGTTTATTATTTTGCTATATTTGCTTTTGAATTTTTCTCTTCAAAATTTCAATATTTACATTTATTTCATTATTTATTTCCTCTGAAATTACTAAAAAATGCTTATCTTTAAAATCTTCAGTTCATACTATTCACTATTTCCTTTAGTGTCAGCTGCATTTGATTCTTTTTTCATAACATTACTTTTCCTCAAATGATTAAATCTAGACTATTAGAGTTCATTTTTACAGTTGGGAGTTTTACTTTTTTCCCTCAGAGTAGATGAGAATTTTTGTTCATCTGTTGTATAGGTAGGTTCTAGTTATATACATTCACTTACGGTATTATGGAAGAGGGGTGAAATATACAGTTCATCAGTGTCCGCAGGTAATCTGCTTTCCGGATATGAATCCATCTCTTCTGAACATCAAATAAATTATTAGGGATATCTCTGGCCTCTTATGCCATGACTTTCACTTTGGAATAGCTATCAAAGCTTTATCCTAGGGAGAAATACCAGACTTAGCTAGTCACTTTGCATTTCATTTCCTCTACTTTTGTTATAGCAGTCTATAGTTACTTCAGACTCCTCATTCTTCTTTTTCTAATCCCAAAATTCATTCATTCATTTATAAAATATTCATTGAATGTGTACTATGTGCCCTCCATTAGCTTAGATACTGGGAATTCAGTGATAAACACAAAATCCCCAGCCTCAAGGAACTTATATTCTAATAGGAAGATGAACAAATACATAAGGTAATATAATTTTACAAAGTAATAAGTACTATGGAAAGGAACACAAAGAGACAACAACGGACTACAGGGGAGCTATTTCAGATAGGGTAATAATTTCTCTGAGGTGGTAATATTTCAGCAGAGTTCTGAATAATGAAAAGGAGAGAGTTATAAGCAGATGCAAAGGAAGAGGTTTCAGAAGAAAACAAGAATAAAAAAAGTGAAAGGATAACATCTTGGCATGTTTGAGATATAGCAAAGAGACCAGTATTAGAAAGTGAAGGAATGGTTGGAAATGAAGACTGAGAAGCAGGCAAGAGCCACATCACATACCGCCTTGTAACACATGATATGGAATTTGGGAAGGCAATGGGTGCTTCAAGCTAGAGAATGACATAATTTGTTTAATATACACTAAACTCCAAGGGGAGAATAGACCAGAGGGAAACACATGCCCTCTCCAAGCAGACTGTACAATGTGTCTTGAAAGCATTTCTCCAGGCTTTATCCAGGAGACAAACACCAGATGCTCAAAATCAAGAGTAAGGGCCGGAAACTGATTTATGCTCCAAGCACCCTTCAATTTCTTCATAATTGTTTCTTGGAGTCTGATACATTTTTGGAACTTCTACATATACTTCCAGCTGTGATTTCTTCTCCTACTCTCTATTAAATCCCATCTCATTGTTTATCTTTCAGAAATTCACCAGTCTCATCAAATGATGGCAACCTTTCTTGATATATTACCTTTCAAAAAACATCTAACATATCTAACATATTACTCAAAGTCCTTTGTACTCGAGTCCTGCTGAAGTAGACAAAAATATCTCACAACCCTGGGATCATGACCCAAGTTGAAACCAAGAGCTAGATGCTTAACTGACTGATGACTTATGTTTATTATTTTGCAAGCTGACCCACCTTAAAGCTGACCCACCTTAAAGCTCTCTTTTAAGGGAATTTAAGAAAGCCTTTTAGCTCTCACAATTCAGGCATCAACACAAATTACATTTCTGTGGGGGAAAAAATTATAACCAACAACACCTTCCCTGCAGAACTGTCTGCAGACAGACAAAAGCCATCACCACGGTGGTGAACTCCTTCCATAAATAAACAGCCAACTGACTGTGGTAAAGTTGGTGAATTCTTCTGGTTACTTTATTTGGGAAGTATGACTGACCGACATATCATGGTATTGTCAGCTGTACGAATATTTATAGTAACTACACACTTAACAGAATACTATCAGAACTTACAGAGAAATAATTTTTAAAAAATACACTTAGGCTGTACCACGTTCTTTTTTTTTTTTTTTAAAGATTTTATTTATTTATTCATGAGAGACACAGAGAGAGAGGCAGAGACACAGGCAGAGGGAGAAGCAGGCTCCATGCAGGGAGCCCGATGTGGGACTCGATCCCAGGACTCCAGGATCCCGCCCTGAGCCAAAGGCAGACACTCAACCGCTGAGCCACCCTGTACCACGTTCTTAATAAGAAAAATACTTTATCAGGAACAGATTCTCTAAGAAGAATTGTTCTTAACCTAATATTATTTCTTGGAAAATCATCCTTCAAGCTGTCTATAAAATAACCTTTAATAAAAATTAAAAAAACTTTCCCCCCACAAGCTTCTGATAAAATAGGGGGATGTGTTCTACAAGAAAAATTCCAAAACCATAGTAAAAAGTATTGCAAAGGAATGAGTTAATCTGAATTAGATTTGTCAAAGTGAGCTTAATAATAATCTAACAGTTCTACTACAATCCTTCCAACTCTTTCTGTTTTTAGTAACTTGTCAATCACAAACCTAAGAATTTATTTAATGTGCCAGATCCAGACTCCATGGAACTCAAAGCCTCCAAAATTTTCTCTTTTTTTTTTCTTTTTTTTTTTTTTTTTAGGCAGATAAAGGTTTGTTGTATTGAATAACTGATCTGATTCATGCTGAGGCCACTATGTACAGACAAGAGAGAGGGAGTTTTATTTCTTGGTCTCTTCCTCCTTGGAGAGAGTCTTGATGATTTCCTCCTTCTTGGCCTGGAGCCGCTCTTCAAGGCGCTTGCGGGCCTCCTTTGTCTTAGATCTCCGGGCCTCAGCCTGGTCAGCCAGAAGCTTCTTGCAAGCCTTGTCTGCCTTCAGCTTGTGGAAGTGTTCCATGAGATCCGCTTGTTCTGGAACATGTTACCCTTCACTTTCAGGTAGAGGCTATGATACATGTGGTGGTCAATCTTCTTAGATTCACGGTATCTTCTGAGCAGCCTGCGTAGAATTCTCATCCTCCTCATCCACGTTACCTTCTCAGGCATTCGAGCATTGGCAGTACCTTTTCTCTTACCAATGCCCATATGCCTGCCCTTCCGTCGGGCCAGAGTGTTTTTCCGGCACCGAGCTCGGGAATGGACAGTCACAGGCTTCCGGATTATCAGCCCATCTTTGATCAGTTTTCGTATCTGATGACGGGAGTCTGCATTGGCAATTTCATTGGTCTCATTGGGGTCCAACCAGACCTTCTTTTTGCCACAGTGGAGGACACTGGAGGCAAGCCTCTTCTGAAGCATGAGCATACTCATGGCTGCGGCCAGCAGCAAAAGGAAGGAACCCAAAATTTTCTTTATCCTTCTTTGATCTGTGAGGTTAACATTTCTAAGAGAATCGCAATTTTTTTCTATAGGTGCTATGGCCTGATACATGGTTTAATTCCAGTATGAATATCCTATGTGGGACCCAGGAAATTTAACAAAAATCCCCTACCCCTGGACAAGCAGAGCAGGACACTAACTCCATTTTGTGCTACACCTGCCACCTCCTGTATGACCCCCACATAACCTGCTTATTGCTTAAGGCGCTGCCCCACCCTAGCCAAACCGCTGGGCACACCCTAATCGGAAATCGGCTCATAACAATGTAACCCCATCTTGTGCCTGCCAAAACTACACCCCCGATTCTGACCAAATAGGCCAGCTCAAATGGATACTATAGGGGGAGATGTAATTCAACTGGCCACCTGCGTGTGGACATGACTGCAACTTTCTGTATATCCCATTGGCCACTGGCCCCTATAAAGCTGCTAGGGCTCTTAGTCTCGGGGTCCAAGTCCCTGCTCCGCTGTGTCGGGTATACTTGGACCCAAGCTCGAGCTTGTAAATAAACCCTCCTGTGTTTGCATCGGTGTCGGCTCCTTGGTGGTTTCTCGGATTCGCAATCTTGGGCACGACACCTATAAATGTGTTTTCCAGTTATATAGAAAAATTTTTACCCTATTTCTTCCACCTTTGAAAAACAAAACTGTATCACTTCCTATAAATCTATCTATATATTTAATTACCAACTCTCTATTATTCAGATCAAATTTATCTTACACTATACTAACAGAACTAAGTCTTTTGAAATGTATGTCTTCAGTTGTCAAAACTATAAAATCTAGGTTCAGTTCTTCTATTAATGTTTTATTTCCCCAAACTTATTTACTCTTTTGAGAATACATCAGCCAAAAATTCAGTACTGTCATTTCAGCACAAGGTGAGGAATAGTGAATTTTTTTCTATATTTAAAAAAATTTAATTCCAATGTAGTTAATGCACAGAGTTGTATTAGTTTCACAGTAGTAGTGAAGTTTGAACACCTGTTATTTTACTCTTTTCAACATAATTCACCTCTAGAAGAAGCAGGCTGGGCAAGCTTGAAGCATTAACTCTGGAGCCAGACTACTTAGGCTCAAATCCCAGCTCCACCCTGATAAAAGGTATGGGAGTTTACTTATTTATAACCTTCCTATGTCCCAGTTACTTCATCTGTAAAATGGGAATAATAAATAAATAATAAATAAATAAATAAATAGATAAATAAAATGGGAATAATAATAATGTGTCTTCATCATAAGATTTAAATGAGTTAATATTTGTGAAGCTCTCAGGATAGTGCCTGGCACTACAGGAAACATGATATAGCTATTTGTTAAAGAAAAATAATAAATAAGTATCTTAGGCGTAAGATAAATTCAGGAAAGAAATCTGGTCTTGAGTGAAAGTCAATTTGATAACTAGTTGCCCTTAGTTTTTCAAAGGGAAAAGTATTTAGATTATTAAGTATATGGTCCAAATAACAAGAGATTCCTATGAAAGATTAAATAAGTTGGACCTGTAGCTTTACCTTTCTCATTTGGCTTTGATTCCCAATACCCTATATAACAACTTTCCCTATGAGTCCTTTCCAAGAAACGCTGTTTTCAAGCTCCTGGACAATAAAACATTGAATGTCAATCACAGACTGTTACTTAGCAAATACACAGAACTCATCATGGTCACAAGTACTTTTAGGAGATCCAACTGTGAGTTGTGAGTTATTAATAACTAACATTTATGGAATGTTTTTTATGGGTTAGAACACCGTTCTAAGTACTTTACATGTATAACTCATTTGATCCTCTCAATAAGTCTATGATAGGTACTATTTATCATTATCACCATTTTACAGATGAGGAAACTAAAGTACGGAGAATGACTTGCCCAAGGTTATTTACCTAGGAAGACACCAACCTGAAATTCAAGCCCAGGCAGCCTCGCTTCAAAGTCTGAGGTCTCAAACCACAGCTATGTACCATTCAATATGGAACATCACAGACAGTGCTGATGACTTTAAAAGGCTGACCAAGCTAAAAATGCATGCTATGCCATGCTACACCAGTAGCCAGAATTCACAAGCCAGATAATAATAAAGAGGCAAGTTTTCTTCTTTATCCTCTCATTCTCATTCTCCTAGGCCTCCCAAGCGAATGAAGTGCTTTATTATTTTTTTAAGACTTATTTATTTAGAGACAGAAAGAGAGAGCGTGTTTGTGCACGCATGAGCACAAGTGGAAGGGGCAGAGGGAGAGAAAATACCCAGCAGACTCTGCACTGAGCACAGAACCCCATACAGGGCTCCATCTCATGACCCTGAGATCATGACCTGATCTGAAACCAAGAGTTGGATGCTTAACTGACTGTGCCAGCCAGGCGCCCCAAGTGAAGTGCTTTAAATAGTGCATGGAACATAGTAAGTGCTTAGTAAATGTTAGGAGGTGGTGGTGACAAAAAAAAAAAACAAACAAACAGTAGAGTATGCTGCTGACCCTGCCTCACTTATTGGCTACGATATGCTAGGAACTGTTGATATCTCTACTCTCTTTTCCCCTTTGTGATTACAGGAAAGGAGTCAGGACAATACATACGTGCAGTCTACTCTTTAGACATGTTACTTTCACCTGACCATATACACACAAGCAAACTGCTTCACTCCTCAGGTCTCTTTTTTGGTTTACAAGGACTGGATTGGGGCCAGAAGAAAGTAGAATAAAGCAGCTTTGTAACCTTTTGATTAGCTGCCAAGGGCAGAAACAAAATTTGTGAAAAGCAACTTCATCAACTTAAACTTTGACTATTATTTGGAACCTAGCAAAGGATTCTAATGATAGAAGTTCTACATGTGAACAAGTGTTTTCAACCTCCCGATTCTTTATTATTGCAGTTTTTAAAATGATATGCCTGGACACAGTAAAGAACAGAGATGACAGTAATGGCAATTGGCAATAGAGTCTCCCTCTCTTAATTGTTCTGCATAGTTATTTAGATTAAAAGCTTAACAGATTCAAGATACATTTCAGAGAAAAAAGTAACAAACTCAAACATTTTCAATTCCAAAAAAACAATATTGGAAAAAATCTAGCAGTCATTAGAATTTTTCAAACTGCAGGTAAAATGTATTAATATCTTATTAACTTAGTGGAGATCAACAGTTTTAAATGAAATACAGTAAAACAAAATAGAGTAGAAAATATTACAATTCACATCCAGTAGTAAAAATAACACTTTCACAAAACTCCTGTTTCAATTTTAAACATTAATATGTACATTAATATGTACAAGTATTGGATAATACACATATATATGTGAGTACTGGGTAACAATGAAAAACTGCATCTTATAGTGGGTCCTGATCAAAAAAATTTGAAAGCCACTTTATCAGAATAAAAGAAAATGCCAGACAATAGGAGAAAAATATCCACTTCAAACTACATAGGAAATAACATTCAGAATTTTGGTGGTTCTCTAAATTACAGTATTTTTAAGGCAACCCTCTGAAAAAGAAAACCATCTGCATAAGAATTAATAGTTTAACAGTTATTCCAAATAAACAATTTCACAGAATGTGAGGTACCGACATTAAATAAATACATACTAACAGGAGATACACAAAAATGAGATAAAGCAAAGATTTTCTGTTCATCTAGCTATTAAATGTCACGCCAATGTTAGAGATGGCTTATTCTCTTTGCAAAAGCTCTCAATTCTCACTCTCATGAACACTTATTCATCAATGTTATCTAATCATTGCTTCCGAATCTACAGCAAAGATGTGGTAAAAAGAAAAAGCAGATTTGAAAATTTCAGTGAATTAGTAACACTTTTTTAAAAAATAAGACCTGTAAATACTATTTTTTTATCCTAAAATGTTCTCTAAATTCTAATTTTCTAAAAACCAAGTCACGTACACATTATTTTCTATGATGCTGTCGATAAAGAGAGTGAAGCTATCATATCAATCTAGTAGGAAAAAAAATTAACATCATTGTGCTAAATTAAAATTCCCTCTTATTTTGAAAAAAGGAGGAACAACAGGTAAATCTGACCTAAATCTTTTTCAACTACTATGGAAACTAAAGAATAAAGTTCAATCCCACCTAAGAGCTAATCATTCTAATTTATTCCCATAGTAACAGTGCTGATAGCAATAAACAATTTTTGTAAATTCAGTAATTACATTATTAAATTTCAGGTAAAAGTACTATTGAAATTTTAGAAGAGAAACTGATTATCAAACACACATAAAAGAGCTTCTTTTGAAACAAATATTAAATGTTTAAACCAAAGTACATTCTAAACACCAATAAGTAAATTATCATAGCAAAGCCTAGACTTTTCAGCTCCATAATAGTATTTTTCCCAAAGAAAGAAAAAAAGACAAAAGCTACTATGAAAAAGGGTGTACTTATGTCTGAATTAACAAGTGGAGTTAATATGTAAAAAATAAGTAGTATCCCTAACCAAGTGTCACTTCTTACCAGAAATAACTGTAGTTTTTTTCTGTTAACCAGATCCCATGATTCTCAACTGTTTTTAAAATACTCAGAAAAATCACTTCTCCTATCTCAGTCCCAGATTCTTAAACTACCACCTCAACTGATATAAAATCATCTCCTTCCCTTGGAGACGCAACAAAAATTTTTATATTTGGGAATAACAAAAGCACAAAGAAGTATCCTAATATGATTAATGATATTCTAAATGACTATTTGCATTTTTTAATTTACAAAGGAATTCATTTGTCAAAATTCTCCTCCTCTTTTCTAAGTAAAACTAAAAACACTTAGTTTTGCACAAAGTTCCAAATTTGGAAATGAAACACAGGTAAGTCAGAAATTTTAGTTTTAGTTTCGTTTTGTATTTCTAAGTTGTTAAATTCATATTGGGAACATTAAGATTTCAGAGTTTGAGACATAAATTTGTTGAATACTTTGCAGATCAAAGAAAGAAAAAATATTAAGATCAAGAAGTAAGGGCAGCCCCGGTGGTGCAGCAGTTTAGCGCCGCCTGCAGCCCAGGGTGTGATCCTGGAGACCTGGGATCAAGTCCCAGGTCAGGCTTCCTGCATGGAGCCTGCTTCTCCCTCTGCCTGTGTCTCTGCCTCTCTCTCTGTCTCTCATGAATAAATAAATAAAATCTTAAAAAAAAAAAAAAAAAGATCAAGTAAGACATGTTAGTAATATAAAATGCACTTTATTAAAAATACTGCCTTTTCTCCAAAAACTCAAAAGTAACTAACTTCCACAAGATAATTTTTTTAAGAGGCAAAGACCTGGTCCTGTTTTCCTTAAGCTATAAAGGAAGAAATCACTAAACTAGTAGAACTCTGTACAAAAAGATCATGAACTCTGAAGCCAGAAAGACTAAGTTCAAACCCAGCTGCCCAACTAACTGTGTTACTTTGGGCAAGTTTTATAACTTCTGTGCCTTGTTTCCTCATTTGTAAAATGGAGATAAGAACAGTACTTACTTCACAGGGTTGTAAAGATTAAAGAGTTAATATAATTAAAGAGTTAAACCACACGGAATAGTTATATATATATATATATATACGAATATAATGAATTTATTATATATAAATGAATGAATTTATTATATATAAATATATAATATTATATATAAATATATATATTTCATTATATATATATTCATTCATTCATTTATTTTAGACATAGAGAGAGAGAGGCAGAGACACAGCAGAGGGATAAGCAGGCTCTCTGCCAGGAGCCCGACATGGGACTCAATCCCAGGTCTCTAGGACCGCGCCCTGGGCCAAAGGCAGGCACTAAACCGCTGAGCCACCCACGGATCCCCTAAAGCTGCTTTTATGTTTACTGTTTTACCATTATAGATTTTTACAGTTCATTTGTGAAGACTCCCAAATGAAATTGATTTAACTGTACCTATAAAGAACATGATTTTATATTAAACTGTGATGCAAATTAACACAAGAACCTCAAACTAGATTACTGATGAGAAACCAGTGTTTTGAAAACATAAAATCATAAAATCTTTAAAAAATCATATACCATTGTCACTGGTTGAAATAACATTTTCTTAGGATGAAAGTTTAATTCTAATTATGTTATCTCCTTCTGCTTTTTTTTTTTTTTTTTTTTTGCTACCACCTGGTGATATAGGTTATATTACATCCTATAGTTTAATTCAAATATGTAGAAAGAAAACCAAATTCAGGATTTAAGTGTAAATGTCATTCTTACATAATGTTACCTAGTTCACATGAGCAGCCTGTACATGTATTATTGAAACCGAACATAGTAGGGACCCAAAATAAATTTGCTAAAAGAAATGTATTACAAAGATTATTGCTATTTTCTACAGCAAATAAAAGCAAGTCTACCTAGTACAAATTATTAACCAAGCTAATAAGTTAAAGTGCATCCAACACAATCTGTAGTAAGATCTTTAAGACGTTAAAGTACTAGACTGCCTTGGGAAGGATCTGTTAACTTACAGTTAAGTCAGCAGTATTTTTTTTCTTTCTTATCTTTTTAAAAAAAATTTTCCACCCAAATGTTAGAATTATTTGTTCCAGTTCTGTGAAAAATGTCACTGGAATTTTGAAAGGAATTGCACTGATTTTGTAGATTGCTTTGGGTAGTATGGACATCGTAATAATATTCTTCTGATACATGAACATGGACTATCTTTCCATTTATTTGTGTCATCTTCAATTTTTAAATCAATGTCTTATAGTTTTCTGTATACAGGTCTTTCACTTCCTTGGTTAAACTTATTCCTAGACATTTTATTCTTTTTGATGCCATTATAAATGGGATTGTTTTGTTAATTTTTCTTTCTGATAGTTCATTATTATTGTGTAGAAATGCAACAGATTTTTGCATATTGATGTTTTACCTGCAAATTTACTGAATTCATTAATTCTAACACATTTCTGGGGAGACATTAGGTTTTCTACATGTAGAATTAGGTACCTGCAAATAATAGCAGTTTAACTTATTCCTTACCAATTTGGATACATTTTCTTTTTCTTTGTGTAATTGTTGTGGCTAGGACTTCCAATACTATGCTGAATAAATACAGTGGGTAAGAGCGGAGGCATCTTTGTCTTGCTTCTGATTTTAGAGAAAAAAGCTTTCAATATTTCACTGTGGACTATGTTTGTGATGGCTTTGTCATATACAGTCTTTATTATGTTGAGGTATGTTCCCACTATTGCTATTCTAAGAGTTTTATGAGTTTTATGATTTCAATGGAGGTTGAAAGGATAGCACTATTTATAATTTCCTTTTTTGATTTAAAATACTAATACAGGGGCACCTGGCTGCTTCAGTCGGTAGAGCATGTGACTCTTGATCTCGGGGTCACGAGTTCCAGTCCCATGTTGGGCGCAGACTAGATTACTTTAAAAAAAAAAAAAAGTAAAATACTACTACATATTTAAAAGGAGAAATAGTAAAGATAAATTTTATGAAGTCCATATTTCAAATAACTGGGGTTTTTAATTATTTTATTTATTTATTCATGACAGACACACAGAGAGAAGCAGAGACATAGGCAAAGGGAGAAGCAGGCTCCCTGCAGGGGGCCTGATGCGGGACTCCATCCCAGGACCTTGGGATCACAACCTGAGCCAAAGGCAGATGCTCAACCACCTAGCAATTCCCAAATAACTGTCTTTAAATATACTATAAATAACAAAGAAAATACTCAATTATTTTTACATTTAATAATTAGATACTAGGACTTAGATTGATGGGACCAAATAAAGATATCAAGATGATGGTATGGTTTGCTATGTTCTCTGCCAATAAAACATATTCAGTTTATGCCATACATTCTATATAAGAACATGCACCTGTATTTTTAGGTTCATTAGCAAATAGAAAGTACACCTATTTTCAACTTTATTCAAAATGTAATAATCCCTTGACATAAATGAATGTATGAGAAGAAAAACTATTCCTTTTTTTTTTTTTTAAGATTTTACTTATTCATGAGAAACACAGAGATAGAGAGGCAGACACAGGCAGAGGGAGAAGCAGGCCCCATGCAGGGAGCCCAACATGGGACTCAATCCGGGGTCTCCAGGATTAGGCCCTGGGCTGAAGGCAGCATTAAACCGCTGAGCCACCCAGGCTGCCCTATTCCTAATATTTTTAAATACATTTTGAACTATTTCTATGTTAAACTAGTATATGTTAACTATTTTTAACTATTCTTCCTCCATTTAAAATACACAAAAGGTAAAATATCCTGCCGTTATATGCAGAACACAAAAGTCTTTTAGACATACAACTACCAAAATAGAAGTTTTATCAGCCTTTTATCTGAAAGCAAAACAAAAAGAATGAAGTTATGAAGTGGCTTAGGCAAATCACAGAAACCATCACACTGCAAGGTACAAAAGGTAAGGCCATGGTAGAGGTGTACTTTGCTTCTGGAATTTTTAAAGCTGCACTTTCCTTAAAACATATTCCAGGGTTCAAGAATAAAAATTAAACCATGTAAAACAAAGCACAGTAACAAGGAAAATGACAAAACAGCAAAATAATTAAACCAAATAAAAACAGAAAACCTGGGGCACACGGGTGGCTCAGTGGTTAAGCATCTGCCTTCGGCTCAGGTTGTGATCCCAGAGTCCCACCCACATGGGGCTCGCCATAGGGAGCCTGCTTCTTCTCCCTCTGCCTATGTCTCTACCTCTCTCTGTCTCTATGAATAAATAAATAAAATCCTTAAAAAGTAAAATAAGAAAAAAAAAAAAAACAGAAAACCTGACAGGCATAAAATAATATGCAGAAATTTATTTTAAATTGAGACTTCAGGGTCACAAGTTAAGACTGCCAAACTAAAGGAGAAATTTCTATAGAAAACTGACAGTGATTCCTCTCCTGAACATTACAAACATATACACTAAGTTGTCTCTAGTGATATTTTTATTTCTTTGGAAGCTGGGTAAGACAGGCAGGCTTTTTAGTAAACAGAAAATCTATTAGTTCTGGGTAAGAAGACCAGGAGCATGAGCACAATTGCTCCAGTGAGACCATGGGATGTTCATTTCATGTAAAGGCTTTTATAGAAGAAGAAAAGAGACTCCCTAAGACTAATTTCAACTTCTACTTCTACACAATTTCTTTCTAGAATCCACCTTTGAAGGCAAAATGACTCCAGCCTTGCATTTAAAAATCTGTCATAAGTTTCTTATCTTAAAACTCATTCCTGTGATACAAATGTATTGAAATGAACCACTAAATACTACGTTGTACTCTCTGATCTGCAACTTTGAGGGAACTAAAACCCACTTCTGAATGCATGGACAAGACTTCTTTATTTGTAAAAACTGACCTTAGAAAAATCACCAATTCTTTGTCTTGATTTCCTTATTGTAAAATGAAGGGGTAAGTCTGAGCTCTGTGGTTCCCTCCAGCCGTAGTAGAAATTCATCTAGGTTTAGACTTACGACATACTCAAGAAAGAAAAAGTTCAGAGATGATAAAGGTTAAAAGAGGGCCTTACATCAATCCAAATGTTTCTCTATGAAATATCTGTGGCTAAAAAAAAAAAAAGTCCACAAACCAGGAGGTAAGGAAACAGAGTCAGCCCATACTCACTGGAGTTAGTTTTTAAGGATGCAAAATAATAAGATCAGGCTGAACAGAAACTAGGGTTTCCAGTGTAGGTGGTGGGGAAGATAAGAGGTATGGGTAAGGAGCTCTCAGCCGTTAGATGAGGCCTGAAAACCACCCAGAAGGGTACTTCTCTGTAGGTTCTAGGACTAGTATGGCCAAGCTCCAAAGTCCTTTGCTAAAAATAGCTGAAGGGAGTAGCCCAATTCTGGAATGAGCCAAGGTCTATGCTATGCTTGCATATGTATATGTATCACATAATGAGAGAAACTTTTCTGTAACTCAGTAATCAGAAGTGAAACGGACACTAAAAGCTGTATTTATTCTGTTCACTTAAGTACTAAATTTCAGAGCATAATTTATATTTCAGAAGCTGCTCACACAAAAATATTTGCAATCAAATGCTACACACCACCATAAACATCAGAAAAACAAAAGTAAAAATTATCCAATCCTGTGTCTCAAAATATACCTCAGATCACAAAATTTGAGAAATAGGAACTAACCACTATTAAATCCAATCTCTTCAACTTATTTTTTTTTAAAGATTTTTTTGAAAATCTTGAGTCTGGGATCAAGTCCTGAGCTAAAGGCAGATGCTCAACCAGAGTCACCCAGGTGTCCCTGATCTCTTCATCTTAAAGGTGACTATGAGCCATTAGAGAAATTTAAGAAATTAAAAGCCTAAGTCTCAAATGAGAAAAAGACGGTTCTAAGGCTAAGGTGGAGGGGCTGCCCGAGTGGCACAGTCAGTTAAGTGTCGGACTCTTGGTTTGGGCTCAGGTCGTGAGATCCAGTGCATTATGCTCCATACTCAACATGGAGTCTGCTTGGGATTCTCTCTCTCTCTCTGCCCCTCCTGCTTCTACTCTTTCTAAAATAAATAAATAAATAAATAATTCTTAAAAGGTAAAAATAGTAAAGAAAAAATAACAGAATAATAGTCAATGTAATAATGTACTGTAATGTCTGGCTTATGAAGAAACAGGAAGAAAAATAGAAAACTTGTCAATAGAGTAAAAATGAAAATTTCTAAGAGGTAAGGATAAAGATACATATGCACACTGAGTTCAAATAAAGAAAACTTAGTGCGAAATTACTACAGTGCGCTCTTTAGCAGAAAATATTTCAGTGACACTAAAATTTTTGGCAATAAGCTTATTAAATCTGGGGCTAAAAAATCTCCCAAGAAACCGTCCTCTGTCATAGCAACTGTTCTGTAAGTAAAGCCTATGCAGAAACAGAGATGATCGTCCCAAGATTATCCGCATTTTTGCCTCAGCTGTGCACATCCATTCTCAAGGGATAGAGAACACAAAAATGACAGGACATCCTCAAGGCCTGTCAGTTAACCAGACCACACAAGCCCAATCTCTAGCAGTTCCGTGTGCCTGCCACCTGTTAGCCTGCTCTGGAGAGAGCACCGAAAACTGTGCTCCAGCAAAGAACTGGAACCGCCTTTGTTGTTCCCTAACAACGGAAGCTACCCGAGTTGGGTCTCACACGACGCCTCAAGGCAAAACTTCTCCCTGGCCGGATAAATCGGCCCCGATTGGGGCTTTGGCTAAGCATTCCCCTAGCTAAGAAAAGGCGGGAGAACCCCAGGCGAAGCACAAATGTCACCTACTAGTCCCAGGAAGGGACAGGGGTCGAAGGAGATGGAAGTTGGAGGACAGGACCCAGGTAGGACCCGAGAGACACAGGCTGAGCTTCGCAGTGGAGGAGGGGAAGCACAATGAGGAGGTGGGCTGTCCTGCTGCGGGAAAGCACAGCGAGATCCCAGGGAGGTGCTAACGTGAGAGCCGGGGAAAAGCGAGAGGCAGTGGTGAGAGAAGCGCCGAGGCGAAAGGCAAGAAACCGAGGCTTGTAACCGGGTAACCGGAGGCTAAGGACGAGGAAAACAGCCAGGCAAGAGGTGCGCGCGGACGGGCGAGGCTAAAGGGAGGTGAAAGAGGCGAGGCCGGCGAGGGAAAGGCTAAAGTGAGAGAACCATTGCAGGGACAAGGGACAGGCAAAGAGAACCCCCACCCACAGGGACCGGGACAGAACTTTTGACCCGTCCCTCTACAGGCTGTACTCGACCGGCCGCATTCAGACCCTGTCGCAGCGGAGACTCACCCTACGGCTGCAGAGGCCCCAAAGCAGGACATGGGTACTGGTCCAGACTCACAGGAGAACCAAGCGGATGGAGGAAACCGCGGCGTTAGCGTGACCCGGATGCGCATCCCTAGGAACCGGAAGGCAGCGGCCAGGGTCACCTCGCAATCCACACCTCGTTCCACCAGGAGCCTCTGGGCGCATGTGTCAGACTTCACGAGGCGGGGCGAGGACGGGCCTAGGCCCCGCCCACTCCGCCCTCCCGGGAGCCCCGCCCCGCCCCGCCCCGCCCCGCCCCTGGTGACGCCCCGCTGGGCGCCTAGGACTTGCTTAGCGCGAAGAGGCCGGGTTTTGCTGCGGGAGCCTCGGTGGTGGCGCCGGGGTACGAGCAGCCCCGGTAAGGCATATTTCAGCGTTCACATTTTTAGACGGTCTTTTAAAATTCTGGTAATACCCGCCTCCCCAAAGCCATCGTGAGAAGACACGCCGGATGCATCTGATTTAAAAAAACTGTGGGAGGAGGAATGTGTGAGAAGTTTTGGAAACACTGGTGTAGAGGCGAGACTAAGGTGGTGTTTTTATCCTCAATATTAGTTTATTTCTAATATTGGATTAATCTCACAGTGACTTCTATTTCGTGCACATTATTTTATGGGAAAATTTTTATCAGAAACGATATTAATGCTTCACTAACTTTAAGTTACTACCCAAATATGGGCAAGGAGTAAGGTTGAATTCAGGTGTTGTGGGGACTTGAGATTTATTCAAATTGAGGACCCTGTTTAAAAAAAAATCCATAATTACGTGGGGCGCCTGGGTGGCTCAGCGGTTGAGTGTCTGCCTTTGGCTAAGGGCGTGCTCCTGCAGTCCAGGGATCGAGTCCTGCATCGGGCTCCCCTGGGGTGCTTCTCCCTCTGTCTCTCATGAATAAATAAATAAAATCTTTTTTAAAACTCCAAAATTATAAATACAATATGAGGTATAAAAATGAATCTTTTCTTTGGAGAAAAGAAATCACAAATTATGAATTTGTAAAATTTAATGAATACCATAAAATCCAGAAAAATTACAAACTAATTTTTATTTCTTTTTTTAAGATCTTATTTATTTATTTATTCGTGAAAGACACAGGCAGAGAAAGGGAGAAGCCGACTTCATGCAGGAAGCCTAACATGGGACTTGATCCCGGGGTCTCCAGGATCATGACCTGGACTGAAGGCGGCGCTACACAGATGAGCCACCCCAGCCGCCCAAATTACACACTATTTTTAAACTGTTTTATACCCCTCAAATGCATTTTTCTTCTTTTCTCTGTTTTTTTTTTTTATTTTAAAGATTTTATTTATTCATGAGAGACCTAGAGAGAGAGGCAGAGACATAGGCAGGGAGCCTGATGTAGGACTCTATCCCAGGACCCCAGAATCACACCCTGACCTGACCGGAAGGCAGACACTCAACCACTGAGCCACCCAGGTGCCCCTTTTGCTCTTTTTTTTAAGTAAGCTGCATGCCCAATGCAGAGCCCAATATGGGGCTCGAACTCTACACTGGGAGATCAAGACCTGAGCTGAAATTGAGAGTTGGATGCACAACTGCCTGAGCCACCCAGGCACCCCTAAAATACTTTTTCTCTACATTTTTGGCTATATATATATTCTTTGATCACCTCTTCCTATGACAACAATTTATTAATATCATTTACTAAGATCCTTGACTCCACCACTCACATCAGTGAATTCTCTTTTTTTTTTTTTTTTTTTTTTTACGGTTTGGTCCTTGTGAGTCATTATTATTACAATATACTTTGACAAAAATAGAAACTCATTTCATATCAATACAACAACAAAAAAACAGTTTCCTGGACTGTTACACTGCTAACGTTTTCCAAAGGTTGCTATTTACAATTACAATAGCCAAAAGGGAAGGTGGGCTGTGGCCTGGGGGTGGTGGGACAGGAGGTAGCCTAGCAAGAGGACGGCCCAGAGCAGGGAGGTGGGGTCATGGGGTCAGGAGCAGAGGAGCTAAGAGGGGCTGCCATCAAAATTTGTTCAGAATCTGACCACTTACTGCTTCTCTTGGTAAAAGCCACAATGTGTGACTGCTCTCTTATATACCCTTACTTTTCCATGATTAACATGGCAGCAAACTTCTGTTAAAAACTTTAAGCAGATCGTGTTCCTTCCCCAATGGACTCCATTTTCTTTTTTTTTTTTAATATTTTATTTATTTATTTATTTATTTATTTATTTATTTATTTATTTATTTATTTATGAGAAAGAATGAGAGAGAGAGAAAGACAGGCAGAGGGAGAAGCAGTCTCCATGCAGGGAGCCTGACATGGGACTGGATCCCTGTTCTCCAGGATCACGCCCTGGGCCGAAGGTGGCGCTAAACCACTAAGCCACGGGGGCTGCCCTGGACTCCATTTTCTTTTCTTTTTTAAGATTTTATTTATTTGAGATAGAAAGAGTGAGAGAGAGAGAGCACAAGCAGGGGACAGAGGTAGAGGGAGAAGCAATCTCCTTGGGAGCACGGAGTCTGACATCATGACCCAAGCCAAATGTAGGCACTTCACTGGCTGAGCTACCCAAGTGACCCTAGACTCCCATTTTCAAGTGAAAACAAAAAAATCCTTAAACTGGTCTACAAGACCTTCAAGATGCAACATGCCTCCTCCCCCCAATGAAGTATAACGAACCTCATCTCCTATTCTCAGTTATTCCCCCCACCCTACCCCACCCCACCCAAGGCACATTGGCCTCCCTGCTATTCCTCAAATCTGCACATAAACTCAGGCCCGTGGTGTTTGCTGATCTCTCTGCCTGGAATGCTCTTCCCCCAGATAAATGCATCATTCACCCTTTCACCTTCTTTATGGCTTTGCATAAATATTAACCCTCTTAATGAGAACTTCCCTGCCATTGTATTTAAAACTAAAGCACCACCACCCTCCCTGCATTTCCTAGCCCAGTTCCCACTTATTTTTTCTCAAATAACATTTATCCCATCCATTTGCTGGTGGAATTGGTTAAATGTCTTTCTCCCACGTATATTCGCCAAAATGTCAGCTCCAGGAGGGCACAGATATCTGTGCTTTGTTCAAAGGTGTATTTCAGCACCATTACAGAGCCTAGCACATTGTAGGTGCCCAATAAATGTTTGCTGACTGAAAAGATAAAATTGCTCATTTATGTTGCTTTTGCTTATCTGAAAATGTGCAAGCTGAGCCACCAATTCCACCAGGGGGAGCCCATGAGTAGCCAATGTGGTATTCCCCAGAAAAGTTATCCTAAAGCACCATACACATACAGAATTTTAGAGCAGGGCCACAGAAGAGCACAAAAATTCCTCCCAAGAGCATGAGTGTTGTACCTACTAACAGTAAACAATAAAACCCCTCAAATGATCTTCACAGTCCCTTACGAATAAAATCTTAAAAAATTTAAGCTCTATACTATGATCCGTGAGGCCCATCTTGACATGTTCTCCCTGACTCTCGTAGGTCATGCCCAGCCTCCCTTCCTCTCACATACAGATCCAGTCATCCTGTCCTGCTTTCTTCCTGTATACACCAAGCTTTCTTACCTCAGAGCCTCAGCACATAATGTTCCTGCTCTCTCATACTCTTCCCCAAACCTACTGATGACTGATTCTTTCTGCTACTCTCAGTTAAATTCACCTCTGAAGGCTTCCCATAGGCCTCCCCAGACCTCCTGTCTGCTTCTAAAGTAGCTCCTGCATCTCCTTCCCATACTTTTCCTCAGGGTCCTTATCACTATCTGAAATTACCTTGTTTATTGTCTATCACTGGAAAGTAAGCTCCACAGGGGTCTTATATATATATATATTTTATTGGAGTTTGATTTGCCAACATATAGTATAACACCCAGTGCTCATCCCGTCAAGTGCCCCCCTCAGTGCCTGTCATCCAGTCACCCCATTCCCCCGCCTACCTCCCCTTCCACTACCAGAGTTAGGAGTTCATTTCCCAGAGTTAGGAGTCTCTCATGTTTTGTCACCGTCTCTGATTTTTCCCACTCATTTTCTCTCCTTTCCCCTATAATCCCTTTCATTATTTTTTATATTTCCCATATGAGTGAAACCATATAATGATTGTCCTTCTCCAATTGACTTAACTTCACTCAGCATAATACCCTCCAGTTCCATCCACGTCGAAGCAAATGGTGGTATTCGTTGTTTCTAATGGCTGAGTTATATTCCATTGTATACATAGACCACATCTTCTTTATCCGTTCATCTTTCGATGTACACCAAGACTCCTTCCACAGTTTGGCTATTGTGGACGTTGCTGCTATAAACATTGGGGTGCAGGTGTCCCGCAGTTTCACTGCATCTGTATCTTTGTGGTAAATCCCCCAGTAATTGCTGGGTCGTAGGGTAGCTCTATTTTTAACTCTTTGAGGAACCTGCACACAGTTTTCTAGAATGGCTGTACCAGTTCACATTCCCACCAACAGTGCAAGAGGGTTCCCACAGGGGTCTTTATCTCTCTTGTTCACTGATGAATTCTCTGTACTAGAAGAGTGATTGGCATATAGTAGGTGCTCAATAAATAAAGTAAGTACAAATATTTATTGAAGCTTTGCTCTTACTGTATATGGTAAATATATAAGTGCCCATATTTTTCATTCAGTTATCCCAACAAACTTGGGAAGTATTGCGATTGTCTCCACAGATGAGAAAACTAAGGCAAAGATAGGTTAAGGAGGGATGCCCAGGTGGCTCAGTTGGTTGGGCTTCTGCTTTGGCTTGGGTGATGGTCTCAGGATCCTGGATAGGGCCCCTCGTTAGGCTCCCTGCTCTGCGGGGAGTCTGCTTCTCTCTCTCCCTCTGCCTCTACCCTCACTTTTGTACTCTCTCTCAAATAAATAAATAAATAAAATCTTTAGAAAAAACAGTTAAGGAACTTGCTCAAGGCCACACAACTGGCAAGAAGCAAACCTAGGACTTGAACCCAGGTCTGTGTGACTTCAGAGCCCATGATTTATCTCAAACTATAGGAAGAGCTTATGTAGCCACATATGAATTCATTTTACTTCCTCGTTTTTCAATGATTTCATGCATCTTCACTTGTTGCCACAGTCAGTAGGAGTGGAAATGTGTTTTTTTTTTCCTGACCTATTACACTGCTTTTGGTGACAGATCTAAGAATATGTGTGTGTGTTTTGTTTTTTTTTTTTTTTTTGAGTTGGGTTTAATTAGATATTTTTTATATTATTTTCTGTAGATTTAAAATATTTTGAATATTTCATTCAAAATTTAATACAAAACAAAGGCTATTCAAGTAGTCTAAAAATATTATAGCCAGGTCCTTTTTTTTTTTTTTTTTTTTTTATTTATGTATGATAGTCACAGAGAGAGAGAGAGGCAGAGACACAGGCAGAGGGAAAAGCAGGCTCCATGTGCCAGGAGCCCGATGTGGGATTCGATCCCGGGTCTCCAGGATCGTGCCCTGGGCCAAAGGCAGGCGCTAAACCGCTGCGCCACCCAGGGATCCCCCCTTTTTAAAAAAAAAAAAAAGATTCCTGCATTTATTCCTGAGAGAGAGAGAAAAAGAGACAGGCAGAAACACAGGCAGAGGGAGAAGCAGGCTCCCTGCAGGGAGCCCTATGCGAGATCTGATCCCAGATCCCGGGATCATGACCTGAGCCAAAGGCAGGTGCCCAACCGCTGAGCCACCCAGGTGTCCCACCAGGTCTTTTTTTAAAGTCTATTTATTTTTAAGTAATCTCCACACCCACTGTGGGGTTTGAACTCACAATCCAGAGATCAAGGGTTGCATGCTCTTCCAACTCAGCCAGCCAGACACCCCTGTACCCAGGCCTTTCTAAACAAATCCAAATGTAAATCAAAACACAAGCCTAATTAAACTGAAAGTATCTAAAAGTAATATCTCTAACTTATATATTTCCATTTTTAAAAGACACAATGAATGTTTGATCAGTGTTTTGTTCACAGTTATCAACTTAAACTCTCCTGATTGATGTATCTGAAGCACATGGATCTGGGTTTTTTTCTGGTAATTTCTCTATTGTATTTAGGACAATATCTTATGATACACATGACAGTTGAACCTCTAAAAGCAATATATAATGGGTGGGATAAAAATAAGATTACTGTATGATCCAGCAATCCCACTTCTGAGTATGTATCCAAGAGTCAAAGGCAGAGTCTCAAAGGGAGATCTGCATACCCATGTTCATAGCAGCATTATTCACAATAGTGAAGAAATAGAGACAACCCAAGTGTGCATCAGCAGGAGAATGGATAAACAAGATGTGGTATATACATACAACAGAATACTATGGAGACTTATAAAGGAAGGAAATCCTGTCACATGCTGAAATAAGGATGAACCTTAAGTCACATAAGTGAAATAAGCCAGTCACAAAAGGACAAATAACAGTATGATTCCACCTACACAAAGTATCTAAAGAAGTCAAATTCACAAGTACAGAAAGTAGAATAGTGGTTACCAGGGCCGAGAGGAACTGGACAGAGGAGAATTGTTCAGTATACACTAAACTGTACACTTAAAAATGGTTAAGATGGTGAATTTTATAATTTTTTTGCCACAATAATTAATTTTTTAAAAAGTACTTTGATATAGGGATCCCTGGGTGGCGCAGCGGTTTGGCGCCTGCCTTTGGCCCAGGGCGTGATCCTGGAGATCCGGGATCGAATCCCACATCAGGCTCCCGGTGCATGGAGCCTGCTTCTCTCTCTGCCTCTCTCTCTCTCTCTCTCTCACTCTCTCTCTGTGACTATCATAAATGAATAAAAAAATTTTTAAAAAAAAGTACTTTGATATAGAACTACCCTATGATCCAGCAATCACACTACTAGGTATTTAAAAAAAGAATACAAAAATACTAATTCAAAGGGATATAGGTACCCCAATGTTTATAGCAGCAGTATCTACAATAATCAAATTATGGAAACAGCCCATGTATCCATCAATTGGTGAATGGGTAAGTAAAATGTTACACACACACATGCACCATGGAATATTACTCAGCCATAATAAAGAATGAAATTTTGCCATTTGCCATGACATGGATGGAATTAGAAAGTATTATGCTAAGGGAAATAAGTCAGTCAGAGAAAGACAAACACCATGTAATTTCACTCATATACAGAATTTAAGAAACAAAACAAAATGGGGGAAAAAGAGAGGCAAATGAAGAAATAGACTCTCAACTATAGAGAACAAGGGGTGCCTCTGCCTCTGCCCCTGCCCTTCCCCTCTGCTCATGCTTGCTCTCTTGTGCTCTCTCTCTCTCTCTCACTCAAATAAATAAAATCTTTTAAAAAAAAGCTATAGAGAACAAACTGAGGGTTACCAGAGGGGTGGGAGGTGGGGAGGGGGTGAAATAAATGATGGGATAAGGAGTACACTTGTGATGAGCATCAAGTGTTGTATGGAAGTAATGAATCACTATATTATAACCTTAAACTAATATTACACTGCGTGTTAACCAACTGGAACTTTTTAAAAAATTATTATTTTTTAAAAATTATTTATTTATTTATTTATTTATTTATTTATTTATTTATTTGACAGAGAGAGAGACAGAGCACAAGCAAGGGGGAGTGGCTGGCAGAAGGAGAGGGAAAAGTAGGCCCCCTTCAGAGCGGGGGCCTAATATGGGGCTTTAACTCAGGGCCCTGGGATCATGACCTGAGCCGCAGGCAGATGCTTAACCGACTGAGACACTCAGGCACTCCTTAATTGGAATTTAAGAAAAAACTTTTTTAAAAGAGCAATCAATAGCAATCTAGTTAATGCTATAAGAATGTGGGTCACTTTATGCCTATTTGGCCGTGTATAGAAATTATTAGAGTCTCTTTCACAGTTTTGCCTAAATTTCCACCAGTAAAAATACTTTGAGGTAGAATGAACTCACATTTTTTAGTGTATGTGCTGCTGAAGCGAGCACTAAACTCACATTTTAAAAAAAGATTTATTTTAGGGGTGGGTCGCTTATTTGGTTAAGTATCTGCCTTCAGCTCAGGTTGTGATCTTAGAGTCCTGGGATGGAGCCCCACATCTGGCTCTGTGCTCAGAGGGGAGTCTGCTTCTCCCTCTCCCTCTGCCCCCACCCTTGCTCATGCTCTCTCTCTCTCTCTCTCTCTCTTTTTTTTATGATAGTCACAGAGAGAGGCTCTCTCTCTTGAATAAAGATTTATTTGTTTATTTGAGAGAGAGAAAGAGAATATGAGCAAGAGGGAGGGGCAGAGGGAGAGGGAATCTCAAGCGGACTCTACTCTGAGCATGGGGCCCGATGTCAGGCTCAATCTCATGACCTTGAGGTTACAACCTGAACTGAAACCAGGAGTTGGATGATTAACCAACTGTACCACCCAGGCACCCCTAAACTCACATTTTTAAGATACGCAGTAACCATTGCTGTCTTCAGAGCAAAGCATTTCCAGTCCCCTGAATATATTATCTTCACTTTACCCACAGGCATCTTTTCCTCATGGGTACTATTGTTGTGTGTATTTACCCCTAACAAATTATTATGATTTGGCACCATCCAAGATCTCTTGCTGTATAGCCAATGATTCTGGTATAAAACTCAGGTGTTTTAGGAACACCTCACAGCAATGCATATAGGATTAAAATTATAGCCCTGGAAATCTACATGAAATAGAAATGGAACACTTTCTGCATCCCTATCACGGTCAGCTTTGTGTCACAAAGTGTGTTCTGGTTATCTATTGATATGTAACAAACTATCCCCAAACTCAGCAGTCTTAAACAATCGCTGTATTATATCTCACAGGTTTGGAGTCAGGAGTTTGGGCAGAGCTGATTTTTCTCTTCTGTATGGCATCAATCAGAGTCAGTTGGTAGTATTCTAGCTAGCAGATAGGCAGTGAGGCTAGTGTGGCAGGTCCAACACAGCCTTTCTCATGTGCCTTGTACTTGATGGGATTGGCTGAAAGACTGAGTTCAGCTAGCCCCCTGATCACATAGTCTCAGAACCTCTCTACATGGTCTCTCCATGAGGGTAGTTGAACTTTTTAAGTGGCAACTCAGGCCTCTATAGAGATGGGTCTTGGAAGTTGCCATTCTTTTAAGGCCAGCCTGGAAACTGACACTACAACACATCCATCCCCATTGGTCAAAGTGGCCATAGAGGTCATCCAGATAGACCTGGCCATTGTCAGAGTAACTTGGACCTATTGCCACTACTGTAGTTGGCCTGATGTTCACCAAAAGAGCTCCTGGGAAAACATTCATATTGTTGTGTATCTACTACTTTGTAATATGCTAGACTCTGAGGACACAGCAGAAATGAGGACACAGCAGAAAACAAATTAGACCAAACTTCTTCCCTCATGGAGCTCATATTCCAATCAATCTGTGGTCAAAAATACGTGTTGTATATGTTTGGCTGGGCTCAATATCCATTCCCACTTCTTTCTGCAGAAGTGGGAAGGTTAAAGATGGCACTTCCCAGGCTCCTCTATTGCTAGGGTTCTAGATGAAAACTAGGTATTGCCAATTAGAGGGACTGGGTCAGATTTACAAGAGAAATGAGTAAGAGGCAATTTTCCTGCACATTGGCTCTTTCTGGTGGTCAATAGGATCATCACTGGAGATGTGGGGCTTTTCTGTGTCAGTCTTTCAGTTTCTATTTCCAGCTTCATGAGTTAGAAAGATAGTTATAGCAACAGCAACCAGGAAGACAGTTCCCCAGTCCTAGCTTTCTGATTTCTGAACCTTATTTATAGAAGTATGTTCTTTTTTTTAAACATTTCTCTTTTTTTTTAATTTTTTAAATTTATTTATGATAGTCACACAGAGAGAGAGGCAGAGACACAGGCAGAGGGAGAAGCAGGCTCCATGCACCGGAAGCCCGATGTGGGATTCGATCCCGGGTCTCCAGGATCACGCCCTGGGCCAAAGGCAGGCGCTAAACCGCTGCGCCACGCAGGGATCCCCTAGAAGTATGTTCTTAAGATCAGTAATCCCCCAGCTGGCCTCCTGATGCGTACTCTCTCCTTCAGATTTTCCCACAGTTTTCTAAACATCTAGTTTCCTAATATAATTGCTTTCTGCTTTAAGCACCTAGAATGATTTCTTTCCTGTGTGGAAACCTGAGAAGGTATAACATTAAAATTGAAAATACTTGGTTCCCACTACGTCTCCCTTCTAGGTGGCTACCTACATGGCTACATTAGATGGCTACATTAGAGTCACTCCCTGGATATCTGAGCATCTGATGCCCTTGCCTTTAATGCCTCCCAGACAGTATGGAGTCCCAGACAGTTCTACAGCTTTAGGGTCTGGGTGAACAGGACCTGTCCCAGGAATCATTGGAAGCTTAGAAAGTCCAATTGCGGGATCCCTGGGTGGCTCAGCGGTTTGGCGCCTGCCTTTGGCCCAGGCCTGATCCTGGAGACCCCGGGTCAAGTCCCACATTGGGCTCCCTGCATGGAGCCTGCTTCTCCCTCTGCCTGTGTCTCTGCCTCTCTCTCTCTCTCTGTTTTTCATGAATAAATAAAAAAAAAAAAGAAAGAAAGAAAGAAAGTGCAATTGCTGCAGTGGGGGATCCAGGGACACCATCTCAGCAGGAACCCTAAAGAGGCAGGGTTCTTCCTCTGCTGGTCCCTTCACTGCTCCCACGGCAGTGTGCTTCCCAGCTATAAAATGGGAATAAGAATACTTTTCCTAATTCAAGGAGCTTTGTAAACTATACTACCACATAAAAATAAGATGCTACATATTATCTGAACCAGTGGTTCTTCCAGTATGGAAGTCTCCAACACACTATCAGGGAGTGAAGTGAAATAAAAAAATTACTTAAGATAATACCAACTTGGGGTACCTGGGTGGCTTAGTTGGTTAAGCATCTGCCTTCTGCCCAAGTCATGATCCTGGAGTCCTGGGATGGAGCCCCATGTCGAGCTCCCTGCTCAGCTGGGAGTCTGCTTCTCCCTCTCCCTCTGCCACTCCCCCTGCTTGTGCTCACTTGCTGTCTCTCTTTGTCAAATAAATACATAAAATCTTTTTAAAAATTATAATACTCAGTATTTTACTTTTTCACTCTTATTCTCCCAAGAGTATGGTAGAGGTTTCCAGAGGCTATGTGATGATGTTATTCCTCTGATAGCTAAGGAATATGTATTCAAAGATGTACTTTACTTTTAAGATTTATGTTTTAATTGGGAAAGGAGCAAATATTCATAGCTATAACCCATTTAAACAAAAGCTCTTTGGGGTTCAAAATCATTCTTAGGAGTATTAAGGGATCCAAGATCAAGACATTTGAAGGACGCCTGGGTGGCTCAGCGGTTGAGCGTCTGCCTTTGGCTCAGGGCATGATCCCGGAGTCCCAGGATCAAGTCCCATATCAGGCTTCCGGTGCATGGAGCCTGCTTCTCCCTCTGCCTGTGTCTCTGCCTCTCTTTCTCTGTATCTCTCATGAATAAATAAACAAAATCTTGAAAAAAAAAGACATTTGAGAGCTGCTGACTTAGACCATTGTAATTCCCATTTTTGTACTCTCTACATGGCCCCCACTTTAACATCTTCTGGATGCCTGCTTCCCACTCATGGTCATATCCCTGCCATGTCCAAAAATCTTCTACCAGGATGCCTTTCTATTTTGATTAACACACTTAAGATAGTATCTTCTTGCACAGATGTCCAATAGCAGCTGTCTTGGCACAGCCTTGAATCTCCACATAACTGAGTGGGGAACAAGAGACCCACAAACCAGCTCCTTCCCTTACTGGTACTGGGTCATCCTGGCCAGTTGCCGTGACCAAGCTGAGTCATCCCCACCCCTTATCTCTGTCCAATTCCAGCCTCCCCCATCCCTTATTGCAGTTTAGAGGTAGGTCAGGCTGAAGCCTCCTGGAAGCTTCCTGCCAACCAGATAATAGATTAATATTTGCTTTTAATTATGGCTATATCCTCCCCAAGAATGCTGTTATCTATGTATTTATACTCTGTTAGATTTAAAATTAAGACATAAACAGTTAGCAATGGATAATTCTTGTGACCAAGGATGAAGGAGAGTATTCACTTCTATGTTATACATAACAGGCAAGTTTGCTGGGGTTTTTTTGTTTTTGTTTCTTTTTTTCCTATCATAAGAATGTGTAGAGATTAAGGACACAATGTCTTTGGGGACATTGTGTCTGTTCTCCCAGAGTTTGCTGGCTCTCCCACTAATAATTGTGTGACACTACACAGGTCAAATAACCTCTTAGTACCTCATATTTATCATCTGTAAAATGGAGATTTTAAAAAGCACTTATTGGAGAAGTAGGAAGAGGAAGGAAAAAGTCTTTATCTCATAGAGTTGTATGAGAATTAAAAATATGTAAAATGTGAGATGCCTGAATGGCTCAGTGGTTGAGTATCTGCCTGTGGCTCAGGGTGTGATCCTGGGGTCCTGAGATGGAGTCCTGCATCGGGTTCCCTGAGGGAGCCTACTTCTCCCTCTGTGTTTCTCATGAATAAATAAATAAGATCTTTTTAAAAATATGTAAAATGCTTGGAATTATACAGATACATACCTATATAAATGATTAAAAATCGAGAAGAATGGAGATGTAGAATCTATGCTGTGAAGCTTTCATGAATTTAGAAATATAGAAAAAGATTATAACGGGTCCTAACGTCTTGATCTTTTTTCCCCAAGATTTTATTTATTTAATTGACAGAGAGCACGTGCACAAGCAGGGAGAGTGGCAGGCAGAGGGGCAAGCAGGCTCCTCACTGAGCAGGGAAGCAGGCTCCTCACTGAGCAGGGAGCAGGACTCAATCCCAGGACCCTGGAATCATGACCCTAGCCGAAGGCAGATGCTTAACTGACTGAATCATCCAGATGCCCCAAGTTCTGATCTTTATAAGGAAACTTGAGAAGGTGACAAGCCATTAACCCAAGTGCTTTGGAGAATGTCAAGCACTGGATGGTCCATTCTCCTTTGTTTAGAAGATGAGAAGAAGGGTGCCTGGGTAGCACAGTTGGTTAAGCATCCGACTCTTCGTTTTGGCTCAGATCAATCTCAGGGTCATGGGATTGAGCCTACTGTGGGCTCCATGCTGAGCATGGAGATTGTTTGGGATTTTATGTCTCCCTCACCCCTTGCTCATGCTCTCTCTCTCTCTCTCTCTCTCTCCACTAAGAAAAGAATAAAGAAAACAGTGGTTATTCACTTAAAGCTGTAACTATGTTTGTTATAAAAGGTTAATTTTTCTCCAGTTTAGTGATAAATTTTTTAAAATTCTTTTAATCAATTTATTTATTTATTTATTTGAGAGAGAGGGAGAGAGTGCGCACAGGGAGGAGCAAAGGAGGAGGGAGAGAATCTCAAGCAGACTCCATGGTGAGCAGGGAGCTCGATCCCACAACCCTAAGATATTATCTGAGCAGAAACCAAGAGTCAGATGCTCAAAAGACTGAGCCACCCAGGCTCTCCCTAGTTTACTGATAAATTAAGCCACTGATTATGTCTTTGCTGACCAGTATAAGAAGTCTAATTAACTTGACCAGTATAAAAGTCTGGGCAGGGGCATCTGGGTGGTTCAGTCAGTTAACCATCCAACTCTTGGTTTCCACTTAGGTCATGATTTCACATTCAAGAAGTTGAGCTCCTTGCTCAGCAAAGAGTCTGCTTAAGATTCTCTCTCCCTCTCCTACCCTTTCCCCCGCCCGCCACCCCCTGCCATGCATGCACACTCTCTCTGTTTCTAAAATAAATAAATAAAATCTTTAAAAAATTTCTGGACAGATTCTTTAAAATTTAGTAATACATCAAAATATATTCCTTCATGTGAAAAGAGTTATAAAAAATAAATATAAGACTCTAGTAGATTAACTTTTGTATATATGCTGTCAAGGAAACACACTGGCAGATTAATTTTAAAAAGCAATTCAGAGGGGCATCTGAGTGGCTCAGTCAGTTAAGCATCCAGCTCTTGGTTTCGGCTCAGCTCATGATCTCAGGGTCATGAGATTGAACTCTGCCTCAGGCTCCTCACTCAGTGCATAGTCAGCTGGAGGGTCTCTCTCCCTCTTCTTCCTCTGTCCCACCCCACACACTTTTCGGTGCTCTCTGTCTCTCTAAAAAATAAGTGAAAAATAAAAAGCAACATAGAGAATACAATTCTGATACATGCCACAACATGGATGAACCTCGAAATATCATACTAGGTGAAATAAGCCAAACACAGAAGGACAAATATTATCTAATTCCACTTGATGAGTTACCTAGAACAGGCAAATTCATAGAGACCAGAAGTAAAATAGAGGTTACTAGAAGTTGGAGGAAGAGGAAATAGGGTATAACTGTTTATTAGTACAGAGTTTCAGTTTGGGATGATGAAAAACTTCTGAAAATAGTAGTGATGGTTGTAAAGCACTGCCAGTGTACTTAATGCCAGTGACTTGTACACTTACACATGGCTAAAACAGGGTGGCCTGGGTGGCTCAACTGGCTAAGCAGCTGACTCTTAATCTAGCCTAGGTCTTGATCTCAGGGCTGTGAGTTCAAGCCCTGCATACCAAGTATGGAGCCTACCTTAAAAAAATTAATAAATAAAGTTAAAAAAGAAAAAAAGGCTAAAGTGGCGAATTTTATGTTACATATATTTTACTACACACAAAAAAATACATGCCAAAAAAAAAAAAAAAAGCCATGCAAAGGAAACAATGTAAAATTTTTTTGCAGGACAACTAGTCTGGATTCTTCAAATCATCGATGTCATGAAAAATCCAGAAATGGAGTGGAATTGCTCCAGATTAAAAGAAAATAAAGAGAGTGCCTACGTGGCTCAGTAGGTTAAGCTTACTCTTGGTTTCAGCTCATGTCATGACCTCAGTGTCTCTCTCTCTCTCTCTCTCTCTCTCTCTCTCAAATAAGTAAATAAATCTTTTTAAGAAAAAGAATAAAGAGACTCAACAACCAAGTGCAATGAGTGAACTTTGATCTTTGATTTGAAAAAAAAAATTTTTTTAAACAAGTCTTTTTTTTTTATTTATGATAGTCACACACACAGAGAGAGAGAGAGGCAGAAACATAGGCAGAGGGAGAAGCAGGCTTTATGCACTGGGAGCCCGACGTGGGATTCGATCCCGGGTCTCCAGGATCGCGCCCTGGGCCAAAGGCAGGCGTCAAACCGCTGCGCCACCCAGGGATCCCCTGAAAAAAAATTTAAATACATTCTTGGGAGGTGGGCGGGGGGGATGGGGTGACTGAGTGACAGGCACTGAGGGGGGCACTGGACAGGATGAGCATTGGGTGTTAATGCTATATGTTGGCAAATCGAACCCCAATAAAAATATACAAAAAAATAAAATACATTCTTATATCAGTTGAGGAAATCTGAACATGAACTTTCTGTAAGATATTATAGAATATTTATTATCTTTTTAGGTATGGTTAATGGTATTGCATTTATGTAGGAGAGTGGAGTTATCCTCAGGAAATATATGAAGTATTTAAAGGGTAATGTCTGCAGCTGTCAAAGAGTTCACCAAATTTAAAAATACAAGGGCGCCTGGGTGGCTCAGTCTGTTAAGCATCTGCCTTTGGCTCAGGTCATGATCAAGAAGTCCTGAGATGGAGCCCTGCATCAGGCTCCCTGCTCAACAGACAGGCTGCTTCTCCCTCTCCCTCTGGCGCTCCCCCTGCTTGTGCTCTCTCTCTCTCTCTTTCTCTTTCTCTCTCTCTGTCGAATAAATAAATCTTTTTAAAAAATTTTAATGCAGAACAAAATTAAAGCAAATGTAGCAAGATGTTAGCATTGTGGAATTTAGATGGACATATAAGTGTTTCTTGTTTTATTCTTTCAGCAATTCTGCATATTTGAAAACACTTGAAAAATTCTGAATCTTGATATTTAAAGACAGAGAGAACAGTATTTGTAGAGGACACCTCCTATTTGTGTTCATCCAGTGTACACACCCCTCTTCTGGTAACAGAACTTCCACTTACCTTCTGAGCATTCTCTCTCCCATTGTATGCTCACTTATTATGAATCTCAATCAAGGTGCCCTCTCCTTCCCTGAGAAAGGGGATAGGGTATGCAACACAACTCAGGTCAGTCAAACAGTCTCTTGGGAGAATTTAATCTTGGGTAGATCAGCACAAGGCACACCCGATAGTTCCTGGAGAAACTGCCCATCATTTCCACTACCTAGATCCCTAGAGCTACCCTGTATGCTTTTGCTGAGGCTTGACTGATAGCCTTTTCTTCAGTGTATTCTATATTTTCCCAATAACATATTTTGTTGTTGTTGTTGTTGTTATTAAGACCAGAATTAGTCACTGATGTCTTTAACCAATGAACCATAGCTGATCCAGTGTTTGGTCTGTAAGAGGCATATGGGGTGCCTGGTTCATTCAGTTGGTAAAGTAGGCGACTCTTGATCTCCAGGTTGTGAGTTCGAGCCTCACGTTGGGTGGAGAGACTACTTAAAAATTTAAAAAAAAATTTTTTTTTTAAAGAAGAGTGGCACAGGGATAATTTCTAGCATGAAAAATCTCTTGCTTTTATATAACAGTTAAAATCATAGAGGCAGGCAGCCTGGGTGGCTCAGTGGTTTAGCGCCACCTTCAGCCCAGGGCATGATCTTGGAGACCCAGGATGGAGTCCCATGTCGGGCTCCCTGCGGGGAGCCTGCTTCTTCTCCCTCTGCCTGTGTCTCTGCCTCTCTCTGTCTCCCTCATGAATAAATAAATAAAATCTTTTTTTAAAAAAATCTTACAGGCAAGAGATAAATCACAATTGTGAAATGAGCTGTGAACCCTAAAACCGATAAAAAGCTTTCAGAGTGTAAACAAAGGAAAAAAAGAAAAACGCATTAAATTTATTCCTTCATTGAACTGCAGTCTCATCTATCAAAGTAGGCAATGAGAGTGGAAGTAAATGGAACATAGAGAAAGGGGGCAGCCCGGTGGCTCAGCGGTTTAACACCACCTTCAGCCCAGGGCTTGATCCTGGAGACCTGGGATCAAGTCCCACGTCAGGCTCCCTGAATGGAGCCTGCTTCTCCCTCTGTCTCTGTCTCTGCCTCTCTCTCTCTCCTCTCTATGTATTCTCATAAATAAATAAAATTAAAAAAAAAAAAAAAAGCCTCACTGCTCCACCGAGGATGGGCTCTCACAGCAATATGGCCACCATGTACCAAGAGCTCAGGGTCACACAGGTGCTGGGTTAGTCCTTCGTATCCATCATCTCACTGAATTCTCCCAATGGCACAATTATCATTTATTATTCAACTACATATACTCTGATTATCCCCCCTTTACAGAAAATTGAGTGAAGCCTAAGGTTGCTAAGTCACTAAGCCAAAGTCCCAGAAGGAGGAGGGGCAGGATCCCAATATAGGCAAGTGGCTCCAGTGCTCTGGGCAACAGACCCTGGAGGGCCAGCAAGCTCCAGCTTCCTGGTCCAGCCTCATGGCAGCATCCCTGGGGCCTAGGCCCCTACCAAGTTCCCGAGCCAATGTGGAGAGAAATCAGTGGATATTAACAGAGACTCTGCTGCTCTCCGCTCACTCTGGTCCCAAGAGCTTCTTCCACAGTGTTCAACTGCTGCTGGCTTCCTGAGTCACCTCTCCTGCCCGAGAGAGCAGAAAAACCAGGTGGGGAGCCCTAGCCATCCCGATGCCACACCCTCTCAAGGTACTTGCTAACATTTTGCAGTGTTAACTCCATTCACAGGAACTAGATTTCTCCCACTCCTACTCTCCTGGAATTAGTAAAGCCTAATGATTAAAAGCAATAGCTTTGGAGGCAGACACACCAAGGCTCAAGTCCCTGCATCACTTCTGCCTCCCTGTATTAAGTTTCTTCATCCTCAACCTCCCAACCTCAAGTAGGAATGCTAACCTTACCTTCTTAGTAGAGTTGTGAGATTAAGATGCTTTCTGGTCTTTTGTAAGCACTCGGTAAATAGTGTTTGTTATTTTCATGGTTTCCATTTTTATTGCCATGCTATAATCTGTCATTTGGGGCTTAGATCTCCTGCCTTCTTTTGTCATATTTTTTTCTCCCTAGTAGTGAATCCCAACCTTTGAGGGCTCCCAGGGCATGGATGGGTCTTCTTCGTTTTGATGTATCTTCCAGAAACAAGACTTTAGCCTACCTGAAGTCTTCATTTATAAAAGTTATTTCCAGGTGGAAGTTTGCCGCAATGCCCACCAATTTTCATCTAGAACTTCAATGTAGGTGATATGCCCCCTGAGAGAACCAATAAAGGATGGGGCATCCTGAGGTGGGGCTAGGGCATGGGCTCTCAAGTCAGCTGCACCTGGACCTGCATACTCCCTCCCTCTCATCTCTGAACTTCAGTTTCTTTAGCTATAAAATGGGGAGTCTTGGGGCACCTGCATGGCTCAGTTGGTTAAGCATCTGCCTTTGGCTGTCATGATCCCGGGGTCCTGGGATAGAGCCTGATATCAGGCTCCCTGCTCCACAGGGGGCCTGCTTTGCCCTCACCCTCTGCCTGCCATCCCCCTTGCTTCTGCTCTTTCTCCTTCTGTCAAATAAATAAATAAAATCTTTTTAAAATTAAAAATAATAAAATGGGGAGTCTTGCTTTTAACCTGAAGAGATGTAGTGAGGATTCCATGAGATAATGGCGGGAAAGCCCAGGTACCTGACACAGAGTAGGCAGGGATAGTGCCCATTTCCTTCCCTCTGGGAAGCCATCACATTTTTGAAATACTGCCACCAGCATCCTAACAGAGAGGTCCCAGCCCTAGAGAAATAGCAAAGCTCCCCCTTTCCTGTTGCTCCTTCTACCTTCTTTCTCATCCTTATTGTGTTTCTCCAAACCTTTGCCATTCTGAAGTTGGGGTGGGGCAGGGAAGAGAGTCTGTCCCTGGGGTTCAGCTCTGAAGTGGCCCTGCTCAGATGCCATTTGGTCAGGAGCCAGATTTGCTGCTTAGAAAAACACATCCGTTCTGGGCACCACTACTGAAGGGGAGAGCTCTGAGAAACGTCAAAAGCAGCAGTCAAGATGATTAAAGAGTTCAAGAATAGGACCTTCAGGTTAAGGAAGTGAAGGCAGGATGGGAAGGCTAGGCTGCTGAGAAACACTTTTCAAAGAAACAGAGCCTATGTGTGTGTGTGTGTGTGTGTGTGTGTGTGTGTGTGTGTGTGTGTCTATGCTGTAGACTGGCAGCGGTGAGTACGGGGCAGTGAAAAGGTCTTGGTAGGTCCATTGAAACAGAGGCCAGAAGTCTCTTTAAGAAAAAGAATACGATGGGGATCCCTAGGTAGCTCAGAGGTTTGGTGCCTGCCTTTGGCCCAGGGCGTGATCCTGGAGTCCCAGGATCGAGTCCCACGTCGGGCTCCCTGCATGGAGCCTGCTTCTCCCTCTGCCTGTGTCTCTGCCTCTCTCTCTCTCTCTCTCTCTGTCTATCATGAATAATAAATCTTTAAAAAAATAAAAGAAAGAAAAAGAATACAAAACTATCATTACAGAAAGGTGCTTCCTGGGCTTTGGAAGGGTTATGAGCAGGTGAGGTGCCCTGAAACATAAGCTCTGCTGATTCCACAGTATATTCACCTCATGAAACAAACTGGTGGTTACCAGGGGGGAGGTGGGTGAAGGGGCTGAGTGAAATAGGAAAAGGAGATTAAGAGCATACATATCATGAGGAGCACTGAATAATGTATAGAATTGTATATTGTACACCTGAAACTAACATAACACTGTATGAACCATATTGGAATTAAAATTTTAAAAATTTGCATCTAATCAAGGATGTGACAAGTGAGCTGGCAACAGGTCTGGGAAATGAACATACAACTAACTCCATTATCCTGCAGACTTTGGCTGGAAATGCCGTCTCTCCCTTCTTCCCCAAACTAATGCCTCCTTAGTCTACAAGTTGCAATGTAAGCCTTACCCTCTTCTCCGACATCTTACCAGAGGCAGCCCTTCCTGCCAGCATGGAATGGTGTGCCACCCTCACGTGTACACCTCTCACATTGTGCTTGTTTGTACCACTCCCCTTGTGTATGAGTTATCTATTGCTGAGTAACACATTTCCCCAAAACGTACTGGTTTAAAGCAACACGCATTCATTATCTCACAGTTTCTGTGGATCACACAGTCCCGCATGGTTTAGCTGTCCTCAGTCACCTTCAGGCTCAACTAGAAAAGATCTGTTTCCTAGCCCATGTGACTGTTGGGATTCAGTTCCTCACAAGCTGCCAGACTGAAGCCTCAGTTCCTCAAGAGCTGCTGGCCAGATGCCTCCCTGGGTTCCTTGCCATGTAGGCCTCTCTGTCAAGCAAGCAAGGCAACTGGCTTCATCAGAGTGAGCAAATGAGAAAGCCAAGAGAGAGTGCCAGCAAGGTAGAAGTCACAGTCCTTCATAACCTAATCACAGAAGTGTCATTTATCGCTTTTATCACATTTCATTCACTAGAAGCAATTCCCTAGGTCCAGCCCATACCCCCAGGCAGGGAATTACACAAGGGCATGAATACCAGGAGGTGAGAATTGTTTGGAACCTTCTCAGAAACTGCCTACCACAATTGTCACTCCTTCTCCATATTGTCATTGCCTATTGTCCTGCCTGTCCCTGCCATTCCATCATGAGTTCCTTAAAGACAGGGACTACATTTTACTCACCAGTTAGTCCTCCTTGGTGCCTAGCACAGTCCTCTTGGGCTTTTTAACTGAATAGATGATGAATAAATGAATGGCTGGTTACTTATGGTAACAGAAAATGAATGGCTTTTGGTTCCTTTGGTAGGAACCAAAGACAAGCATATCATTTTACTTAAGCGAAGGTGCTATTTGGGGCACCTGGGTGGCTCAGTGACTGAGCATCTGCCTTTGGCTCAGGTCATGATCCCGGGGTCTTGGATCGAATCCCCATGAGGCTCCCTGCAGGGAACCTGCCTATGTCTCTGCCTGTCTGTACTCTCATGAATAAATAAAATCTTTAAAGAGAGTGAGAGAAAGAGAGAGCGTGCTACTTATTACCTTTTGACCCAGTCATTTAATTTCTAGGAAGTTAAACAATCAGGAATGCACTTACAAGGATATGTTCAGAAGTTTACAAATTAGTTGTGAGGATGTTCTATGGAATTGTTTATAAGGTCAAACCTCCCCCTCAAAAAAACCAACCCATAAACTACCTGAATGTCCAGTGATAAAAAGTTGAGTAAATGCATTATGCTACAGTCATACAATGGATATTCTGCAGTCTTTAAAATGAAAGGTGTTAAGCAATAGTGCGTATCAGGGAAGGATGCTTGCGACACTGCATATTATCTTAATATTGTACAGTATTGCACATTATTTATTGTACATCTGGAAAGCAGGTAGTTGCAAAGTAGTGTATGTATTCTATACCTTTACAAAGTAAATATGCACATAGAAAAAGTCTAGGAGGATTTAATCAGCTTCGAGTAGCCATGAAATTATGAAGATAAACCAATTTTTTTTTAAGATAAACCAATTTTAAACTGCTTCAACAAACAAGTATTTTTGGCTTTGTAACAGACTATCTGGAGGCAGGCAGCCTCTGGCCTTGGTTCTCTCTGGCTCAGTATCACTGCAGTTCTTCTGGTATTCCCCTCATGCTTGCCCTGCCCCTGCAGTCAGAAGATTGCTGCCCCATTTCCAGGCAGCATACCCACATTCAAAGTAGGAAGAACAAGTAAGGGGAGGCTCCAGTGGTGGCTAACTCATTACTAGGAAAGCAAGAGCTTTCCCAGATGTCCTCCACTAGATTTCCTTAACACTCTCCTTGGTTGAGTCACATGAACAATCCTAGCTCGGGAGGCTGGGGACACTAGAAACCAAAATTTCATGATTAGCTTAGAAAATCATGATTTATCCCCTACTTTCACTATCACTCAAACAAACTTGGAGGTAGATCTGTTAGGAAAGAAGGAGAGTGAAATGATATTGGGTAAGCAACTAGCCTCCTTTAGACAGGACATGATCCTACCCTACTGGTCCCAGTCCCAGTCCCAGTCCCAGTCCCAGTCCCAGTCACCTCATTCCTAGTCTGCTCAGTTAATCACCTGCTATTCCCTGAAGGCATTGGAGCTTTCAACATATGAATATAAGATTCAGGGTTAGAAAATGTGAAAAAAAACCTGCTAGTTATCTTCCATTACCCATGATTTCCTTCTTGTAATAACAAAATAACCCTCATCTCAAGATATTGAGGGACATATGGCTGCCCAGCTCTAGCCCGCTTTTCCCAAACCCCCTTGCAGCCAGCTGGGCGTGACCATGCGAGGACTCACCATTGGAAAGTAAATAGAATTGGTATGAACCTCATTTCTCCTACATCATTTCTTAAAAGGAAATTGTTAGGCATCTACTTATTTTCCCCCTCTCCCCCAAGTTGGGGCCGTTGGTATAGTTAGTGGTGGAGAACTTGCTTTAGCAATGTCCTAGGAAATGGCAGAGCAGTAAGAATAGAAGGAAAGTGTGTTCCTAAATGTCTGCCTGGAGTGGAGCCACTTACTCATCTCTGGACTCACTCTGAGCCACTCATAGGCTTAAAGAAATAAAACAAGGGTAGGGATCCCTGGGTGGCGCAGCGGTTTAGCGCCTGCCTTTGGCTCAGGGCGCGATCCTGGAGACCCAGGATCGAATCCCGCGTCGGGCTCCCGGTGCATGGAGCCTGCTTCTCCCTCTGCCTATGTCTCTGCCTCTCTCTCTAACTATCATAAATAAATAAAAATAAATAGATAAATAAAACAAGGGGCACCTGAGTGGCTCAGTTGGTTAAGTGTCTGCCTTTGGGTCAGGTCATGGTCCCGGGGATCCTGGGATCTAGCCCTGCATTGGACTCCTTGCTCAGCATGGAGCCCGCTTCTCCTTCTCCCTTTGCTCTTCCCCACTGCGTGCTCTCTCTCCTCTCTCTCAAATAAAATAATAATAATAATAATAGTAATAATTAATAAATAAAATCTTAAAAAAAAAAGGGGGGCGCCACCTTCAGCCAGGGTGTGATCCTGGAGATCCCAGATGGAGTCCCGGGTCTGGCTCCCTGCATGGGGCCTGCTTCTCCCTCTGCCTGTGTCTCTGCCTCTCTCTCTGTGTGTCTCTCATGAATAAATAAATAAAATCTTAAAAAAAAAAAGAAATAAAACAGCAACGACAACTATTAAACAAGAGATTTTTAAAAAGTATTCTGTATTTTTGAATCGCTTTATTAAAACAACTTATTCTACTTCCTAACTAATATAGAAAACAAACTGCGTTATGCTAACAATTGTTGTTAATAGTTTAAAAGGGGGTTAGGGGACACCTGCGTTGGTCAGTGGTTGAACATCTGTCTTTGGCTCAGGGTGTGATCCCGGATGTGGGATCAAGTCCCACATCGGGCTCCCTGTGAGGAGCCTGCTTCTCCCTCTGCCTGTCTCTGCCTTCTCTCTGTGTCTTTCATGAATAAATAAATTTTTAAAAGTATCTTTAAAAAATAAAAGGGGGGTGGGAGGAAAGATGAGAAAAGAGAGGAGTCAAATAAATGTAGGCATAGGTGTTTTTATAAAGAAGTGGGAGAGACAACCAAACTATTAATAGGCAGGATATTGATTGAAGTTGGTCACAAGACCTGATGGGGGAGGTACCTGGGTGGCTCAGTGGTTGAGCATCTGCCTTCCACTCAGGTCATGATCCTGGGGTCCTGAGATTGAGTCCTGCATCAGGCTTCCCGCAAGGAGCCTGCTTCTCCTTCTGCTCCCTCCTTCTCCCTCTCCCTCTGTCTCTGACTCTCTCTCTCTCTCTCTCTGTCTCTCATGAATAAATAAATTTAAAAAGGAGGAGGAGGAAGAGGAGACCTGATGGGTCTACTTTGGTTTGGAATGGAGTTAACATGTTTTAGCTGAAGCTAAATACGAGGACCAAGGTGAGACTGAACCAGTGCAGCCTGTCTATGGGATGAAGGCCCATGGCTCAAAAAGGGTCTGTGAGCTATGAATTAGACGACAGGACCATTAATCAGGGTCTTAGGTTGCAAGCAATAGAGAGCAAGTCTGACTCTTTCAAATAAAACAAACCCCACAAGGAATTTATTGGAAGGACACTGAGGAGTTCAAAGAATCTAAGGAAGATCTCAACAGCCAAGTCCCAGGAAAGGACAAGATCCAGCAAAGCTCTAAGAATCCCACTAGCAGAAACTTCCAGTTCTCTAGAGCAAAATAATCTGGAGGGTTTATTAAAACACAGATTCCTGGGGCATCTGGTTGGCTCAGTTGGAAGAGGATGAAACTCTGGATCTTGGAGTTCTAAATTTGAGCCCCACGATGGGTGTAGAGATTACTTTTAAAAAAATCAATTAGGGATCCCTGGGTGGCGCAGCGGTTTGGCGCCTGCCTTTGGCCCAGGGCGCGATCCTGGAGACCCGGGATCGAATCCCACATCAGGCTCCCGGTGCATGGAGCCTGCTTCTCCCTCTGCCTGTGTCTCTGCCTCTCTCTCTCTCTCTCTGTGACTATCATAAATAAATAAAAATTAAAAAAAAAAAAAATCAATTAACTTAGAACAGAACAAAACAAACAACAACAACAACAAAAACAGACTCCTGAGGCCTACCCTAGAATTTCTCACTCAGTAGGTGTGATATAGGGCCTGGGAATTTGTATTTCTAACAAGTTCCCAGATGCTGATGCTGTTGGTCCAAGGACCACAGAGGAGAACTATTGCTTTATGGTAAACATATCACATGACTCAGCTCTGACTACCTTCCATCCTTGCATGTCTCCAACTTCAAGTTTCCAACTAGACTAGAGAAAGTCTAGTTGACTCAGAGTTGGGTCATGCCTGTGGTCAGAAAGGTAGAGTCCTGTGATGGTAGCCCTGCAAGTATCACATGGGGTGGAGTGGAATAGAAGTTCCCCAAAGGAAAGAATAGTGAACACACAAAAATAGTTGTCCTCAAAGTGGCAATTGGCCAAGCTGAATGCACAACTCCATCTGGAGTGAGATCTGGGCAGCAACGTCTCCTCTTTGAGGCAGAATGTTCCAGAAGAGAGAATAAAATGATAATGATAATAATAATAATAATAATGAGAGAAAATGGACTCCTGTGGACCATTATTTCTATTCAAATCTCATTCTATTTTCCTAACAAAGGAGATGCCTAAAAAATATAAAATAAAATAAAATAAAATAAAATAAATAAAATAAAATAAAATAAAATAAAATAAAATAAAATAAATAAAAGGAGACTCCTGCCCCCAAGAGGCCAATGATCAATTCCACCAACTCCTTGATGACTGATTGGATCCATGAGGTGGCTTTAGACTTCACAGTGAGGTGCATTTTGACCAATTATGCCACCGCCCAAGACAACAATCATCCTGCATACTGTAGCTTTTCTCAGACTCAGAGAGACTGACACTAAAGATAGTTCCTAAAAAGCCTAAGCATCCCATTTTTGCATTATATTTTGTAGGCTCACAATGAATTTTCTCCTTTAGGAAAACTTCGCAGAGGGAAAAAAAAGTCTGTTAACCTAAGTAACCAAGCCTATATAAGTCTAAATTGTCATCTATCAGATTTTCTTAAAATGAGGCCCACTTGAGCTTATAAACCAAGGTGATGATTTAACACAGCAACACGGAATGTGTTAAAAACACCACATTAAAATTTACACAGCACTCAATGGGATATACCATATTAATAGAATAAAGGACAAAAATATGATTGTCTCAATACAGGCTTATTTCATTTTATTGCTCTTCACTTAATGGCACTTCACAGATAAATTGAAGGTTTTGTGGCAACTCTGTGTCAAGCAAGTCTGTCGACGTCATTTTTCCAACAGCATTTGCTCGCTTCGTGTCTCTGTGTCACGTTTTGGTAATTCTCTCAGTATTTCAAACTTTGTCATTATTATTACATACGTTATATGACACCAAAAGCTCAGATGATGGTTAACATCTATTAACAAAAAAGTTTTTTTTTTTAATTTTTATTTATTTATGATAGTCACACGGAGAGGGAGAGAGAGAGGCAGAGACATAGGCAGAAGGAGAAGCAGGCTCCATGCACCGGGAGCCCGACGTGGGATTCGATCCGGGGTCTCCAGGATCGCGCCCTGGGCCAAAGGCAGGCGCCAAACCGCTGCGCCACCCAGGGATCCCAAAAAAGTATTTTTTTAATTGAGGGATGTACATTTTTTGAGACTTAATCCTATTGCACCCTTAGTAGGCTACAGCATAGGAGGAATATAACTTTTACATGCACTAGGAAACCCCAAAATTCACTTGACTCACTTTATTGTGATATTTGCTTTATTGCAGGGGTCTGGAACCAAAGGCACAATATCTCTGAGGTTCGCCTATAGATGCATAAAAAAGCATTTGACAAAATCCAACCTCTTTTCATGATAAAAACACTCAACAAAGTCAAGAGTAGAGGGGAACTCTTTCAGCCTAATAACGGGGCATCTATAGAAAACCTACAGCTAATATCACACTTAATAGTTGAAGACTGAATGTTTGCCCTTAAGATCAGTGTAGAGTGGCTGCTAGGAGCTGGGGACAGAGAAATAGGAAGTGACTACTAATGGGTACAGACTTTCTTTTGAGGATGTTGAAAATGTTCTGAAATAAGACGGTAGCAAATGTTGCACAACCTTGTGAGTGAATATCCTCAAAACCACTGAGTTGTGTGCTTTAAAATGGTAAGTTTCGTGATATGTGAATTATATCTCAAACAAAATTGTTACTAAAAATGTATATTTACACAGGGGCAACTAGTTAAAGTATAGCTAGAAGGCGAAAAAACATTCCACAGTCCCTGGCAATTTGTTTGAGACAGGAGAATTATTTCTTGTAATATCCTCTTGAGCTTCCCCAAAACAGGAGGGAAAGAGATCCCAGCCTAAGAATTTAATTTTGTTAGGGGGAAGAAAAACCCTGTAATTTTCTAGTGTGTTTGGTCCTTTGTTTTGAAGGGCCCGTTAAGGGTCCTTTGTTTTGAAGCGTTCAGTGAATCAGTGTCAGCCTGGCCTTTAGCCTGACGTCTGGTATGGAGAAGAAAATCCTTTGTGTAATGAAGTATGAGAAGTTCGGAGTACACAGGAGACTGGAATGGAGCTAGGGAGAGGCTGGAGGAGATGGGGGCCAGTGGATTCCTAAAGGGGGATACAGTCAGAAAAAAATTCCTCTTGGCAGGAATGGCCCATGAAATTTTAGGACAGTGATGTCTTCTAGATCATTTTAAGCTGGTGCCCATACTATGCTGAACTTGTCCTTCTGTTTCCCCCAAATCTCAGTGGAATCTGCAAAGTGCTAGTGATATTTGGATGAAGGGAGGAACCAGGAATGTGTCCAGAAGTGTCTGAGAGCGCCTGCAAGAAAAAACAGCACCAGAGGAGCAAGAGTAACTGTAAGAAATGCTATTTCTTGGGCTAGCCAAGAGGTGGTCACCCCACATCCATGTCATCCCTTGCCAACATCACAGAAATTAGGGAGAGACAGCTGGAGACCAACCTAAAGATGGCTTTGGGGGCACCTGGGTGGCTCAGTTGGTGGAGCATGTCACTCTTCTTTTTTTTTTTTTTTTAAGATTTATTTACTTATTTGAGAGATAGAAAGAGAGCGTGAGAACATGAGCAGGGGGCAGAGAGAGAGAGAGAGAGAGAGAAGCAGATCCCCTGCTGAGTGGAGAGCCTGACTCCGGGCTTGATCGTGGGATTCTGAGATCATAACCTGAGCCCAAGTGAGACACTTAACTGACCACTCAGGTGCCCCAGGAACATGTCAGGCTTGATCTCGAGGTCGTGAGTTCAAGTCCCACGTTGGGGGTAGAGTTTACTTAAAGAACAAAAAAGGGATGAGGGTATCTGGGTGGCTCAGTCAGTGGAGAATCCGACTCTTGATTTTGGCTCAGGTCATGATGACAGGGTCCTGGGATCAAGCTTGCAATAGGGCTCCATGCTCAGCAGGGAGTCTACTTGAGATTCTCTCTCTCTCCTCTCTCTCTCTCCCCTCCACACCTACTCCTTCATGCTCTCTCAAATAAATAATCTTAAAAGAAATAAAAGGAAGGCTACATGTTATAAAAAGTCAAACTCAAAAAAAAAAAAAAAAAGTCAAACTCCAAAAATAATTAACCAATAAGGATATATTTTTTTTCATATAACAAGAAGTCCTAAATTGGATGGGTTCTGGGGTTGGTGAATTCAGCAGCTTAATGAAGTGATCAAAGGCCCACTGTTCTTTGACTCTTGCTGTTCTACTATCCACAGTTTGTTGGCTTGTCTTCAGGCCACCAGAGATCCAATTACCCTGTTTATATACTAAAGTGAGCCTATGTTTTCTTGATCAGAATTCTTTTGGCTACAAATGTCAAAAATCCAATCTAGGCCAATTTAAGGAAAATAGGAATCAAATAGGACTTCAGGCATGTCTGGAACCAAGAGGTCATCAAACTCTCTTTTATTTCATCTTTCACATTTATTTGATTCTGTTTGGCTTTGCTCTCAGGCAGCAGGATGACTGCTGGCATACCCAATCTTCAATGCCATATATCTCATGCTTTGTAGTGGGGGAACAGGGAGGGTGCCATGGGGAGGGAGAGAGAGAGAGGTTCTTTTCTTTCTGGTGTCCATATGACAAATTTTTTTAATATTTTATTTATTTATTCATGAGAGACACAGAGAGAGAGAGAGGCAGAGACACAAGCAGAGGGAGAAACAGGCTCTATGCAGGGAGCCCGATGTGGGACTCGATCCTGGGTCTCCAGGATCACACCCTGAGCTGAAGGCTGATGCTCAACCACTGAGCCACCCAGGCGTCCCCCATATGACAAATTTCATGAAGGGATCCTGACTGACTAAGTCACAGGCCCAACCCTGGACCAATTGCTGGCAACAAAAGAACATAGACCTTGGATTGACCAGCCTTGTGTCTTCCACCACTCCTGGGACTTGAGGTCAGGACCACCCAAACCACAAAGACTGAGCTGAATTTGGGGAAGGAAAAATGATTTCCCACGGGAAGACAGGCAGAGCAACAAAAATGTGTCTGGCACCTCCCTGAAGGCTGAGAACAAGAGGACACCAGGATTCCAATACAAACTGAGGCTAACAGTCACCTTCCAAGAAATCAGAAGGAAAGAGTGAAAGAAACTGGAATTTTGGGAGGGCCTACTATGTACTTTCCCAAGGTCACAGAGCTAGAACATGACAGAGCCTGGATTTAAATCTATGCCTTTTTAGTTCTAGGGGGACTAAGCACAGAGGAGACAAGATAAAGAGAGACTACACTATTGTGAAGAAAAAAAGTCCAGCAAACACCATAACAAAGCACTTAGCCCAACCAGGGAAGCCTTTCTGGAGGAGGAAATGCTTGAACTGAGGTTTGAAGGACAATAGGTGTTTGTCAAAAGAGTAAAGGAGAGAAACAGGAAAAGAGGTTGTCTGAGTAGGCGGGGAGATCTCCAAAGGCCAGAGTTTCAACTTTGGAGAGTCACTGTCTCCGTGGGGTGGGAGCTTCCTTGTCCTGCCTCCTCTCAGCCCTACCCCATGCCATTGCGCCATGACAAGCCGTCATTTTTCTGAGACACACAGTTATTCCCATGGGGGTTTCCAGAAGCATTCTCACAGTGGTTGAAGCAGTGGCCTTCATTCTACTCTCTGTATGGCCAGCTACTCTCTGTATGAGTATTGGCTATTCACTTCCCTCTTTGGATGGAATTATCCATACAATTAGAGTGGGCAAACGGACTGTGGTGATGGTTGTACATATCTATGACTACACTAGAAACCACCGAATTGTACACTTGAAATAGGTGAAATGTATGGTATGTGAATTACATCTCAATAAAGCTGTTTTAAAAAAAAAATTGTGGGCTAGGTGATAGGGCAAGTTGCAGAACTACTGCAGTCAAGGCTTTGCTACTTTGTAGCCAGGTGACCTTGGCACTTTGTTTTGCTTTATCTCTCTGAACCTCATTTTTTTGAACCTCATTTTCCTTGTTTTAGGAAGGGAATTATATCCTTGTCTCATTTAGGTAGTTAAGGAAAAGGTGCAGTAAGGTGTTGCAATGTTAGAATTCTGGCTCTATCACTACGGTCTCTCTGTGCCTCTACTACCCCCCTTTTTTTTTTTAAGATTTTATTTATTTATTCACGAGAGACACAGAGAGAGAGAGAGAGAGAGAGAGAGGCAGAGACACAGGTAGAGGAAGAAGCAGGCTCCATGCAGGGAGCCGGATGTGGGACCCGATCCCGGGTCTCCAGGATCACACCTTGGGCTGAAGGCAGCGCTAAACCGCTGAGGCACCCGGGCTGCCCCTACCCCATCTGTATAATGAGAGTAAGAAGACCTAGTTCATAGCGTTGTTGGGAAGATTGACTTGACACCTATTCAGTTCTTAGAACTATGCCTGGCAAGTGGCTCAATAGTTAAATAAAAATGGTAGATCATTTATTATATCCACTTCATAATCCTAGATTCTATTTGGGAGCTTCTCTAAGAGATTAAACTGCCCACCGAAGTCTCTATTGGATTCCCTGAGAACTGAGGATTCCCCTGCCTTCAAGGTAGTACACAATTTTGGGGGTGGTCAGCCAACCTGTGCTCTTCTTCTCTAAAATTGCCTTTTCCATATGAGTGGGCTTTGGCAGTTCCCAGCCATGACCAAATGGACAGGGGCAGACCCCACACCTGAGCTGGAACAGTCAACTTCTTTCTCCCAAAAATTTGGAAATTAGGACACTAGTATGTGTTTACCGGGTGGCGCTGGAGCTGAGACATTTTGTGCCATGGTAAAGGAGATATGAAGAAGACAGGGAGGAGCCCAGAACAGAGCCATAAAGAAGAATACGAAACCCCTAGCCTCAGAGGGAAAAGGAGAGAGTAGTTCTACCTTGAACCCTGGTGCATTCCCACTTAGTCATTTAACAAATTTATTGAACATCTACTATGTTCTACGCCCAAGAATAAAGCAGTGAACAAGAAGGACAGATTCCTACCCTGAGGAATGGAAACCCACTGAAAAGTTCTGTGCAGGGAAACAACATAATCTTACTATATTTTTTAAAAATTGGGGCACCTGGGTGGCTCAGTCAGTTGGGTGTCCGACACTTGGTTTCGGATCAGCTCATGATTTCATGAGTTGTGGGATCAGGCCCCATATTGGGATCCATGCTTGGCAGGTGGTCTAGTTGAATATTCTCTCTCTCTCTCTCTCCCTCTGCCCGCCCCCCATGCTCACTCATGCTCTCTCTAGAGAGAGAACATGTGCAAAACCGTGTGAACATCAGAAGGGGCAGAGGGAGAGAGAGAATGTCAAGCAGACTTCATGCCCAGCACAGAGCCCTATATGGGGCTGGATCTCACAACCCTGAGATCATGACCTGAGCTGAAACCAAGAGTCAGATGCCCAATCAACTGAGCCACCCAGGTGCCCCCCAAAATAAATCTTTTTTTAAAAGATTTTATGTATTTATTCATGAGAGACACACAAAGAGAGACAGAAACATAGACAGAGGGAGGCCTGCTGCGGTACTCGATGCCAGGACCCCAGGATCATGACCTGAGCCAAAGGCAGACACTCAACCACTGAGCCACCCAGGTGCCCCCCAAAAAATAAATCTTGAAAAAAATCATTTTGGCTGCTGTGTGAAGAATGAGTTGTAGGGGAACAAGTGGAAAATTGGAGAAAATGTCGCAATGGTCCAGGCAAGAGATGATGATGGCTCAGACTATGGCAGTGCAGAGGAGTGGTGACCAAGAGGGGATCTATTTTGAAGTTTCCAGTTCCTGGTTCTAGTTCCTCATGAGACCTGTCTACTTCCTGCCTGTGAGCTCATCCAGATTCCACACCCCCCCCCTTTCCCTTCTCCAACGTGTTTATTATGCTTGGACTAGTGTGTACCACGGATTCTGTTATTAGGAGTTGAACCATCCCTGACTAAGTCACCTTGGTTCTTCAGGCTAGTTTAATTCACCACTAGCCAGGACATGACCAGTTTCATTTTCCCTGCATTAAGGAAAGTGTTTTCTCCTATGAGTCACACATATAAGAATCAGCAAGTTTCCAAGGAAATGTTTTCTTCTGGAGAACTTTCAAAGGAAATAGTCAAAGAAGATTTATTTTGTGATATGGAAAAAATGCTTATGATGTATCCTATGCTGTCTCCTATTATATCTACAAGGTCAGATAAGGGGAACAGATAATAGTAACATTTGCTAACATGTTTGGCTATTATGTGCCAGCCTTTTTCAAAAGCTTTGTATATATTTTTTAAAGATTTATTTAGTTATTTGAGAGAGCACGCACGCATGTGTGCGCAGGGGGAGGGACAGGAGGAGAGCAAGAGGGAGAGCAGACTCCCCGCGGAGCATGGAGCCAGATACAGGGCCCCATCTCATGACCGTGAGATCACGACCTAAGCTGAAATCAAGAGTTGGAGGCCAACCCACTGAGGCACCCAGGCATCCCAAAGCTTTGTGTATTTTAATTCATTAAAGCTTCAAGGCAACCCCTCTATGAGGTAGGCTATCATAGTTCTTATTTTACAATTCATTTCATTGCCCTATTTGACAACTGAGAAAACCGAGGCACAGAGAGGTTTAATAAGTGTCTAAGATGATGAAACCTAAGTGGTAGATCTGTGATTCAACCTGGGCATTCGAGCTTCATGCCCTCAGCCAGTGTTTCTCCACTATGAGTTCTGATGGCATTTTGGGTGGGATGATTCTTATGTACAGGACTGTCCACCTAACTCATTGTGGTTAATGTAGTTTCCCGGGCTTTACAGACATTAATTCAGTTTAATCCTCTCCCCATCCCTATGAGTTAGGTGTTACTACTTTCATCCCCATTTTACAGAAGAGGAAACTGAGGTTAAATAGCTTGTCTTGAGTTATCCAGCTCATGGAGGGGGTGGGCATGGCAGAGAGTGCCACTAGGGTTTAAACACAAGCAGTCTGGCTCTAGCTGTTGCTTTTAACCATTCTGTCCTCCTGCCTCATTAAGAGGTAAGAGAATAGATGAAGGAGTGGAGCACCCTGGCCAATTGCACCGTTAAGGAGAGTCCAGCAGGCCTTTCAGCGTGGGCTTAGGAGCTCAAGGGAGCTACTCCAGCTGGAAAGGTGAAGACTGGCAGGAACCAGTGACCATTTCTTCATGCGAGACTAACCAGCAGGTAAAGGGGAAGGGAGAAGTGGTCAGAAAAACTCTAATCTGCAAAGCATATAGGCCAGGAACTGGGGTTAATCCAGAAGTGGGAATCAGGAATCGACAGCAGAGCAAAGCCAAAGGAATGTCCAGAGCACTGGCCTGCTGGGGGGTGGGAGGGGGGTGCCTTATCTTCCCTGACTTGGGTTTTCCCCAGCTCCTCCTCCTGCAGCTCTTCCTTCCCGTAAAGGTATCACGTTGCCTGAGGCATCCTGGGCACTCGTTTCTCTGTAACTCTGCACTTTTATACTCAAGATACGCTCTGCAATTGGCACCAATTTGGGCAAAGCCACTAATAGCTGATGCCAAATCAAATCCGTGACTCTATAATTTGACTCCAAAAATAACTCAGCCAAAGCTGAAGGCTGAAGGCCTGGAGATACTGGTATCTGCCCTCCCAGACTTTCTACTTTTAAGCTGCAGAGTTATATTTTGTTTTTTTAAAGATTTTATTTATTTATTCATGAGAGACACAGAGAGGCAGAGACATAAGCAGAGGGAGAAGTAGGCTCCCTGCAGGGAGCCTGATGCAGGACTCGATCCCGGGACCCCAAGATCACGACCTGAGCCAAAGGCAGATGCTCAACCACTGACTGAGCCACCCAGGCGCCCCAAGGTGCAGAGTTTAAAAGGTAAACTTGTGGAAAGCAGCAGTGGGACACTGCCCAGGACACCACCTCACTTTGAATTCAACTTCTGTAGTCCAGCTCTGGGACTGTAGCCCAGACCGGTAACTTTGTCTTCATTTTCTGCCTCATTTCAGACCTTTAAACTTGTGGAAGATTTGGACACAGACTCTCCTCTCTGATTCCTCTTATCCTGCCTACTTCGGAAGGAACACCCAATCCTGGGCCAGCAATTGCCTGTTTGCCAGTGGGCGAAACCCACTCAAACCAGTGGGTTTCTCCAGAGGAATTTATTATATGAACCCAGGGATCTTACAGAACCCAAGGCAATAATTGCAGCCATGTAATAGGATGTAGAAACGGGGCCTTTCCCTGCTTCTGTTTCTCCAGAGATGCCAGAGCATAGACATCATGTCCCAAAGTGAATGTGAAGTCATCTCCCAAGTAGAAGTTACAAAAGCAAAATGTAGAACCTGTTTTTCTACCTTTGGACGTCTGGGGCAGATCTGTGATATTAAAATGTGGGCAGAATGTAGAAAGAGGAGGGGTTTGATGAAGACATATCTTAGAAGAGAACTTTGTCTGCCCTGTTTTCCCACCATCTCACCCCTGCCCCTAGAATGACACGGCAGAGAGGGAGAGAGGCATAGAACACATCATTTCAAGCCCAGGAAGGCAGTTCTTCAATGACAGGGGAGCCTCTCCACACTGAGGCCCGAGGCTGACTTCTCCCTAATCAATCCTGAAGATAAGAGATGGCTCACCAACTACTTTGACAACTTTTATCAAGAGCTTTATATGTTAGGCAGCCCGGGTGCGTCAGCGGTTTAGCGCCACCTACGGCCCAGGGCATGATCCTGGAGACCCCGGATCGAATCCCGAATCCCGGGATGGAGCCTGCTTTCCCCTCTGCCTCTCTCTCTCTCTCTATCTATCTATCTCTCCTGGATAAATAAATAAAATCTTTAAAAAAAGAAAAAGAACTTCATATGCTAGATACGATTCTATGTATTAACGCATTTAATCCTCCCCATAAGCCTGCATAGTAAATGCTATATATTTCAATATATATATTGACTCTTTCTTTCACCTACATGTTGTAAATATTTTCCCACAATAAATATTCTTTCTCACATCAATAAATATTCACACGGAGTTGATGGCTGCAATCTTCCTTTGCAAAAAAGCATCATAGTTTAGCACATGGACTCTGGAGTCAGATCACCTGGTTCAAATCCAGTCTCTACCAATCATATATGGTTCAGGACCATTTTTATAAAGGAAATGAGTACTTGTAGGCTGAGGTTGGCAACCTGCATGACCCCCTCCCCATCTCCAGCCCTTTGGGGTCACCTTTTACTCCGCTTCTATTTCTCAAACACTGAGCATCTTCCAGAAACTGGAGATGCATCAATGAATGAAATAGATGTATTCTTTGCTTTCAGAGTTTATATTCTAGGAAGGGAGACACACATTAACCAATAAAAATGCCAAAAAAGTCATGCAAAATAATACAAATGGATAAATTCAATATAGAAAAAAAGCAAGGGGCTGCTGAGATGGGGAAAACTGTCTTTCTTGGGAAGTTACATAAAACTGGCTTAAACTCCCAGAGCTTGAGAGTGGGATATTCAGAGCCCCTCCCTGCACGTCTAAAGATACACGTGACTGGGGGTGGAGGACAGTGAACTTTCAGCTTCCGGTTTCCCCGGCTCTAGTTCCCTTCTCTTGCATTCTTAACTCCCCGCCTTTCTATAGGTTCCTGGGATGAACTAGCAGGACCCTGAAAACCACGATACTGCTTGGGGTCTTGGTTTACTTCCTCCTCTGCCCAAAATATGTTGTTTGTTTAGAGAGAGGGAGAGAGCAAGCACGTGCAGGGGTTGGAGGTGGGAGTGGGTTAGAAGGAGAGAGTATTTTAAGGAGGCTCCATGCTCAGGGTAGAGCAAGCCACAAGGCTCAATCTCTGACCCTGACATTAGGACCTGAGCCAAAATCAAGAGTCTGGCACTCAGATGACTGAGTTACCCAGGCACACCCCTCACTTGGGATATGGTTTTTTACCAACTGAGTTCTTATAGGTCTTGGCAGGCCCGTGGAGCAGCTCCCTTTCAAATGTAGGGCCCTTTGGAGATTACCTCATCCCACCACTCCTCCATCATCAGATGGAGAAACTGAGCTGGTCACCTTCGATACTTTTGTAGAGAAATTTAAGTTTCTCCTGAATCAGAAAATTATTATGATAAAATGCACATTCAAAGGGACATAGAAATTAATCTGAAGTTTCATCAAAAACTATCAAATCATCATCATCATTTGGGGCATTTCCACATTCCAGATCGAGAATCAAAGCTGAGGGAACTGAACAAGATGCATAGAAATGGATGTTTCAGAAAAGAGAAGTAACGGCAGTCGACAGGAAGAACAACATCCTCAATTTTCAAGATACTTACCGAGTGTGCATATGTTTCTTTTTTTTTTTCCTAAGTTCCCTCTTCAAAGAAAAAGTATTCCTCCTCAGTTCTAATAAACTTTTACTTATTGGCACACCCTGTTTGCCTTTGCTGTTAAAGAGACAAAAACCAAGCAAATTGTGAGAATCCTTATATAAAACTTTAAAAATTATAAGGGTCAGTGCTGGCAAAGACATAACAAAACCGGTATTTACACAATTTGCTGATGACATTGTAACTGGAATAACCCCCTTTTGAAAGCAATTTGGCAATATATTTTAGGAGACAAAAAGTTCTCCTGGAAGAACACAGGCAACACCCTTTTTGAACTCAGCCACGGTAACTTCTTGCAAGATACATCCACGAAGGCAAAAGAAACAAAAGCAAAAATGAACTATTGGGACTTCATCAAGATAAGAAGCTTTTGCACAGCAAAGGATACAGTCAACAAAACTCAAAGACAACCTACAGAATGGGAGAGGATATTTGCAAATGATGTATCAGATAAAGGGCTAGTTTCCAAGATCTATAAAGAACTTATTGGGGATCCCTGGGTGACGCAGCTGTTTAGCGCCTGCCTTTGGCCCAGGGCGCGATCCTGGAGACCCTGGATCGAGTCCCACGTCGGGCTCCCGGTGCATGGAGCCTGCTTCTCCCTCTGCCTGTGTCTCTGCCTCTCTCTCTCTCTCTGTGTGACTATCATAAATAAATAAGAATAAAAAAAAAAAAGAACTTATTAAACTCAACAGCAAAGAAACAAACAATCCAATCATGAAATGGGCAAAAGACATGAAGAGAAATCTCACAGAGGAAGACATAGACATGGCCAACATGCACAGGAGAAAATGCTCTGCATCACTTGCCATCAGGGAAATACAAATCAAGACCACAATGAGATACCACCTCACACCAGTGAGAATGGGGAAAATTAACAAGGCAGGAAACCACAAATGTTGGAGAGGATGCGGAGGAAAGGGAACCCTCTTGCACTGTTGGTGGGAATGTGAACTGGTGCAGCCACTCTGGAAAACTGTGTGGAGGTTCCTCAGAGAGTTAAAAATAGATCTGCCCTACGACCCAGCAATTGTACTGCTGGGGATTTACCCCAAAGATACAGATGCAGTGAAACGCTGGGACACCTGCACCCTGATGTTTCTAGCAGCAATGTCCACAATAGCCAAACTGTGGAAGGAGCCTCGGTGTCCATCAAAAGATGAATGGATAAAGAAGATGTGGTTTATGTATACAATGGAATATTCCTCAGCCATTAGAAATGACAAATACCCACCACTTGCTTCGACATGGATGGAACTGGAGGGTATTATGCTGAGTGAAATAAGTCAATCGGAGAAGGACAAACATTATATGGTCTCATTCATTTGGGGAATATAAATAATAGTGAAAGGGAATATAAGGGAAGGGAGAAGAAATGTGTGGGAAATATCAGAAAGGGAGACAGAACATAAAGACTCTTAACTCTGGGAAACGAACTAGGGGTGGTGGAAGGGGAGGAGGGCTGGGGGTGGGGGTGAATGGGTGACGGGCACTGAGGGGGGCACTTGACGGGATGAGCACTGGGTGTTATTCTGTATGTTGGCAAATTGAACACCAATAAAAAATAAATTTATTATAAAAATAAATAAAATTAAATTTAAAAAAAAGTTCTCCTGGAACTTTCTCCTAATTAAATCAAATAAAGAGGAAATGAGGTAGCAAAAATTTGGAAATGACCTATGTGTCTAAGGTGTTTTGAGTGCTTACTTTGTGGTGAGTCCCATGTTGTACACTTGACACAGATTATCTCATTTAATCTTAAAACACTTCTAAACAATATATGCTAATTTACCCCTCATATAACAAGTGGGAAAACTAAGGCTATAGGAAATAGTGTAGTTTGCCGATGGCTCAACTGAGTTAAAGCTGGGATTTGAATCCAGGCAGTCGGCTTCCAGGGCCGCCTGCCCCACCACTGTGTTTTGCTGTCTCTGCCCAGTCTCTAACGTCAGTGACCTGTTGCTCCAGTGCAACTTCCTTTTTCTCCGACCCAACCCTAAACATGATAGTGATATCTTGATCTGATAATGAGTTTAGGAAAAGCTTCAAGCAAGGGATGTCTTTAGTAGTCAGGAGTAATGATGATCCAGAACTCCCTTCTGCTCTGCAGTGGTATGTGGAGGAGGGGCAGTGAACAGCCGTTTGTCAAGTCTCCACAACACAATGACTGTGGATAGGTCATTTCATGAAATCCTCCCAACTCCAAGTGGGGATCATTAGCCTCCTTGACATGTGTGGAAATTGAGACTCGGAAAGAGGAGGTGACCAGCTCAAGGTCATCCAGGTTAGTGAAAATGGTCCCAGGATCCTAGCCCAGAGGATCTGATTCTAGAACCCACACTCCCTCCCCAGGTTGTCTCTTTAACAAGACTCATAATTACTGCAGTCAGCTCAGGCATACGGAATGAGGAGCTGGTGGGGTGGGGAAGATGTTGGCAGATCGATCCAGGGGTGAGCCAGCTCTGGCGACACATCCTAGATAGGAAGTCAGGCAGTCCCAGGTTTGAGATTCGAGAAAAGGGGGGGGGAGGTTAATATGGCCTTGGCAGATGCTTGACTAGTGCAGCTAAGAAGAAGGTAATACGCAAAGTCTGAAGCTATCTATGTTCATGTGCAACTGGAAAACTAGGTAGGGAAAGTGAAGCAGAATCCTAGTCAAGGACTGGGCCAAGATGGCAACATCTCAGGATCATAGACTTATGGGTCCTCAGAATCTTTTGCTAATACTATTCCATGTCTACAACTGTTTTCCTTACAGGAGATGAGGGGTAAGGGAGGGACAGTGATACCAGCAAACTCATCTCTGGGGATCACCCTTCTGCCTGTCCAGAAGTAAATGGATGCAGAAGACAAACCTGAATCTAGAACTTGCCATCCAACTTATCCATATCTCCTGCCTTTGCCGGGCTTGGCCCACAGGCCAGGCTGGGTAGACTTAGAAAAGGGGCCTCAAAAGAAGGAGCTGGGAGGCTGAGGAAGCCAATCCAGAGGATGCAAACCACTCCCCTAGCAACAAGAAGATCTAGAGAGCATCTGGAGATGAAGTCTTCCTGAGGGAAGGCACCTCAGGATCAAGGATTCACTCCTCCGAGTGCAGGATGAGGGCTTGAGATGTATTGTTCTAAGCACTTTTTCAGAGCAGATCAGGTTGACTTTGGAAAGAGGCCAAACCAAGCTTGAGCAAGAGCACCCACGCCAGGAGCACCATCTCCTGCACGCGGTCCCCATCTGGCTAAGATGAGGGAACCTAGTTGAAGTCTGAGGTAGGAAGGATGGGAAGCATGCAGACACTGAGTACCTACAGTGTGTCAAGAGTTTCGCTTATCTCATTTAACCCTCTCTACCACTCTAAGAACTCAAATTCTTAACGTTCCCCATTGCACGGGTGAAAAAAGATATTCATGCAGATTCTTTGCATTGGAATCAACAATCCACTGAAGTGAGCTTTCCCTAAAAAGGCAGGGGATTAATTTTAAGGAACAAAAGGTGTGACTTGAAATCCATGGACATGTATAATAATTAGTGCTTACTTCATACTCACCATGTATTAGACATTGCTCTATGCACTTTTATCTAATTACTATGGCAATCCAATAAGGAGGTACTACTACCATTCCCACTTATCAGATGACAACCAAGGCACAGAGAGGTTCAAGAACTCAGCTAGGATCACAAAGCTAGTAAGAGTTAGAGCCAGAATCTGAACCAAGGTAGCCTGAAACAAGAGACTATGCCCCAAACCACTACACCAATGGTTACCTAGCCACCTACCTAGCTGTCTGACAGGTGGCTGGGCCTAAGAGATAATCTGGAATGAGGACTCTATTCCCTTCTCCTGCCACAGACCAGCTCTAGTCTAGTCCAGTTTCTGTAGTGGAAAATGGCCTAGCCACCCCCCTGAGTTCCTATCTCCTCCATTTAAGAGGCCAGCCAAATTAAAACTAGAATTCCAAATTCCTGTAAAAAAGACTCTGACTGACCCATTTTTAGGCCAGTTTCATACCCCTAGACCAGTTGAGATAGGGTTGAGGGAGGGGTACAGGGTCACCTAAAACTAGAAGCCTCATCACATTACACATGTGAAGATGGGAGGGACAATTACCCAGAAATGGAAAGATTGCACTGAGAAGTTACCCCCAAAGATATCCACTACAGGAAACTGAGGCTCAGGAAGAATGGGGAACTTGCCCAAGTTTACCAACAGTAAATGATGAAGCTCAGATTCTAACCCATGTTGGTTTGTCTCCAATCTAAGTCCTTTCCTCTGCAGCATACAAGCTCCTCACGAAAGTAAAAAGCTTTATAAGATGAATAAGGTAATTTCACAGTGTCATTTTCATCCAACCACCTGATAGATAACAGGTGCTGTCATAGGCAATGGGGTTACATGGTGAACAAAACAGACAAAAATCCCTGCTGTCACAGATCTGACACCCCAATGATATCATCTAATGACAACAGAGGCCCATGGTATGGAAGCTGAGGTTTTTGGTTTTTGGCTGAGGCCCCAGGTGGTGTGGAACATGAGAAGAACTTGGAATTTGATGTCTGCCGTAGACTGGCTCCTTGGAGTGGCACACACCATTCTCTCTGTGGATTGCAAAAATGGCACCAATTCCTCACCTTTCCCCTTGCTGTGAAATTTTCTAGTGTTCTCTCACTCTGACGCCAACCTTAGACTCGCACTGGCCAATAGGATATTAGCAAATGTAATACAAGCTGGAGTTTAAAAAGCGCTTGTGTGATACGGTTTGCCCCTCTTGTGCCTCTGCCATTACCATGAAAATATACCAGAACTGGCCTACTGGAAGAGCAGAGCCAGAGGTCCTTGTTTTCCCAATCAAGATCAGAGTAGATCAGCCAATAGCCATCCAACCTGGAGACATGTGAGCAAGTCCAACCAAGATCAGCAGAGCTGCCTAGCTGACAACCAGATGTATGAGCTTATTGCTGCGTGCTTTTGAAGCATGTGGTTGTCTACCATGCACCACTATTACAATGATGGATAACAGGCATACTGCCCTCCCTACAGATGTATTAATTTCCTTTGTGGCCTTGATGGAAGAGTAACTCCAAATGACCCATTTCACTAAAGGAGCCATATGCTTCTTGCCCTGGAAGGCAGGGCCATAATGGAAACGAATCTCATCAAACTCCTTCTCCTGAAAATTTAAATTTTGAGACAGTGTAATCAAGCTAGGAGATGTTATTGGAGGTCATTCATGGTGGTGGTGGCAGGAGCACTTGGGCATAAATGTATCTGCAACCTAATCCTGGCTCTCCACCTCTCCTTTGGTTCCTGTATGTCCCCAAACTTGCTTCTCCCACTACTCATAAATTTTTTGAGCCCTACCCACATCCTTACGATAAATTTCTTTTTGCTAAAAATGGGCAGAGGTGGTTTCTGTTGCTTACAACCAAGAACCTTAACTGCTACTCCACCATCTAGACTCAGATTTAAGTCACAGCTCTGCTACTTAGCAGCTGATCATTGTCCAGGGACTTGATGGATGGATGACCTCTTAAGAGGTTGTTTGGCCTTTGTGCCAACCAATAACCATAGGGAAATGAGGGCAACAGTGTCAGGGGCTTTGAGTGCCAACTCTCATTCTTTCTTGAAAGGGAACAATTACCTCTCCCCTGCATCCATGCATCTGGAGTACGGCCAGATAACCAACCAATGCTTGGTTCATGGGATGCTGCCAAGTGGGTCTTTGAATCTTGAGGGACAATCTCAGAGACAGAGGGATAGCTGGATTAATCACAGTGGGGACAGTGCCAGTGCCAGTGCCTATGCCCATGACATTGATCCCACAAGCTAGTTCCTGGAATGTGGACTTGGCTCCATTAGTTGCTCACCCTCCTGTTTCCTGAGGCTGGTTATCCTGCTTTCCTTTCAGTTCTAGGATCCATCTGATGTCCTTCCAGTAAATTCCATTCTAAAGTCAGTTTCTATTACTTGCATCCAAAAACTCTAACTAGTGTAGTAAGGATAATGCCCATTTTACAGAGGAGGAAAACATACTGGGCTAAAATATATTGACTTGACCTAGAGCTCTATCAGACTAGATTTCGAGCACTTTGAGGGGAGAGACTGTGGTTGATTTGTCTCTATGTCACCATCTTTCAGAACAGGGTCTGCCAATGAGCAGGAACTCTGGGCATACTTTAAAAAGTAGGAAGGAAGAAAGGAAAAGAGGGAGGGAGGAAGGAAAGAAAGAAAGAGAAATGTATATGGAAGAAAAGAAGAAGGAGAACTTCCTCCCACCCCTGAAAGGTCAAGCAAATTGTCACTCTTTTCAGATCCCTTTCCAAAGACTTCAGGAATTAGATAAGGTTTGTAGAGCTGCACAATCAGAAGTGATGCAATCTTAATCCTTTCCCTATTTCAGAGGATAGGAGAGTGGAAAAGAAAGAAAAGGCAGTTTTCAGAGGCAGATTTGCGGTCCCCCCCCCGCCCTTGCTGCTTGTATAACCTTGGAATGCTGAGCCCTGGTGTCCAGATCTGAAAATGAGCATGTGTATCCATGTTTTTAAGAGACATTAGATGCCTGCAGAACAACATGCTAGGGATTTAATGGTGAACAGACACATAAAAGGACCTTGCTCCCCTTGAGCTCACAAGCTAGTAATGGTTGTGCTGGGGAGAACAAGTATTAATCAAATGAGTACGCAAGTAAACAGAAAATTAGAATTGTGTTAGCACTATCTAGGTGAAATATACCATTTATAATGTTTGTGATGGAATACAATGAGAATTTATATGGAAGAATATGATCTAGTCCAGGAGGTTGAAAAAGGGTCCATGGAGAAATGAGATTTGAGTTACAGGTAATCAGGAGACTGCACAGAATATCTATGATTAAATGATGAAAGACAACATGACAAGTTTGAAGAAAAGAAAGAAAGTACAAGAAAAACAGAAAGTTGATGGAAGGGAATCCCCGGGTGGCTCAGCGGTTTAGCGCCTGCCTTCAGCCCAGGGCATGATCCTGGAGACCTGGGATGGAGTCCCACGTCAGGCTCCCTGCAGGGAGCCTGCTTCTCCCTCCGCCTGTGTCTCTGCCCCTCTCTCTCTCTCTCTCTCTCTCTCTCTCTGTCTTTCATGAATAAATAAATAAAATCTTAAAAAAAAAAGTTGATGGAAGGCAAGACTAGAAAAATAGAGAGCAGACTCTACAAAGACTTAGACACCATGGGAAGGACTTTGATCTCTCTCCTAAGAGCAATGGGAAGGCAGAGAAGTGTTCTGAGTGGGTGAGTTACACAATCAGATTTGCATTTTGGAAAAATAACCCTGGCAATGGTATGAAGAACCTGGAGGTGAATTAAAATGGACACAAGAGACAAGTTTAAATGGTCAAGGTAAAAGTCCAGGCAAGAAGAATTAATAGCTTAGGGGCACCAGGGTGGCTCAGTCGGTTAAGTAACCAGCTCTTGGTTTCAGCTTAGTTCATGATCTTAGGGTCATGAGATTGAGCTCCAAGTTGGCCTCATACTCAGGAGGGAATCTGTTAGAGAGTCTCTCTCTCTCTCCCTCTGCCCTTCCTCTCACCCCGCTTGCACACACACTCTCTCTCAAATAAAATAAATAAATAAATAAATAAATATTTTTTTTAATAAAGAAGAGTTAATAGTTTAGACAAAAGTGGTAGCTTGGAGTGGAAAATGAGAAAATTGAGAGAAAAAATTGACTTAAAATCAAAGAAGTAAAATTGAAAAGACTCAATCAAAGATTGGATTGGGAGGAGGGAAAGAATAGATATTAAGGATGATTGTCTAGGCACCTATCTCCCATAGCCAGAGGGATGGTGGTGCCATTAGCTGAATTAGGACTGGATTTAGAGAAAAGACTGTAGACATCTTAAATTTGGAAGGCCTTTGAGATAGACAAGAGGAGGTGTCAAGTAGGCATTTAGGTACATCAGTCTGGACTCAGAGATGTCTGGGCCAAAGATGTGAATATGTGAGCATAGTTGTTAAATACATCTTGAACTCAACAAGCTTGCCTGGGGAGAGAATATATTGAGAACAGAGGAAGTCTTGAGTTGAAACTTGAGAAACCCAGGATTTAAAGTCAGATAAAAAAAGATGAGTCATGGGACCCCTGGGTGGCTCAGTGGTTGAGTGTCTGCCTTTGGATCAGGGCATGATCCTGGAGTACCAGGATCGAGTCCCACATCAGGGTTCCTGCATGGAGCCTGCTTCTCCCTCTGCCTATGTTTCTGCTCCCCCCCCTCTCGAATAAATTAATAAATAAAATCTTTAAAAAAAAAAAGGAAGATGAATCTGCAAAAGATACAAAAAAGTAGCCAGAGAGATAAGAGGCAAAGCAGAGATAATAGCCACTAGCCACTTGTTGATTTTGCCATCCAGCATCTGCTCTGAGATAGGCAGCATAACGCCTCCCTTCAACCAAGATATCTATGTTCTAACCCTGAATTTGGTACATATGTAACCTTATAGGATAAGAGGAATTTTGCATATATAATTAGGTCAAAAATCTTAAGGTGGGGAGATTACTTTGCATCATCCAGATTGGCCCAATGTAACCACAAGCGTCTTACAAAAGAGAAGAAGATTAGAGTCAGAGAAAGAAATAGAACAACAGAATCAGAGGTTAGAATGATGTGACCATGAACCAAGGCATAGCCCCTGGAAGCTGGAAAGAAAGAAGGAAACAGATTCTTCCCTAGAATCTCCTGAAAGAACACAACTCTGCCAACATCTAGATTTTAGCCCCACAAGACCCATTTCAGACTTCTAACCTCCAGAACTGTGCGAGAATATTTGTGTCATTTGAAGCCACCACATTTGTGGTCATTTGTTACAGCATCAATAAGAAACTAATACGTGCCTTCTCTTCTTTTGATAATAGTACCCCACTTTGCTTCGAGGAAAGCAGCCCTATTCTAGACCTGTATACTCCAATAAAGCTAACTCTAACCTGAGGCTCCAGTGGTGGGCTAGGTGACCTCACCCAAGCCAGTTTGCCCAACCCCCCCCCACACACACATACACACCCCACATTGATCAATCAGGATTGGGCCTATGATCTCAGCTAGCGCAAACAGAGCAAATCTCAGGATTTATGCTAGGGATTTTGGAAAAGGAGACTCTCTCCTTTTTGCTGAACGTAATGAGGAAGAATATAGCTTTGAGAGTCACTGGCAGTCATCTGGCAACCACGAGAGAGAGACAATCTGAAAATGGAGTCAACATGGACTAGCACAACTTGAGAAGTGGAAAAAAAAAAAAAAAGAGAGAGAGAGAGAGAGTAACCAGTTCCTAACACAGGGCTATTATTCATCTGGTACACACTGGAGTAGTCAATTGTTGAAATATTTCTGTGGGGATCCCTGGTGGCACAGCGGTTTAGCGCCTGCCTTTGGCCCAGGGCACAATCCTGGAAACCCGGGATCGAATCCCACGTCGGGCTCCCAGTGCATGGAGCCTGCTTCTCCCTCTGCCTATGTCTCTGCCTCTCTCTCTCTCTCTCTCTCTCTCTCTGTGACTATCATAAATAAATAAATAATTTAAAAAAAAAAGAAATATTTCCGTGGGTAAATAAATGTTGCCCAGAACCCCCTGGGAACAGGAGCAAGTCCCTCACTGCTTCCCAGCCACTCTTCTTCAGGAATCCCTGGACTTCCCCATCACCTGGTAACTAGAGAGTTAATGACAGGATCTTCAGGGGACTTTCAGGATACTCCTGACATCTACTCTGATGGATCAGTGACAGTGCATTGATAGTTGTTAAATATTTTTAATAGTACTCCTGTCCTAATACTATTGTTTGAACCTATCTATTCACCTGGGCCCAAACATCTACCCTGGACTATTATTGACAATATATTCTTTTGTTGTTTTTTAAGCCAGCATAAGTCAAGATTTCTGTCACTTGATAATCAAGAGAGAGCCCATCATATACATACATATATACAACATAGATGGACCTAGAGGATATTATGCTAAGTGAAATAAGCCAGATGGAGAAAGACAAATGCCATATGATTCCACTCATCAGAATTTGATTCCACAATGTGTGGAACAAAAAAAGCCAATAACTAATGAATAAACAAAAAGCAGAATCAGACCTATAAATCAAGAGAACAAACTGATGGTTGCCAGAGACGTAAGGGGTAGGCAAAATGGGTTTGGGAGAGTGGAAGATACAGGCTTCCACTTATGGAATGAATAAATCACAGGAATAAAAGGCACAGCATAAGAAATACAGTCAATGATAATGTAGGAGCAATGTAACAGGAAAGATGGTAGGCTTGTGGTGAGCACAGCATAATGTATAAACTTGTCAGATCACTAAGTTATACACCTGAAACTTATATAACTGTGTGTCGACTATACTCAAATAAAAGTTAAAAAAAAAATTTTTTAAGGGACTCCACAAACTCCAATTTTTAGTATATGTGCTGCCGAAACAAGCACCAGACTCCACAAACTCCAGGAGAAATGTGAGGTCACAGAAGTCAGGGGATGAGAGAATTTTGAGAAGGGAATGGTCAACAGAGTCCAATGCTTCTGAGAAGTCAAGTGAGAAGACTGAAACTATGTACAAGTATAAAATCATAGGAGCCTATAGCAGGTGCTCAATAAGAGTAGCTCCTCTCCATTTACTTCTTCCGTGCTCCACCAAGAAATATTAGTATAGGTTAGATTTAGCTGCATATAAAGAAAACCCCAAACAACAGAGACTTAAACAAGAGAGAATTTTATTTCTTTCTCACATAAAAGGTGTCCAGAGGTAGGCAATAGAAGCCAGGAATAGTACCCCACCAATACCATGGCTCCAGGCTCTTTAGATCATACTTTCCATCGTCACAGCAAATAGTTTCTATTTTGAAAGCCCCTTCAAGGTCAAAGACGGCTGCTGCAGCACCAAATTCCAGGCAAGAAAGGAAAAGGAGGGAAAGGCAGAAGGGAATCACTTAGCTAAGTCAACTCTCTTGAAGCAGCATTTCCAGATCTATCAACTCTTTAACATCTCATTGGCCAGGACTTAGTCACAAGGCTACCCCCAGCTGTAAGGAAATGTAGTCTTTAAGCTTGATGTGTTGTGACTCCAAATAAAATAAGAGTTCTTCTATTTTGGAAGAGAGAATAGATGTTAGGCAACCAGCAACATTGCTACGTTAGCCCCTCACATCTGATGACGCACGTGATGGTCCTTGACAAATTAGAAATAGTTTTCTGTTACCTCCTCCAATACTTCTAACATATCTGTGCAGTTGTCATTATCTCCATTTTTACAACTAGGGAAACTGAGGCTCAGAGATAGACATTCAGTTGCCAACCAAACAACCAGTGAGGACAGCACTGGAAGGCAAATCTAGATCTAACCCCAAGGCCCATGTTTTTTCCCTATTCCACATCTTGCCTTGCTGACTGAATTTTGGCTGCTACTGTTGCTGAAACTCATTTGTTGTGAAACATCCACAATGTTAGGAGCCACCACCAGGCCATAAGGTCAAATATAAACAATGAAACAATGAACTGTGGAGAGCAATCATTACCCCTTTCCTTTCTTGTCTTCCCCTTCCTCTCCCCAGGGCACAGAATAAGTGCCTCTGGAGTTATTTCTGGACTGTTGCTCTCTCTGGACGACACTCAGCCTGGGGTAACATTGCTGCCAACTGAAGAAATGGGGGAGGCGTATCAGCAGTTATCTGGACTCCCAGTTATACATCTGGGCTCCCAGGAGTTATAGGCAGGCTCCCTGTCATCCAAGAACAGCCAACACTGCAGCCCAAGAGTCAAATTATCCTCTTCCGAGGAAAGGGAAGAGAAAGAAACTGGTATTTATTACATCCATTTTACAGATAAAGAAACTGAGACTGGGGAGGGGAAGTGATTTGCCCAAGGTCACAGAGCCAGTGACAGAGCTGAGGTTCAAAAGATTTGTGGCATTTGCTAATTTCGGTGGTGTAAATACTCCCGAGAGGGCTGAGTTCAGGCTACCAACATGGTAACCGGCCAGAGCCGACCATTGAACAGCAGACATGATGCTCACTTTCATTTTTAACACAACTGCCACTTGCTAAAGTGTGAAGACAGAGACCTCAATCTTTTTTATTTGTTCTCACCACCCATGGCAGGGTGCTACCTATCAACAGGCAATCATTAAACATTGGTAAAATGAAGGAAAGGCACCCAGGCTGCTGCAGACAGCCACACATACCAGACATCACATGTGTACAGAGTTTTATGGACTAAGCTCTCTCGCACACAGCAGAGTTCATTGAGTCAACGGCAGGCAGCACCACCTTGAACTTTACAGGCTCACCTTAAAAAAGGACGCTTTGAGATTTAGAGTTTCTCCCTTCCAGACCCACTTCTTCCTACCTTGTCCTCCCTTTTTTTTTTTTTTAATGGTTTTTTTGTGTGCAGTAACATAAAAGTTACCATTTTAGCAGAGCAGATTTTAAGAATACGCTTCAGTGGCATTAAGTATATTCATATTGTTGTAAACCATCCACACCATCTAACTCTAGAACTTTTTCATCTTCCCAAATTGAATGCCATACCTGTTATGCAATAACTTCCCATTTTTCTCTTCCCCAACCCAGGCGTTCGCCATTCCACGTTCTGTCACTATAAACTTGACTACTCTAAGCATCTCCTATAAGTGGAATCATACAAATATCCGTCCTTTTTGTCTGGCTTATCTCATTTATCATAATGTCTTTGAGGTTCATTCAGTTTGTAGCAGGTATGAGAATTTCCTTCCCTTCTAAGGCTGAATAATATTCGATTGCATGTACATACTAACTTTTGTTTACCCAATTCATCCCTCATGGATAGTTGAGTTCCTCCACCTTTGGCTGTTGTGAATATTGCTGCTATGAACCTTAGTGTTAGAGTCCCGCTTTCAATTCTTTGGGGTAGAGTTGGGTAGAACTGGAACTACTGGGTCATGTGGTAATTCTGTGTTTTTGAGGAACTGCATACTGTTTTCCACGGTAGCTGCATCATTTTCTATTCCCCCCAGCAATGAACCCAAGTTCCATTCCTCTGCAGCTTTGCCAGCTCTTGTTATTTCCTGTTTTCACCTCATTTTGGCTTGATTTGCATTTCTCTAGTGAAGAGTGATTGTGAGCATATTTGCATGTGTTTTTTGGCCATTGGTACGTCTTCTTTGGGAAAATGCCTATTTAGTTCTTTGCCCATTTTTTTCATCAAGTTTTAGTTTTTTATTGTTGACTTGTAGGAGCTCTTTATATATTCTGCATATCAAGCCCCTATCAGGTATATGGTTTGCAGATAATTTCTCTCATTTGTGGGACACCTGGGTGGCTTGGGGATTAAGGTGTCTGCCTTTGGCTCAAGGTGTGATCCTGGAGTCCCACAATCGAGTCCCAAATTGGGCTTTCTGCATGGAGCCTGCTTCTCTCTCTGCCTGTGTCTCTGCCTCTCTCTCTGTGTCTCTCATGAATAAATAAATAAAATCTTTAAAAAAAATTATCTCATTCAGTTGGGTTGCCTTTTAACTCTGTTAATAGTGTGCTTTGGTGACACATCCTTTCTTTCAAGGAACTGATTCATCATTTTCTTCTAATTGCCAAAATCCCCTTACTCATGCCTGTGACAATTCTTCTTTAAACACTCTGAATGTCCTTTAGAATGACCTGGGGAAGTTAAATAAGAAAGACAGACTAGTTACTCTTTGTTTTCTCTTTTATGGTTTCACATTTCTGAGGAAAATTCAGGGTTACACAATATGAACTTTATGAGCAGGGGTGAGGAAACAGGGTTATGAGCTGGGATGAACAGAAAGCCTCCAAGGAGAATGATACAATCTATCTGGACAGGACATGACATTTGCCCATACTTACGCCATGCTGGGCACTACTCTAAGAAATTTTAAATCCTCAAAACTACCCTATTATGTCAACAGTAAAAATTCTCATTTTACAGATGAGGAAATAGAGGCCCAGAGAGATGAGAATCACAGACCAGGTAAAGCCAGAAATTGAACCCTGGCAACGTGGCCCCAGAGGCCACTTTAATGATCACTATGTGATACTGCGCAGGCTTTGGAGGCAAAATGGTATGAATTCAAACTCAACTGGGTAATGAGTACATGATTACAAACCCATTAACAATCTGAGAGAAGTTCAAACCAAAAACAATATATTACTTAACACCTACCAGCAATTTGAAAGGGGGACAATGCCAAATGTGGGTGGGGACTTGGAGACATAGAAACTCTCCTTTAACTGCGGATGTGAGTGTAGACTGGTACAACCACTCCAGAAGTGATTTGGCAATCCTTAAGTTCAATTACGTAGGAGTGAAGCCTCTGATCTAGAAATGTCACACTTGGGTTTACATCCCAGAGAAATTCTCATTGGTCCATAGGGAAGCATCTGGAAGGATCTCTTCATAGCAAGGTTTATAGAAAAGGAAGCAGAAGACAATCTAACTTTTCATCGCCAGAGGAACAGGTAAGTAGAATGTAGATACACACGATGGAGGGCCAGGCAGATGTTTGCAACAGTGAACCTGATAGGCTCGCTTCACCACAGTGAAAGTGTAAAAACAATGCTGAGTGGGACAACTATGAGACACAGAAGGAGGTCCATAGCCCAACTTACATAAATTGTGCCTTTAGTGTGAATTTTAAATGAAGACACCCAGAAGATAACACTACATTTTCCAAGGGTACATACAAAGGCAAGGATACTTCTTGAGCGCCCTAGAGCTGTTGTGGGGCCTGAGATCGAAGAAAGATGGTAACAGAAAATAATAGGCATCCAGACAGAAAAATGCACAAGGAAGGGGTCTGGCAAAATGCAGGTGAAAAAAAGCATTGACGCCAACTCAGTCATAAAGAAAAGGATGAAGTCGTGCCACTTGCGACAACATGGGTGGCCCTGGAGGGTATTATGCCAAGTGAAATACGTCAGACTGAGAAAGACATACACCCTATGCTTCCACTCATAAATGGAATCGTAATAAAATGAATAGACAAAGGAAAACCAGAATCAGACCTGTAAATACAGAGAACAAACTGACAGTTGCCAGAGGGGTGGGGTGCAGAGTGTTGGGCAAAATGGGTGAAGGAGAGAAGGAGGTACAGGCCTCCAGCTGTGGAAGGAGTAAGTCCCAGGAATACGAGGCACAGCATGAGGGATGCAGTCAGTGGTACTGTAATAGGAATGTAATGGGATAGATGGCAGCTACACTTGTGGTGAGCACGGCATAATGTATAAACTTGTCAAATCACTAAGCTGTACACCTGAAACTGATGTAACATTGTGTGTCCATGATGCTCACATTTTTAAAGAGATTTTATTTATTTATTCATGAGAGACACAGAGAGAGAGGCAGAGACACAGGCAGAGGGAGAAGCAGGCTCCCCGCGGGGAGTCCGATGTGGGGCTCAATGCCAGCACCTGGGGACCACGACCTGAGCTGAAGGCAAGAGCCTCAGCCACTGAGCCACCAGGTGCCCCACTCACATTTTTTTTTAAGAAAGGATCAGTGCATTCCAGTTCTACCAAGGCATTGCTGTGTGACCTTGGATAAGTCATCTCCTTCCTTAATACTTTTTTTCTCATTGGGAAGAGGGAAGATATAGACCTTCACCCCTTCCCCTCATGTCATGGAAGGTGTCTACAGAGGAGATCAGGGTGCTGGAATGAAAAGTGTATGGCCTTTGGCGCCAGCCTGACCCAGCTGTTTACTGCGTGGCCTTGAGAATCACTTCATTCCTGAAGCTTCTGCTTTTTTTTTTTTTTTTTTTTTTTTAAGATTTTATTTATTCATGAGAGACATAGGCAGAGGGAGAAGCAGGTTCTCTGCAGGGAGCCTGATGTAGGACTGGATCCCAGGACCCCGGAATCATGACTTGAGCCGAAGGCAGACGCTCAATCACTGAGCCACCCAGGTGCCCCCTGAAGCTTCTGCTTTAAATAAAGTGGTCAAGGCAGGCCTCACTGAGAAGGAGACATTGGAGCAGTCTAGATGGAAGTGAAGGAATGAGCCAAACAGATAGCTATCTAGGGAGAAAAGTAATTCAGGCAGAGGGAAGAGTCAGTTTTATCCATAGGTGATGATGTGAAACTCCCCTGGCAGTGCCTGGCACACCGTAAGTGGTCCCCAACCACTGAGTGTTCACCCTTTTCCCTCCTCTTACAGAAATGTCGGGATCCAGGTGGCCACTTAATGCACCTTCTAGCTTTAGCGACAATGACACTCTGGTTTCAGGTGTCCTTTGAAACACTGCGTTCATGTACACCACCCACTTGTAAGAGCACCCCTATAACTGACCACAGGAGTCTCAGCCCAGAAAAAAGTCATGGCTTCTGGGGCTTCAGCCTACATGGGGAGCACAAGAGTTCTCAAAGAGAAAATTCAAAACAGCAAGGTGGGGTCCATGCCAGCTCCTGTTGCCCTCAAGAAATCTCTAACCCAGCACACACCAATACCAGGATGGTGCTTACAGGGACTTGGGCGAGGGTACAGTCATATGGAGGGGAGGAAAGATAGGAAGGGACCCATATTTACTAAGGCAGATCTGGGTTTGGATATTATTCTACCACTTACTAGCTCTTATAAGTCACTAGACCTCTCTGAGCCTCAATTTCACCCTCTGCAAAATGGATTTGAAGATATCAATTCTGTACAGAGGCTATAAGGACTCATTAAGACTTGTGAAAGTGGCAGGCAAATGTCTGGGCTCAACAAAAAGTAGGTCCCTTTCCGTTTATACCAAGTACCTAGGAGGCAGCCACTGTCTTAGTCTTTATTTAATTAATTTCTAGGAGGATAAAATCAGCTACGTTTCAGTGGGGACTGTGAGGTTTCGTTAAGACAACAGATAAAAACTATGCTTAGCATACTTACTGGCCCAAAACAGGTACTCTGTATGTGTTTTTGTTTTTTGTTTTCTGTTGGGGTTTTTTTTTTTTGATAGATGGATGGACGGATGGATGAGTGACTGGATAGGTAGGAGGATGGCTTGCTGGCAGGTTGTCAAGGGAAACATGATTTGTATGACAGTAATCCTAAGTCTGCACAAAAAAACAAGTGTTTACAAGAGGGTTTTATTATATCTGCTTGTAGCCTTAAGTCTCAAGCACAAATGTAACATAGATAAGTAAAAACAAGCATAAACATACCCAGATCTAGTCAACTGTGCCCTACCCTTACCACTCTTGTGTCTGTGACTCATCTCGATGAGGTGAGGGGCCACATCTTGTTTCAACCAACATTCTCCAACTGAGATCACTAGTGTGAAGCTGTGGTCAGGGCAGGATGAGGCCTTCTTGACATGCAAGATGGCTTGGAAATCCTGATTGGTGATGTTTCATCAAAAGAATTACAACATAGCTTTTCCCATAATCCTGTCACCAAGAAGGAAAAGACACAGACGAGCAGCCAGCTTTGTGTTCACTGCAGCTTTGTTATGTGCAATCCTGCAATCACTTCGCCCTTCTGAGTCCCATGTTTCCCTTAGTGAGATGAAGGGATTGGACCCTCCTAGCTCCACCATGTTCTTTTTTTTTTTTTTTTTTTGCTCCACCATGTTCTGATCTTCTGAAAATCCCTGACATTTCTTTTAAAATATGGACAGAAAACTTTGTAAGAATGTGCATTAAATTCCTTCCCTATGTATCTCTCAAGAGTCTCCTAAACCCTTTCTCTATTTTTTTTTTATCGTCTTAAGCAAGCATTTAAGTGACCAAAGCAAAAGTACACTTTCAAGGTGGGAGAGTGTACAGGCCTAGAGGTGGTAACTGCCTCCTTAAACCCTGCCACACCAGTGTGTGTATATGTCAGTATATCTGTTGATGCTACACCCAGGGGAAGCAGTAAGCTTTGGAGACAGACAGATCTCAATTCTAGACCTCGTGTGAGAAATTGTGGATACAGAGATGGTTAAGATTCAGATATCGCCCCGGGGATCTGGGAGACAGACATTGAGGTGGATAAACCTCAATAACCATAGTAATTAAGACATTAAAAAGTTGGCCCCCGGGGCACCCAGATGGCTCAGTCCATTAAGGGTCCAACTTTTGGGTTCCACTCAGGTCATGATCTCAGGGTCTTGGGATCAAGCCCCCATGTCAGATGCCATGCTCAGCACAGAGTCTGCTTGAGGTTCTTTCCCTCTCCTCCCTCCCTTTCTGTTCCTCCCCCTGCTCTCTCTCTCACACACACACACACACATGCACACACTGTCTCTCAAATAAATAAATAAAATCTTTAAAAATAAATAAATAATAAATGTTTTACAGAATTAAAAAGTTGGACCCTCCCAGCCTTAAAATGCTGAAAGCAGGAAGTCAGTTACCTTCCCTGGAGGAATTCAGGAAGGCTGCCTATAGGAAGTGTTCTGAGTGGAGTTGAAAAGAGAAAGAATCTGAGAAGGTCACGATCAGACAGAGGTCACAGGGGAGTAAAAATGGCTATGTTCAGAGCCGTGCAGAGATCAGCAGCGCTGCAGAATGGGCCACAGCCTAAAACGTTCTTCCTACCTTCTTGGGCCCTGGGTGGGAGGGAGACCCTGGCCTGTGTGTTGGGGCAACACTTTGAGCGAAACAAGGGGGCAATCAAAAGTTACCACCTCCGAACTGAACTTACTCTTCATTGAGTGCCTACTGAATGCAGACCCTGCGCACTTTATATATCATAGCAGTGTTTGCTAAAGTGTGCCCGCTAGTCACCAGGGCACATGAGGAGACTGAAGACTGAACACCGAGAACTTTTTTATCTTTTTTTTTAAATGGTTTTGGTATCACCATCTTTATTTTCTAAGATTTTATTTGTTTATTTGAGAGATACAGACAGAGGGAGAGAGAGAGTGTTGACAGGGAGGAGAGGCAGAGAGAAAAGCAGAGTCCCTGCTGAGTGGGAAGCACAATGCAGGGTTCGATCCCAGGACCCTGGGATCATGACCTGAGCCAAAGGCAGATTGTTAACCAACTGAGCCACCCAGGAGCCCAAAGAACCTTTTATCTTAATAGTTATGTTTTATATGGGGTGCCAGGGTGGCTCAGTGGGTTAAGTATCCAACTCTTGATTTCAGCTCAAGTCATGATCTCAGCATCATGAGATCAAGCCCAGAGTGGGGCTTCATGCTCAGCATGGAGTCTGCTTGAGATTCTCTCTCTCTCTCTCTCTCTCTCTGCCTCTGCCCCTCCTCCAGCTCATGTGACAAGCGCACAGGCTTTCTCTCAAAATAAATAAATATTTTAAAAAATAGTTATGTTTTATGTTTATGTTCATCTTCTATGCCATTAGTTTTCACTTATAATTTAGTTATAAAGCATCCTTTTAAATAAATAAAGTTTTTTTCTTTTCAACTTTTTATTTAAATTCTAGTTAGTTAACATACAGTGCAGAATTCTGTGATTCATCACTTACGTACAAACCCATCATGATGAAGTGCTCATCATAACATGCACCCTCCTTAATATCCATCCCCCATCTAGCCCATCCCTCCCCTCACTTCCCCCACCAACCCTCAGTTTATTTTCTATCATTAAGAGTCATTTACAGTTTGTTTCCCTCTCTTTTTTCCCCTCTCATATGTTCATCTGTTTTGTTCCACATATGAGTGAAATCATATGGTATTTGTCTTTCTCTGACTGATTTCTTTTTTTTTTTTTTTTTTTTTCTCTGACTGATTTCATTGAGCATCAAAGCCTCTAGCTCCATCCACATCAGTGCAAAAGGCAAGATTTCATTGTTTTTGACAATTGGGTCATATTCTATTGTATACATATACCGCATCTTCTTTATCCATTCACCAGCTGATGAACATTTGAGTAAATAGATTTGTTGTAAAAAGTGACTCAATTTAGAGCAAAATATTTATTAAGTAAACATACAGGTGGTACATGGCTTTTGAAAAATCATGTGTGGGAGGAGGAGTATACACAAATGACTGAAATGCAAGAACCTGCTTTAGCATCTAAAGCATTCATCTCATTCAGAGGTGAGGAGCAGGTCATAGATACTCAAATAGGCTTCAGCAAAATAAGAGAATGCATCCTGACAAGGGACTCTCTCAGGACCCAAAGGAAGGAATGCAAATGTTGGGCTTTGAGAAGGCCTGGCCTGGAGGAAGACAGCAGGCCCCGGAAGCACCGGCCTCCTCTCTCCAGGTTTCTGGTCTCTGCTTTGCTCTGCACACTTCCATCTTCTCTCTGAGCAGGTGACCCACCCTCCCTCACCCCACCTCATACACATAGACAGACACACACATATAGACACACATACACACTCACAGCTCCAGACTTGTTTGTCTTCAGGTTAGTGACCTGCAGACCCTGAAATAGCACCCCTGAATCTGGCTGCTTATTCCTGACAGAGAGAACCTGACTGGCCCAACTAGAGCCAGATGCCCACGTCTCATCCCATCTGTTCGCTCCTTTTGGAGGATTAAGGGGAACACATTCTCAGAAAAAAAAGGAGCCTCTGGGATGAGCAATCACCTTGACCAAGGGATATCTGTCTCAGCACTCACCACTCCTAACAACCCTATGAGGTAGGAAATTCAGCTCACAGTCCTTCGGCAGGAGGTGATGGAGCCAAGACTCGAACCTCAGTCTGTGTGACACAAGAGCTCGATTATGCTGCACTCCCCACCTAGTCACCGTCAGCTGAGTTCAGCTTACAGCTACCATCCCAGACCCAACAGGTTACAGGCCCACGGGGAAGCATTGATCAAAATCAGCCCAGGAGACATGAAACAAGGATCTCACTTTACAGGGATTGTGGCCGGAAGGGAGGAAGATGTCACAGAAGGAGCATGGGGCTCTGGAAACCAGGGAAGTCTCCTCCAAGCCCCTGGGTCTGTGGCTGCCGGATTCACACCACAGGTGCTCAGGGTGAGAGGAGACTCATTTGAATATATTTGCCGAAAATAACAAGGAGGCATCTAGAGATCTTCAAGAGAAGCTACACATTTCTTCTGCATCCAGAAGTCAAAGTGCCTGCTGTCCCTTGGGATTATAACTGCTTCTCTCACCTTTTGAAAACTAAATTAGGAAGGCTTCCCCCAACCCCCTTCCTCCCACTGCCTCCCCCCCACCGCCCTACTCCCCCACCCCCACCCCCCACCCCCCACCCCCGTCCCCTGCCCCAGAAAGCTAAGTGACAGAGGAGACCTGACAGGCTCCTCCCACTCTGGAGGACCCACCTGCACACAGGTCCTTCTCAGCCTAAGTGCCCTTTCTCATGGAAGCCTCTGAGCAGCGTGGTGCCCTGGATGACCCCAGTTTGGCTTTGAGGGGTCTCTGCCCACCCACAGTGGGTAGATCCCCCCATTAGCATTCACCATCGAGACAGCTGGATGTGGCAGTTGTATCTCTCACACTCCCCCAGAGCTGACCCAAGCCTGAGGCGTGGCCTGTGCAGAAAACCATATTTACCTCAGGAGACAATGTCCCCAGCCTAGCTTTTGACCTGTGCATATCTTCCCTTCTCTGGCACCATTCAAGACAGGTTGTTGGATAAGTGGTAAAAGGTTCCACTGAGTCATGTCCCCTAAGAAGTGTCACAGAGATCTTGCGCCTCTGAATGGAAACAAGGTGGCACTATCCTAGCTCAAGAGTCTTCCCCAGAGATAGCACCACACAACCAGAGGAGTATCCCTTTCCCTAGATCCCTTGTCTGCCTTTATGGTGACAAAGGAGATAGTTGCCCAAAACTTCAGGCCCTACTGGCTCAGGGCAGCTGCCTCGGTAGGCTGAACAGGGTGGCTCAGAGTCTGCCCCCAAGGTCTGCCCGTGGCCCTGACATTCCTCACAGAGCTAGCAGACTCAGCTATTCAGGATGAGGTCACTAGCCAAGGTTATTACGTGTGTGCCCAGAGGTGGCCAGCGGGGCACATTCAAGTTCTGGATTCCCCAGCAGTCTGGCCCTGCCATCACCCCCACCTCAGTGAAGTAGCCTCAATACTTAAAGGGCCACTTGTGCCCAGGGAGGAGGTTCCCAGACCACAGCAGAGACCTCTTCCTCCCCCCGGGTCAGTCTGTGATGTCCATGGAGGATAAGCCTCCGGGCCTGGCCCCAACCAGCAGGGGCTATTTTTTGAGGGATTTGACAGGGACTTGGCTGAGTGGCATGACCACCTCGGTGCCCGTCTCTGAGGTAGCCCGGGAGCACTTCCGGCTGCCACGAATGCTATGGAACTTTTCTGTGAGGTGCTTGCGAAACTTCTTGGTGAGGAAACAGTAGATGATGGGGTCTAAGACACAATTGGTGCTAAGAAGGCAGAGAGTGACCTGATGGGCATCGTTGATACCCTGGTGGAAGCTGCTGCTCTGGAAGCCCAGCTCGGCCAGGGTCCAGGGCAGCTGCACTAGGTGGTGGGGCACGAAGCATACGATGAACACGGCCAGGACGGTGCACACCATCCACAGAGCCCGGCGCTTGACTTCCGCGTTGTGCTGCAGCTGCACCGGCTGCATGAGCAGCCTGCGGATGATGACCACGTTGCAGAAGAAGATGATGAGGAAGACGAGGAAGAAGCCGAACACGAGGAAGACGTGGACAATGAGGACAGGCACGCTGCCCTTCTCATAATGCTCAAAGCAGCGAGTGATGTTGCCCGAGCCGGACTTGCTGGGCACTACGTTGGTGGAGTCCAGGATGAAGAAATAGGATGCAGCAGCCACAATGGCCACCCAGATGACCAGGGACACCAAGAAACCACGCTTGCGGGTGGTGGCCTGAGCTGTCTTGATGGGCCGGGTCACTGCCTGGAAGCGGTTGTAAGTGATGACAGCCAGGAAGGCCACTGAGCAGTAGGTGTTGATGAAGAAGAAGCAGCCAGCCAGGTTGCAGAGGAAACTGGGGAGAATCCAGTTGCCCTGGTTGTGGTAGTAGATGATCCACAGGGGCAGGGTCACCAAGAAGAGCAGGTCAGCCATGGTGAGGTTCACCATGAAGATCTTGATCTCATTGAGTTTCTTGGAAGGGTACAGGCAGGCAAAGACCCACAGCACATAGCTGTTGGCAACTACCCCCAGCACAAAGATGATGCTGTAAACAATCGGGAAGAGGGTATAGCGGAACTCAGAGTCCACGTGAGAGGAATCATTTGCCATTGCCATGCTTAGAAGGGGCAGCTGGTCGTAGAATCCTGCCCAAGCCTGGAAGACCACACAGGAATTCTGGTTAATGAAGGATCAAAAAGGACATATCTCATTTTAATCAGTTCTAAGACCCTCATTTTGCACATTTTAAAAATTCTAAGATTGGCAGTATCTTCCAATTAATTGGCAGTATGCTTTCCCTACATAAAATAATGGTGTTTTTTATTTAAAAATCAATTAAATTCAATTCAAAATTCAAAATTCAAATCAATTTAATTTAATAAATTAATAAAATTTAATAAATCAATTAAAAATCAATGGCAATTCAGTTTCTTTTTTCTTATTCCATTTTAAAACAGATCTCTTCATTCTTTGGCTAATTTTTTACTTAAGGTTTTACATCATCTATTTCTGATGATAAAACGTGAAATTTTATATTAAAATTTTTAAATTTTCTAACAACTTTTCAATATTTTTCTATTGATGGAATTTGAAATGCAAATTTTGATGGTAAATGTTCTATATTAAAAAATAATTTATGGGGATGCCTGTCTGGCTTAGTCAATAAAGCATGTGACTCTTGATCTTGGGGTCAGTGGGTTTGAGCCCCACACTGGGGACAGAATTTACTTAAAATAATAATAATAATTGTTATTATTATATATAAGCATATAATATTTACTTAAAAAATAATAATTTACTTAAAATAACAATAATAATTGTTATTATATATAAGCATATAATACTTTTATATTAAATTTAAATTCAATTAAAATTTAAATTTGATATAGTTATATATAAATATTAAATTTCAATATTAAATATATATTTATATATAAATAATAATAATAGTTATTATTATTTATGTGCTCATACAAAATCTGGAAAATACAAAGAATTATATTAGGGTGACCCAAAGATGAAATACTAGCCAGTCGGGATCCCTGGGTGGCGCAGCGGTTTAGCGCCTGCCTTTGGCCCAGGGCGTGATCCTGGAGACCCGGGATCGAATCCCACATCAGGCTCCCGGTGCATGGAGCCTGCTTCTCCCTCTGCCTGTGTCTCTGCCTCTCTCTCTCTCTCTCTGTGTGTGACTATCATAAATAAATAAAAATTAAAAAAAAAAAAAAAAAAAAGAAATACTAGCCAGTCATTAGAAAGAATGAGTTGTATCTCATTCTTGTACTGACATGGAAAGTTATCCCCAGATAATATTGTTAAGTAAAACAAAATTTTAAAAATTGGTGTGCCCATTATATGTGTGTATATGACATCTAGAAAATTATCTAGAAGGATATAATCTAAAGAGTGCACAGTGGTAAGTAACCTTTGGGAAGCTGAGATGGGCTTCATGAGAAGTTACTTATTCTATTCTTCCTTTGTTTTAATTTTTTAGAAGCATTTATTGCTTTAATAATTAAAAGGAAAAAGACTAATGAAAAAGTAAAGTATAGGTGCTGGCTCAGTTAGTGGAGCATGTGACTCTTGATCTTAGGTTGTGAGTTTGAGCCCCATGTTGTGTGTAGAGATTACTTAAAAATAAAATCTTTAAAAAAAAGAAAAAGATGAAGATGAAGAAAAGTAGACAGTGGAGAAACTCAGATAATACTTAAATGATTAAGATGCATCCATCATTAGTAGGACATATATCAACATCAGGTACACTTGATAATGGTGCACTGAAAAGAATATAATATCATTTTTGTGGTTTTCTTGCCCAAATCTTGCCCAAATTGCATAATCTCAATTTAATCATGAGAAAACATCAGACAGACCCAAATTGTGGGACATTGTATAAAATGACTGTTCAAAAGTATCAAGGTAGTGAGTAAGGAAACACAGAGGAACTGCCATAGATCAGAGGATATTAAAGAAATGTTGACAACTTAATACCATGTGGGATCCTAGATTGTATCCAAGAACAGAAAAAGATCGTTAGTGGAAAAACTGGTCAAATAAGGTCTATAAGTAAAATAATATCATATCAATGTTCATTTTCTGGTTTCGATCATTGTATTATCGTTTGGTAAATTGTTAACATTAGGGAATATGAAGTGAAGCCCACACATGCACTCCTCGTACTATTCGGCAACTTCTTTGAAGGCCTAAAATTATTTCAAAACAAAAAGTCTTTTTAAAAGCATATTAAAGGGGTACCTGAGTGGCTCAGGTGGTTAAGTGTCCGACTCTTGATTTTGGCTCAGGTCATGATCTCAGGGTTGTGAGATTGAGCCCCAAGTCAGGCTCTGTGCTGGGCGTAGAGCCTGCTTGGGATTCTCTCTCTCTCTCTCTCCCTTTCCTGCTCATGTGCTCCCTCTCTCTCAAAAGTTAATTAAAAAAAGATTCTCCCATAAACTATATATAAATTTATATTATAAATATATATTTATATCATATTATAAATATATAAACATATAAATATATTTTAAGGAAGATGAAATTAACCATAATCCCACCAGCCAAAGTCTGGCCCATTTTCAACAGCATCTTTACCACCATCCACTCTCCATCAGAACCGGTTTGCTCCCTCCTCTCTTGTTCCTTCCACTGTGTTGCCAGCACAGAAGCCTGAAAGCCTCTCTGATGCTTGCATTGCAGGTGGGGTGGGGGAGGAGAGGGCAGGAGGCCCAGATGGGGTTAAGCAAGGCCCAAGGCTCACCATACACCACAGAACAGTGAAAAGAAAACAGAATTGGGAGTAAGATGCTACTTCGGAGCCAGACACCCTGCTAGATGTTTCCACGTGCACTACCTCATTTGGATCTCATAAAAGCCCTTTGAGATAGGAAGTAAAACCCCATTTTACAGAATAGGAAACAATAGAGGGTGTTTATGTGATTGTTCAAGTCACACAGCTGTTAAGAGATGGAGTCAGAATCTCAAATCCAGCTCTATGTGCATCAGTTCATTCACACATTAAGCCAACAGCGATTTCTGAGCACCAATTGTATGTCAGGCCCACCACTAAGCACAGGGGATCTGGGGTGACCATGACCGAACAGGCCAGCACACAGGAACTGACAGCCTCATGAGGCCGATGGACAAAAGCAATGTAAACAAACATAGTTGCAATGTAAAGAAAAGGGAGTGCTGATATGGAGCATACAAAAAGATATCCTTAAAAAATAAGTGACATATTTCCTCAGAGATCTGAGAGAGGAAGAGTGTTCCAGGCAGAGGGATCTGCATGGGTCCAGGATTGAAGCAAGAAGATCCTCGCCCTGACGTCTAGCTGCCATTTCATACTCATCTGCTATCTTCCCACCAGAGGCCAGTCAAAATGGACCTCCCAGGTGGGTCTCCAAACATGCTCAGACCTTTCCTGCCTCAACCCGCAAGCATACATCTGTGCCAATGCTTCGAACCCTCTTTCCTAACCACACCCCACTTCCACCTGGCCATTCTAACTCATGCTTCAGACCTTAACTGAATTTCACTTCTTCAAAGAGGTCTTCACCAGTTCAGGTCAGGTCCCACTTCAAAGCTCCCTGTCCTTCGTAAATCCTAGCACATTTGTGATCCTATTTATGTTTGTATGATTCATAAGACTCTCCCACTTGACTGTGAGCTCCAGGAGAATGAGGGCCTTGTCTGATTATTCAACACTATTCCCAGCACCATGAACCAATAAAGGAATGGGTAATAAGCCTTGTTGATTACAACCATCTCTGGAGTAGAGAAGAAGAAGCCTATAGATACTTACAGGTGAGTTTAAAGAAACAACTGTCTCTCAAAGTGGAAACAGACCCATAAATAAAGAGAACAAGCGATGGTCTGGTTGCCAGAGGGACGGGGGTGGAGGTATGGGCAGTATGGGTGAGGGGGAGTGAGAGGGCTGGGCTTCCAGTCATGGCATGACTAAGTCACAGGGATGAAAGGTACAGCACAGAGAATAGAGTCAAATGGGACTATAATAGCGGTGTATGGTGACAGATAAGTTACACTTGTGAGCACAGCATAACACAGTTGTCAAATCTCTATGTTGTACACCCAAAACTAATGTAACATTGTCTATCAACTATACATCAATTCAAAAAAAAAAAAGAAAGAAAGAAAGAAACTAAGAAACTATTGGCTCTAATTCGAATTTTGATGATTGAGAAAATGTGCTTTGCCCCATTTAGTGTGGCTGTGGTTTATTATCTATGCTAAATTAAATACATGTAGGTTTCATTATTCCAATAAATAATGGTGATTCCTTTAAAAACAAAGAACTCAGCCTCAAGTCATATTGTGGATTACATGGCTGATTTGAATTACATAGTTTTATGTTGCTTCCCCGGCAGCAAAATTGCTAACTTCTACTTAGCCAGGATCTTTTCCACTCCTTTTTTTTGTTTTGTTTTTAATTTTTATTTATTTATGATAGTCACAGAGAGAGAGAGAAAGGCAGAGACACAGGCAGAGGGAGAAGCAGGCTCCATGCACCGGGAGCCCGATGTGGGATTCGATCCCGGGTCTCCAGGATCGCGCCCTGGGCCAAAGGCAGGCGCCAAACCGCTGCACCACCCAGGGATCCCTCTTTTCCACTCCTAAATGTGGTCCTGCCATCTGATCCCAAAGCTCTAGAGTAATTATTCTCAAAAGGTGGTCCACAGAGACGAGGGAGGAGAGAGGAATATCTCTGAGAACTTCTAAGGGATCCATGAAGTCAAAACTATTGTTCTAATAATATCAAGACATTATTTGCCCTTTTCACTGTGTTGATATTTGTACTGATGGTACGGAGTGAACAAAACGGCTGGCTTCTTAGCACATATCAAGGCAGCAGCACCAAAAGGGAGTAGGAGCTTTATTTTTCACAGCTGCGCACTACTTAGTGCAAATAAATAAAGCCAATTTCCTTGATAAAGCAAGGACATTATTGATTTTTATTAAATCTTGAGTACACGCCTTTTTAATATTCTGGGTGTCAAAATTGGAAATATGCACGCAATACTTCTAAACATTGTAGTCAGTGTTTTGTCTTCAGGAAAAGCGCTTAAGCAACTGAGTCCTGAATTGAACTTCTCTGAGGATGATTGTTATCACTTGAAAAAATTACGGACCAGTTATGGTATTTCAGACTTGGGTGTCATATCTGCTCAAATATGAACAAAGAACCATCACTTCAAGGAACACAAACAATAGTCTTGGTGGCCAAGCATAAAATTCAAACTTTGGAGAAAAATAGTATCTTCAGAAAAAATTGTATCTGCCAGTCTGAGTTTGACAGCTTCCTATTCCTTAAAGACTTTTCTGATAAGATTGGTGGAGATGAATGTAATTTTTAAAAAATCATTTAGTCAAAGGTCTGTGTTTGGAAAACCTGCATAACTTGGTGAACCAATATTTTCCAAATGAGGGAAAAATGTTTCAAAATTATGCATAGGTAAAATAATCAAAGGGCGAGACAGATCAATATATTGCTGTGCAACAGATTACAGAAAGTTCATTGATATGATTCAGGTTCCATATTGCAACTGACTTTTAAGAAACTACCATTTGTGGACATTTGATATAGTATCAAAGAAGAGCATCATCAATTATCTGAAAAAGACATTAAAATATCCCCCCCACATCGCTCCTCGGCCTTTTGACTAAGGTCAAGTGAAAATATCCCTCCCACTACAGATTTTCCTCATATACTTCAATCAAAACAACATATCACGATAGATTAAATGCAGGAGCAGGTATGAGAATCTAGCTGTCTTCTATTAAACCATCATTAAAGAGATTTGCAAACAAAAATGTAAATTAAGGCCACTCTAAATTATTTATGTTTTGAAATTGTTAGCTAATTTTTGCTAAAAATGTTATCTGTGTTAACATGCAATGGTCTTGTTATTGGGTTTTGTATTTAAAAACAAAAGTTTTTCGAAAGTCTTAGTTTTCATTTTGAATATGGAAAATTCTGATTGGCTATAACCCACATAAACAAAAGTTCTCTGGGGCCCTCAATAATGTTTAAAAATATAAAAGAGAGGTTCTAAGACCAGAAGATTTTAAACCCACTGCTCTACAAGAGGAAGAAAAAAGAGAAAGAGAGACAAACCAGGAGACAGACTCTCAACTGTAGAGCACCAGCTGGTGGTTACCAGAGGGGAGGTGGGAAGGAGGCTGGGTGAAATAGGTGATGGGGATTAAGAGTACACTTATCATGATGAGCGCCGAGTAATGTAGAGTTGTTGAGTCACTATATTGTACACCCGAAACAAATATAACACTGGATGTTTACTACAATGGAATTAAAATTAAAATCTTAAATAAAAAATACATAAAATTGCAGCTCCGCAATCTCAGCCCTCCACCTCACCTTTTGTTTGAGCCCAAGACGCCCCATTCTTCTGGGACTGGCCTTGTTTCTTTCTCCTGCTGGACCCTCATGCCTTGGGGGACCCTGTTTCTGGGCCCTCAGAGAGGTGGGGAGGCAGCCCACGCTGAGCAGTGTGTCGTGCTCACTCCGGGTCTTTGGAGAGAAGACACGTCCCACCCATCCCTACCACTCAATCCCACCCCTAAATAAGTCCCTTCCTCTTCTTGGGTGTAGGATCCAGCTTAGTAGGGTGGGGGCAACTCTCCCCTGGAAAGTCTTTCTACAGCCAGAGGATTCCACCCAGGTTGTCTCCTTGGGCCCTGTCCTGCTGTGCCATGCCTGTCCAGGCCTGTTGAGAGAGTCTTCCCACCAGGACCAGAACTGAGGTAAGGCTTGTGGAGGCATCCTAACTGTAAAATATAAGGGAGTGTTGAAAACCTCAGTAATCAAGATAAATAATATTTTAATGCAGTATCTTAAAAACATCAAAATCAGTATTGCAAATTGTTCCTTTTGCCTCAGATTCTAATATGGCTCTGCTTGGAACTATTATGATCCTGTCTTCACTATGATAATGATATTGTGGTTCTATATTTTTATGTTTTAATTCATTAGTGAAGTATTTGTAGGTAGATTTACACAGTATCTTGACTTTGCTTTAAAACATTTCAGGAAAAACATTCCTGCATGCTAATCTCCGTTTCAAAATCAGCTTCCCTGTGAACCCAACCTCTAACAATGTGTAATCAGGTCGGCTTGGCCCTGGAGACTCTCCAGTCCACATGGCCCCTACAGGAAGCCCAGTGGAGGCCTCCTCCTTCCAGATATAGGGCCATAATCAGTCTCGGGTGGGACCCCAGCTTTTGCCCAAAACCTTGCCCTGGATGCCTCTAGTACTGTCACCCTGGCTCTTCCTATCTCTGCTGTCTTCCCAGATCCTGGTCTTCATGTGATTCCCACTCCCTTAGCCTTCATCACAAATTTAGCACCCAGTTGTCCCTTTGACACCCAGTGGAACCCTTTGACATCACCCAAAATGTACCCAGCAGAGTCTCTTCTGAGTCTGGGGGCTCAAATCTCCATGCCTTTGTTCATGCTTCTCTTTGCTCTGCCTGCCTGGCTACCTACTGATCACTCTTTAAGACTGCCCCTGCCTCTTTCCCTACAGCTTGTTCCTCCTAAGCCTCCCTGCCTCTTCCACACCCTGTTTTCTGCCCCTAGATGTGGCTAAGTCCTCATTGTCTGAGCTCCCATAGCTTATAGCTTCTTATACCATGGAAATTGCTTGTGTGTCCTGCCATACTAGATGGTAGCTACTGGAGGGCAGAGAACATGTCCATCCATTCACTCTACAGTTATTGATATATACTGTTGGGAGCTGGGCACTTTGTTGCAGATGCTGCAGGAACAAAATAGGCAAGACTCCTGTTCTTGAAGAGCTTACACTCTAGTCAGGGAAAACAGAAACAGAGAGATCAAAGAACACAATAATTCCAAATTGTAATGAATTCAATAAAAAGAAATAAAAATAGTGACATGACAAAGCTTGGGTAAGGTGCTGCTTTAAATAGAGTGACCAGGGAAGGCTTCTCAGAGGAGGTGACTTACAAACAAAACCAGAGGAAGATTTGCCATGAGGCCAATATAGCGTAAGCTTCAAGGCCTCTTCCTAGGTCTTGTATCTAATCAATCACCCTCCGTGGCTCCCTTGCGCAGGATCAAATCCAAGCTCCTTTCACACCTCATCTGCCTTCAGCCTCTTTTACTACTTGCCCTGTATTCCAGCCACACTGAATTTCCTGCTGTTTCTCTAAAAACTCCATTTCCGGGGCACCTGGGTGGTTCAGTCTGTTAAGTAACTGCCTTTGGCTCAGGTGATGATTTCAGGGTCCTGGGATTGAGCCCCAGCATCAGGCTCTCTGCTCAGCAGACAGCCTGCTTCTCCCTTTCTCTCTGCCCCTCCCTGTTTGTGTTCTCTCTTTCTCGCTCACTCTCTCAAATAAGTAAAAAAAAAAAAAAAAAAAAAAAAGCCCCAAAATAAACAATAAGCAAATAATAAAAACTCCATTTCTTCTCAAACATCTGTGCCTTCCCACACTTGCTACAACCCTACTGAGAGCCCTTTTGCCTATTGCTTTGCCTAGCAAACTCCCAATCTTCCTTCCTTAAGACCCAATATGCTGACTCTAGGATGCCTCCCTGATTGCCTCAGGCAGAATGAGTTGCCTTCTTCTCTGTGTCAATGTGGTACCGGGGACATTCCCCAGTATAGTACCTGATACAATGTGTTATAAGTATTGATTTCAATGGCCATTTCCTCACCAGCCAGGAGATTCTGGAGGGCAGGGACTAGATCTTTTTCATCTCTTTATCCCCTGTGTCAGATATTGGGTACTGAAGGAATGAATGACCAAGCCCCTGATGACTATTCAATAGAAACTGGCATGAAGGAAACATGTGCAGTCCCTCCGGGGGAGGCACAGTAGGATGGGGAGAACAATCCCTTTCTAGAGTCAGAAAGACCTGGGTTCATACCTGGCTCTGCCATTTACTTGCTGTGTGACCTTGAGCAATAAACTTGTACACAGTCACACAGTTTCTTCATTTGCAAAATTTTACAATTCTAACAGTGATTCCAAAAATAAGCATCCCAAGGGGTCAAAACGGCCAGGCCTCCCTCCCCCATCGGCTCAACCACATGAAGTCAGCGGAGGTGACTATGGTCACCACTGTCCCAGGGGCTCTAACCCACATACTGACTTCTCTGTCAGCTCCAGACAGAGCCTTAGGCTAATGCCAACAAATATTTCAACAGGTCAGGAAGGGAATGGGCATTTGGAGGGAAAGAAGGCAGCAGCAACTAAGAACAATCAATCTTACATGAGGGCATAATTCTCTGATGCCTCAAGTCTGGGCAGCAGCCCAGGCCCAGCTCTCAACTAGGGGTAGGTGAGGGAAGCCATAAATATCCCTGAAAACAGAAGAATTCTGCTATCTGGATATCGCATCCTCTACCCTGCATAGCATTCAGTCCCAACCCCCTACCATTCCCATACTGTCTGGGAACATCATGCCCCTAGAGAACCTGAACTCTCATCCTCAGCTGAATAGTCAAAGGGGAGGGACCACCTGAATCTGGGCAAAAGGAAGTATGTGCTGGTTACTTCCCCAGTGCAGGCAATGGGTTGGGAAGTTGGGTTTGCCAGTCAGACTAGCTCCTAGCATTTGTAGGGCCATTAGGGGTCAAAAGTACAAATGTCAGGGCACCGGAGTAGCTCAGTTGGTTGAGCATCTGTCTCTTAATTTTCACTCCGGTCATGATCCGTGAATCATGGGATTGTCCTCCCCATACGCCACCCCCCCATCCTGTAGGGCTCTGTGTTCAGCAAGGAGTCGGCTTCTTTCCCTCTCCTCCTGCCCTTCCCCACACCCACAAGAGCTCTCATGCATGCTCTCTCTCTCTCTCTCTCTCTCAAATAAATAAATAAATGCATTTTTTAAAGTACAAATGTCTAAATATTTATAAGCTATAAATCACTCACATTCAAGTTCATGCAGATCTCATGCACCAGTAGCTGCTTGCAATTGCTGCAAGCCTGGAGGCACCAGCACAGCTCAGGCTAGAAGTTGGGTGTGGGAGGGACACTGGCTCCAAGTGGACATTTACACATGGATCCAAAAACATCCTTGCCTTGTGGGTAGAGCACGACAGGAGGGGAGTCGCAGCCATCCTACCTAAGCTCAGGGTACCAGATTAAATATACAGACACTACTTCCCCATGAATACATTTCGTCCTCAAGGCAGCCTTGTGAGGTGAGTTTTACAAAATGTTCATTTTTTTCCGGAGAAGAAAGTGAGGTTAGAGATGGGAATAGACTTGTCCACAGTCACACAGCTAAGAAGTGGCAGATGGGATTTTGAACTCCAAGACCCATCCTATCTCCTAAACCAAGCCATGGCCCTTGCTGAAAGCAAACCACTCATTGGCCAACTTAGCCACTCACAGACCTACCTATCCTATGACCCGAGAACAGAAACGGATCGGGAAAGGAGGGGAGGGACTGCTCTGCGTCCATATCTCTCCTACCAGGGAGCCCTGGAGCTGGAATCAAATTCTGGTTCAAACATTAAACTCACCCCATGACTCTGAGACTCTGTTTCCTCATTGGCAAAACAAAAATTGAAAAATGGGTCAAAGAGGGGTACCTGGGTGGCTCAGACAGTTCAGCGGCTGACTTCAGTTCAGGTCACGATCTCAGGGTCCTGGGATAGAGGCCTGAGTTGGGCTCCGTGCTCAGCAGGGAGTCTGCTTATCCCTCTGCGCCTCCTCCTGCTCACACACTCTCTCTAATAAATAGATAAAATCTTTTAAAAAATAAATAAAAATGGGTCAAAAAAGAAATTAGGAATACAATCCCATTTATAATGGCATCAAAAAGAATAAAATACTGGGAATAAACTTAACCGAGAAGGCAAATGACTTGTACACTCTAAACTACAAAGCATTGCTACAAGGAATTACAGAAGACACAGATAAATGGACAGATGTCCTCACTCATGGGCCAGAAGACTTAGTGCTGTTACAAGACCCATACTACCTGAAGCCATCTACAGATTCAATGCTCTACCAAAATCACAGTGATATTTTTTGCAGAAACAGCAAACACAATCTTAAAATTCAGATGGCATCTCATCTCAAAGGACTCCAAAGAGTCCAAACAATCTTGAGAAAGAAAAACAAAGCTGGAGGCCTCATACTTCATGATTTCAAAACATATTACAAAGCACAATAATCAAAACAGGATGGTCTTTTTTTTTTTTAATTTTTGTTTATTTATGATAGTCACAGAGAGAGAGAGGCAGAGACATAGGCAGAGGGAGAAGCAGGCTCCATGCACCGGGAGCCCGATGTGGGATTCGATCCCGGGTCTCCAGGATCGCGCCCTGGGCCAAAGGCAGGCGCCAAACCGCTGCGCCACCCAGGGATCCCAGGATGGTCTTGACATAGAGTGATATATATACCAGTGGAACAGAACAGAGAGCCCAGAAATAAATCCTCACACATATGGTCAAATGATCTTTGACAAGAGTGCCAAGACTACACAATGGGGAAAGAGGAGCCTCTCCCACAAGTGCTGAGGGAAAAACTGGATATGCACACACAAAAGAATGAAGCTGGACCCTCTCTTATACTATACACAAAAATTAACTCAAAATGGATTAAAGATCTAAACCTAAGACCTGAACATGTAAAACTCCTATGAGGAAACCCAGGGGGAAAGCTACATAACACTGGAATGAGCAATAATTTCTTGGATGTGAGACTAGGAATATAAGAAACAAAAGCAAAAATAGACGTATGGGGCTACATCAAACTTTAAAACATCTGTGGCAAAGGAGACAGTCAACAGGGGTAAAGGAACCCTAGACAAAGGGAGAGAACATTTGCAAACCATATCCTAGATAAGAGGTTACTATCCAGAAGATACGAAGAACTCTTATAACACAATAACCACCACCACAACAAAATAATAATAATTGATTTTAAAATGGGCAAAAGACTTCAATGGATTTCTCCAAAGAAGATACACAAATAGCAGGTAAGCACATGAAAAGATGTGCAAGGCCACTTATCATCAGGGAAATGCAAGTCAGAACCACAATGACATAGCACTTCTCAGTCGGTAGAATGGTCACTATCAAAAAGGCAGAAAACATCAAGTATTAGTAAGGATGGAGAAATTGTAACCTTTGTGTACCATTGGTGGGAATATAAAATGACACCATCACTGCGGAAAATAGTACAGAATTTCCTCAGAAAATTAAAAATAGAACTACCAGATGATCCAGAAATCTCTCTTCTGGATATACTTCCAAAATAATTGAAAACCAGATCTTGAAGAAATATTTGCACACACATGTTCATAGCAGCACTATTCACAATACCAAGAGGTGGAGGGGTGCCTGAGTGGTTGAGCATGTACCTTCAGCTCAGGTCAGGATCCTGGGGTCCTGGGATCGAGTCCTACCTAGGGATCCCGAACAGGGAGCCTGCTTCGCCCTCTGCCTATGTCTCTGCCTCTCTCTGTGTATCTCTGATGAATCAATAAATGAAATCTAAAAAAAAAAAAATACCGGGCAGCCCCGGTGGCCAAACGGTTTAGCACCACCTTCGGCCAGGGGTGTGATCCTGGAGACTGAGGATCAAGTCCCACGTCAGGCTCCCTGCATGGAGCCTGCTTCTCCCTCTGTCTGTGTCTCTGCCTCCCTCTCTCTGTGTCTGTCATGAATAAATTAATAAAATATAAATAAATAAATAAATAATAAAAATTAAAAAATAAAAAAAATACTAAGAGGTGGAAGTGACCCAAACATCCAACAGCAGGTGAATGGATAAACTACGTGTGGTATGTACGTATAATGGAATAATATGTGGCCTTTAAAAGGAAGGAAATCCTGTCATATGCTATAGCATGGATGAAACTTGAAGATATTTGAAGATACCATTAAGTGAAATAAGCCAATTACCAAGAGGCAGAATCTGAATGATTCCAAGTATATAAAGTATCTAAAGTAATCAAACTCATAGAAATGGAAGGTAGAATGGTGGTTGTCAGGAAATTGGAGAAGGAGAAACAGAATTGTTGTTAAATGGGTACAGAGTTTCAATCAGGCAAGATGGAAAAGTTCTAGAGACCTGCTATACAACAACATGCATAGAGTTAACAATACTGTAATGTGTACTTAAAAATTGTTAAGAAGAGGGGCATCTGGGTGGCTCAGTCAGTTAAGCATCTGCCTTTGGTTCAGGTCATGATCCCAGAGTCCTCAGATGGAGCCCCGCATTCTGGCCCCCTGCTCGGTGGGGATCCTGCTCCTCCCTCTCACTCTGCCCCTCTCTCTGCTCATGCTATCTCTCAAATAAATAAATGAAATCTTTTTTTTTAAAACTGTTAAGAAGGGAAATTTATGTCATGTGTTTTTTTACCACATAAAAAAAATTCTTAATGGGAATTAATCTACCAAGTCATGGTAGATTTGAAAGTACATTGTATGTTCTTAGAATCACAGGGCTCAGCCTTTTAAGACCTACTACTGTGCAACTTTGGTAAAACTGTTGACCCTCTCTGGGGCTCATGTATAAAATGGGGACTATAGGGATCCCTGGGTGGCGCAGCGGTTTAGCGCCTGCCTTTGGCCCAGGGCGCGATCCTGGAGACCCGGGATCGAATCCCACATCAGGCTCCCGGTGCGTGGAGCCTGCTTCTTCCTCTGCCTGTGTCTCTGCCTCTCTCTCTCTGTGTGTGTGACTATCATAAATAAATAAAAATTAAAAAAAATTTAAAAAAAAAAATGGGGACTATAACACAGGGAGCTTTTGTGAGCATTCAGTGAGATAAAGAATACCAAGTGTTTAGAAAGAATAGTGGTTAAGACCACGACTCTGGTCAGACAAACCTGGGTTCAAAATCTGCCTCTGTCCTGTCCTAGCTTGTGACCATTGCCAGGCACATCACTCTCTAAGCCTCAGGTCCTTCTCCTGTGAATGCAGTGAGGGTATTCCAAGCACGTATCTCCCCAGAGTGGTATGAATATTCGATGAATAATGTGAATAAAGAGCTTGGCACAATTCAAGGTATTCACAATCAACAGCTCTAAAAAACTGTATCTAGAGGAAATCCAATCTCCTAATTAGATCAGATCAAATGTTTCTCAAAATAGCACCACCATCATTGCAACTGCTCACATTGAGCTCACGCCAGGCTGAAGCCACCTACATTAGGCTTCCAGCTGTATCATGAGCTCTGAAAGTTTCTGGAAACCAGTCACATCTTTTTACGGTAGCTGGTGACAGTTGGCAAAATGCCATCAGTCAATCCTTACCCAAGATCATTAATTAACCCCCAATGGGCCTCTGTTTATTCATCTACAAAAATAATAATACTGGGACGCCTGGGTGGCTCAGAGGTTGAGCATCTGCTTTGGCTCAGGGCGTGATCCTGGAGTCCCTGGATCGAGTCCCACATCAGGCTTCCTGCAGAGAGCCTGCTTCTCTCTCTGCCTCTCTAATAAATAAAATCTTTAAAAGATCTCTTATTTTTTAAAACTTTATTTTAAACTACCTACTTCATAGGGTTGTTGTAAGGATTAAATAGAAAATGCCTCATCCATAATCAAAGTTCAAGGAATGTTGGCACCTTGTCTGACTTCTCTGAGAGGGAGTCGTGATTCCATAACACAACACATCACACTGGTTTCTTTTTCCTTTGGGTTGGGAGTTCCCTGGGTTCAAGGCTTCTGGTATTTCACCAGCATGCACAACAGGACCTCCTCCACAGCAAACACTCAGGAAATACTTACTAACAGAGGTGCCTGGATGACTCAGTTGGGTAAGTCTCCAACTGTTGATTTGGGCTCAGGTCATGATCTCAGGGTCGTGAGATCAAACCCCACAAGGAGCCTGTTTGGGATTCTCCCTCTTCCTGTCTCTCTGCCCCTCCCCTCCCTCACATGCATGCATGCACGTGTGCTCTCTCTCTCTCTCTCTAAAACAAAACAAAAAAAAGAGAGAGAGAGAAATATTTACTAATAGATAAACACACACACACAGAGTCACACTGTCCCTCATCAGCCTTAGCCACTCCCAGCCCTTAGATTTCCTGAGGCCTCCCAAACACAACAGTTTAATCATTTCTCTTCTGTGAGTCCTATTTTTCCTGTGTATAAAATGAGAATAATATCAACATTGACCTCACAGGATAGCCCTGAGGTTGAAGGCAGGTGAACGTCTAAAGTGCTTGGCACGTAGTAGATGCTCAGTAAATGAGTTACTCCTATTCTGACCTCCCCTACCACTTGACATTTGGGCCCTGGCCTGGCCATGCTGGCCATACTCTTTAAAGATTCCTTTCACTACCATTTCTCCAAGAAGTGGAGACATTTGAGGGGGAAACTGAGGGAGCAAGTATCTTGACCTCTGGGGAGTTCTGCTCTGGGCTCCCCACAGTTTCTAGTTCAGGGAGTCCACACCATGCCGGGTACATTTGTGGGTGGATAAATGGAATTTCTTGTCTGGGAGAGGTCCGTGACAAGGCCTTTGAGGTGAGAGTGGCCTGGGTACCAGATTTCCCTTCTCACAGAGGGCCCTTCCCGGACTCCAGGAATATATATTGCACTGATGAGACGCGGTCTCTGCTCAGGTGATCTAGGACATTCCTATGGAGGTGGGGGATCCTGAACCTGGTCTGGGTCTTTACTCTTGGCTCCCAAATACCCAGATGGTATCTGTGAATCTTCCTCCCTCCTCCTTGATTCTGGGAAATAGGCCAGGGCAGGGAGGAGGGAGTGGAGAGGCACTTCTTCCTGCGAGCTTCCTAGCATTGGGCATACCCTCTGTTATACCAGGAATCACACCAGAGGACCACGTCTTCCAGACTGGAAACTCCTGTGAACTGCTTGTGTCCCCTGGGTACCCAGAGGCTGACCCAATGGAAAACATAGGGTACAGGGCACAGACCTTGGGGTCACACAGAACATGATCCACATAGAGCTCTGCTCTTCCCTAGCTGCTCTTTGGTTTTTTGTTTTGTTTTTAAAGGTTTTATTTATTTATTCATGAGAGATGCAGAAAGAGAGGCAGAGACACAGCAGAGGGATAAGCAGGCTCCCTGCAGGGACTCGATCCTGGGACCCCAGGATCACCACCTGAGCTAAAGGCAGATGCTCAACCACTGAGCCACCCAGGTGCCCCCTTAGCTGCTCTTTGGCTCTCAGGCTTTGGCTCTCAGAAAGGTCTTTAGGTCTTTGGCTCTCAGAAAGCTCTTTGGCTTTCTTCAAGTGCAAAATGGGGATAACAAAACCTTCCTCACCAGGTGGCTGTAAGAGCAGAATTGAAGCAATCTATGCAAGTGGTTATTGCTCAGTAACTGTGAGCTCCTCCTAACCCCTCAGAAAATGTTTGTTGAATGAATGAATGAGTAAGTGAACAAATTAGCCATATACCAAACTAGCTGCAACCAGGGGTAGCTGAAAAGAAATTACAGGACTTGGATCGGACTGTGATCTCAACCATGCTCCCCACCACTTGGAGCCAGTGAGTCTCTTCCCAGAGTCTGAGGAAGAACCTCACTGACTGTCTTGTGATCTGTATCAGAAAAATCCGGATGGGGAGTGGGGGGCAGGGTGCACAGAGGCATTAGCATTCCTTTAAAAAGAAAATAAGGGGATCCCTGGGTGGCACAGTGGTTTGGCGCCTGCCTTTGGCCCAGGGCACGATCCTGGAGACCCGGGATCGAATCCCACGTCGGGCTCCCGGTGCATGGAGCCTGCTTCTCCCTCTGCCTCTGTCTCTGCCTCTCTCTCTCTCTCTCTCTGTATGACTATCATAAATAAATAAAAAAATTAAAAAAAAATAAAAAAATAAAAAGAAAATAAGATGAGTAGGAGTGATAAAGGGTTTGTCAACAGCAAATCACTCGGGAAATAGAAATGGACTTTATAAAGTATAAAGGGCACTACACAAATGTTTGACATGCTTCTCCCATCAGCCAACTGAGCTCAGCACCAAAACCAGGCCCTAAGGGCCCCCCTCCTACAGAACTAAAGGGGTGGAAAGGGGCTGTTGAGTGGTGGTCCTTCCCCCCACATATCCTCTCTCTCTCACATATACACTCTCTCTGTCTCTGTCTCTGTCTCTCTCTCTCACATATACACACAGAGTCTGGCTTTGGATCCTCTTTGGCTGAAGACACAAGGGAAGAAAGGTATACCAACCTCCCAGTGGGTTTGGCTGATGATTCTGTTTCTGGGAACTGCTGGGCTGTACCATACCCTCCTGCAGGTTGGTCGTGTTCCAGGCACATGTGACTATAGCTAGAGCCAAAGCCCCAGTACGGCCTACACAACCATGACACACATGCACACACAGATACAGCAGAGGCAATTCTCCCCACCCACCCTGCTGCCAAAGAACCCAATGGTGGCTGGGCAGAGAGGTGGCTGTACTGGGGACCCAGCATTTGCCCTTCTGGGAATGGGCTCCACTCCCAACCCAGACACACTCCCCCAGGACCAGTCAGGGAGTGCTCCCACCCTATAGTTAAGCCGATGCCCCCTACTGGGTCAACTTTTATGGGGGTAGGGATGGGAGTGGAGCCCCAACTCTTATGGGGGATATGGGAGATAGAAGGGGTTGCCACTGACCAAGAAGAGCACCTCCTTCTCAACATGACCTTGTTCACAGGCCTAGGGTGGGGAGAAGGGGTCCCTCTATAAAAATCTCCTGTAAAAGGAGAAACAGACAGGATCTCAGCCTCTCATCACACCTCCTCCCACTCCAATACCAATCAGGAGCAGGACCTCAGTTCTGGAGGCAAATTTTGTCATTAACGCCATAGATGATAATCCCATACCCAAACCTTCATTGGACAGATGGGGAAATGAGGCCCAGGGAAGAGAAGCGATTTGCCCAAGGTGACAACAGGATCAGGGGCAGAACTGGGACCAGATGCTAGGCCTCTGGCTTGCTGTCCATTCTCTTTTAAGTACAACCTATTACTTTACCATCCATCTATTCAATTCATATTCTAAGATTATACTGCTCACCAAACACCGTGCTAAGGGTAAGGAGAAAAAAATGAATGAGACCAATTCCTCATCTGTAAGGCGTTTACAGTAAAGACTACAGGGCCATTAGTACACATTGGTTCACTCTTGTGCAGCATCTCTCTACTGACAAAGCATTTTCCCACCCAGCCTCTTACTTCATCCTCCCCCACAAACCCAAACGTCAGTACTTTAAACCCTAATCTACAAAGGAGGAAAGTGAGGCTCCTGAGTTGCCAAGGTCCCAGCCTATAAACAAGAGCTCAAATCAAAATTCTGGGTGTCCAGCCTCTGGCCCAGGGCCATTTCCTCATGTCCAGAGTAGACTTCTTTCTTTGGCTGGATTGTCAGTACCTAAAGGCAGGGACATCTCTTTCTTTTGCTCCCCAGCACCTCCTGAACACACACACACACACCCACACACACACACACACTCCGAGTACCTAGAACACAGCTGCATATTGACATAGAGCTAAATCAGAGCTGCCCAAATGCTTTTGGAGAGACTCTGCTGCCTTCCTAATCCCTCACAGATTTAGCAAGTGTCTGGACAGCAACCTTGGTTCATCTGAACCTCCAGCCAGCAAAGGAAAGCTTTGCGGCCTGTCCCTCACCCCTGGGACCCGCTGGGGGAAACCAGTTATGAGCCAGGCCCTTTGTACCAATAACCTGGTTATCTTCATCATCCCCCAGGAACACCTGCAATCTCACGAGTTCCTAAGGACCCAGCTCTGGACCAGACCCTGTACTTCTCCCGACAGTCCCGCTGGGGGAACAGAATTATCCTCATTTGCCAATACAGGAAATTGAGCTGCAGTGAGGGAGCATAACTTGGCCAAGAGACTATGTGCAGCTCGTCAGCAGATGGCATTTAGCTCCCTGAGATCTAGATCTCATCACCATCATCAGCTCCCAGTAAGGTCTCTGGGGTCACTTTAGCATGGCCTTGGCCTCAGACAACTGAAGAGGGTAGCTGGCTTTCCTGACAAGTGTGGTCACGAGGAATCCTTTCTGAACACAAGACTCTGGGCCTGAGGAAGGTGCCAAAACAGTCCCTTAAGGACCGAACTACCCATTTGCTCAGGTGCAGGCGAAGGGCATGACCGTGGTCTCCTGAGGACATTGTCACATGCCGCCCCCCGACCCAGCCAGGGCTGGGGGCCCCCCCTTACCTGTATCACAGAAGGCTGATGAGCCGACGGGCTGCAGCAGCAGGATCAGAGTGTCTGTCTGCGGACACAGCCCCTGAGCTCTCTGGAAATTGCAGAAGTGAGGAAACAAGAGCACACCACTGCCAAGTCACCCCTGGGGAGGAAATGCTGTGACCCTGGGGCTCCTCCAACGGGTGGCACAGGAACCTCCAAGCGGGGTCACCGGGCCCTGACCACAGCTCGCGGGGTTCTCACTGAGCCGGCGGGTGGGGCGTGGGCCGAGGCCAGGGTGCCGGGGAGCCGGGATCAGAGAGGAAGCGGAGTGCGAGCGCCCGCTCCGGAGAGAGAGACGCTGAGCAGGAGGGCGAGGCAGAGAGAAGAGCAATGAATGACCGAGAAAGGGAGAATGAGAGGCAGGGGCGGTCGGGAGAACTGCGGGAGCTGGAGGGGGAAAGGCAGAGCAGGACGGACAGATGTAAACACAGACAGAGCATGAGGGCAATGAGGACACACGAGGCCAGGGATAGGGGAATTAGCAGAGACGATGAGGCGGTGAGTGTGTGCCTGGTGTGCGTGTGTCTGTGTGTCTCCGCGTGGGCCTGGGAGGGGGGATGAGAGAAAGGGAGAGAGGGAGGGGCGGGAGGGCCAGCCCGGCCTCGAGAAGGATGGGAAGGAGGAGGTCGGAAGAGCTGCTGTGGTCAGGGTGTCACTGGTCACCCAGGAGCACCGAGGCCGAGAGCCCTGGGGGACAGCGTGGTGGCGGTGCTGCTGCTGCGGGGCCTGCGGGACACAGCGGGTGTCGGGGCCCCCAGGAGCGGCCCGTGGGTGTGAGCGAGGGATGGGTGGACGCAGGTGAGTTAGTGACCCGGAGTGAGCGCGTGTGAGCCTGTGGGTGGGAGAAAGCCAAGGGGTGGAAGCTTGATGGGGCGTCCGGGTGGCGCAGCGGTTTAGCATCGCCTGCAGCCCAGGGCCTGATCCTGGGGACCCGGGACCCCTGCATGGAGCCTGCTTCTCCCTCTGCCTGTGTCTCTGCCTCTCTCTCTCTGTGTGTCTCTCATGAATAAATAAATAAAATCTTTTAAAATAATAATTAAAAAAATAAAAATAAATAAAATAAAATAAAAATAAAAAATAATAAAAAAAATAATAATTAAAAAAAACCAAAAACAAAAACAGTAGCCGATGGGCAGGAGCTCCCTGCCCCAGCTTCTGGTCCATTTACTCACTCATTCAGTGAGTAAACATGTATTAAGCACCACACGCTGTGGTGGTCACTGCCTAGGCAGCAGGGTGTTCATCTATCGGCCAGTCCAACACCCTTCTACACAGAGAGGGGTGTGGGTCTCGCAGGGCCCAAAGGGAGGTGGGTAGGAAGCAGAGCCAGGGAAGAGTAGAGGCTCCTGACTCCCCCGCTCAGGGTCCACCCTCAGCTCTGCCCTGCATGCCTGGGCTAGCCTCGTCCTGCTGAATGGGACCCCACTACTGCCAAAAATGGATCTCAAAGGGCATATCCCCCCCCTCTTTTTTTTTAAGTAGGCTCCATGCCCAGCCTGGAGCCCAACACTGAGCTTGAACTCACACCTCTGAGATCAAGACCCGAGCTGAGATCAAGAGTCAGGTGTCCACCTAACTGAGTTAGCCACCCAGGTGTCCCCGAATCACTTTTAACATGCGCCTCAGCCCTGAAAAACTAGACCAACGTTCTGCTCCTGCCCCAGCTCCACCCTCATCGCCCACAGGCAGACATGCTCGCACCTCTTACACAGATGACCCCTGCACAGTCATGTACACTCAGTGCACACTATTATGCAAAGACACTTGCTCACAATCACATCCCTCCACCCACAATCATGTCCCTCCACTCACATGTACACTCACACACTCAGGTGCCCAAATCTGTTACCCCTGACTCACATCCACCCCGTCACCTCCTTCCTCCTGCCCATTCACTCTCAGCTTTCCATGCTCACCCACCACACACACTCTCCTCACAACTCAGCTTGTGACCCAGGCCTCCAGTTACAGACTTTGAAGAGGGCCAGACTCGTCATCCCTTCCCAGGTCCCTTAGAGGCATCTTGAGTCTTGAGGGCCCTAGGCACAAACTGAAAAGCTGAGGTCCTAGTTCTGCTCCCTAACTCGGATCCTCTTTCCCTAAATTGGCTTCACCTTCTCAGCCATCCTCCAGCCACCACACTCCATGAGAGCTACCAGCCTGGAGGGATCTCCAGGACCCACTGGTCTCATTTGACCACAAACTCCAAGGACACTTGTCTTAAATCCAGTACTATTCAGTTTAGCCTGTTTTCCAATAGTCCTTTACACATGCTCTCGTAGTAAATGTGTTTCAGTACCTCTTTTAAGATGATCAATAAGCAGGTTAGGTAGGCAGACATTATCAACATTTTACTCCTCCTTCCTGTCACACCCACATCCATTCTCTTAGCAAATTCAGTCAGTTCTACTTTGAAATATATCTAAATCTGAGTCTAAATTGCCAATCAGGACATAATGCTGTCTGGTGGTGTGTGTGTGTGTGTGTGTGTGTGTGTGTGCGTGTGTAATCTAGCCTTGGAGGAAACTAGGTTAGGGTACTTGTGACCTCTGTGTACTATCTTTTTTTTTTCTTTTAAGTAATCTCTACATCTACCATGGGGCTTGAACTCACAACCCCAGGATCAAGAGTCGCATGCTCCAGGTGTCCCCTCAGTGTACCATTTTTGCAACTTCCCATGAATCTGTGAATATTTCAGAATAAAGGACAAAAAAAAAAAGTAAAAATTCATACACACAGAAGAACACAGTGGAAAGATACTCAAGAGCAATGCGTGCAAGGAATAATAAAAGTGCTAACTATAATAATCACAATGCTATTGAACACATGGTGGGCATTTACTGTGTTTCAGGCCTTTGTACCCTATGTAATTGCTTTACATATGCTATAGTCTATATCCTGACAATATTCTTGTAAAGTTGGTGCCTTTATTATTATCTCCAATTTAGAGACAGGAAAATTGAGTTATAGAGAAGCTGAGTAGCTTGCCCAAAGTCACACAGCTTGTATGTGGCAGAGCTCGGATTTGAACCTAGATAATCTGGCTTCATAGCCCACTCTAGATCTTAACCACTGTGCTGAAGTGCGAATAAATGGGAACAAGAAAAATGTTTTGTTTTGTTTTTTAAATAAAGGACATATGTATCAGTTAGGGTCCTCAAAAGAGCTGCACACTCAGTGTGAGGACAAAGGACCTATTTAGAGAGGGGAGAGCAGGGCTGGAGAACCACAAGGAATAGTGTAGTACTCCAAGGCTGCCAAGAGTGGGCGTCCTTATCATCTGAACGGCTGGAGAGAGGGAGACGTTACTGGAATCCAAGAGTAGCTATTTAAAGAGGGCTGCCTGGCAGGAGGTGTGACTTTGGGTAGGAAGTTGCAGAAATCCCCCATGACCTGTTGGAGAGGGAACTGGAAAATAAATACCCAAATCTCTTCCTTCTTCCACCCTCTGATGTCTTACCAGTACCCCACCCCCACCCCCCACCCTTGGCTGAGTCCAACCAGAAGCAAAGGACACTGGTAATATAGCCCATACAGATCAGCCTCCAGGGGCACAGAGAGGCGTGGAGAAGGGGGGTGAGGGGACCTGGAGGGAAAACAGAAGATTTCCAGCACAGACACGGTTGAGAATTTAATATGGACAGAATTTTATATGGTTCTAAGGAATTATTGTTAACTGTATGAAGCAATAATAGTGGTGTGGTTATATAAGAAAGTATCCATTTATATGGAAATATTTAGAGATGAAGTTACAAGGAATTGCTTTAAACCACTACAGCAAAATAAGGATAAAGAGAGAAAAGAAAGGGAATGGAAAGGATGGAATGGGGGAAGGAGAGAGGAGAAGGAAGGATGGACAAAAGGAAGGAAGGAACAACGGGAGGGAAACCGTGGGGCAAAATACTGAATCTAGGTGATGGTGTTGTAGCAGGCTGAATAATGGCCCACAAAGATATCAGGTCCCAATCCCTGGAGCCTATAGATGTTACTTTATGTGATAAAAGTTTTACAGGTGTGATTAAATTGATGCACCTGAGATGGGGAGATTATCCAAATAACATGAGTGAGCCTTAATACAATCACAGGTATTTGATTGAGAAGCCAAGCGGTGCCTGGGTGGCTAGGTCGGTTAAGCCTTGGATTCTTGATTTCAGCTTGGGTCATGATCTTAGGGTCATGGGATTGAGTCCTACATCCAGCTGCTGCCGAGCAAGGCATCTGCTTAAAGATTCTCTCCCTCTGCCCCTCCCCCTGCTCATGTGCTCTCTCTCTCTCTCTCTCTCTCTCTCTCTCTCGTATAAATAAATAAATCTTTAAGGAGAGAGAGAGAGAGAAGCCAAGGGAAATTTGATTGCAGACAGAAGACGAGAAGTCAGTGTGGCCACAGAGGCAGAATGACATGGCCACGAGCCAGGAATGCAGTAGCCACAAGACATAGAAAAAGGCGAGGAACAGATTCAGTCCTAGAGCCTCTGCAGGGAGCACAGCCCTGCTGACTCTTTACCCATTGATACTGATGTTGGACTTCTGATCAATAAATAAAACCTTAAAAAAGGTCTGACTCATGAGACAATCAGAAATTTGAACACTTATCAGATACTCATTATATGAAGGAGTTAATGTTAATTGTTATCTTAAAAAGAATTCTCAGGGGTCCCTGGGTGGCTCAGCGGTTTAGCGCCTGCCTTCAGCCCAGGGTGTGATCTTGGAGACCTGGGATCGAGTCCCACATTGGGCTCCCTGCACGGAGCCTGCTTCGCCCTCTGCCTGTGTCTCTGCCTCTCTTTCTGTGTCTCTCACGAATAAATAAATAAAATCTTAAAAAAAAAAAGAATTCTTATCTTTTAGAGACACATGCAAAATATTTACAGATGAAATTACATATTTGAGGTTTTCTTCAAAATAATGTGGGATGTGGGATCCCTGGGTGGTGCAGCGGTTTAGCGCCTGCCTTTGGCCCAGGTCGCGATCCTGGAGACCCGGGATCGAATCCCACGTCGGGCTCCCGGTGCATGGAGCCTGCTTCTCCCACTGCCTATGTCTCTGCCTCTCTCTCTCTCTCTGTGACTATCATAAATAAATAAAAATTAAAAAAAAACTTAAAAAAAAATAATGTGGGATGTACCTCAGTGGAAAAACGGGTTGATCATTGTCAAGGCTGGGTGGTGGTCCACGGGATCCATTACACCAGTAAGTGTCCTCCAGTATGTATTTTCAATCTTTTATAAGGGCGAGGTTTTTTGTTGTTTGCCTTTTAGAGCGATTCAGCACTTGTTTAGATTTTAGAGATCAGAACAACAGTGAAAAAGAAAACTGTCCCAGTGTTATATAATGGATAGTTGTGTCTTGAGATGTCATTTTTCCTACCATGGCATCTTATTAGGGGATCAGGTGCTAGATCTCATACAACATAGATGGAAGTGAAAATGATATAACCTGGAAAACTGTGTTAAATGACAGAGAAATGATAAAGATGCCGAATTGAAACAAATTTGTTTCATGCGATTTGAGAGTGTAAAAAAGTAAAATGTATAAAATAATAAATTACTGCACAAAATATTTAAGTAGGTAACTAAAGGGATAAAGTATATACTGTAAGTAGGCATTTGACTATATCAGTGGTTCTTAATCGGGGCTACTTAGCCCTCCAGGTATGACATATGCCAATATCTGAACATAGTTTTGGTTGTCACCACTGGCTGGGGAGGAGGGGACAGACGTGCTGCTGGCATCTAGGGGTAGAAGCCAGCAATGCTGCTAACTGTCCTAAGGAGCACAAAACAGTCCCTACAACAAAAATTGATTCAAAATGTTGCTAGTCCTGAGGTTGTGAAACTCTGGACCATTTCATCTACATTCCTAAGAGTTTAAATATTCAAATTGGCATAAACAAATTTTGGGGGGGATCTTATCAGGACGATTAGAGGATTGCTTATTTAAGGAGTTGCCTTATGTTTGGGTTTATAGAATACTTTTTTTTTAAAGATTTATTTATTTATTTATTTATGATAGAGAGAGAGAAGCAGAGACACAGGCAGAGGGAGAAGCAGGCTCCATCCCGGGAGCCTGACGTGGGATTCGATCCCGGGTGTCCAGGATCGTGCCCTGGGCCAAAGGCAGGCGCTAAACCGCTGCGCCACCCAGGGATCCCCAATAAATAAACTTTAAATTATACATAGATGGATGATAGGTGATAGATTGATCCAAATTCTGACCACTTTGCCCCAACTTCACTGATACGGCCCTGGTCCAAGCCACCACCCTTCCCCTAGATGTGGCCCCTCACTGATTCCCCTTCCACCCATGAACCCCCCCCCCTTGAGCCTGTTTTCAACACAGCAGTGCAGTGGAGCCTATTAAACATCAGTCAGACTACATCATTCCTCTACTCAAAACTCTCTAGTGGCTTCCATCACACTTAGAAAAAACTGGGGTGCCTGGGTGCTCAGTTGGGTCACTCAGTGAGTGACCGACTGGTGATTTTGGCTTAGGTTATGATCTCAAGGTCATGAGATCGAGCCCCATGAGGGGCTCCATGCTCAGCGCCTAGTCTGCTTATCCCTTGTGCTATGCTCCTTGCACCCTCTCTCTAAAATGAAGAAGTAAATAAATATTAAAAAGAAAGAAAGAAAGAAAAAAAAACATCCAACCACCAGATTGGAAAATATTAATGTCTGGCAATTCCAAGTATTAGAGAGGATGTAGAACAATGGAAATTGGGGCAGCCCAGGTGGCTCAGCAGTTTAGTGCCGCCTTCAGCCCAGGGCCTGATCCTGGAGACCAGGGATCGAGTCCCACGTCAGGCTCCCTACATGGAGCCTGCTTCTCCCTCTGCCTGTGTCTCTGCTTCTCTGTGTGTGTGTGTGTGTCTCTCATGAATAAATAAATAAAATCTTAAAAAAAAAAGAACAATGGAAATTGTCATTGAGTTACTAAAAAGATGACACAAATGGCACACTACTTTTGAAATTAATTTCATAATAAAATTGAAAATGTGGACATCGTTCCTAGGTACACACTGGAAATATTAATATTTCCTTGTATATAATGTCATCCTATGCACATATTAAAGTGAACAGAGCCACATGTAATAACATGAACAACAGACATACTGCTAAATGAAGAAAGCAAGTTGCAGAAGGATAAACACAGCATGATACTATTTCTTAAAACTTATTACTGTTGGCAGACACAATACATATGCATCGATATATAAAAACAAATTCAAGATATGATTATCTCTGGGGAGAGCGGGAGGGGGAAGGACTGGTGAGGTACACAGGAGGCTTCTATTACACCTGTATGTTCTGTTTAATTGGCGATGCGTACACAAGTATTTGTCATATTTAACAAGTCAAAAAACATGCCACATCATATATTGAGATTTTCTGGAAAGTAACAGTAATTAAGACAGATGGTATAAGCACAAGCACAGAATAGACAAATAGTGCAAATGAACAGACTAAAGAGTCACAGGAGGGGGGGATTACCACAAAATTGGAGGCCCCTGAGAACCGAAAAGTAACTTGAGCAGCAGGTTCTTTCTGAGACCCCTCTCTGGGATGCCAGCCCCGAGGCCTGGGAGCCCTGAATCCTCTCTTCCTCTTTACCATAACCTCAGGGATAACTCCTGACTCTCTCTGGCTCTCTCTCTCTCTCACTCATCCTCCCTCAAACCTTAGGAGTTTGAATCCTCTCTCTGCCATTCAACATCTAGGCAACCTGAACCTCAGACTCTGTATCTGTCAAGTGAGGACACCACCACCAACCTCACGAGATGAGGTCTGTAGAGCACAGTGCCTGCCAGCTGGTCCCCATCCTCCTGCATCCTCTCCCTCCCCTGGTCCGGCTGAGTCCTTCTGCCCCCGCCCCACCCCCCAGCCTGGGCCCACCTGCAACAGCACACCTGCTCTACTCCCAGCTTGTAATACGGCCACAGCCACATCATCATACACAAAAGGAAGCCTCGGGGATGTGGCCAGGACTATTGAACTTGGAACTTTTAACTTTCTTATTTGCCACGTCTTTAAAAAATTAAAAATTAATTCAAGAGGAGGTGCCTGGGTGGTTCAGTGGGTTAAGCATCTGACTCTTGTTTTCGGCTTGAGTCATGATCTCATGCTTATGAGATCGAATCCCACATTAGGCTCTGCACTAGGCGTGGAGCCTGCTTAAGATTCTCTCCCCTGGGCAGCCCGGGTGGCTCAGCGGTTTGGCCCCATCATGGAGCATGATCCAGGGTGTGATCCTTCAGCCCAGGACGTGATCCTGGAGACCCAGGATTGAGTCTCACTTTGGGCTCCCTGCGGGGAGCCTGCTTCTCCCTCTGCCTGTAACTCTGCCTCTCTCTGTGTGTCTCTCATGAATGAATAAATAAAATCTTTAAAAATATATATATTCTCTCCCCTTCTCTCTGTTCCTCTCCCTCCCCCTCTAAAAACAATAATAATAGGGGATCCCTGGGTGGCTCAGTGGTTTGGCGCCTGCCTTTGGCCAAGGGCACGTTCCTGGAGTCCCGGGATCAAGTCCGGCATCAGGCTCCCGGCATGGAGCCTGCTTCTCCCTCCTCCTGTGTCTCTGCCTCTCTCTCTCTCTATGTCTATCATAAATAAATAAATAAATAAATAAATAAATAAATAAATAAATAAATAAATCTTTAAAAAATAAATAAGTAAAAACAACAATAATAACAAATTAAAGAGAAGTGGATTCTGGGGTCAGATTTACCTATCCATTGCCATCTCCTGGCTGTGCTTATTGGGCAAGTTTCTTAACCTCTCTAAGCCTACTATCAAAACATAGCTATAAAATGAGATTAATAGTATCTACTTCATAAAGGTAGTGCATAATTAAATGAAATAATGCTTGTAAAAGCATGGAGCATGATCTTTGACCCACAGTAGCCATGTGATGAATGCTAGCTAGCTTTTTTTATTACCAGCTTAGGCTGAGTCCTGGGGCCATTAGGAAGCAGCAGCACTCAGACAGCTAGGATAGTGGCATCTCCCATCATGCTCCATGATGGGGTCAGGACCCCTAGCACTTCTGCCCACCCTCACCCCCACTCCAGCACATGAGCAGGACCTGAGGTGGGAAGTGACAAGTTGTGGGGATGGTATTGCTGACTGGGCCCCAGGCCCTGCCCCAGCTGAGCAACAGCACCCAAGGATCTTGGGGACCTGTTTAGGGGTGAGGAGAGCTTTTGTGATCCGTACATATGGTTGCGTGGATGTGTGTGTGTGTGTGTGCGCGCGCGCAGGTGTAGAATGGATACTTGCGTGTCTGTGTAAAGTAGGTTTGTTTGCAGCAAGTGAGGAGAAGGTCTTTCATGTCTGGGTTGCTGTGTCCTGCAGGGGTTTATGTGTTGTGTCTGCCAATGCTGTTGGACCTGTTGTATGTCTGTAAAGATGTGTGTTTCATCCTGTGGGTCACAACATGCATCACATGAGGGGATAGCGTATCAATTGGGACAGTTTGTATTATTGTGTGTAGTGAAGGGTCATGGGTTCTTTCAATAGATGTCAAGGGTCTGTTGTGTGTTATGTATTTGTGAAGGGCCATGAACTATGTCTATGGGTGATGAGGGTGTGTTCTGTGTGATGTGTGTGACTGCTGTCGGTTGTTGTGTGTTAAATGTCTATGAGGAGTAAAAGGATGTGTGTTATGTCTGTGGCGACAAAGAAGAGTTGTGTGTCCATGGGGGTGTGCTGGTGGGAAGAAAGTCAGACATGACCCAGCTCTGTGGACCCCTCCAGAGCCTGAACAGCCTTAAGGGATTCTACGGGGCAGCTAGACAAAGCAGCCAAACCTGACCCTCTCACCCAGGCCACCAGACTCTTACCTGAGAAACAGCAGAAACAGTGGTCTGAGGGGTGACAAAAGGAGGAAGGAGAGATGGGGGCCACGGAAAGCATGTTTCCTGGTCAGCTTCTCAGAGAACTCAAGAAGTGCAGCAGAGAGTAGGAAGGAAGCAGAAGGCAGGCCCAGACCCAGGTGTGTGACTCACTTTATGCTCCAATCCCCGTTCAACAGCTGAATAAAGAATTAGGGGAGGCCTGCCTACAGGCTCTGCTGGGCAGGACAGGACGTAAGGCAAGGAAACCAGCTCCTTGTGTGGGGACCCCACCCCGAAGTCACTGGGAATACCCACATCCAGCCAGAGAGTCTCTCTACATGTCCATCAGCCCAGCCAACAACACTGGGCTGGCCCACCTGATGCGGGGCCTCTCTGGGAGTAAGGGCTCAGCGTAGGTTGGCAGAGGAACTGGGTCCCTTGTCTGAGGAGGAGATGAGCCCTGACCCGGAGAAGGTCCCACTCCCGTCCAGGAGCCCCGAGTCTAAGGTGGGGAGTAGATGCAGCCTTCTCTTCAGGAGCCTGAGTATCAGTGCTCACAGCCCCAATTCCAGGGAACCCAGGCTGAACCCAAGCTGGTGAAAAAGACCAAACCTGCTTTCAGAAGATAACCCTAAGGGACCACACAGCCAGCCTTGCCCACAGGCAGCCACAGGACAATGGGTGTGACATAGCCTGCCCACAGATGCCCCCAACCGAGGATCCCCACATTTTTTATTTAAATTTCAGTTAGGGGATCCCTGGATGGCTCAGCGGTTGAGTGCCTGCCTTTGGCCCAGGGCGTGATCCTAGAGGCCCGGGATCGAGTCCCACATCGGGCTTCCTACATGGAGCCTGCTTTTCCCTCTGTCTGTGTCTCTGCCTCTCCCTCACTCTGTCTGTCTCTCATGAATGAATAAATAAAATCTAAAAAAAAAAAATTCCAGTTAGTCAACAGAGTGTAATATTAGTTTCAGGTGTAGGATTTAGTGATTCATCACTTACGTACAACACCCAGTGCTCATCGTAAGTACCCTCCTGAATGCCCGTCACCCACCTTGCTCAGCCCCGCCCCCCAGCCACCCTTAGTGTTCCCTATAGCTGAGTCTGTTTTATGGTTTGCCTCTTTTCTTCCCTCCCGTGTGCATATGTTACGTTTCTTAAATTCCACATAGGAGTGAAATCACATGGTATTTGTCTTTCTCCAGACTCGCTGTCCTTGCCTGACGTTGCTGTGCTGAGACAGTTAACCTGGGAGCTTCTTTTTTATTTTTATTTTTTAAAGATTTTTATTTATTTATTCATGAGAGACACAGAGAGAGACAGAGACACAGGCAAAGGAAGAAGCAGGCTCCATGCAGGGAGCCCAACGAGGGACTCAATCCTGGGACTCCAGGATCACACCCTGGGCCGCAAGGCAGGCGCTAAACCACTGAGCCACCCAAGGATCCCAACCTGGGAGTTTCTTAAAGATCTAGCGGTTCGCCTCCCCAACCCTGATTTCTCAATGGTAATTTTCAGGGAGACCAGAGAATGTCTTTTCACCAACTTTCCCAGGTGTCCCCAATTCTCTCCTCTTTCACCCAATCCTTGGTGCAGCCGTGCGAGAGGGCAGGGCTGGAGACGACCTCTCGCCATGCACCACCCCGTGGCAGGCATCGGTTTCCCTTATCTCCTGAACTCTGCAGGCAATGGGTTTGAGAGGAAGCAGAGGCGCAGGGAGGTTTGAAGACTATAGTCTGGCGCCAAATGCAGGCTTGTTGCCTCCATTTACAAGATTTGTTCTTTTTACAATAAACAGAAACTCATTAGAATTCGTTTAGAACAGTAATGAAGAAAGTATATTTACTCTCATTTTCCCAGAGAGGAGGAAGCTAAAGCCCAGAGAGGGGAAATGATGTGCCAGGATGTACAAAACTACTGAGTGAAAGAGCAGATACTTGGTAATGTGACTCCAGGCCTTTTCCCTGCTCACGCCTCACTACGCTATGTTCCCTGAGTCCATGGGGAGAAGCATGGACAACCCCCAGCTAGGGGGCAGCTGGACCAGATGTGCCAGGATGGCTGGGGGAGGGGCCAGGGGAAGATAAGGAAACGGAGAGGTAAATCCTGCTTGGCTTCTGCACTTTGCACCCTCTGGGCAGGCCCAGACTCATCCTCAGCCTCCCACACTTGGGGCCCTCAAGAAGCAAGGTCAGCTAGAAGGTGGGGCCTGACCACAGAGAGCCACAGCCACTGGGGAGGGGTGGGGTGGGAGGGTTTAGGGGGCTGGACTGCCAAAGACGATGACTGATGCTTTAGGTAGTCGCATCTCTTTTTAAAGGTACCATTCCCACTTTACCCACGAGGAAGCGGAGGCTGGGCTGAACCCCACATTCTAACACCATCTGGCTCCTTCCCATTCACCTCTGGCCCTGGTGGTCCCACAGGCGGCAGTGCGCTGCCCGGCGGGAGATGTGAGGGCGGAGGGCCAGGGCTAGCTGCGCCATTACTCACAGCCAACCACAGGAAGGAGTGAAGGGGCTCGCCCAGCCTTTCATTCTCTCTGGGGCGTGGCACTCCTCCAGCGAGGCCCTTAACCTGCAGGTTACGAGGAAAGGTCTGGAGAAGCTGCCATAGCCAGAGCCCTGCCCTGGAGGCATCTTGGCTCACCCCAAAGCACTCCCCTCTCCTGGGCGGGTCAACACTGAAACAATTGCTCTGAATGGGTTTATGGGAATGGGCAGGGACCACAGCAGGTCTTTGGCTACAATGTGCCAGAAAGGAAATAGGAGGGCTTTAGTCCATCTGGGAACATAGGATGTCATGGGAAACCCAAATTCCTTAACAGGATTTTCTGCTATCCCTGGTCTCATTTCAGCCCACTTCAATGCTTATAAGCATCGCAATGATTACCATTGGATCTCTGCACCCTGTTCTGACAGAAAGGTCACTTCTCAAATCCCACCCCACCTGTGCCAGACACCCAGTGATCCCTGGCAGTCAATCTCCCTTTCTTCCTTCCTTGCCAACAAAACTTCACTGGAAATAGTAGGTGCCCAGCCCCCAGGGGCAAGTCCGGGTCTATGGCCTGCCCATTTTCCCTTTCTGTTTTCCCAAATTTACCACTGGCCATGTGAAACATCTTCTAGAGAATGACATCTTTTGGGGAAAATATGGCTTCCTGATGGCTTCTTCCTGCTTCGCAACTGGTATGAGGTGTGGAGCTGCCACAACCTTCTATGAGATTATGCAACAATAAAATGGCAAGCCCTGCTGAGGATGGAGGGGAATCACAGTAAGAGCCCAGTTCCTTGTAAGTACTGTAGACACTGTGACCAATACCTGAAACTGCCTGCCATCAGACTTATGTGAGCAAAATATTCCCCTATTTGTTTATGCTAGTTATTCCACGCAGCTGGAAACATTCCTGAGGCATCAGAAATGTCACTTCTGGGGCACCTGGGTAGTTCAGCAGTTAAGCATCTGCCTTTGGCTCATGTCGTGACCCCGGGGTCCTGGGATAGAGTCCCACATCGAGATCCCTGCAGGGAGCCTGCTTCTCCCTCTGCCTATGTCTCTGCCTCTCTCTCTGTCTCTCTCATGAATAAACAATATCTTAAAAAAAAAAAAAAAGCATCTGCCTTCAGCTCAGGTCATGGTCCCAGGGATCCCTGTTCAGTGGGGAATCTGCTTCTTCCTCTCCCCCTGCTTATTTTCTCTCTCTCGCTCTCACTCTCCCCACTCTCTCAAATAAATAAAATCTTAAAAAAAAACATGCCTTGGCTGGTAAAAACAGGATCAAGGGCCCCCTCCTCAGAGCAGTGGACACATTGTGCCTCTCATGATCTCTGCACTCGCCGACTCATCCACAGGCCCCAGGAAACTGAGGTAGGTAGCAGGACCCCATGGTGTTCACCATTTTATTCAAAAGCCCATGGGCAGCCTGGGTGGCTCAGCGGTTTAGCGCTGCCTTCAGCCCAGGGTGTGATCCTGGAGACCCGGGATCGAGTCCCATGTCAGGCTCCCTGCGTGGAGCCTGCTTCTCCCTCTGCCTGTGTCTCTGCCTCTCTTTCTCTCTTTCTGTCTCTCATGAACAAATAAATAAAATATTAAAAAAAAAAAAAAAAGCCTTCACATTTGTCAAATGCATAAGTATGCCCACAGCTGATTGCTGGCACAACCTCCTTCGGGGCAAAGACCGGGCCTGGTCCTCAGGAGCTTGCAAAAACAGCTAACCACATAACCTCTGAGGAAAGGATGTGTGTGTACACACACATTCTGGAGTGAGGTGGGTAGCACCTTGCCTGGCTAGAAGACATGCCACTGCTCCCTGCACAGGACGGTCTATATCACTTCATGACCTACATCACTCTGCAGGCTAACAGAATATTTCCCTCTGTCTGCCTCTGTCCACTTCCAGCTAGAGCTACCCTCACCCACCCTCTGGGCTCGGATTCATCTGTAGCTTGGACTGCTTAGCTGCACTTGGAAGAACAGTAAGGCACCCAGGCTTCTGTCCCCTCCAAATAGAGAAGCAAATCAAACATGCTGTGTCTCTTGATCCTACCACACAGTATGCCTTTGTGATTACTGTCCCTCTTTCCTTACCTATTAAACACTGCACCAAGTCTACTTAAAAATCATCCAGTTTCTCCTATCTTCACATTTTGGGAGCCATCCTTCTATTTTCCACCTTATATCCCTCCCAAGAGCTGATCCTGTTTCTCACAGCCAGCAGGACATTTGAGTATATTCTATAAGCTGAGCACTTTCATCGGTTATTTCATGTAATTCTTGAAATAATCGGTATCTTCATTTTATACCTAACAGTGTACTAGCAACAGCCTCTGAGCGCTGTGACAGCCACTTTACATATGCCATGGCTAATCCTCTCTAAAAGCTGCCACACTGATCTATATTCCCATTTTGTAGATGAAGAAACTAAGTTACAGCAATAAAGTGCTAGGGAGCCGGTGAGGAGCCGCTCTGTCCAACTCTAAAGTGTTTCAGAGTTGGGCCAAAGGACCCACCCTTGGAGTAATACCTAAGGAAGAGTACATCAATGGTTAGGGTATAAAAATTTATTACAGGTACAGAATATGACCACTAACGAATGCAGACAGGCTAGGACACAATGATAGTGGATGGAAGATGGCTAGCTCTTTGGAAAGTGAACAGGTTTGGGTGGCTCGGAGCCTCATGCCACACGGAATGGTCAGTCAGAAGGGAGAGCGCATGCCAAATACTGCAGGAGGTCAGGGCATCGAGTGACTGCTCTGTGTGTCCAATGCCTTCCCCATCTGATCTGGGGCTTCAAAGGATGCCACACCCAGAAGCAAGCAACTGAAGCAGAGAGGATTCCTAAGGTGGCCCAGGCTTGTCTCTGAAGTCACGGCAACACCATTTTAAGCAATATGTTTAATTGGATGATTTCCACAAACTATACACGAAGTTTCTAACCATCACAATTCAGTGAAGTACAAAACATTAAGTTACAGGCTGTGGGAAGAGAAGGCAACACCAGTGGTGGCACCTTCCAATCCTGGTTGGTCTAAGAGTAGGGGGTGGGGAAGGTTTCGTTTTAAACTGAGCCCCTCATTTCAATGTACAAAAGAATTACTCTGATCGATATTAAATTGTATTGAAAACAAAATGGACTAAAAAGCAACTACTACTCTATGTTGGGGTGGAAATGGGAGGAAAGAATGAGTCCTTCAAAGCAGGAGGGGAGACAGTTGGGAAAAGGTTCTGTGGCTGTGACCCCAGGTGGTCACTCACGCTGCTCCATTTTTACTTTGGGTGGTCTCAGGAAGGTCCGATTTTTCTTCTCTTTCTTCCCCTTTGTATTTGCTTGGAAGTTTCGCCAGCTGTCCACACGGCCATCTCGACTTTCCTAAGCACAAAAGAGGTTTGGGTGAGGAAACTAGTTAAGGAGAAGGAGGGCCTGAACCTGCTCTGCCATCCCTGCAGCCCAGCCCAGCGCAGCCCTCTGGAATAATCCAAGAGTAGAACAGAGCAGAGCTTCCTCCCACTTCCCTGGGCCCACAAAAAAGTGGCATCCCACCTCCAGAAGGCAGATCAGCTACAGGTTGGGAAGAGGACAAAATCATTGCAACCTTTGCTGGGGACCTCAGGGCTAGATACTTAGCATATGCTAATACTAATCCTCACAAAAAAAGCTGCCTGCAGGGCACCTGGGTGGCTCAGTTGAGTGTCTGCCTTTGGCTCAGGTCGTGATCCCAGAGTTCTGGGACCACCCTGCATAGGCTCCCCACTGGGAGCCTCTCTCTCCTTCTGCCTATGTCTCTGGATCCCTGTGTCTCTTATGAATAAATAAATAAAATCTTTACAAAAGAAAAAAAAAGCAAGCTGCCTGCAGCGTGTAGTGCCACCACCATTTCACAAATGACAACACCAAGGCTCAGAGGTCAGATCACTTTCTCAAAGTCATTTGGCTAGCCAGCAGTACAGCAGCTCTTCCCACCGCACCCTCCTCCTGCCTCACAAAACTTGGATGAGGCTCAAAGCCAGCATGATGCTGAGCAAGTTACCCTGAGAGGGTTGCTAGGGTCTCTCCCTGCTTATCAAGAGGCCTACTCATTTTCTCTCTCTGCACACACGTAGGGGAACAGAAACAAAGTTATCAACTCTGGTTTACCAATCCCTAGCCAGAGACCTAGACATTACAGAAGACAAGACACCAAATGTGGTTTAATTAAGGAAACTAGCTGAGCACCTCAAGAATATAACCAGGGTGTTAAAGAGGAATCAAGTTCAAAAGTCTGACTATCAGGGTCACAAGAACCTCGGTTTCTGCTAATAGACCTCTTAAGTAGGGTACTACTCCACAACTACCCTCCAATCTAAATGTGCAAAGCATTTTTCTTGAGCCCACTTGGCAGGTGTGCCTTCTATAAATCTCTAAAAAACCATCCAGGGACCCTTCCTGCCCTTGCCAAGGCTAGAGTTCCTACAGGCAGCTGAGCCAGGACTCATTCTCCAAAGCTCCTGCTCTTCCCCATACAGCCCCTTTCCCCGATCATCTGCCCCAGTTAGTCCTGGCAATGCCCCAGGAGCCAAGTTTCCATGCTGGGAAGTTTTCTTACTCTGGAATGAGAATCCCTGGCCACTGTGGAAACTTACCTCGAAGTTTTTCTGCCACTCCCTTTCTCGTTTGGCTTTTTCTTGAGCTTCAATTTCTTCTTCCCTTTGTCGCTTCCTAGGAAGAAAACCAGGCCAGAGTATTTATATGATACCTAGTGACTGTCTTAACCATACAAGGTAAGCTATCTCCTCACAGAAGCAAGTATATAAAGTAAATCCATTCCCTAGGGTTCTATAAAAATGGCTGTCTGCAGAAGGCTCAAAGCCCTTTCATGAATGTCTCACTCTAAACCACGCAGATGATACCATGGGCAGGGCTACAGGGCAGGGTATAAATACCCCTATTACATAGACAAGACATATAAGGGGGGCAAGGCCGAGCCAACAATAACCATAGGTTATGGGCTCAGGCTCTAGGTTCTGGGTTCAGTCTGAGACAACGCCATCTCGAGAACCCAGACCACCCTACTTTGGTAGAATGACCATTACAATAGTAGAGGTTCTTACTCAAGAGGATCTCTAGGAAAAAAAAAAAAAGCATCTCTAGACAAAACCCAATCCCAAAACAAGGACATTTCACACAACCTCAACTAGCAAAACATGGTTACTGCTAAACATTAATCAATAATACAAAATATATATATATATTAACAGAATGCCAAATCATCTCTGAAAAGCAAGGGAAATCATACTTTCGGACAATATTTTTAAGTGATTACACTATACGATAAATACTACATACTCAACAAAGCTGTAGCCACTAGTCCCACAAAATGTTCTGGCCTCAAAACTCTGCCTATTTAACTCCAGGAAATCAAGAAGAAAACACACAGCACTCTTCATTAAAAATTCCCTAAGGATAGGCCCATTCAACTTCCCAAAAGTCAGAGAATTTCTTATCCTAGAGATTTGAAAGTTGGGCTGTTTCAGGAACTATTTTAGATAGTCTCTTAAATGATGTACTACATAATTCCTTGATCAGAAAAATCCTTCATTAGGAAAATCCCCAAAGACTAATTTTAATTAATCTAGGTAGTTAGATGAATTAAACAAATATTCTGATGCATACCTTTCGTGCATCTCTTTGGCTTCTCTCTCTTTCCTTTTAATTTCCAGCTCAGCAAAAAGTTTCATGGTCTGTTTATATACTGCTTGTTTGAACTACAAGAAAATTAAGAACAGAAGAATATAAAAGTCAGTATTTTACCAGCAACTTGAATCAAGCACTCTTAGATAGAGCCCAAGACAAAGCAGATTAGAACCAGCAAGGAAGAAAGATTTCAGAGAGAACTATTTAATGATGCTCTCTCCTGGGAGATAAATAACATAACCACCTAACAGACCTTTCCACTTTCACCATGCAGAGGATACACAGGAAACTTGCTCTGATAAAAAAACACCAAAGAGAAAAAACTACTACCTACTTATCACAACCGTGTTGGAGGACCCTTTCCTCCCAAGAGCTTCGAAAAAATAACTTTAATGCTTTCTTTTCACAAACATTTTAAAATTACTCTGTGTGAGGCACCCAGCTAGGTACTAGAAGTTGCTACCAGGCAGACGAGTCTCAGGAGTCTACCAAATATGGCATAGCTATTAGAGTTATTAGTTGTGTGACCCCCACACCACCCCATTATCTGTTCTCCTTCCATGTAAAATCCCTTATCTTTAGGTACCTGGTCACCCAATGTAGAAGCCCGTATTTCCTAGGCTTCTTTGTAGCTAGGTGTGGCCATGTAACTTAGGTTTTAGCCAATGGGATATAAGGAGAAGTGATGCAGCAATTTCTTGGAATGTTCTTAGAGGGAGTACGCTTATCCCTCGTCCCCTTCCTCTATTCTGCTGTTTGGCACATGGGTGAGGTGATGACACATCCTGGACTGTGAGGATGGGGGCGACATCCTTGTTGGCAGAGCCACAGAGAGGAGAATGAGTCCTTGGATGACACATGGTCCAGCGCTGCCATACCAGCGGCCATCTTCCCAAAGACTATATTATACAGGACAGAAAACAAATCACTGTCTTGTTCAAACCACCATAATTTTGGGTCTCAGTTGTATGCAGTTCAACTTATATTCCAACTAATACTCAAATGGAAAAAAATAACACAACATAAGACAGAAAACAGAACTCTATCTTTAAAGCTTTTTTTCCCCAAAATATAAAGTATTTTAAATATGCAAAGAAAAATAGAAAATAACCCATCATGCAGATTTCACAGAGCTTAAATCCCAAAGCAGAGACACGAGAGCCAAGAGTAATGTACAAAAAGAAAGGGAAGTTAAAGAGCCCCAAAATTTGTCACTTCTTTTTAATGCGGTTTAATGCCCAGCATTGCTCAATAAAAGCCATACTCACAAACGCCAGTCCCTAACAAGGACAAACATCAAAGGAGTGAAGGAGTCTATAATGAATTGTTTCAATATCTTTAAAGGCTCCAAACTCTCTTGGCTGGACAATTACTGATGATTTTGAATTTTTTATATTCTTCTGCTTTTTCCAAATTTTCTATCATTAGCATGTGTTCCTTTATAATGGGGGCGGGGGGGGAACAACTTAAAAAAGTTAGGGTTTTCAGAAACTCAGGAGGACCACGGAGTATTTAATAGGATCTTCAGAAAAGACCTAAAAGGGTCATTAAAGAGACAGGAAGAAAAAATAAGACTGTGGAGAAAAAACTGAAATACCGGACAGAGTAAATCCAAAACAGGTGGCTAATGCAAAAGGTAACCTCACAATTCACCAAGTAGTGTCACTACACAGAAGACGAGGCCAATCACTCCCAGCAAAATCACTGAAGTAAGAAGTTGCAGGCAAGTTTCCCTAGCAAGATAGCCTGTCTTGTGTATATCTTTAAAAACAAGGTAAAGACATGATAAGTTACTTATTGATCTAAATTGAGGCAAGATTAATAGGATTTTATTTTTTCAGGCTAGTAAGGCAATCAGACACAAATACCTAAGTGGAATCTCTCTCTCAGCCAATTCACACTAAAGAATCCAAAAGATGATGCAATGTTCTCCGTTTGTCAGAAATTACGACCTAGAGCACAGTGAGCACTCGTAGCAAGTGGAGTGCCATCTACTAGCTGCTTAGCGTCACCTATGGTTCCTCTCAAAGTTGCCCATGCCAGTTGCAATTACTACCATACTGTGAGATGTAAATACCACAGAAATTGATGAATGTAGTTACACAAATAAATGCTTATAGTTTCTTTTTTTAAAGATTTTATTTATTCATGAGAGACACAGAGAGAGAGAGACACAGGCAGAAGGAGAAGCAGGGAGCCTGACATGGGACTGGATCCTGGGTCTCCAGGATCACACCCTGGGCTGAAGGAGGCACTAAACCACTGAGCCACCCGGGCTGCCCGTAGTTTCTTTTTAAAACTAAGGCGAGTGCTCTAGAAAGATTCAATAAACGTTAAGTCCCTAAAAATACTGCTGTTGAATTAGGTACAGGTGAGACATCTGAAAAGCGAATCATCCCGGTGGGCTTGCACTTTTAAGGCCTTTGCTTGCTGCAGCCTCCTTTGCCCAGGAGAGCAATAAAGCTGTTGTTCCTCTTTATCCAAAAACAAAACAAAACAAAAAACAACCAATGAATCATATATAGCTAGCATTTTGATCTTGGTTTGTTTCATAAATACCTAAGTTTCAATGTACTTCAAAGAACATTACAAGGAGAAATTATGAATAATGCTTTGTGTGTGTGTTTTCTAAAATGAAATCAACTGCAAACTCCAATCAGCAGACACACAACATTCAAAGAAAAGGCTGTGGCCCTATGACAAAAAAAGAGTAAAGCTTAAAAAAAGGTGCATGGACATATATTCAAATATTTTAAGTTAAAACAAAATGTTTCTAGTGCTTGCTTCAGCAGCACATATACTAAAACAAAATGTTTCTAACACGTATGTGTCCTTCTTTAGGCTTCCTTCTCTTTAACCCACCAATCAGTATGCTCAAGCACATGAAATAGTGTGGCTTTTCCCATATCTCACTCACCAGCTCAGGGTCATCCTCCTCCACATTTGTAGGTTTTCCTTCCTTCTTTAATTGCTTTTTTCTCTCTTTCACCTAAAAAGAATTTTTTTTCATCAAAAAATTGAGAACATCCATTAAGTTGCACACATATGACATGTGCACTTTTCTGCAGGTATAGGTATAACAAAAGGTTTACATGGAAAAAAATGAGCTTCTTCCCCTCCCCTCCACAACAGCAATGCAATCAAAGGAGAACAAGCAACCAGGGGTCCTTCCTCTAACCTCATCTAAAATCCAATCCACCAGAAGAATGCATAGGGACCAGCAGGGAACTTGTCCCCAGCTCATCAGATCCCAGGCCAGAGCCAAAGAGCCTTGAATACGGTGAATAAATTACCCATCTCTCTTTTGAGGGCTGTAGTTACATGTTTATGGCAAAGAAAATATATCTGTCAAGTTTTAGAAGAAGCTACCAAATTTGTGGCATTAAGTATAATTGCTTTCTGATATTTCAACAACTGTATTGATCATTTTCACTGTGACACCCCCTAAACCAATAATTTTCACATCATATTAACTGACGTTTTTTATTCCTTTGGCCACCACTGAGATCTAAAAAAAATTTAAATATATGCATTCACACAAGAATGTGATTATTCTATTAAATAACCATCCACTACTGCTCCAGCAGTCAGTGCCTTCCAAGCTCAGAGCAGCCCTACTGCCACCTTGTGGCCAGAAAGCCTGAGGATGGCTCCTTTATAGGCAAAATACATAAGAGAAGTACCACAAGAATTTAAGAATTTGTCAGGTCCTTTTATGATTTTTACCAAAATTTGGCCTACACATATCACTTCCAACACATGAACAGCAAGACATAGTTATGGCCATCCATCTCCTCTTTTTACTCCTTTTCTTCATCTAAATTGGACTCATTATTATTATTGGTTATACAGCTATGAGATATTCCAAAGCTCTTCAAAGAAAAGGTCACACCCATATTCACTCCCAATTGAAACAGCTCTTACAAATGGCCTCATGATTCTTACCCCAGCAAGTTAAAAATTAAAACAAAGACCTTTCTTACCTCAGGCAAGCCATCTGAACACTTCCCACCACTCAGGAAATTTAGGTAATGCAAAAAAATAAATCCAGCTATAACTGAATTTATTTGACTCGTTCCCAACCCTGTTAATACAGATACGCACCTCCTCCTATTTAAAAAAAATTTACTCACGTCCCCTTGCCAATCTTTCTCAAGCCCATGTTCCAACCCCTTCACAGAGACAAGAATCAAAATAAAGGGTCAAGGATCATCCTGGCTGCTCCACTCTTCCACTCTCAGAACTGGGTAATGTGACAACACGTGATGAGAAGAAAAGACCTCTCTCCACAGCAAGAGGCTGGTAAGGAAAGATGGAGGAGCATCCTAAGCACTCCACCTCCTGAGCTCTAGGGCACACACTATGCATGAGCACCACAGCAAACTTATGGAGACCAGATAAGAGGTCACAAGTTACACCAGTAGGTATTGCTATGTTAACATTTACCCTCCTGCAAGGTGCCCAAGGCTTGCTAATACTTCCTGTAAACACAGCAGCACTATAAATACTTACAGTGTGTTCCACGTATTCTTTTCCTGCCTGAATTACATCCAGGGCCCTCTTCTTTTGTTCCTGATCCAGTAGCAACTTGTAAGCTTTGTCCACAGCTAATGCAAAACATTGAAATTAACTGTTTCTGCAAACACCCTCTGAAAGTCTGAACTATACTCAGGCAGTGTAAATGGACTTGTGCCATCTAAAAGCATCCCCTACTTTGTTAAATTATTTATTGTTGTTAAACTAATTTAAAAACATACAACTATAAGCAATGACTTTCCTTGAGAGCCTTGGAAAGAATTAAATATACCCTCAAGACCAAATACACCACATCCAGATTTAATTCAGTGATAAAATACTTCCAATAATTTTTTTTGTTTGTTTCAAAGAAGAAAAATGATCCTATGCAGTAACAGTCTTTCTTGGTACATAAGAGTTTTAACAAAGCAAAGTTAAGATCTATGTCTTAAACAGCAACATTCTGCTTTGGAATGACAACTGTTCTACTGAAAACCACAGCTTCTTCATCACCAGAAGACAAATCTGTAACATTCCTTTTTTGATCCAGAACAAGGAACAGTTAGTCCCTAGCATTGATAAAATATTACTCAGGAGCAGGTAAATTTACAAATACCTTCAAAAGCCTTTTGTGCTCTGTCAGCATCATCTTGATTTTTGTCGGGGTGTACCAATATGGATAACTAAAATAAGAAGAAAGTTAGGTTTGTCAATAAGAATAATATTTAGTAACTCTTCGCCTACACTGTGCCTCTTTACAACCAAAAGCTCTAAGGCAAAAAAGACTGTAAGCCGGAAGCATTTTTAACAAGTTAATAAATATCATAAACTGCGCAGATATACTGGTCCTTAAAATTCAAGCACCAAAAGATTTGTAAATGCACAGCTGGGAAACATGTAGGGTTTTAATCACAAAGTTGAGAACAAATATAAGCCTAGCATTTATGAGGATGCTGTAAGGATACAGAAGAGAGACTGAAAAGTACCCAGTTCCTATTATGTTCCTTATACTGAACACTAAAAAGAGGCTAAAAAGCAGATATGAGACATCATCTTTTCTAAAAGAACTTTTAATTTAAAGTAGTAGTTCTGGGCAGCCCGGGTGGCTCAGTGGTTTAGCGCCACCTTCAGCCCAGGGCATGATCCTGGAGACCCTGGATCGAGTCCCACGTCGGGCTTCCTGCATGGAGCCTGCTTCTCCCTCTGCCTCTCTGTCTGTTTCTCGAATAAATAAATAAAATCTAAATAAATAAATAAATAAATAAATAAATAAATAAATAAATAAAGTAGTGGTTCTCAAGAGGGAGTCTGGAGGGATGGATTAAATAGGTGATGGGGACTAAGAAGTACACTAGTGAGCACCGAGTGATGTATGGAAGTGCTGAATCAGGGATCCCTGGGTGGCGCAGCGGTTTAGCGCCTGCCTTTGGCCCAGGGCGATCCTGGAGACCCGGGATCGAATCCCACATCGGGCTCCGGGTACATGGAGCCTGCTTCTCCCTCTGCCTATGTCTCTGCCCCTCTCTCTCTGTGTGTGACTATCATAAATAAATAATTTTTTAAAAATTTAAAAAAAAAAGGAAGTGCTGAATCACTGTATTATACACCTGAAACTAATATACACTGTATATTAACTAGAGTTAAAATAAAAACTAAAATTAAAATAAAATTAAGGGATCCCTGGGTGGCGCAGCAGTTTGGCGCCTGCCTTTGGCCCAGGGCGCAATCCTGGAGACCCGGGATCGAATCCCACATCGGGCTCCCGGTGCATGGAGCCTGCTTCTCCCTCTGCCTGTGTCTCTGCCTCTCTCTCTCTCTCTGTAACTATCATAAATAAATAAAAAAAAAAATTTAAAAATAAATAAAATTAAATTAAATTAAAATTTAAGAAAACAAAGTAGTGGTTCTTAGTTCTGGCTATGTTCCAACCCTGTAAAGCTTTTTATTTTTTTTTAAAGATTTTATTTATTTATTTATTTGAGAGAGACAGAGAGAAAGAGCGCAGCACAAGCAGGGGGAGGAGCAGAGGGAGAGGGAGAAGCAGACTCCCTGCTAAGCATGGAGTCCAATACAGGGCCCAATCCCATGATCCTGAGATCATGACCCAAGCAAAAATCAAGAGTCAGATGCCCAACTGACTGAGCCACCCAGGCGCCCCCAACCCTGTAAAGCTTAAAAATACAGGTCTACTTTCTACTTTCAGACCCTCTGATCAGTCTCTGGCACCTATACTTTTTAGACTTCTACTGGATTGAATATCAGGTGACAGTAAGGAATTAATGTTAATTCTGTTAAGTGTGACAAGTAGTTATGCAAGAAAATATCCTTTTTCTTCTTGGGGAGATACATGATGAAGCATTTGGGGTAAAGTATCATATGTCTGTAATTTACAACAAGTCAGCCAAAAACAGAGTTAATGAAGGAAACCGATGCATACAGATGGTGAGTATATTGGTGTTCACTGCTCTAGTCTTTCTTTTTAAAATGTAATTTAAATTTATTATAATAAAAAAGTTAAAAAAAAAAAGCAATAATCTCCATAGGTGAATTCTTTTAGACAGCCAGGATTAGAACCACTGACCTACTATCATTGACAGACCAAAGTCAACTAGTTGGAACAGTGTGACTGGGTCAGAGAAATGACAGCAAGTAGGAATCCAATGCTAATCCAGCATTACTGGAGCCAAAATCCTGGGTTCTAATTTCAACTTTAATCACCTACTGGCTGTGAGACGTTAAGCAATTCACTTAACCTATCTCTGCACCAGTTTCCTCCTCTGTAAATGGGACAATACTAGGTACCTCTAACTCACTAGGTTGTTAAGAATGAACCAATGCAAGTAAGAAATATAGAATAATGTCTAACACACATTAACAATAGTTAACATATAAAAAGGAGATACTATATACCAAGAAAAAGATATACTATTCTATTGTGTATTACCTCTAAATCCTCATAATCACCCCATTGAGTAGACACCATTATTATGTGCATTTTACAAATACACAGAAAGGTTGAAAGTAACTTGTTCAAATTGCTTATAAGATGTATGGCCAAGACTGGAACTCAGGTCATATAGCTCTAGGACCCACATTCCTTTTTTTTTTTTTTTTCTTTAATATTTATTTATTTGAGAGAGAGAGAGAAACATGCACAAGCAGGGGGAGGCACAGAGGGGAGGGAGAGAGAGACAGGGAGAGGATCAGAGAGAGAGAGAGAAGCAGACTCTCCACTGAGCACAGACACTGATGTGGGACTGGATCTCACAACCCTGAGATCATGACCTGAGCTGAAATCAAGAGTTAGATGCTTAACCAACTGAGCCACCCAGGAGCTGCCAGGGCTCAGACTCTTAACTATTAAATCATATTAATGACTAAAGAACTTACTGAGCTCTTTGTATAGCTACGGATTTGAATGCTTAGTTATTAAATTGGTAAAGACTGCTAATGCCTTATATTAGGAAATTTGAAATTTTAGGGAAAAAATGCTGAATATAAGTACAGAGTAACTCCATAAAAAGTTATAAGGTAAAAAAAAAAAGTTATAAGGTTATATAATGACAAATGCCTGAGTAGGCAAAGATAAACATCTTGGCTTAACAGTAGATCAGATGATTGTGAGTCAGCACCATGGGGGCAACCAAGGAATCAAAGAAGCAGACATAATAGTGGATATTACCAAGTATGTCATGCAGGAGCTGAGAATCATATCCAGCACTGGTCAGGTCCTATTAAAATATGAAGTATATAAGAGATATAAAAAAGTTGTGGAAGGGCACCTGGGTGGCTTCAGGTCATGATCCCAGGGTCCTGGGATCAAGCCCCACATCTCTGCTCAGGGTGGAGCCTGCTTCTCCCTCTTCCTCTGCCCCTCCCCCTGCTTGTGCTCACTCTCTCTCTCAAATAGAAAATTAAAACTTAAAAAAAAAAAAAAGTTGGGAAAAGTTAAAAAAAAAAAAACATAAAATATACAGAAAATCCAATTAGTAAAGAGAGATTGCAGGGAGTGTGATTATTCAACTCCTAGAAGGAAAGAGGGTCACTCAACTATCAAAGTTGGAAGTTTTTTTTAAAAGGCTACTATAAACATTTCGAAGCTCAAGTTACAAAACATGAGACTGAGAAGAAAGCACTCTTTATATGAACCAGGTATCTATTGGGTTGTTTGCAAAACATAAAATTATTGAGGGAGGAGGTCTTAAAACTATAATACTGTTATGAGGGGCACCTGGGTGGCTCAGCCGGTTAAGCATACAACTCAGTTTCGGCTCAGGTCAGGATCTCAGGGTTGTGAAATCAAGCCGTGCCTCAGGCTCTGCACTCAGAAAGGAGTCTGTTTGAGATTCTTTCCTGCCCCCACCTCCCACCCCCTCTGCTCCTCTCCCTGCTCACTCTCTCTCTAAAAATAAATAAATAAAATCTTAATAATTGTTACAAATCATTTAACACATTCTCCTGGGGAGAAGGCAGGAAATTTAATAAGCATGACTCCATGTAAGCTCTACTATTCTATCTTGTACTCTTCCTACTTAATTAAGGGGCTGGAAAGATTCTATTTGGATATAAACTTCATTCTATTCATAGGTTAAATTTGTTCTATTCTTCTAACTTCCAACTGTGTGCCTAGATTTGAGAGTGGGTATACTCCTGCCATAATCTTCCAAAGTCTGCTGAATGCAATGGTCATTAAACTTCATGGCCTACCAATAACTACTGCTGTGGGGAGGCTGTATGAATGTCAGAGGCAAGCCATAGTCATTAAATTACTTACGAATTTTGTCACTGTTAGTTTTTTTTTTTTTTTTTTAAGAGTTACATAGCCTTAAATTTAAATAAAGAAAAGTTAAGGGGCATCTAGGTGGCTCAGATGGTTGAGCATCCAACTCTTGATAATGGCTCAGGTATGATCTTAGAGTCTTGAGATGGAGCCCTGGTTTGGACTTCTCGCTCAGTGGGAAGTCCACTTGAGACTCTCCCTCCCTCTCTCCCTCTGCTCCTCCCTCCACAAGTTCATGCACACGTGTGCTTTCTCTCTTGCTAAATAAATCTTAAAAAAAAAAAGTTAAATTTTGGGCCAAAAATCATAATAGCAAGTCCTTAGACAATCATGTGCTTACTATATTTCCAAAAGGTTCAGACTCCAACTACTATAGGAAAATAGTACTGTACCTGTCGAAACCTCTTTTTTATTTCTTCATCTGTCACTTCAGGATCTATCTGAAGAACCTAGAAGAATCAAAATCAGAACTGTAAAGGAGATTAAGAGAATTTATGAATTTAACAGGTATCCCATAATTACACATATTACAATCAGCATCTCACTCAGCATTCTAGAACAATGCCTGGCACACAGTTCTTAAAAATGCTCAAATGTAAATGAGGGGTCCTTGGCTGGCTCAGTCAGTAGAGTGTACAACTCTTGATCTTGGGGTTCTAAGTTTCAGCCCCATGTTGGGTGCAGAATTACTTTTAAAAAATAAAATATTTTTGGGACACCTGGATGGCTCAGCGGTTGGGTGTCTGCCTTTGGCTCAGGGTGTGATCCTGGAGTTCCCAGGATCGAGTCCCACATCGGGCTCCCTGCAGGGAGCCTGCTTCTCCCTCTGCCTATATCTCTGCCTCTCTCTGTGTCTCTCATGAATAAATAAAATCTCTAAAAACAAAAAATTAAAAAAATATATTTTTAAAAAGAAAAAAGAAATATAGATGAACAAATCAGTTACCAGAATAATAGTTATCCCATTTTAGGGTTCTCAATTAATACAGTAGCTACCTTTACTCTATCAGAAGAATTTATCATATACCCAGACGCATGTTCCAGACCATGCTGAATTTTGCCTTCATTCATTAAGAAAAGGACCCTCCTGGGGCACCTGGGTGGCTCAGTGGTTGAGCGTCTGCCTTTGGCTCAGGTGATAATCCCACTGTCCTGGGATCGAGTCCCACATCGGGCTCCCCACAGGAAGCCTGCTTCTCCCTCTGCCCATGTCTCTGCCTTTCTCTCTGTGTCTCTCATGAATAAGTAGATAAAATCTTAAAAAAGAAAGAAAGAAAGAAAGAAAAGGACCCTCTCTACCCACCTCTACTTATCTTTACAAGTAAGAGAAAGCAGAAGCATGCAATTGGGAAAAAAATCAGGCTGGCCCCCTGATTTTCAATCCAGAAAGGTCCACTGGACTCCATGTTATATCTGTGATTCATGTGGGCAAATGATTCTCAGCCCAGAGAGAACATCAGAATTACCTGTGAGGATCTGTGACTAATGGCTGGGCCTACTCTAGAAAAGTCCGATTCCTGGACACCTGGGTGGCTCAGTCAGTTAAGCATCTGGCTTTGGCTCAAGTCATGATCTCAGGGTCCTGGGATTGAGCCCCAGCATCAGGCTCTCTGCTGAGCAAGGAGTCTGCTTCTCCCTCTCCCTCTGCTCCTCCCCCCTGCTTGTGCTCACTCTCTCAAATAAATAAATAAAATCTTTAAAAAAAAAAAAAAAGGAAGAAAAGTCTGATTACAATTCATGAGAACTGAGGTACAGCCAATGGAAGGATCCTCTGTATCTTCTGAGCAACGTTATTCTCTTTTTTTTTTTTTTTTTTTAAAGATTCATCATTCATTCATGAGAGAGACAGAGAGAAAGGCAGAGACACAGGGAGAGGGAGAAGCAAGCTCCTTGCATGGAGCCTGATGTGGGACTTGGCATTCTTAAAAAATAAATCTAATCATTTTTCTCCAAGCCTAGGTAAGCTGGTGTTGACAGTACTCATCAAGCATCCTGACCACATCACCACAAATACATACTTTCATTAAACATTTACACAGTAGCTACTATGTGCTGAACACAATGCTATGTGCTAGAAATGCAAAGATAAACAGGGAAAACATATTTTTTTTAATTACCATATAATAAGTGCTTTTGGGGGAAGGGAATGTTATATACAATAAAGCAGATGATTTCACAGTGTGAAATCATCACATGGATTCAACATAGCACCTAGTATTTATTTACTTAGTATTCAAAGCCAGAGGAAGGTCCTGAAAGGGCATAGGGTGAGGAGAGTTAGAAATTAAGAGAAGGCCCCATTCAGTGCAACTGAATCAGAATCAACACATGACAAGATCCCCAAATGGTTTGAATCTGTTAAAGCCTGAGAAGCACTGGCAAGAAACAATGGAGGTTAGAAAAATGTGTGTTCAAAGTTAGTAGAAATAAGGATCAGTCAGTAATGGGCAGGGGGTGAGGAACAGTGGCAAAAATAAAAAATAAAAAATAAAAAAAAACCTTGAAAGGAAAATATATACTAGAAATTAAAACTGCAAAGTAATCCACCGGATGCTTGCGGTATTTTTTTAAAACATGGCAACAAGTAATGTCAAGATTTATTGTAAGCTTTCAAAACATTCCAACAGCCTATCTACCGTTATAAAGTTATTGGAAACCAATGAAGCTGAATCACCACTGCATTCGGCACACTTTGGAAGGTTATGACAGGCGCATACCCAGTCTCCAATGCTGAGGAGACATTCAGGGTGAGGGAAAAGAACTTTAGAGCAAAGAATTTTCAAGATTCTTTGTGTCCCCTCATACCTTATGTGGAAATTTCTTCTTATTCTGAGGAGATGCATAGTAAATTATTCAGGCATAAAGCATCACAATGTCTACAGCTTACTTTCAGATGATTCGGCAAAAATGAAGAAGGCATGTATATACACACAAACACATACACACCAATCAAAAGTTATTTTCCAAGAGTTATATCACATGTGCACATGTGATCACTGGCAACAAATATTCACTGAGTGCCTTCAAAGCTAATCCAACTCCTTTTCTATCTCTAAGAGTTGGAGGTACCATATATGGCCATGAAATACAATTTTAAAATAGTGGGCCTATCCCTGTGGCCCAAACCACTGTAAAGCCAGTTTCCCACTCAGTACAAATGTTTGGAACACCTAGGATTGCTAGATACTCTGCTCACTACTATTCTCATGAAATTTAAGCTCCATCAGGGGAGGAACAGACAAGTAGTAATTCCAATAGCATGATAAATGCCATATTATCAATATGGCTCTTAGGAAGCACACAGAACATTCAGATTCTTTGAAGGTTTTTCTGAATTCCTACTGTCTCAGGCTTTGGAGATATTGTAATGAAAAATCCACAGTCTTAGACCTCAAAGAGTTAATTAGTCATTTCACATTAACAAAAACATTTGACATTTATACAAGTTTCTGAACTCAAACTCTAAAAGCCTCCTTTGGGATCTTCTGCTTGAAAAAAGGAATCCAGTCTTAGGCACACATCTGAACTCTACAACCTGTTAATAATGTAACAAGTCCCAGAGTTACATGAGATAACTACCCTTCTTTCCAAGGTACTTAAGATAAACAGAAAATAAAGTCAGTGGTGCTCCCTGCTGGCATCTTAAAGTTAAATCAAAATAAGGAACATAAATAGGACAGGAAGGAACAGGGACATGGGTTCATCTAAGCTTAGGGAAGGAAGTGGGGAAGGGCCCCCAAATTAAGAATTACTATAGAATGCCTAAGAATGATGCTTCTTGCATAATGGCTGAAGGTTAGATATATGTCCAAATAGGGAGGCACAGAGATGGCAGGAAGAGAAAAGAAAATGCACCCTCGATAAGGATTCCTGTGAGAAGATCCCTCAGATTCCCAATTTATTTCCTCCCATTTCTACCTGCTGCTCAGTGAGGCGGTGTCAAGGAAGACCACTCACACTTTAGTTGACTTGACAGCTGAGATGACAGCTATCACTGCATTACTCCCTTTACTAGAAGACGACCAGGCTGCTTACCTCTGTAGAAAAATCAGCTTCATTTAGATGGCTCAACAGTTACTTGTTGCATAAGAAACAAAAGTCACTCATTACTTATATCTCCAGAACATCTAATTCTGACTTAGAATAAAAAAGCAACTTGACTTTTTGACATTCACCCTATAAAGAGGCCAGGACATTTGTAGAAAATAGAAAAGAAAATGTTCTAAAGGATAGTCATGGAGTCCTGCCCATTTGAATACAATCTCCCATCTTCCCAAGTGTGTTGACCTTAACATTTTTTTGTGTAAAGATATAGATAGATGGATATAGAAATAGATATTCAAATACACATACATACACAGTCAACCCTTGAACAATACAGATTTGAATTGTGTGGGTCAACTTATGTACAGATTTTTAAAATATATATATATATAGTACACAACTATAAATGTATTTTCTCTTATGATTTTAATATTTTCTCTAGCTTACTTTATTATAAGAACACAGTATTTAATACACGTAACATACAAAATATGCGTTTATCAATGGTTTATATTATCAGTGAAGCTTCCAGTCAATAGTAGTTATTAGCAGGACGCCTGGGTGGCTCAGTGGTTGAGCATCTGCCTTTGGCTCAGTCCTAGTCTCAGGGTCCTGGGATCAAGTCCCACATGGGCCTCCTTGCTCAATGGGGAGTCTGCTTCTCCTTCTCCCTATGCCCCTCCCCCTGCTTATACTCTCTCCCACTCTCAAATAAAATCTTTTTAAAAAAGGCATTAGGGATCCCTGGATGGCTCAGCAGTTTGGCGCCTGCCTTCGGCCCAGAGCATGATCCCGGAGACCCAAGATTGAGTCCCACATCGGGCTCCCTGCATGGAGCCTGCTTCTCCCTCCGCCTGAGACTCTGCCTCTCTTTCTCTCTCTCATGAATAAATAATTTTTTTTTAAAAAAAAGGCATTAAAATCCTAGCCTTTGGGGATCCCTGGGTGGCTCAGTGGTTTAGGGCCTGCCTGCAGCCTGGGGCGTGGTCCTGGAGTCCTGGGATCAAGTTCCACGTCGGGCTCCCTGATGGAGCCTGCTTCTCCCTCTGCCTGTGTCTCTGCCTCCCTCTCTCTCTGTCTCTCATGAATAAATAAAATCTTTAAAATTAAAAAAAATATAAAAAATCCTAGCCTTTATATTAGTTCCAACAATCTGTCATTTCTTGTCCATCAGATCTCCGCAGGAAACACAAATTACCTTAATAAATGGGTAAGCTAAATGATCACATCTCCTTTTGACGGTACTATGTACAGTTTAAGAGTACAGTTAAATAAAAAGGATATACCATCAAATTCTTTATCACTTCTCAAATTATCTTCTCCATGCCCTTCCAAAAATCAAATCAAAAGTCCTTTTTTTAAAGATTTTGTTTATTTTTTAAGTAAACTCTACACCTAATATGAGGCTTGAACTCATGACTCTGAGATCAAGAGTTGCATGTTCTACCAACTGGACCAGCCAGGCACCCTTAAAAGTATTCTTTAAGCTTCTCATCTTCCCTTTCCCTTTCTGAGCAATACAATCCAAACACATTAAATGGAGCTAGGCAACGTAGACATCTACATTGGGTGGGGCGTCAAAATGGCCCAGAGTAGTGTCAGAGTCCGTTTGAGATGAAGACAATGGTGAACACACTGGGAGTAGTGGCCAGTCACACATTGGTGGAGTATAAATCGGTGAGAAGAGCATCCCCACAGAAGGGCAGCCTGACATGGAAGTACAAAGGGGTTTGAGTAGGGCATCTCAGTGGACAGGTAGTCTGGCACAGGATGTTAAAACTTAAGCAAGGTGAGACTGTGAACACGGGAGGGTAGCCAAGTATAGGGTTTCAGAGCCCAAGAGGGATAAGCAAGGCATCCACATGGTAGTAGAGTCCAACATAGGGTATCTGAGGCTGAGCAGGGTAAGCAAAGTGTCCACAAGGGAAGGTGGTCTGACATAGAGTATAGGAGCCCAAGCAAGAGCACCTCTACAATGGGATGGCTTAGCATGGGAAATCTGTGCTTGGTAAGATGGATCCCCATGTAGGAGGGCATCCAGTATAAGAAGGCAGCCCAACAAGAGGTGTCAGAACCCAAGCAGGATGTAGAAAGCACTTGTATGGAAGTGAAGAGGGCCTCCATGCACAGGGATGCCCGGGAGGGTGGAGTCAGAGCCCAAGTAAGATGAGGAAGGTGTTCTCAGAAGAAGGCAGCCTGATGTAGAATGTCAAAGCCAGAGCAGAGTAGGAAGGTGTCTGCTTGATGGGGAGGGATGAAGCCCAAAGGGGATAAAGAGAGCCCGCAGAGGGTACAGAGCAAGCACAGAGTCTGAGCTGGGTGAGGAACACACTCACATGGACGGGTAACCTGGCAAGGTAACTTTGAGCTCAGGTATGGTGAAAAGGGTTTTGCACACTGAAGCAGCCTAGTGTTGGGGTCAGAATAAACTGGCTGAGGAGGGCATTCACAAGAGGGAAGGAATGGCAGTTGGGAGATCAGATGCAAACAAGAGGATCAATTAAATAAATATATATATACACATATATATATTTAAGGTAGTGGGAGCCTGATTTCTCACTATGAAAGGGAACCACAAACATGGAAAGAAAAAAAATGAGAATAAATCCTATAATGTTGGATTGAAATTGGATATAAGTACATGTACGTACGTACACATGCACACACCCATACGCACACACACGCACACTCACCCCACTCCTTAGCCCTTTCTACTAATAGGGCCTAGGGGTGGTGACAATTCCAACAGCAATAAGTACACCTAGCACCCAAATCTTGATTTCTAAATACCATTCATCACTAAAAGGAACCAGACCTCCTCACTGAAATGATTAATTTTAGGCTGTCAGGAAAAGTACAAGAGTGCCTAGTAAGGGATCCCTGGGTGGCGCAGCGGTTTGGCGCCTGCCTTTGGCCCAGGGCGCGATCCTGGAGACCCCGGATCGAATCCCACATCGGGCTCCCTGCATGGAGCCTGCTTCTCCCTCTGCCTGTGTCTCTGCCTCTCTCTCTCTCTGTGACTATCATGAATAAATAAATAAAAAAAATCTTAAAAAAAAAAAAAAAAAAAAGAGTGCCTAGTAATCAAAGAATGATGAAGAAATTACCAAAAGACAGATCTGGCTTGAAAAGTAACCTGCCAGGGATCCCTGGGTGGTGCAGTGGTTTAGCGCCTGTCTTTGGCCCAGGGCGCGATCCTGGAGACCCGGGATCGAATCCCACATCGGGCTCCTGGTGCATGGAGCCTGCTCCTCCCTCTGCCTCTGTCTCTCTGCCTCTCTCTCTCTCTCTCTGTGTGTGACTATCATAAAAAAAATAAAATAAAATAAAAAAAAAAAGAAAAGTAACGTGCTGGCCAAATTTGGGACAACTTGAGCAATAAAATAATGTCAAAATATAACACACTGAATAAAATAGGAAGCCCAAATCTATACTGACCAATAAATGAATAAATTGAAACTTTGATAAGGAGAGGATATTTATACAGTCTCAAACATCTCCCCATAAAATACTTATTACAAAGAGGGAAAAAAAGTAACTTCATGAACAAACACAGCAAGCGCCTCCTGAAGTGATCAGATTAACATCATTAGTAATGGAATAAACAATAAACCTGTGACAATGGAAATATCATATACTTTATAAGGTGCAAAATAACAACACAAGTATCGCTTCTGTGATATTCCTGCCAAGGTTGCATAAAGCTGGTGTTGGGGCAGCTGACTCCAGCTGAAGAAACATCAAACAAACTCAAATTGAGAGATATGCTACAAAATAACTGGCCTGTAATCTGCAGAAATGATAAAGTCACCAGTGTTAAGGGAATCCTATGAAACTGTTCCAGAATGAAGACTAAAGGGACATGACAACTAAATATAACAGTTGATTCTGGGCTGAATCCTTCTGCTATACAGGACATTATTGAGACAACTGCCAAATTTGAATGGGGTCTGAGAACTACATGGTAACAATGCATCAATGTTTATTTCCTGATTTTTTATTGTCATACTGTGCTTCAGTAGGAGAGTGTCATTTGTAGGAAAAATACACTGAAGTACTGCCAGGCAAAGAGGCATCATATTGACAACTTAGTTATCACTGTCTAAGAAAGTCTTCATAGTATACTTGAAACCTTTCTGCAAATCTGAGAATGCTTTAAAATGTAAAAATTCTTTAAAAAGTACTCTTCAAAAAACAGAAGCAATGGATGAACCTTGAAGACATTATGCTAAATGAAATAAGCCAAACACAAAAGAACAAATATTATGTGATTCTATCTATACGAGGCACTTAGAACAGGCAAATTCATAGATAGAAAGTAGAATAGAAATTACCTCTGGGTAAGTGGGGGTAGGAGGAATGGGGAGTTATTGTTTAATGGGTTTGGAGTTTCTGTTTGGAATGATGAAAAAGTTCTGGAAATGATAGTTGTGATGGTTGTACAACACTGAATGTACTTAATGCCACTGAACTCTACACTTAAAAATGGTTAAAATGGTTAATTTTATCTATATTTTACCAAATAAACTGGGAACAAAAAGGTTTATAATACTCAATAAATGTTTTTATAAAATGTAACAATATTCATGTCAATATTATTTATAACTGTGAATAATTAGAAACCAGTTTAAATATCCTATAATAAAAGAATTGTTTAAACAGTAATTATAGAGACTTTAAGAAACATATACAAATACTTTACATAACAATACAGCATTGAGAATAGCACAAAGTGCATTATCCTCCTTGTTTTAAAATAAAACTTTTGGGGCACCTGAGTGGCTCAGTCAGTTGAGCTGCTATCTTCAGATCAGGTCATGATCCCAAGGTCCTGGGATCGAGCCCCATTTGGGCTCCCCACTCAACAGGAAGTCTGCTTCTCTCTCTCCCTCTGCCTGCTGCTCCCTCTGCTTCTTCTTCTTCTCTCTCTCTCTCAAATAATTAAATAAAAATTTTACAAAATAAATCTTTTCTTTTTTAAATACACTCTACACCCAGCATGGAGCCCAATATGGGACTTGAACTACTGATATCAAGTCAAATGCCCAATCAACTGAGCCATGCAGGTGCCCCTAAAATAAAACATTCAAAATAGTTAAAGTATAAACAATTAAGAGTGGCTACTTCTCTTAGATGGGATTATATATGATTATTCTTGCTTCTTTCTTTCCTTTTTTATAAAGATTGTATTTATTCATGAGAGACACAGAAAGAGAAGTAGAGACACAGGCAGAGAGAGAGAGAAGCAGGATTCATGCAGGGAGCCCGATTGGGGACTCGATCCTGGGACTCCAGGATCATGCAACTCTAGGATCACACCCTGGGCCGAAGGCAGGCGCTCAACCACTGAGCCACCCAAGCATCCTCTTGCTTTCTTTATATTTCAAATCTTTATTTTTTTTTAAAGATTGATTATTTATTTATTTATGATAGACATAGAGAGGGAGAGAGAGGCAGAGACACAGGCAGAGGGAGAAGCAGGCTCCATGCCGGGAGCCTGACGTGGGACTCGATTCCAGGACTCCAGGATCGCGCCCTGGGCCAAAGACAGGCGCCAAACCACTGAGCCACCCAGGGATCCCCTATTTCAAATTTTTATAAGAAATAGTTTACTTTTATAATTAGGAAAAGTTTAAAATTATAAAATTAAGGAAACCCAAAAAATATATTTGATTGTTTACAACCTTGTGATCATTTTTTGGTTCTTGGGTTCAGAAAAGTTGTAACAAGCAAACTAAATCAAAGATTCTAAATATATCAAGGCTAACTATCCCTTTACATCTGACAATAAAGTCCTATATATTTGGGTTGGTAAAAGATGGAGAATATTTGACAAGGCAAGACCTCAATTTCCTTAACATACTGCCTCTGAAACTCTGCTCACAATAAAACCACCAAATCTTGAGATGCCTGGGGAGCTCAGTGACTGAGCAACTGCCTTCGCCTCAGGTCATGGTCCAGGGGTCCTGGAATAGTCTTTGTATTGGGTTCCCCACAGGGAGCCTACTTGTCCCTCTGCCTGTGTCTCTGCCTCTCTGTCTCTCATGAATAAATAGAATCTTAAAAATAAATAAATAAATAAATAAATAAATAAATAAATAAATAAATAAATAAAATCACCAAATCTCAGTTCCAACTATCAGACAAATTAGGTGTGTGTTCTGATGTAAGCCTGCCTCCAGCTATGCAAAGCTCCCCATCACAAGGCCACAGCAACATCAGACAGCTCACCTCAAATGGGTTCAAATTGAAGTAGGAAGAACCAGGACGGGTCAATCTTTCAATCTGATTTTTGGATGTTAGAACGGAATCTCTCTTCTCTATCTGTTTCACCTAAAATGAAGGGAGATAAAAACTTCATTAGTAAAGTTCAATAATAAACTCTGAATATTAAGCTACTGACATGTTCAGCAAACATTTGTCTACATGTGGAAGACAATTTTTTAAATGTTTTGAGGAATAATTCCAACAGCTATCATCCACTGAGTTCTAATAATATAAAAACTTGACACATATTTATCCCTCTCAACCATCCTATACAGTTTTTACTATTACCCCATTTTACAGTTAAGAAAACTGAGATTTAGAGAGGTTAACTGTCTTGTTCTCAACTACCCAACTTGTAACTAGAATTTTAATTCCAACAGTCTGAGGAATCAAGAAGATTCAAACATAAATATGTCACAGCCACCACCTTCAAAGAGCTTCCACTATAATGATGGAAGATGTACTTGTGCTGTTCATACTTAATTTACAGCTTTTTATTTAAAAATACAATTACACTGAAATATATACTAAAACAGCATTTAAAAAAATAAAATAGCATTTAAAAAAGTATATGGGAAGGGCAAGTAACTCTACCTACCTAACCTGAATAAGAGTTAGAAAAATCCCTGGCCCAGGGGCTCAGTTGGTTGGATGCCGAGCTCATTTCCACTCAGGTAGTGATCTCAGGGTCATGGGGAAAAGCCCTGTGTCTGGCTCTGTACTCTGTGCAGAGTCAGCTTGGAATTCTTTCTTTTTCTCTCTCTCTCTGCCCTTCCCCCCATATACATACATAAAAATTAAAAAAAAAAAAAAGAAAAGAAAAGAAAAGAAAGAAAAGAAAAGAAAAGAAAAGAAAAGAAAGAAAAGAAAAGAAAAGAAAAGAAAAGAAAAGAAAAGAAAAGAAGGAAAGAAAAACCCCTGACCCAAAGACAATGCTAAGAAGAACAGACATCAGGTAGTGCCAGGAAAACATTCTTGGTGCCACTGTCAGAGTTATAATACTAGTTGAAATGAATCACTGGTATGTTATATACCATCTTTATTCCTATGAACAAAAAGAGTTTAGGAATAATTTCAGTAATCTAAAAGGCCCTTCCTTCTCAGTATCCTTCCTTTTCGCTTTCTTTAAAACAACATGCCACTCCCCACCCCCTCTACTCTACCTTCTTTCCCGAATTTATTTTCCTCATGGCACCTATCACTACCTGATACAATATTGTATATGTTTGTTTATTGCTTATCCTTCTCTATAGAATGCAAGCTCTATGAAGACAGGATTTGTCTCTGTTGTTCACTACCATACCTCTAGCAACTAAACAGTACATTAGTACATGTCAGGTACTCAAAAAACATTGGTTGAATGGTAAATGAAGGGTGTTCCTTTAGGTACTTTCTCTCATTAGATTCAAACAAACCAAGATTGCTTTTCTTTTTTGTTTTCTTTTTTCTTTTAACTAAGATATAGTAAGCGAAACAATTTTCAGTATTAATTGCAACAGAAGTCCATCTTCAGCTTTAACTCTTTGAAAGACCCTTTCTTATACATTAATTCCTTTAACGCTCATAAAACTCTTTTTTATTTCTTATTTTTTTTAAACTCATTTTAATATTAACTCTCACTTTACATAAGTGGACACCGAAGATCTGTAAAATCAATGCCTTGAAAAAATGCAATCACGGTCCAATAAACTGCGTTGCAAAAATCCAATCCAAGGTCCTCTGATTCCAAACGGCATGCTTTTCTTTCATTTATTCATTCATTTATTCAACAAATATTTACCAAGGAATCACCATGTTCTAGGCGCTGGAAACACGACAGTAAGCGAGGCTCAGACCAAAGTGACTCCAGTCCTAACATGATACCAAGCTGTGATCTGCTTTAGGATCCAGAACAAATTATTTCACCTCCCTAAACCTCAGGCTTGTCATCTGTAAAACAGATAATGCTACCTGGCACGATGCATAGTGCCTGGCGTCCACAAATGTCAGAAACAACCACTACTACAACTCATGACAGAGAACTAAAAGTGGACAGTGCTTCCGTTTAGAATAAAAATGAGGTCCACGATTAGTTAAGTCGCCCCCAAGAAGGTCAGCCTCTGCCGGCCCCTGCCAGCCTCCGACTCCGCGGACTTCGGAGACCTCTGCACGCGCCCAGGCACTTCGTTGGCCACACTCGTCGTCTACCCGCAGACGTGGGACCCTGGCCCCTTTTTCCAAGCCCAAGGGATCCCCTAGCAGCTATCAGGCAAAGACGCAAACACACCCCCAGCTCGCCCCCCCCCATCCCCCGCCTTCCCGAAGGCCGGACCGGAGGAGCCGCCCAACGGTCCAGGCCAGGAAGACCACTGCCTTTGCCCGCTGGGAAAGTAGGACCGGGCGGGGTTGCCCCGGTGCCATTACACCCCACTCGGTGTTCACCTCACTGTAAAAGGTCATAAATGCTTCCTCGGTGCTCCCTCCGCCAGCCGAAGCCCCGCTCTCTCCTGGAGCCGCCATTTCCCCGGCCCAACAACCACGTGACTCTCCTGCGCAGGCGCAGCCTCCTGTGATTCTTACAGGCCCGCCTCTCTAGCCCCGCCCCTTTCCTTGTGACTCTTAAAGGGTTCGCAGCCCATCCAGAGACCTCTAACCTAAACAAACACTCATTTCTAAATTGACGTGGGATCCACAAAATATATCATTGAAATTAATAATTCGGTGTTTCTGAGTACACTTACAGTGTTGTGCAACTACCAACCTCTATCTAGTTCCGATTTTAGTATATGTGTTGCCTAAGGAGCACGTCACTATCTAGTTCCAAAACAGTTTCATCGCCTCAAAAGGATACCTGGCACCTATTGAGCATTTCCTCCCCATTCCCCCTTCTACTCAACCCCTGACAACAACCAATCTGTGGTCTGCCTCTATGGACTTACCTATTCTGAACATCTCAAATAATTGCAATCACAGTATGTGACCTTTTGTGTCTGCCTTCTTTCACTGTGCACAATGTTTTCAAGTTTCATCCAAGGTGTAGCGTGTGTCGTCATTTCATTACTTTTTATGGCTGGATGTTATTCTGCTATATAAATATACCACACTTTGTTTTCATTCATCAGTTGATAAACATTCGGGGACACGTGGTGGCTTGGTGGTTGAGCATCTGCCTTTGGCTCAGGTCACAATCCTGGGATCCTGGGATCCTGGGATCAAGTCCCATATCGGGCTCACCAGGGAAGCCTGCTTCTCCTTCTGCCTATGTCTCTGCCTCTCAATCTATGTCTCTCATGAATAAATAAATAAAATTAAATTTTAAAAATTGAGGGACGCCTGGCTGGCTCAGCGGTTAAGCGTCTGCCTTCAAGCTCAGGGTGTGATCTTGGAGTCCCCGGATAGAGTCCCACATCCCGCTCCCTGCACGGAGCCTGCTTCTCCTCCCTCTGCCTGTCTCTGCCTCTCTCTGTGTCTCTCTTGTGGATAAATAAATAAAATATTTAAAAAATTTTTTTAATTGATAAACATTTAGATTGTTTCCATCTTCTAGCTATTGTGAAATGATGCTGCTATGAAAATGTCTGTACATGTATTTGAGTACCAGTTTTCAGTTTGGGGGGGTACATATCTACAAATGAAAGTGCTGACTCTTATGATAATTCTGTATTTAACTTTTTAAGCACCTGCCAAACTATTTTCCACAGTAGCTGAACCATTTTACATTCCCACCAGCGATGTACAGGGGTAACGGTTTCTCCACATCCTCACCAACACTTGTTATTTTCCATTTTTTAAAATTACAGCCATCCTAGTGCCTATACAATCCTTTGCACAAACTCAGCAAGACCCTCCATTGAATGCCCAGCCTAGGAGATAATCAAGAAACAGCAATACCTGAAAACTAAAAACAGAGTTTCTGAAACTAGAATGGCACTTATATACTGTCTAGAAACACAGGAAATTATTACCACTAGTAGTGGGCTTCTAAGTGATTATTATTTCTATCCTTCTGCTTTTGTATTTTTCCAAGCTTTCTGCCATGAACTTTTGAAAATGTGCCCTGCATGCATTTCCTCTCATTTAAGTCATACAAACTAAGGCTGGTATTTTTCCAACCAAAAAATATCAATAAAAACAGTTCTACAATTTCATAGAAAGCAAATATTTTTATAATCATAAGATATAAGATAATCTGGTGCAAGTCTCTCATCTAAAGGAGGAAAAACTGGGCCCAGAGAGAAAATGACTTAGGAAAAGGCTATAAACAACTATGGTCCTGTTCACACCTGTTAGATAGCAGAAGGAAGGTCACAACAAAGCCTGCCCCAGAATCCTACTTATGGCCTTTTCTACTTCAATACATCACATTGCCAAAAGTCCAGTTATCAAGCCCGTCCAATTACATGTTAATGCATTTTACAAATATTAATTCAGTGCCTGTTTGACCAAGGCTCTGATAACTTCAAATGGTGAAAAGTACAAAGAGAGAAAAAAGAACAAAACGTAGCTATAAGAGCATGACTAAGGAGGTCTGGCAAGACTTCTGATAAGGTGACTTTTAAGCTTTGACTTGAGTGACATGTCAATGCAACAAAAGAACACTGGCACCTCTTAAGAGACTACATACAAATACCCATATTAAAAAAAAAAAAAATTTCCCCAGAACTCTAAATGGGATTATCCTGGACATAGGCCCCCACCACCCCTACATTGGCCATCTTATTGATGCTAGCAGTCCAGGAAAGGGAAGGCTTCCTTCGGGTGTTTAATAAGAACTTCAGGACTGGAATTGTGGTATGGAGTGGAATCTGTTGAGTTCAAGAGTCCAGACTTGGGACTTCAGGCAGTGTCCCTCCTCCATTATTATTCTCCAGGCCTTTCGCCCCAAAGCCCTTGCTAGGGATTGGCTAAGAGTAGGCCCGCCTCTCGCTCAGGATTCGCTGCGAGCTGCAGGAGCCCCGCCTCCTCCGCCTCATCATTCGCTACTCCTGGGCTCATCCCGCCTCTCCACTGAAACGATTGGCTGCCGGGGCTTCCCAGCGTCGTTAGCGCCTGCGGAGAAGCTGCACGCCCGGGTGACTGCGAAGGGCTGCTACGACTATGGCTGTCTCGGCGGTGTCCTCGCGGGTGTGGCTGGGCATGTGGGGTGTTAGGGCCCTGCAAACCCGAGGCTTCGGCTCCGAACGGGTACGCCGGCTGTAGCGTCCGTTGCCCCAGCCCTGAGCGCGTATCCCCCTTCGCCCTTTCGCACCTTGACGGATGTTCCCATCTCTCTCCGCAGTCAGAGGACCCGGGCTCCGCGGGCTCGATCCGGGAGGCAGGTGGGGCCTTCGGAAAGAGAGAGCAAGCTGAAGAGGAACGATACTTCCGGTGAGGTCCACGGAGCCCCGCGTCCAGTCCGAGGCTCTCAGGCCCTCAGGGCCCTCCTATCCTTCTCTAACTTACAGCCCTCCCGGGCACCTGGGCGGCTCAGTGGGCTGAGCAGCTGACTCTCGGCTTCCGCTGTGGTGGTGGTGATCGCGGGCGGTGGGACCGAGCTGGGAGGGGAGTTTGCTGGGATTTCCTCTCTCCCCCTCCCTCAGCGCCTCCCCACTGCCGCTCCACTCTTTCTCTCTCGAATAGATAAATCTTTTTTTTTTTTTTTTTAAGATTCTCCTAAATTGATTTATTTCACAAAGAGAGAGAGACAGGGAGAGCACAAGCAGGGGTGGCTGCAGAAGGAGAGGGAGGAAGCAGGCACCCCAGTGAGCAGAGAGCCCAGATGTGAGGCTCGATCCCAGGACCCTGGGATCATGACCTGAGCCGAAGGGATACGCACTTAACTCACTGAGCCACCCAGGCGCCCCTCATATATAGATAAATAAATCTAAAAAAAGAAAAAAGAAAGAAAGAAAAAGCAAACTTCCAATAGCCCTACCCTTACTTCCCTGGGCCTTGGGGCACCACCCATCCCCCAATAGAACTAGCAAGCCGAACCCATTACACTCAACGCTTGAGGTCCTGACTGTTGCCACCTGTAGGGCACTCCCAGTACCCTGCACAACAGTTCAGGGTCCCCAAACCGAAGCCATTTCCACCCCCGGGTTTCCAGAACTCTCAAACCATGCTCGACTTTTCCTGAATCATTTACCATGCCCACCCATGGAGTTCTCCCCCGTGTTGCCAAATGGCTTCCAGATGCTTCCAGGTTCTTCTGAGAGTGTCTAGATCCCACTGCCCACTATTGGCAGGACTCCTGAGCCTGATTACCTCGGCCCTCACCCGCCATAATCCCTGTACACTTTGTTTTCTCCTCCACATGAATGGATTCCCTGGCTTTACAGACTGTCAGCCATTTCTAGAGCCCACCTGTCTTCAATTCTGCCAGAGTGAGTGGGTCATAAGAGCTGATAGCAGCAGCTCCTGGTTGGAACCCTTCTCTCCCACTTCTTGGAGACTTTTGCTCTGCCCTGCCCTGCACAGTGCAGCCCAACCCAGCTCCTGGGCTGGATAGATTTCTCTCCTGCATAAGAGTACAGAGCAGGCTGGGGCTAGGGACTCTTTCTAGCCCTAAGTTATCATTTACTGACTTCTGTCCACAGTGGGGAACAGCATGGAACTAATCTCGCTTCTGCTTCTCCTTTGGTCTAGCTTTTAACTTCTGCCCTTTATTGCTTACTCTTAAGAATTTTATCACTATGGCACCTGCCATACCGGAGAGCCAAGGCACAACTCTAAGAAACCATCTAATTGGGCATCAACATTTTACAGATAAGGAAAACTGAGGCCCAAATGTGCCCAAACCACCATTTGAATGTCCCTTCTTGAGACCTAAATCAGACTGCCAGGTACTTTTCTTCCTATTCATTTTGGCCTTTACAGTGAGCCATGCATTTCCCCAGGCAGAGAAGGCCCTAGATAAATTGAGATAGGATATGGGTATTTGTCCTTTATACCCATTTGTCCATCCTTCCCTCCTTTTACTCTTTTTTTCTTTTTTCCCCCCAAAAAAGGGATTCTTATCCCTGGGGGGTTCCTATCCTAAGGTATTGCAGAATTAATGTCATACCTCTCTGGACTTTTCTAAAGAGAAACCTGAAAGGAATAACTCCTAAATAATGGAATTTCAGGGACGCCGGGGTGGCTCAGCAGTTGAGCACCTACCTTCAGCTCAGGGCGTGATCCCAGGATCCAGAATGGAGTCCCATGCTGGGCTCTTTGTGGGGGGGCCTGCTTCTCCCTCTGTCTGTGTCTGCCCCCCCCCCGTGTGTCTCTCATGAATAAATAAATAAAATCATTTTAAAAAATAATGGAATTTCAGGCACTAGCACCAGGAAAATGGAATCATTTGGTTATATCCTTAAGAAGGATATATCTCAAGATGGAGTATTCTTTCACTGGTGGGGCTTGAGGGGGTAGAAGAGGATGTGGCCAGCCAAATTCCAATGGGACTAGAACTCCTGTTCTTTGCCTTAGGTATTACCGGTTATGCTTAGAGATCTCTGTGGGGTGAGGCATTGGGATTAAATGCAGAACCACTGTATCCTTGTAGAGCACGCACTAGAGAACAACTGGCAGCCTTGAAGAAACACCATGAAGATGAGATCAGTCATCATATAAAGGAGATTGAGCGTCTGCAGAAAGAAATTGAGCGGCACAAGAAGAAAATCAAAAATCTAAAATCTGATGATGATTAAATGCACACAGTTCCCATAGAATGGCTACATATCATCACCCACTTCTATGGAAACATAGTTCTGGTTTTATTATCTGTCTGTGTGCTGCTAACAGATTATAATAAATTGTCGTCAGTGAATTGTGTCTAATGCCTTCTTCCACTATCTGGAGATGGGTAGGGGGACATACTACTGGACTTCTAAAATGAGTCAGATAGGGTCACCTGGGTGGGGTACTTGGTTAAGCTTCTAGCACTTGATTTGGGCTCAGGTCATGATCTCAGGGTCATGGGATCAAGCCCTACTTCAAGCTCCACGCTCAGGGCCAAGTCTGCTTGAGATTCTCCCTCTCCTTCTGCCCTCCTGCTCTTGTACCTGCTTGCACTCACTCTCTTTCTCTCTCTCAAATAAATGTTTACAAAAAAATAAATCAGGGTACCTGCAATAGGGAGCTCAAAGAGCACAGTGTGATGAATGCTATGCAATTTACAGGGGAAGGGGGCTATGACACAAGGAAAGGCCCCTTTCTCTGTGTGATACTAAGAGGTGTTCAGAGAAAGCTTGAAAAATAAACCCTAATCCAAGACAAAAAGTCAAGAGCAGCCTGGAAAACAAGAATGATGATTGCTTAAAAGGATACAATTCAAGGCACCATCAGTCCATTTTGCATTTATAAAGTGATTAGAAAGGGGTACCTGGCTGGCTCAGTAGACCAAGTTACTCTTCATCCCAGGGTTGGGTATAGAGCTTATTGAAAAAAAGAGAACTCTTCATATGAGCTAGTTATCTTTGTTCTAATTAGCCTTGTGCAAATTGAAAGAACTAGAATTAGAAACTTAGGTTTTGCCTACAGTCAGTCACCCAGTATTGTGGAGTTGAGATTTCCAAGTTTATTAATAACAATCAGAATTATTTCTTAAAAAAATTATTTCTTAGATTATATTTTGCTGAGTGTGCTCTTGATTCAAATTTGACTGTAAGTCTCGTTTAAATTTATACAAACTAGTAGTGTAATTACTCCAGATGAAAAAAAAAAAAAAGAGTGACATTTTGGGCCAAAAGCAAGACAGTTTCAATTTACCAGTTAAATAGATCATTTGCCCTAGAATTGTGATGAGTCCTTTGTTGCGAGAAACAATTACAAAAAGGTCTTTAGGGCCGTTGAATGATAAAAGTTCGGACAAGTCACTGACCTTGCTCCTGCAGACAAGACACTAGATGTCTGTTTCCAAAACACATGCCCATGATGCTCCTAGTGGAAAGTTAATAGACACTCCTGAGATATGAATGCTGAGATTCAAGTGGCCAGAAATAAAGTTACCTCAAAGATGTAGTGCAAAAAAATGATCGTAAGTCACATACCTTTTTTTTTTAACCTTACAACAGTACAAAATTTGAAAAGCTAAAAATTAGTTGGACAAGTAACATCTTCCATTTTACGTTTTTGTGAGCCTCTCCCCCAGAGCCTACTAAAAGGCTTACAAAATCCCTTAAGTTTGTAGACAGTGTTTTCATGACTTCTAATCAGTAATTACCTTGTTAGGAGTTATGTTCCTGAGTATACCATCTGCCCTTGAGATCTAAATCAGTCTAATGATGATCAAATAAAGTAAGCAAAAAGTTGAAACTTTGAAGATGAAGAGTAAGCTTGAATTCTTAAACAAAATGAATAATTTTTGGAGCAGCTTAATTTAAGACTACCTGAACTTTATGAAAGTGGTAACTCGTGGTCTTTTTGTTGTGACGTACCCATGGTTAATTTTTCTATCATGCTATAATAAAAACGAGATATAAATACTGTTTAAAAATACATTTTAAAATACCTTTTAAGTATATTTGTTTAAATATATCTTTGTTGTGGTATTTTTGTTGTGATGTACCCATGGTTAATTTTTCTAAAATGCTATAATAAAAGCAAGATATAAATACTGTTTAAAAATACATTTTAAGGGCAGCCCCAGTGGCGCAGTGGTTTAGCGCCGCCTGCAGCCCAGAGCGTGATCCTGGAGACCCGGGATCTAGTCCCACGTCGGGCTCCCTGCATGGAGCCTGCTTCTCCCTCTGCCTGTGTCTCCGCCTCTCTCTGTGTGTGTCTCTCATGAAAAAATAAATAAAATATTTTTTAAAAATACATTTTAAAATACCTTTTAAGTATATTTGTTTAAATATATCTTTGTTAAAATCATAAGATAATTTATGTGGTATGAATCAGTAACCACAGACACATAGCACAGGTCATAAGAGTCTGCAAAAGCACCCCAGATGTTTCTTAGAATTTGGAAAATACTACAGCAGGGGTTCTTAAAGTGCCCACAAGCCAGCAGCATCAGCATCACCTGGGAACTTGTTAGAAATGCAAGTTCTCGGGATTCCTGAGTGGCTCAGTGGATGAGCATCTGCCTTTGGCTCAGGGCATGATCCCAGGCTCTTTGCTGGGAGCCTGCTTCTCCCTCTGCCTGTGTCTCTGCCTCTCTCTCTCTCTCATTCTGTGTCTCTCATGAATAAATAAATAAAATCTTTAAAAAAAAAATGCAAGTTCTCAAGTCCCATCACAGAACTGCTAAAACTGAGGGTTGGACCAAAAAACCTGTTTAACAAGCTTCCCCAAGTGATTCTAATGTCCTCTGACGCTTGAGGACTACTGTACAAGCAGTTTCTCATGGCATTTGCTGGCATTCTTGGGCATAGAACAAAGGCAAAATTTTAAATATAAGAATACATGTCTCTAACATACTTCTTCATATGAATGCCATTTCAGGATAAAAATAAAGATATGTTGAGGTTATTCTTGTACAAAACATTAACATTTTAGAGCATAGCATTCCCTCGAATATAATCCTTTTTGTTTACAGATAACAGACAACCAACACAGTCTGGCTTAAAGGAGGAGAAAAAGACCATTTTTGAAAGAACAGAGGCTATTGTCTCAGAATCTCAAGAAAACATGAACAAATAAAACTCAGGATAGGCAGGGACCAGAGAAGCCTGAGAACTGCAAGAGCAGATCTGTTGAAGCAGCGTCCTAACCATCTGTGTCAGAATCGTTGGAGTGCTTTTTTTTTTTTTTAAAGATTTCTGTAGAATTTTATACAATGAAGTTATCTAACAATTGCACAATTTATATTTATAATCATGTGGCAATTACTTGCTCATTAAATCTTGTGTGATTTCTGGCAAATGGATCCATACCATTAGTTTAATTGTATAAGCAAAGTAACTGAAACGGGATTGTGAAGTTTCTCAAGGTCACACAACCAGGCTTCTCCTGAGCAAGAACTTTTCTTCAAAGCTGCTGCTTCCACAGGGGCACCTGGGTGGCTCAGTCAGTTAAGCACCTGCCTTTGGCTCAGGTCATGATCTCAGGGTCCTGGGATTGAGCCCCACATTAGGGTCCTTGCTCAGTGAGGAGTCTACTTCTTTCTCTGCCCCTCCCCCCAGCTTGTTTGCTCTCTCAAATAAATTTTAAAATCTTAAAAAAAAAAAAAAAAAAAGCTCTGTTCCCACAAACTTAAGTTGCTATCTCAGTGTAGTGGTTCAGCTGCCCATTATTAGTTCTCAACTCAAAATGTTGAACAAGTTGGGGGCATGCCTGGACATCTGGGAATGAGCGGTAAAGGTGAAGACTCCTGAGAGTAAATATAGAAGTGCCAGCGGTTGGTGTTGGCATTGGCATTAGCATTTTGGCTGCATCATGAACCCTATCAGTATGTCAGTGCATGCCTGTATGGTGCAAACACACATTTGCCGTAGAGTCTAGTTTGAGATTTTCACATCAGTGAGTCCAAAGTTGTAATTCCCAACCCAGGCAGCACCTCAAAATACCTGAGAGCTTTAAAAGTAAGCCAAATCCTCAGGACCAATAAATCCAAATCTCTGAGGTTAGGGTATGAGCTTGAGTATTTTCAAAAAGCTACCCCTTTTTCCAGTATGTGGTCAGAGTTGTGAACCATTGGTATAAAGGATCCCTGCAGATCTGTTGATATGGTTGGGCAAGTTGTTCACTGGATAAGGACACCTCACTAAAGGGGCCAAGGAGAACTAAAATTCCGCTCACGCCCTGCTCATCAAGCAGTGTACTCAGTTTAAGGGTGGCATCTACTCTGAAAGAGACATCTTTTATTTAATTTCCACAAGGAGGACCTTAGGTCATTCCACTATAATTTTTTTAAAGATTTTTATTTATTTATTCATGAGAGACATACAGAGAGAGGCAGAGACACAAGGCAGAGAGAGAAGCAGGCTCCATGCAGGGAGCCCAATGCGGGACTTGATCCCAGGACTCCAGGATCACACCCTGAACCAAAGGCAGATGCTCAACTGCTGAGCCACCCAGGCGTCCCTCATTCCACTATTCTTGAATATGCATTACTGTATATTCCACATATTCCATTTTCAGATTTTAAAAATGTGTTCATTAAAAATTATATTTAACTACTACATGCTGGGTACTTGGTATGCACTGGAAATTCAACTACAAAATAATGACAGCTCCTGTCTTTTTTTTTTTTTTTTTCAATTAGCTGTATGCCCAACATACAACTCAAACTCATGACCCAGAGATCAAGAGCCACATGCTCTACCCACTGAGCCAGCCAGGTGCTCCACCCCCCCACCCCCCCACCCCCCCTCCAGCTCCTGTCTTTACAGAACCCACAACCTATTGTGAAAAACAAGTGGTTAAGCAATGTGGGAAGTATTCTAATGGGAGTGAGTGCAGAGTGCTGTAAGAAGGACACTGGACCAGCATTCCACCCAGACCTGGGACTCAAAGGGACCTCATGATGGGAGAGGTATAACAGGCCAGGTAAAAGGGATGGAGTGACATCCAAGGCTGAGTGACAGCATTTGAAGAAGTTGGCATTGAGGGATACCACAAGTTACTGGGAATTGACAATAGTTCACCCTGTTCATCTGGAGGATGGAGGGAATGATGGGGAGGAGGAGGAGGTAGTGTGCTAGTTTCTGCCAATCTTCTAAGGGCTGGGTTGACCACTGACAAGCTTACTCATTATGTCTTACTCCTCACCTTCCTCCTTCCTTCCTTCTTTCCATCCTCTCCCTCTCTCTCTTCCTCCTTTCCCTATCCTTTTTAGCTACAGCCCTTTATTACAGCAGAAAACACCTAAACTACTTGTACTGCACATTGAGAACTCTTAACTTCAAGCACAAAAATGAACAAAAAGCTTTCAAGCAAGCAAAGAAACAAAGAAGCATGGGGACACACATGCCACTGTTTTACTTGGTGTCATGCAACCTGGCACAACCTCACAAGTAGCAGACCCCACAAATTCCTTTTTGCTTACCACTCTTTTTAATTGAGGTAAAACTCACATAAACTTCACATAAAATTAATCGTTAACCATATAAAGTGTAAAATTCAGGCATTTCGTATATTCACAATGATATGCAAATATTACCTCTAGTCATCTGAGACATTTTAATCATCTCAAAAATTCCAAACCCATTAAGCAGTCGCTCTTCATTCCCCCCTCCACCTAACTACTAGTCTGCTTTTTATCTCTAAAGATTTGCCTATTCTGAATATTTCATATAAATGTGATTACAGCTGGCAGCCCGGGTGGCTCAGTGGTTTAGAGCCTTGAGGCCAGGGCGTGATCCTGGAGACCCAGGATCGAGTCCCGCATCGGGCTCTCTGCATGGAGCCTGCTTCTCCTTCTGCCTGTGTATCTGCCTCTGTGTGGGTGTGTCTCTCATGAATAAATAAATAAAATCTTTTAAAATAAATAAATAAATGTGATTATAGGATAGGTGACCTTTGGAATATGGCTTCTTTCACTTAATGTTTGCAAGGTTCATCCATGTAGCATTTTACAGTGCTTCATTCATATTTTTATGGCAGAGTAATATTCCATTGTATGGAGTACCACTTGGTTATTCATTCAACAGTTTATGGGCATTTGGCTTGTTTCCATTTTTTGCTATTATAAATAGTGCTGCTAAAAACATTCATGTAGTGATACTTGTTTGGACACCTGCCTTCAGTTCTGGATACATACCTAGGAGCACAGTTGCTGAGTCACATGGCAATTCCATGTTTAACTTACTGGAGAATTCCCAAACTTTTCCCACAGCAGCTGCAGCATTTTGTGTTCCCATCAGCAATATATAAGAGTTCCAATTTCCCTGTATCCTCACCAACATTTGTTAATTCTGACCATTTGATTCTAGCTGTCTGGTGGTCATAAAATAGTATTATGTTATGGTTTTTTTTTTTAATTTTTATCTATTTATGATAGTCACAGAGAGAGAAAGAGAGAGGGGCAGAGACACAGGCAGAGGGAGAAGCAGGCTCCATGCACCGGGAGCCCGATGTGGGATTCGATCCCGGGTCTCCAGGATCGCGCCCTGGGCCAAAGGCAGGCGCCAAACCGCTGCGCCACCCAGGGATCCCTATGTTATGGTTTTGATTAGCATTTCCCTGATGGCTAATGTTATGGAGCATCTTTTTGTGTGCCTGTTGGCCTTTGTATACCTTCTTTTAAGAGATATCTATTCAAGGGGCTCCTGGGTGGCTCAGTCAATTAGGCATCTGACTCTTGGTTTTAGCTCAGGTCATGATCTCAGTGTCATGAGACTGAGCCCCATATGGGGCTCTCTGCTCAGCAGGAAGTCTGCTCAAGATTCTTTCTCTCTTCCTCTCCCTTTGCCCCTCCCCACACACATGTGCTTGCTCTCTCTAGAATAAATGGATAAGTAAATAAATAAAATATTTTAATTTCTATTTATTTTTTTAAGATTTTATTTATTAATTCATGAGAGACACACAGAGAGAGGGGGGCACACAGGCAGAGGGAGTAGCAGGGTCCATGCAGGGAGTCTGATGTGGGACTCGATCCTAGTACCCCAGGATCACGCCCTGAGCTGAAGGTAGATGCTTTAACTGCTGAGCCACCCAGGCATCCCTAAATAAAATCTTTTTTTAAAAAAATGTCTATTCAACTCCTTTACTTATTTTGAATTGTATTGTTTGTCTTTTGGTTGCTGAGTTGTATTTTTTTTAAGATTTTATATATCTGATGGAGAGAAAGAGCACAAGTAGTAGGGAGAGGAAGAGGGACAAGCAGACTCACCACTGAGCACAAGCCCCAACATGGGGCTTGATCCCAGGACCCTGAGATCATGACCTGAGCTAAAGTCAGACACTTAAGCAACTGAGCCACCTAGGTACCCATGGTCATTGAGTTTTAAGAATTCTTTATATATTCTGGAAACAAGATCTGTCTGCAGACCCATCCTCTGTTCTGTCTGGCAGTTGTAAAAGAGTATATGTATAATTTGCCACATATATAGATATTTACCACAAATATAGATATTTGCTACATATATATGTATGTGTGTATGTATCTGTATGTATATTCATAACAAAATAAGGAGGAAATACTCATATCAATTATAGTCCTCATTTCTGTAACTAGTCATATGGCTGTAGCTGTTTTGTTTTGTTTTTTAAAGTAGGCTCCCGGGGGATCCCTGGGTGGCTCAGTGGTTTAGCGCCTGCCTTTGGCCCAGGGTGCCATCCTGAAGTCCCGGGATCAAGTCCCGCGTCGGGCTCCCTGCATGGACCCTGCTTCTCCCTCTGCCTGTGTCTCTGCCTCTCTCTCTTTCTCTATGTCTATCGTGAATAAATAAATAAAATCTTTAAAAAAAAATAAAGTAGGCTCCACGCGGGGCTCAAACTCATGACCCTGAGAACAAGACTTCAGCTGAGATCAAGAGTCAGATGCTTAACTGACTGAATCACCCAGGCACCCCTATAGCTGGTATTTTTAACTGCCTTCTTCCACTGTATTCCCTTTGCCTTCAAAGGGAAGCCTACAAGCACCTCAGCTGGTTATGGTTCTTTACTTGTTAGGTTGACCCAAACCTTCATTCCTAAAGGGTCTGGGACATTAGTAGTCCTGCCAGGATTGAGCTGCAGTTTTCCATTAACCTTAACATAGGGTATGATAAACACTAAGAGATGCCTTAAGGGTATCCTGTGTTTCAGACATACTCTTCCTTACTTCTACTGTGGAGGAGTAGTCCAATTTCTCCTTGGTAGTCAGGATCAATCACCCTAGCCAGCTCAGTAACTCACTTTGTCTGTTGCTTCAGAGGCATAAGGAGTCAAAAATGGCCGGGCAGCAGTCTTACCTTCCACCTCAATGGAACCATTGTTTGGAACTAAGACTTCTAGGTCAGTAGGGCATAAGTTCACAGAAAAAGCAAAATTTTGCTAGTGGATTACTAGCGGTAATATAGTGAGTGGTGTTATTCCCATTTCCACCCCTTGATTCCTAGACCTGTGAATCCTAGCTATGGGAGAAGCTAGTTATATAGATATAGGTATAGATATAGATATAGATATAGATATAGATATAGATATAGATATAGATAAACATATACATATAGATCACTATATACTAGATGCTGACTCAGAGCATACACAGCTTTTGGAAGAACCTTACCCCAGCCCTGCAGAGTATTGCCACTCAACCAGCACTGAGTCTTCAAAAGACTCCACTGTCTCCATTCCACTGTCATATCAAGCTAGTTGCTTCAGGATGGTAGGGAACATGGTAAAACCAGTGAACTCCATAAGCATGGGCCCACCACTACACTCCATCTGCTGTAAAATGAGTTCCTTGATTAGAACCAATGCTGTGTGGAATATTAAAATAGTGCATAATACATTCTGTAAGCCCATGGGTGATGGTTTTAGCAAAAGGAAAACAACTTTGTTAACAAGGGTGCCTATTCCAGTGAGCATCAAACATTGCTTCTTTCATGATGGAAGGGGTGCAATGTAACCAACCTACCACCAGTGGGTGATTACCTTGAGGAATGGTGTCATATCAGGAGCTCAGTGTTGGTCATTACTTCTGGCAGACTTGGTACTCAGCAGCAGCAATAGCCAGGTTGGCGTTGGTAAGTGGAAGTCCATATTGCTGAGACCAGAATAACCTCCATTCTTGCTACCATGGCCACTCTGTGGATGAGCCACAGAGGTGATGACAGGTGTGGCTGGAGACAAAGGTTGACTGGTTATCCACAAAATAGGTCATCCTGTCCACTTGATTATTAACATTTCCTTTGCTAAGGTCACTCTTTGGTGAACATTCAGGTATGACACAAATATCTTCACATTTTTTGCTCATTTAGAGAAGTCAATCTACATACATCTTTCCCAAATTCTCTTTTTTAAAAAAACATTTTATTTATCTATGCATGAGAGACAGAGAGAGAGAAAGAGAGAGAGGCAGAGACACAGGCAGAGGGAGAAGCAGGCTCCATGCAGGGAGCCTGACGTGGGACTCGATCCTGGGTCTCCAGGATCACACCCCAAGCTGAAGGCAGCGCTAAACCGCTGAGCCACCAGGGCTGCCCCCCAAATTCTCTTATCATCAATTTTCCAATCATATTTCTTCTGAGTCCCTTATATCCAGCCAATGAATTGGCCACAGTCCCTGAATATATAATTGTACATCTAGCCATTTCTTCCTCAAAAAAAAAAGTGAACAACCAGGAGCAATACTTGAAGTTCTGACCCTGGGAGGATTTTCCTTCACTGCTGACCTTCACGATGCCCCGGAAAGGGGCTATAGCACTACAGCTGTCCACATTCATGTGGTACCTGCATATTATATATAACCGCTTATAAACCAGGCCTGAGTCTTTTCTTTCTCTGTCAACTGGTTATAGGGAATTCCACATTAAGCCACTTTCTCTTTCTCTGGGAAAGAGAAAGCAACAGAACAGGAGTGGGACCTTGGGCATTTAGGATACTTCACGTAACTAACTTGTACCTTTTGGGTTTGCTCAGGCTCAGTCATATATATGCCACTTCCATTTGATGATAAAGTGCTGCTGTGCATGCCCAACTTTATAGTTTGATGGGTCAGAAAATACTCAGTTCATGATAGGCATCTTAAGTCTCATGGTAATTTGGTTCGTCCATGGTTAAGCATTCAGTTTCTACTAAGGTCCAATAGCAGGCCAAGAGCTATTTCTCAAAAAGAGAGTAGTTTTCAGCAGGGGATGGCATAGTTTTGCTCCAAAGTCCTAAGAGCCTATGCTGCAAATCACCTGAAGGGCCTGCCAAAGACTCCAAACAGCCTCCCCATATGCCACTGACATTTTAGGTACCATTGAATCTGCTGGATTATATGACCCAAGTGGCAATACAGCTTGCACAGCAGCCTGGCCTTCTCTCTTGCTCTGATCCCCACTCATAACTAGTAATTTTACAGGTTTTTCAGTAAACAGGTTGGAATAATACACTCAAATGAAGAGTGTCGCCTCCAAACTCCAAAAAAGTTCTACTAAGTGTTAGGCCTCTCTTTTAGTTGTAGGAAGTGACAAATGAAACAACTTATCCTTCATTTTAGAAGGGATATCACAGCATGCCTCATGTCATTGGATTCCTAGAAATTTAACAAAGGTAGAAGGCCCTTGAATTTTTGGCAGATTGATTTTTTATCCTCTGACACACAAATTTCTTACCAATAAGTCTAGAGTAGTTGCTAGTTCTTGCTCACTAGGTCCCATTAGCATGATGTCATCAATGTAATGGACCAGTGTGATATCTTGTGGAAGGGACAGATGATAGTAATGGCCTAATGTTTGTGTCCCCCAAAATTTATATGTTGAAATCATAACCCCTAGTGTGATGGTATTATAAGTTAGAGCTTTCAAAAGTGATTAGGTCATGAGGGTGGAGCCCTCACAAATGGGATTAGTACCCCTATAAAAGTGACCCCAGAGAGCTCTCACTCTCTTTCTGCCATGTGAGGATACTATGAAAAGTCCAGCAGTCAACAACCTTGAAAAGGGATCTCACCAAAACCTAATCATTCTGTCTGTCTGATCTTGGACTTCTAGTCCCCAGAACTGTGAGAAATAAATTTCTGTTGTTTATAAGCCACCCAGTCTGTGGTGCTCTGTTATAGCAGCCTGAATGGGCTAAGATAGTGATCAGTTTCCCTTAAACCAAATTTTGACAGATTTGGAGAATTTTTTTAAAAAGATTTTACTTATTATTTATTCATGATAGACAGAGAGAGAGAGAGAGAGAGAGAGAGAGAGGCAGAGACACAGGCAGAAGGAGAAGCAGGCTCTATGCAGGGAGCCCGACATGGGACTCTATCCCAGGACTCCAGGATTGCGCCCTGGGCCAAAGGCAGGCACCAAACTGCTGAGCCACCCAGGGATCCCCCAGATTTGGAGAATTGATACATTCCTAAGGCATAACAGTGAGGGTCTGTTGCTGGCTTAACCAGGTATATGTAGTAGTCAGTGTTCTCCAGAAAAACAGCACCAACACCATGTATAGGCTATATAGAATTAGTTCAGCAATTATGGAGGCTGAGAAGTCCTGCCATCTGCCACCTGCAAACTGGAAACCTAGAAAAGCCAGTGGTGTACTCCCAGTAAGAGATCAAAGGCCTGAGAATCAAGAAAACCAATAGCGTGTTAGTCCAAGTGCAGAACTATGTCCCACAAAAAAAAAAAAAAAGAACTATGTCCCACCTCAAGTAGTCAAGGCAAGCCTGCTTCTCGCTCTGCCTGTGTCTCTGCCTCTCTCTCTCTCTGTGTGTGTCTCTCATGAATGAAGATGAAGAAATAAAATCTTTAAAAAAAATAGTCTGAAATATATTTGCTCATAGCCTTCAACGCACGAATATGCTTCTAGAAATTGAACCTAATGAATGAATCAGGGATATAATACAATACTTTTTATGCTAAGAATTTTATCTCATCTTGTTATACTGTCATGAAAAATTGGAAGGAAAACCCTAAACTTCCAGCAGTTGGGATCAAGGAACAAATTATATCACACATAAGCATTTTGCAACCATTAAAAACTATTTATGGAGTGCCTGTGTGGCTCAGTCAGTTGGGTGTCCAACTCTTGGTTTCAGCTCAGGTCATGATCTCAGGGTCATGAGATTGAGCCCTGATTTGGCTCCATTCTCAGTGGAGAGTCGGCTTCAGATTCTTTCTCCCTCCCTCTCTGCCCCTCTCCACTCGCAAGTACTCTCTCTCTCTCTCTCTTTCTCTCTCATAAATAAAATATTTTTTTTTTTAAATTATATTTGGGGCAGCCCCGGTGGCGCAGCAGTTTGGCGCTGCCTGCAGCCTGGGGTGTGATCCTGGAGACCCGGAATCAAGTCCCACATCCGGCTCCCTGCATGGAGCCTGCTTCTCCCTCTCCCTCTGCCTGTGTCTCAGCCTCTCTCTCTGTGTCAAAAAAAAAAAAAAAAAAAAAAAATTTATTTGGGGTGGAAGGCTGGCTCAGTTAGTAGAGCATGGAACTCTTGATCTTGGCATCATGAATTCAAACCCCACTTGCACATAGAACTAATTAAAAAAAAATCATAAAAGGGGCACCTAGGTGGCTCAGTTGTTTAAGCATTGGACTCTTGGTTTCCGCCCAGGTCATGATCTCAGGATTGTGGGTTGAGCCCTGCATCAAGCCCCACGTTGAGCTGAGCTGCTTAAGACTCTCTCTTTTCCCTCTGCCCCCCAATACCCTGCTAGCACTCTTGCTTTCTCTCTCTCTCAGAAAAGTCATTAAAGGGCAGCCCCAGTGGTGCAGCGGTTTAGCGTTGCCTGCAGCCCAGGGCATGATCCTGGAGATCCTGGATTGAGTCCCACATTGGGCTCCCTGCATGGAGCCTGCTTCTCCCTCTGCCTGTGTCTCTGCCTCTCTCTCTGTGTGTCTCTATGAATTAAAAAAAAAAAAAATCTTTACAAAATTCATTAAAAATGTTTAAGGAATATTTAATAAGATGAAAAGTATCATGAAATGTAGTAAGTGGAAAAAGCAGGCTACACAACTATAATTTATATACTACAAATATAAGCATAAATTAGAGGCAGAATATACATATGATAGTAATATATGATATACATAATAAATAAATATATGCAAAGACTAAAACCCAATATGTTATTATCAGTTTTCTCTTAGTAGTGGGATTAGGATCTTTCTTTTTTTTCAGGACGTTTATTCCTTCCCTTTTTAAAGGGATTTTTTTTCCAACTGATGCCTGGGTGGCTCAGTTGGTTAAGGTCCTTGATTTCAGCTCAGATCATAATCTCAAGAGTTGTGATATCCAGCCGATGTGGGGGCTCCATGCTGGGCTGGCAGCCTGCTGGGAGCCTGTTTGATTCTCTCTCTCCTTTTCCCTCTGTCCTTCCTCCACGTGTCTAATCAATACATAAATAAAGGAATTTTTAAAGTTACAGACATAACATATTTTGTCATCATAAAAAAGTTGAAGAAGTGTATAAAGAATCTTATAATTTTTCTATTCCCCCTTCACCCCAGAGGTAGCTGGATACTAAGTTTGTTGCAAACTTGTGTATTTTTCCAGACAGTTGTTGCCTCTGTGAATCATAGAGATGTCTATGAGATTATTCTATATATACCATCGTGCAGCTTGTTTTAACAGTAAATCTTGCACACCTTCTCATTCCACAAAGCCACCTCCTTCTGTTTCTTTGCAAGTTGTTCCCTTGTGTGGGCGAATGTTTTTTTACTTTAACCAATCCCCTTTGATGGGTATTTTGATCGCTTCCAGTTTTATGCTTTTACAACGACAGAACAACCAACAGGAGTAATACCAGCTTAGAGCAGAAAAGCCTTGAAAAACATCAAAAATTCAAAAAGGGAAAGATATCATTTCGCGTTCTTTTTTTTTTTACCTTTATACTTTTCTGTGTTTTCTAAATTTTTCTGCAACAACATATGTCACTTATAACTTGGAGAGGAAACGAAAACTAAAACCAAACGTTCGTTAAAAAGAAGAAAAGGAAAGGGAAAACAAGAAAGAAATAGAAAGCAGACGGAGCAGCAGGGGCTGGCTTCCCCCAGGCCTGGGCCGGACGGAGGAGGGGGGCGGGCGGGGCCGGCCTGCACCAATCACAGCTCGGTTGATAGGCAGAGTCTGGAGATATGAGGGTCCTCCCCGCCCCGCAAATAGCCCCGGGGCTTGGTTTCCTTAACCAGTCAGGAACCCCGCCTGCGCCTGGCCTGCGCGCCGCTGCGGGCCGCTATTGGCTGCCAGGCAGCCCCGCCCACCTTCCTCATCATTGGCTGCCGCAGTTTACGTCACAGGAGCCTGTTGCCGAGCGAAAAGCAGTGGCGCAGCTTTCTCCAGGAAGAGGCTTAGGACTGCAGCCGTGCTTGGCGCCTTTGGGTTAAAAAAGCAATGATACTAACCACCATTTATTCGTTTCCTGCTAAGTGCCAGGCTCTGGGCTCCAGGCTTTTAAATATTAATAGTTCAATCACCTTTCTTAAACACCCACTATCTGCCAGTCATGAGTCAGGTATTTAAAAATAAGAACAGCAACATAGAAACAATAATTGCACTTTATTGAGGGCTTAATCCGCATCAAGCCTTGTTAAGGAATTTGTATGCCTTAGCCCGCGTCGTCGCAACGGCCCCAGTGGAGGTAAACTTGATTGCCCCGTTTTACACGGCAGGAAACTGAGTTTCAGAGAAATGACTTACCTAGGTTCTCACAGCTAGAAAGGATTAGAACTGGAAACTTCCAATTCCGATATCCTGGTTCCAAGTCCAACTTGTTTGGGGGGGGAAGGAGGGAATTGGGTACAGGATGGTGGCAAGGGCCAGAGACGTCACTCCAAGGACACACCTCAGGGTGACTGTCTGAAAACGGGATGTGTAGGGGTTCTAGGAATGAAGGAGAAAGGGAAAAATGGAGAGAACAGCAGAGCAAAATCAGTTTGTTTTGTTTTGTTTTTCTGGAAATTGAGGCTCCCGGGGCAGCTTATAATGGTGCAAGTGACCCCGCAGTGGGGCCTTGGAGGTCTGTTTTAGTCTTTGCCTGTGACCAACTTTCTGGGGGCCCTCAAGCTTCCTGCCTGTAAGATGAAAGAGTAAGCCAAAACAAGGGGAAGTACATTCCGGCTGGGAGGTCTTTGGGGAGTCTGGTCCCTGCTGGCATTAGAGGAATTCTCAGCAACCACACAATCTTTATTTAGCTGTTGCCTGGACTCTTTTCAGGACCTTCAGGTGGTGACATGGGACCTGTCAATCCTATAAACTCAAAATGGTTTTGGGTTGGGCCTCAATCCACCCTTTTGCCCGGTCCGTTCTGAACTGTAGCAGAGTGTTGCCTGCAGGGGGCGCCGAGGGCTCACTCAGCCGACAAAACCAAATTGAAATTCTTAGTGAACTATCCAAAAGCATCCAGCAGGTCAGTTTTTGTATTTTGTTTATTAAGAGGAGTGAGGCTTTTGAAACCTGAAGGTTTCTGTCATCATACGATTGATGAAACTGAATTATATGCATTGCCCAACTGGAATCCTCTCCACAATGGCTCTAAAGGGTTAGAGATCATTTTAGTCCCTTTGTTTTACAAATGAGGAAACAAATTCTAAAAGCTTGAAAAAGGGGTACCTGGGTGGCTCAGTGGTTGAGCCTCTACCTTTGGCTCAGGTTGTGATCCTGGGGTCCTGGGATTAAGTCCCACATCAGGCTCCCCATAGGGAGCCTGCTTCTCCCTTTGCCTATGTCTCTGCCTCTCTGCATCTCTCATGAATAAAATCTTAAAATAATAAAATAAAAGAAATAAAATAAAATAAAATAAAAATAAATAAAATAAAAGCTTAAAAAAAATCACTTTGGGTCACATCACTAAAAACTAGCACCCTAGATGCCTGACTCCTGGCCAGTGGTCTCAGTAGACAGTTGGCTTTGTTTCCTAGAGTCTGTGGCTGTCCTACCTCCTAATGCACAACTCCAGGGGACAATTTCAATTTTAGGTTATAAGGCTCAGGACCAGTCAGCCAGAAGGATCTTCCTCAGCACCTAGCACAATGCCTGCTTAATGAGTAATTAAATGAAAGAACATGTGAATGACCCATGGAGGGTGGGTCTGATTTATCAAACCAGTTGGAGTTAGGTTTCTTTCCTGAAAGCTCCCTCAAGGCAGGAATTATATTCTGAGATGGGGGCAGTGGGATGGGATGAAAACAATAAAAAGAGCCCAGAAAATTACACCTGGGGTGATAAATCACAGCCCCAGGTATGGTCTTGGTGCAGGGATATTACAGCAAAGTGATTCCAGAATTTGGGATTGGAAAATTAATTCAGGAAGAATGAACACAGAACAGATGAGAATCCAATTAGGGTTAAAATCTGTGAGAGGGTCTGAAGCTGAAGAAACCTCAAAAACATTTCAAATCCAATCTAGATGTATCTTCAGGGCTGGAATGTGATTGAAGAATAAAAAAAGCTTTGGCCAATCAGTGGCCTCAACATAGCTGATGCAAGAGTCGAGTGAGTATGGCAACAGGAGGTGGAGATCTTTACTGAACCAAAAATACAAGGTGTGGGGGAGGGGAGGAATAAGCCCAGCCTGTGTCACCAGGCCATGCCCTGCTGGGCAAGAAGCTTCACTGCTGGCTGGATTTCTAGAGGCCAGGACAGTGCTTAGTACACACTAGATGGTTAATAAATATTTACTGAATAAAAGAGAGAGGAAAGAAGCGGGAGCCCTGACCAGCAGGTTTGCTCTGAGTGGAGATGGTTCAATGATTCATCTTTTTACTGGTTCTTTTGCTCAGATTTCAACTGTTCTAGCCACTTTCAGATGATAACTTGGCTTTTCATGGAAGCTGTCCTATACAGAGGGAAGTGCTTGCCCACCAATTATAGGCCACTTGACAATTATGTTTGTCACTCCCAATTAATATATTGTAATTCTGCTTTATGCATTACTTCTTGTGCCAGCCTGGTTCTTACTGGTCCTTCTCTCACCCATGGTGTGTGTAGTTTCTGCTCTGGAGTCATTTCTGCCTGGGTTTGAAATCCATCCTCAACACATACCTAAGCTATCTTGTCCAACAAACGTCTTGAGCCTTAGTTTCTTCCTCTGTCAAATGGGGGCATAATGCATACCTCACCAGGTTGTGGTCAGACTTACATGGGATAATAGATGCATCCTGGCCTACTATTGGAGCTCAGTAAATGTTAGTATCTGTGCCTCTTCTGAGCTTTCCTTCCTTGGATATTGGGTCACAAAAGTTCATCAAATTGAGAATATCAGTATCCTTTGCTTTTCCTTTTCATAAAATCACTAACTTTGTAAGTGAAGTCGTGGGAATGATTTAGTGGCTTCCTTGAAGATTCTATGGCAGTATTCTACAGAAGACAATCACTCATATTTATTCATTCAAAAATATTTGCTGAGGACCCACAACACGCTAATGGGGGATGCAAAGGCAATCAGATACTGCCTCAAAGGAGCTCTAGCACAGCCTGGTGCAGTCAAAAGAAGATATTGTATGACCTTGACATGAAGCTTTACCTTTCTGAGCTCAAGTTTCCTCGCTTTGCAAAAGTGATCAGTAATATATTCCACTGTCAGTTAGAAAGAAGGGTAAGACACACAGAGATGATAACAAGGCTGCCTCAAATTTGGAGATCAGTGTGGCATAGAGAGGTAGAAACAATGTGTTGAGGAGTGGAGGAGTGGAAGAGATTATTTTCAGCTGAGCTGAAAAAGAAACCTTTCTGTAGGAAGTGGCATTTTGAAGGCATCATTCAGGCCACAAACACACATGAAAGCATTGAATGCTGGGTAGGATTCCAGTGGGCAGAGATTTGCAGAGAGAACTACTGGAAAAAAGGTTTGAAAGCCAAACAAGAAACATGGATGTGGCAGGTGATAAGACTGGCAAGGTAGACTGGGGGAGATCTTGGCAGATACTGAATGTCAATCTAGAGGTTTGACCTTTATTCTGTAGCTGATGAAATACCAGTAAAGCTTTATGATCTAAACATTACCTGGTAGTTCAGTTGGTTGAGCAGCTGACTCTTGATTTGGGCTCAGGTGGTGATCCCAGGGTCCTACGATGGAACTCTGCATCAGTCTTCACACTCAGTGGGGAATCTGCTGGAGATTCTCTCTCCCATTCCTTCTGCTCCTTCTCTCTCTCTCTCAAATAAATCTTTAAACATTGATATTACAGAGTAGATTTTAAAAATGAATCTTAGGGTGCCTTGGTGGCTCAGTCAGTTGAGCACCTGACTATTTATTTTGGCTCAGGTCATGATTTCAGGGTTGTGACATAGAGCTCTGCATTGGGCTCCTTGCAGGGCATGAAGTCTGCTTGAGATTCTTTCTCTCCCTCTGCCTCTGCCTTTACCCCACCCAGCCTGTGCTCCCCCTCTCAAAATGAATAAATAAAATCTTTTTTTTAAAAAAATGAAATCTGAATCTGAAATATGTTAATTTAGAGAGGAATTCAATTCAAAGAAAGATTCAGTCACCAAGGACATTTTATTGGCAGGACACCCTTGGTGGCATTGGGCAGAGACAAAGGTGTCAAGACATGGACTGGACCCTGTCTTCAAGGAGCTTATAGTCAAGAAGGTGAGATAAGACATGTACACAGAAAATTACAGTACAAAGTAGAGTGGGATAAGTGTTGTGATAGAGTGCCTTTGTTGCTCAGCAAAGGGTGAAATTAATTTTCTTCTTCCAAGAGCTGGAGGCAGCAGGCCAAATCAGAGGGTCATCCTTGGAATGGTAAGCCTAGTCTCAGAAAGTCTCAGGGAGAAACTTGGAGGTAATCTAGCCCACCCAGGATTTCCTATCCAGAGTAAATGACTTTAAGATGAAAACAAACAGTGGAACTCTAAAGAAAAACTGAGGGAAGAGACTGTGGGAAGGGAACAAGAGATGAATTCACTTTGAGGTGCTGAGGTTCTGGTGTAAGCAAACTTACTCCCAAAAGGATTACTGAAGGCCAGGAAATGGATGAGATCAGAGAGGGACGGAGTGTCTGGAGAGAGGAGGGGAGAAAACAGAAACTGAGGAACACCCACGTTCCAGAGAGTCAGAGAAGGAGTGGCCAGAGAGAGACGTGAGAAAAGACCCAGTAGGACACCTTGCCTCAAAGTTGTTTTTTGTTTTTTTGGGTTTTTTTGCCTCAAAGTTTCTAAAAAGGGAGTGGTGGGTATGGAAGACAGGCCTGGAGGAAACCCCAAGGAAGCACGAGAGAAAACTGCAGCATAGGGATTGAGGTTAGACGTGAGGTTGCCAAGGACCTTTCGATGAATGGAGGCTTTTCCAGGGACTCCACAAATAGATGGATTCCCAGTGCCTGGTACATTTTAAGATGGAGCTCTCCCGGAGGCCGGGGGTGGGGGGCAGGGCTGTGCCCTCTAATCTCCAAAATCTGGGGTTCAGCTCTGTAATTAGCACCACCTCTCCTAACCGTAACCAGTCCCTGCAGGAACTGAAAAGCTGAAGAACGAACTTGGGAGGGATTTCACACCCGGCTCTCCGGCCCAGCCCGGTGAAGTCCCGTTTCATCACGCAGCCCTAATGACTCTTTTGGCTGTCACTCTCGGCCGATACTGCCCACAATCTGACTAAACCCTTTTGCAAAAGTTTGCAGCATGCATCCCGGGCTGACTACAGCTCCCAGAGTTCCCGGGCGCTTCCCGGTGCGGATTGGCCGGGCGTTGGGTTCCAGGGGGAGGTGCCGCCCCCGCCTCCCCGGGAAACAGGCCTCTGATTGGCTGCGGCGCGGAGCTTTTGTGTCCCCGCCCTCCCCCGGGGACCGCAGCAGGCTGAGCGGCGCTGCTGGTGTCAGAGCCCGGCGAGCGCTGGCAGTTCCGCGGCGGGGATGCTGGGGAGCGCTGGCTTGGCGAGCGGCCGTGGCCACTGCGGACTTCCGAGGCACTCCGGGCCGTGAAAACCCCAGGGCCGCGGCCCATCCCCGACTGCCGAGGCCACTCAGCCTTCCAGAAGCCGGCCGACCGGAGAGTCCGGCGGAGGAGCGCCCGTTCGCTGGTTCTGGGCTCTCGGAGCGTTCTGGAACCCCGAGAGACTCCCCGGGGCTCTAGGACCTCCCCAGCGGCCCCTAGCCCCGGCTTCCTGGGTGCGTGCGTGCCAACCCCCGTCGGGTGCCCGGCGAGCCGTGGCCAGATCCTGGCACACACCATGATCGTTGCAGACTCCGAGTGCCGCGCAGAGCTCAAGGGCTACCTGCCGTTCGCCCCGGGCGGCGGCGGCGGCGGCGGCGGCGGCGGCGGCCCCGGGGCGGGAGAGGTAAGCAGCGGCCGAGCGACGCCACTCTTCGTTTGAGTCCCGAACTGAGTCTTTGCGCAGCCCCCCTTCGGCCCCCCCCACAACGCCCCGGGCTCGGGGGTCGGGTGGGAGGGAGGCGGAGTGGAGCGCGTAACCTGGGAATGGGGTTGCATCAACTGGCAGTGGCGGCCCTCTCCGCCCCCTCCCCCCCCGGGCTGTGGAACCTTCCCTGGCTCCCTCGGACTCCCGGCCAATGAGAGGGGAGCCTTCTCGAGGTTATCTTGGGTTTGGGCTCTCGACGGGAGAATCTTCAAGTCCAGGCAGATCCCCGGCGCTGCGGCCGGACCACTCCTCCTCCCCGCCCCCTTCCGCAGAGTCCCTTCCTCTAGGCTGGGGCTGCTGGCGGAGGACTCTTTCCAGGGTACGACCCGGTTCCCGTCTCCCAGTGCGGGGATTGGGGCACCTGGGACTTGCCAGCCGAGGTCGAGCGCGTCCCCCGCCCACGCCTGCACCCCCAGTTGGGAGCGGGGGAGCGTCGGCGTTCCGGGGCCGCGGCTGGCCGCGGGGTACGCGGGGGCGGCCAAAGCTGGGGGAGGAGGGGAGAAACCCTGGACCCGGCTCGGGAAGGCGAGCGTCCATTAGGTTGAGCCCTACTAAGCGGTCTGAGGTCCCAGAAGTTTGTTTCGCAGGAACTCTTTGCAGGGAAGCTAGGAAGAGGCTGGGCCTAATCTGACACACCTCCTGCCTCCTACCCCCCCCCCCCCCCCCCAGCGACAGGGGACATCTTCTCATTTAAGCACTAGCACTACTAGGTGCTGGTCTCGGGTTTTGCCTTTTCTGAGTCCTTAAGTACTAAACTAGCTAAATAGAGCTACACTATAGCCCCATTTTCCAGGGTGAGGAAATTGAGGCCCAGGAGGGACTTCCTTCACTAGCCCCACCAAGTAGCTCTTTGCTGGGCGTATCTGGGATTCCGTAGTGTGCTTGACACTACAGAGAATTTAGCTTGTTTTAGGTTCCAGGCCTGGAGCATGGTGTAAGTATATTGCTGGGGCTGGGAGTGTGACAAGTGCTAGTCCTAACCTGGGTGACCCTGGGAAAATTGCTGCCCTTCTCGGAGCAGCATGATTTCTTGGGGTCCTACCTCCAGCGGTGGATGGTTTACGTCCTGGGTTTTCTGTGGGGATCTCTGCCCTTCGCCATCATGGTTTAAGAACCCCAGGTGGAGGAATGAAACCCCCATCCTGTCACTTTGCCAAGTGGCTTTGAGCAAGTCACTTTACTCTGAGTCTAGTTCTTTCTGGAGGGGGCTGGGTGAATCACAGAATTATTGAGGGCACCTGGCCCCTAGAGGGGAGCGTTCTGGGTTCATATCCCAGCCCTCTCATTCATTTGCTGTGTGATCTTGGCCAAGTGATCATTTTTCCCTCCTGCAGCTTCTTCCCATGGAGATTTGATAGTATCTCTGAGGATTGTTGGGAGAAATGACAATACAAGCAAAGGCTAAAGCACAACTCCTGGAACATAGTAACTGAGTCAGAGATGCTGGGTATCGTTAGAATGTGGTCATTTCCCTTTCCCCAGAGTGTGTCACAATGGAGTGCCTGAACCTGTCCCTCTTGCCTGAGGTGAGAATTGGCCCATTCCTCTCCTAGTGCCTGGGAAGTGGCCTGGGGAGAAGACAGTGCCCCAGGTGGTCTGGGCAGGCTCTAGGGAGTGGCCTTTAGATGGAAGCCACTTGTCAGCAGCAAGATATCTGAACACTGTCCACATAGTCTTCTCTCTCAAGAAGAGGACCTTGGGAAGATGCCTGCTTTAAGCAGCACCCTTAGAAGACTGTAGGGCACTGAAATTACAGAGCCTGGTGCCCAAGGGAACACCAGACACCTGGGCCCCTCACCTCCCAGCACTTCACCACATGCCCTTAACCTAAAGGGATCAAAGCCTACAGACCCTAGGACTTCACTCTAGGACCAATGGTATATGTTTTGAGCCCTCTTGAGCTCTAGAATCACTTCCTCAAACATCACTTCCTCAGGGAAACTCTCCCTCCCCCACACGATAAGGCCCTTCTGCATACCCTCCTTCAGTACGTCTTCTCCTCCGTTGTTGGAGCTTTAATCCACTTATAGTGTAACAGTCATGTAATCGGCATTTTGTGTGTCTCCTTTGCTAGACTAGAAACGTTCTGTTGGTCACCTTTCCAGCACTGTTCTTAGCACCTAGTAAGTGCTCCTAACTCTTTGTCCCTTGTTGGCTTAGCTGACCCTTGTGACCTGCATATGCTTTGAAGTCAGATCTGAGCTGTGCACATCTGGAACAGGACTCAGAAGGAGCCTCAATGAGCTGTCTCTGAAGAAGGAATAAGACCTATTTCCCTCAGGGTAGTTGTGAGAAATCAGCCAGATCATATGTGTAAAGCACTTAGCCTAGTGCCCAGCCCATGGCGCCACTCACACCCCCTCCTTCCAAGGCTGGAGTAAGAGGCTGCTTGGGCTGTCCGTCTCCCTCTTGTGTGTAAATTGTGGCAGGTACCTGAGTTCTGCCGTGGAGTGAGGTTGGGGGAGTCTCTGTCCCTTCCCAGCTGGCCGAATGACTTCATAGGTGTGTAGCTGAGTCCTGGGGGTTACAGGCTCTGGATAGGATACTGGGAATAAAGGCTGGGGCTACTCCAAGAGGCTGATGTGGGTGGTAGAACCCTTGGAAGCCAAACTGAACTGAGCTCCGATCTCAAACTGGCCACTTGTCAGCTGGTGCTTAACCTTTGGAACCTTAATCTTGTATGCAACATAGAGACCCCCAGCCCTTACCCCCAAAACTGATGAAGAGTCAATGGAACCTGAGTGCAAATGCCTGAGCTAATATAAAAATTAACATTTAGTGAGTATTTAAATTAGGAGCCTGGCACTGAGCTTGAGGGGTGATTATCCCCCTTTTACAACTTGCCTAAAGCCTTCCCTGTTCAGTGGCCACTGAGAGGGCTGTCTGACTTCAGTGTTACTGGGGTCACAGGGAGCTAGATCCAGTGTGCCCTCCAAGTAAGAAAAAACACAATATGCAGGTGCTGTGACTGGGAGTGGATCCCAGGGAACGTGGACAGGGAGAAGGAGATTCTCACTCCTGGTGAACCGCAGGTACAAAGTCTGACTTGACCTCGCTGGGACTTGTTCATCATATGTAAAATGGGAGCTCTAGGAGTAGTAGTAGATCCTACCTTAAGTGCATGAAAAACGCCTAGCTGATGGTAATCGGTGGTGTTACCTACCATTGTTATTATGACTCCCTACCTGGGAAATAGGGGAGGGCTAAGCTGGAGGCATCATCTCTCGGTAGTGGGACCTTGTTCTGTCTACTTCCCCCTGAAGTTCTGGGTGTCAAGATCAGAGAAGCTTTCAGGGTATTGGAGCTCTGGATTAGAATCTACTTGGTCTTATCTTCAGGACTTTGTATTTTCTGTTCCCTGTGGCTGGAATGCTGGTCCCCTAGATCTCTGTGGGCCCTGCTGCCTTCTCATCAACTTATTTAGATATTTGATATTTAGATATTGACACAAAGGTTAGCTCCCCAGTAGCTTTCCCTGTTTCCTCAGACTGATATGTGGTACACCCCCACTCCATCATACACTGTCTCGTTCTCTATTTCATTTACTTTACACAATCTATGATTTAAAATCCTATTCATCTGTCATTCTCCTTTAGATCATAAATTCTGTGAAGGCTGAGACTGTCTTTTCATTCCTGTTCTCTAGCTGTCTGCATTATAGTCATCAAAAATATTTGTTGAATGAACAAATTAATTCTGGTTCCACCTGGAAAGCACTTAGCACAGTGCCTTAGACTTGAGAAAATGATCAATAAAAGGTGTGAAACCGTGGCCCTCCACCCTAGCTGTAAATTATGTTGGGCCCCACCCAATTAAATCAGAATTGCTGGAGGTGGGACCTTGGCATTGGCATCTTTTTGAAAGCGTCTCAAAGGGGTTTTGTACCTCATGGGTTGTGAAGTCCTTGTTTGAAAATTACAACGAGGTTAATGATCGCTGACTGCTGCCTTTTATTAAGTGCTTTGTGTGACAGAGGTACTGAGGTAAAGGCTATAGGGGCATTATCTCATTAAATCCTCATGACTGCCCAGTGAAAGTGGGTACTATTATCCCCATTATTTGGTGGGGAAACCGAGGCTCCCATAGCTAGCAGATAATAGGTTGTGGAGTTGTCATATGATCCCAAGAATTCTGGGCCAAGAACCTGTATCTTTTAACTGTACTCTATAATTACCATCATGGCTGTCACCATCATCACCATCACCATCATCATCATCATCATCCTGCTCAGGACTGAAAATGTTGGTGGGTCCCGACTTATCACCTAAAGACCTACAGGCATCAGATCTTTCCTTTAACAGGTCCTGGGGCAAATTTTAGAGTAAGAAGGGGTACCCAAGGCTGGTCCCTGTACCTCCTCAGCACCCTGAGGGGCCCTCCAGGTCCCCCACCCCTACCCCCACCCTGGTTTTCTATCTGTCCTCAGGTCCCCTGAGGGAGAGGCCCAGAATGTGGAGTCAGCAGTCCTTATCTCCTACTAGACAGAGCTGTTAGGCTTTTTTTCTTTGGTGAGGGAGGAGGGAAGCTGAAAGAGAGTACTTGGAGATTGCTGGGATTTCTGTACTGGACTTGGACCAGCCTGGCCTGGTAGCTCCCAGAAGTGTGGGCTAAAAGGGGCTGAGCAATTAGCCAACTACTTTTTTTGTCTAAGATTAAGACCCAGAGGGTCTAGGTCACTTTCTCAAAGTCAAACAGCAAGTTAGTAGCAGAATTGGTCCTCAGACCTGGGACTTCCAGATCCCATTGTTCTTTCTGTGTGGTCTTTCAGAGTCCCAAAGTTCTGTCTCTCTCTGGGGTGTTTTGGCCATCTGAGAAGGAAGTTCAATTATAATCTTTAGTACCTGGACACCTGTGGATTGATACTCAGTCTGGTTTCCAGTGAGGGGAGAGTTAGGGGGATACTGTCTCTGTCCAGTAGAGCATGACTCTGATTTGGGTAAACTGTTTCCAAGGCCAGTACTGAGAGCTCCCCTCCCAGTTATCAAAACAAATAAATAAATAAATAAAACATTCTCTCTGAACCCTGCCTCTCAGACTAGGAGCAGATTTAGTGAGTACATGAATGGTGGGTTCCAAAGAGACTCCAGTGCATGACATCAGAAGAACTGCTACTGTCAGCCTTGTATGCCCTGCTTAGATTCCCTCCATTCCTCTCTATTTTCTCTGTTTTCTTCATTCACAGGCTGGTATGAATGACCTAGCCCTGCTGTCCTCAAAATGTGATCTGGTAGTGGGAGATCTGAATCAGATTAGAAGACAATGTTATCAGAAGCAAAAGCACCAGGAATTGTAGGGTCACAGATGGGGGTCAGAAGAAGGTTCCCCAACCTTGGAAGACTATGAGTTAATTTGGCAAAAGGAGTGACCAGTGGGAGAACAGTAGGCCAGAACTACTAATTTACCTGGAAAGGTATGAGTACTAGAGGCAGGGTTTTAAGCCAGTTGACCAGATTTGCACTTGAGAAAATTTCCCTTGGCTACAGAAAGTTTGCCCTCCTAGAAACCACCAGTGTCACGGACTCACTAAATGTGCTTCCAGTTCTAGAGGTATAGTTTGGGCAGGATATTTTCTTTATGCATTGTTTTGTTCATTTGTTGGAGGATAGGTAGGAGAGGGCAGGGCAATGGAAGCAGGAAGAACATTGGTAGAGCTGTGGGTGGCGGTCCAGACAAGGGATGGTGTAGTCTAAGGTGATGGAAGTGGGAGGGATGAAGAAGTGACAGTTGGAAAGCAATTGAGGCTGTATCGTAGGAATCTAAGTAAGGTAGATGCTAATCTAGTTTCAGGATTTCTTGTATGGGATCTCCAGGGCTACTAAAAAGGTGGCCTTCTAGAGATGTGTACCATGGTTGCTATATATTTTTCCCCTTCCCATCCCCCTCCCACCTAAAACTGGGGCTCCTGGGTTCCTGCCCAGTTCCTGAAAACCTCAGCCTGTAGGGTGAGCTCTTCCTTGCTTATCCTTTCTCCACCTGCCAACATGTGTATATCTCCCACCTGAGTCTTCTGTATAGTGTGCACCAAAGGGTGGTTTTATTTATTTTAAAAAATATTTTATTTATTCACGAGAGAGAGAGAGACAGAGACAGAGACAGAGACAAAAACAAAGGCACAGGCAGAGGGAGAAGCAGGCTCCATGCAGGGAGCCTGACATGGGACTCTATCCCTGGTCTCCAGGATCACACCCTGGGCTGAAGTGCTAAACCACTGAGCCACCCGGGCTGCCCCAAGGGGTGGTTTTAAAAGCTCTGTGTGCCCCCTTGAGTAGGAAGAAAAAGCTGGAGAGATAACTATACTCATAAGTCCTCACTTTTACCTCCAATAATCATGATGTGTTTCCTTCTAGGAGCAGAGGGAAAGCCGGGCTCGGCGAGGCCCCCGAGGGCCCAGTGCCTTCATCCCAGTAGAGGAGGTAGGCTTGGAAGGGGTTAGGAATTTTTGGCCTCTGGGAAGAAAGGACATGGGACATTGTGTGGGTGGGGGTCTTTTCCTGTCTCTTGAAATAGCAGCTTTGAAACTAGCTTCAGGTTCTTGACTCATTTAACCCACAAACAGCTCTGTGAAGCATGCATATCAACCCCACGTTGCTGAGAAGAAACAGGCTCAAAGAGATAAAGTGATAATGACACAGCTAGGTAATGAACAAACTTTTGATTCCCAGAACAAGGCTCGTTCTTTCTTTCTTTCCTTCCTTATTTATTTTATTTTTATTTTATTTTATTTTATTTTATTTTATTTTATTTTATTTTATTTTATTTATTTTATTTATTTGACAGAGCAAAAGCACAAGCAGGGCGAGTGGCAGAGGGAAAGGGAGAAGCAGACTCTCCATTGAGGAGGGAGCCTGACACAGGGGCTCGATCCCTGGGATCATGACCTAAACCAAAGGCAGACGCTTAATCTACTGAGCTACCCTGGTGCCCCAGGACTGTTCTTTAAAAAGATAAACTATCTATATTAACTGCTCTTCTTTGACTATACATAAATTACTTTTTTTTTCAACTTCAAAAGTGATATTATGTTCGTTATAAGAAAATTTTTAATGTCTCAGAAGGCTCTGGTCTCCTGTAATCCGACCTCCCACAGAGATAATCACTGTTACTTAACTGTTTATCACTGTTTTGGGGCTTTTTTTCATATAGAACCAAGGTCATAGTTTACAACATATGGGGGAGGCGGTTATCATCTTGTTCTTTATTTTCATCACTACAAGAAACATCTAATACAAGAGACATAATTTATCCACTGAGTCAGATCATTTATTCATTTATTTAACAGATATCTATTGAATGATTAATCCATGTCAGGCACTGTTGTAGGTGCTGGGGCTAAGACAGAACAAGACAGCCAAAACCCTTGCCATCACGGAGCTGACGACATTCTAGCATGGGGTTGGGGGGGAGGGGCGTTACCTTCAAACTACATGCCAGAAGAATTTTAAAATAATAGTTTCCTCCTATTTCTTTGGCCTTCAGGGAACAAAAATAAATGTTTTGTTTTGTCGTCCTGTTTGCTCTCCTAAATGTGTAGCCAAGCAGTTAATGAGCTGTTAACAAATGTCTAACTTGCCCCCCTCTCCACCCCCAGTTCCCTCTCCACCCTTTGTAAATGGAAAGCAAACAACCACCTGCTGATTATTTATATCCAGCCCAGAGTTTTTAAACTCAAGTATTGTTCTTGTATTTTCTTTTTTCATTTGTAAATAACCAGTCCTCTTTTATAATGAAGGAAATAAACAGGCTTTGGTGCTAATCTGGATTTGAATCCACGTTCCGGTCATTTACTAGATCTGTAACCTTGAGCAAAGAGATCACTTAAAGAATTCTCTTTTCCTCCCCTATTTTCCTTTTTTTTGGACATGACGGTCAGTTTTTAGTTTCTCGGCTATTATAGTCCCAACACAATGAATACATTGGTCTCTTTGATGTGGAGGGTGGTCTGGGAACTCACCCTCTCTCCTTTGCTTGGCAGGTCCTTCAGGAGGGAGCTGAGAGCCTGGAGCAGCACCTGAGGCTAGAGGCACTGATGTCCTCTGGACGGGTGGACAATCTGGCAGTGGTGATGGGCCTGCACCCTGACTATCTTAGCTGCTTTTGGCGTTTGCACTACCTCTTGCTGCACACAGATGGGCCCCTGGCCAGCTCCTGGCGCCACTACATTGCCATCATGGTGAGCCTGTCTGAGTCCAACTCTTGTAGGGTTGGCCACATGGGGGGTTTTGGTCTTGAGATCTCTTTGCTGGGTGCTTCCTAAATTCATTCCATAGCCCAGAAGGAAAGGTTGCACAGTGCAGAGGAAAGCCCTAACTTTATCTAATCATCCACAGAATTGTGAAGAGAGACTTTCTTTTCTTTTTTTTTTTTTTTTTTTAATTAAGTAGGCTCCATACTCAGCATGGAGCCCAATGCGGGGATTGAACTCATAACCCTGAGATAAATCAAGACCTGAGCTGATAGCAAGTCAGATGCTTAACTGACTGAGCCACCCAGGCATCCCAAAGAGGCATTTTTAGTGCCTACTTTATGAAGAAGGAAACAGGCACAAAGGAGTCAAATGACCTGACCAAGGAAGGAGAGCAAACTAGTGGAGCTGGGGTCAGGACCTCAGAGTCCTGCCTCTCTGGCCACAGTGAGGTCTGGGATTTCTCCCTCCATGGGGTATCTACCCTGAGCAAGGATCTGTCCACCCCCTCCACAGGCTGCCGCCCGCCATCAGTGTTCTTACTTGGTGGGTTCTCACATGGCTGAGTTTCTGCAGACGGGTGGTGACCCTGAGTGGCTACTTGGTCTCCATCGTGCCCCCGAGAAGCTACGCAAGCTCAGTGAGATCAACAAGTTGCTGGCACACCGGCCGTGGCTCATCACCAAGGAACATATCCAGGTGCCATGGGCAGAGAGGCAGTGGGAGCAAAGGGGCCGGGCTGGGGCATGTCAGGCAGTCAGCCTAGGGCCAGGCACTGAGCCAGTCTGGCCTTCTTTCCTCTCCAGGCCTTGCTGAAGACAGGCGAGCACAGCTGGTCTCTGGCAGAGCTCATCCAGGCACTGGTCCTGCTCACCCACTGCCATTCACTGGCCTCCTTTGTGTTTGGCTGTGGCATCCTCCCTGAGGGGGACTCAGAGGGCAGCCCTGCCCCCCAGGCACCTTCACCCCCCAGTGGGCAGAGTAGCCCACCCAGCAGGGACCCAATGAACAACTCTGGGGTAAGTCATGGGCCTGGGTCTTGTTGGGAGAAGAAGCTCGCATGGCCTCTGGTCCTTGCATGGAAGCCGGTGCTTCCCTATCTCACGCTGAGAGGCCTCAGAAAAGTTAATTGACTTTGAAACTTGGTTTCCTCATCTGTGAAATGAGGCTACAGACCCCTACTTCATAGGGGTTGTGAGGATCAAATGAAATAACCATGTGGTAGGCCCCTTGGCATGTAGCGTCTTAGGCATAAGGTCTCCTGAGTATTAGCACTTTAGAAAGTTTGCCTCTTACTCCATCAGATGGCCTTGTTTGTTTTAATATAAAATTACAGATACTTTAATAATCCCCTTTCCAGTGAGGGAGGTTGATGGTCAGAGAAGACATGCCTATTCCATAGCTTCTTAAACTTCACTTTTTTTTTGAAGATTTTTTTTATTTATTCATGAGAGACACACAGAGAGAGGCAGAGACACAAACAGAGGGAGAAGCAGGCTCCATGCAGGAAGCCCGATGTGGGACTTGATCCCAGGACTCCAGGATCACACCCTGAGCCAAATACAGATGCTCAACTGCTGAGCCACCCAGGCATCAGTTTTTTTTTTTTTGTTTTTTTTTTTTAAGATTTTATTTTTTTATTAGGGAGAGCGAGAGAACAGGCACAGGCAGGGGGAGGGGCAGAGGGCAAGGGAAGAGCAGTCTCCCTGAGGAAGAGGGAGCCAGGATACGGCAGGGCTTGATCCCAGGACCTGAGAGCCGTAGGCAGACACTTAACCAACTGAGCCACCTAGATGCCCCTTGAAGCACAACACACTAGCTGCCCAGCCCACTGGCTGCCTCGGGAGGCAGTGCGCCCCTGTGGTCGCTCGGGGTGGCCTGGCTTATGGGAAGGATGTGTGGAGTTTCCTGGGGCTGAGGAGTAAGTGGTCACCATGGGGTCCCTCCTGCAGGGCTTTGAGGCTGCCCGAGACGTGGAAGCTTTGATGGAACGCATGAGGCAGCTCCAGGAGAGTCTGTTACGGGATGAGGGAGCATCCCAGGAGGAGATGGAGAGCCGCTTTGAGCTGGAGAAGTCGGAGAGCCTTCTGGTGACTCCCTCAGGTACAGCGTCACAGGAAGCCAGGTTCCAGGGGCTGCCCCCTTCTTACACCATCTCTGCTGGGGAGTAGGCAACTCCATGCATGGCCCCTCTTATATTTTGGAGGCAGCCACATCTCAATCACTTCTTCTAGGAGGTTCCGAGCATGGACTTTAGGGTCAGCCCCTCTGGCAATGTGACCCCTGAGAATTCACTTTCTGTCTCGGGGCCTCAGTCTCCTCCCACGTGAAGGATTGGTTTGTGGGGTAAATGGGACAATGGAAGCAAAACTCTTAGCACAGAGTAAGTGGATCCATGAATAACTACTGTTGTCAGGATTGCTATGATTATTACTGGGGGCCTTATCCGCCGGGTCCATGGGCAGCCTCATCTACCCCCACCCATTATTGATTAATCAGGAGTAGATGCTCCTGTACTCCATGCCTTGGCCTCACTGTGACCTGTTTCTGACATCCTTAGCCGACATCCTGGAGCCTTCTCCACACCCAGACATGCTGTGCTTTGTGGAGGACCCCGCTTTCGGATATGAGGACTTTACCCGGCGAGGGTCTGAGGCGCCCCCCACCTTCCGTGCCCAGGTAGGTTCTCTAAGGTCTTGTTGGCATTGCACTGGGTTTACAAACAAGCAAGGGGTGGATGGCTTGAGTGGTTAGAAAGCCAGGCATCTTCTCCCTTGAGATTCTGTGAGGGAAATGGGAGACCCTAGATTGTGTCAGGACCTATCTGTGCCCTAAGCTCAGGGGATCCTGGTCACAGGGAGAAGGTCATCACCAAGGTGCATTCTCTTTGGCTTCTCCCAGACCAAGCAGCAGGCCCAGATCAGGCAGCAGGTTAGATCTGTGGGGCAGGAAAGAGACTATAAAGAGTGAAATTGTGCTCCAGAGGATGGGGTCCCTATGGCCAACCTTGGACCCCCAAGATTATACTCCCTGACCCCTTCCCACATTTTTCAGGATTATACCTGGGAAGACCATGGCTATTCACTGATCCAGCGGCTTTACCCTGAGGGTGGGCAGCTGCTGGATGAGAAGTTCCAGGCAGCCTATAGCCTTACCTACAACACCATTGCCATGCACAGTGGAGTAGACACCTCCATGCTCCGAAGGGCCATCTGGAATTACATCCACTGTGTCTTTGGGATCAGGTGAGCATAGAGCCCCTCATCCAGTGTGCATGTGTGCTACAAACCCTCAATCTCAGCTCACAGCTGTTTCCTTTTGTTCTTTGTTTATTTCTTTTCCCTTCTTCCTGCCTATAGTATTTTTCAAAGCAAATTCTTTTATTTGCTGATTATAAAAGATAATAGATGTGCTGTTTGAACCTTGTCAAGGAAACTCTTTAATCCCACCCTCTAGAGATAACTAAGGAGATACTTAGAAGAGTCGGGAGGGAGAGAGAGTGTGTGTTTCCATTCCAAGTAGGAGCTCTTCTCTTACAATAAATAAGGATAACATAAATGCACATCAGTAGGAGACTTTAAATAACGTTATATCCACTCAGTAAAAAAGTATACAGCTATTACAAGTTATAATAATGGTTTCTTTATATTGCTATGGGAAATTGTACAAAATGTATTGAGAAAAAAGAAAGCTGGTTACCAACCAGAATCTTCCTTTTGTTCCCCCCTTTTCTTTACTAAAAATGTGTGCGTGCATGGAAAATGTGTGGAAGGCTACACACTAAAATGTTAATTAATAATGGTTGTCTCTGGATACTGTATGATTAATTAACATTTTCATCTTGTTATTTAAGTATTTTCTGATTTAAGTAGATTTTTTTTAATTGATGGAATCATGCTTGATATATTCTACAACTTGCTTTTTTTTTTCACCTAGTCATCTATTGTGAACTGCCTTCCTTGTCAGTATGAATAGATCTTTTATGTTTTTTAACCACTGAATGGTGTTCCATTATGGATGTAGCTTAATTCAACCACGCCTCAATTATCGGATGTGTAGATAGTTTGCAGTTTTTCACTATTAAAAACACCATGTGCACTGGCTACCCTTATACCTAAGTCCTTATAGATGATCTCTAGATGTGAAATTACTTGTCAAGAATATACACAGACCATGGGGTGCCTGAGTGGGTCAGTCAGTTAAGCGTCTCCCTTTGCTCAGGTCGTGATCCCAGAGTCCTAGGATCGAGCCTGGCAGGTACCCTGTTCATGTGGTCTCTCTTACTCACTCTCTTCATCTCTCAAATAAGTAAATAAAATCTTAAGTCACTTAACTGTCTGAGCTGCCCAGGCACCCCTATTTTTAAAAAATTAATTTTTTAAAAAGATTGTGTTTATTTATTTTTGAGAGGGAGAAAGATAGCAAGTGTGTGAGCTGGGGGAGGACAAAGGGAGAGAGAGAGAATCTCCAGGCTGAGTGCAGAGCCCAAAGTGGGGCTTGATCTCATGACCCTGAGATCATGACCTGAGCCAAAACCAAGAGTCAGACCGACTGAGCCTCCCAGGTGCCCCCAGACCAATTTTTTTTTTTTTTTTTTTAGGAAATCTCACTCTGATAACATTGTACGAAATTCAAAGAATTAAGGGGAAAAAAACCATTTCCCAAATTCAGCTACTTAACAACCACATCCCCATCCTGTGACAGTCTTTCTCCGTTGCTTTTCTTCTTTCTAATGTAGTTGCTTTTCTGTAGTTGGAGTTATAACAGTTATTACATTTTTTAAATGTATATTTGATGTTTATAGAGAGAACTAGATTTACAGTAAATCTAGAAAACAGAAGTAACAAAAAGGAGAAAATAAAGATCATCCATGATCCCACCTGCTCTTATTATTGTCAAGTATTTCTCTCCTGGCTTTTTTCCACACGCCGATAACCAAAACACACATAATTTTACGAACACAAGATTTTCTCCCTACTCATTTCACTTATTTTACTCATTTAATCAAACGTGTTGTGGCTATTTTAATGAATATGTGATCTTGCTTTTTTCATTTAATGGTTTAGTCCAAGCATCTAAAAAAAAAAAAAACCTACGTTTTTAGAAAGGTACATATTCCCTGTAGAAAATGTGTGTTTTTGTGCTACTGGCTGTAAATTATATTTCACTGGGTGGATTCGTTTGTATTTAATTGGGCGTCTTCTTGCTAGTCATGGACAGTTTTCCAGCCCAGGGGAGGTGGAAGAGGGGCAAGCGTCTTAGAGTGTGGCACAGGCTGCTTCTGCCCAGCTCCCTGGTCCACGCTTCCCCATTCTCCAGCATGGTTCTTGCTCTCATGCCTCTGTCTACTGAATCTGTCCTCCAGTTTTCAGCCAATTTACCCCATCCAAACTGATCTGTGATGACTCACTGGCTCACTGGACTGGAGAGTGACAAAGTGGCTTCCAGACTTGTCACCAACTTGCTCTTTGACTTTGAACAAGTTAATTATCTGCTCCAGGCCTTAGTTTGGCCGTCTGTAAAACGAGTACCACTTCTTTTTGCCTTTCTCTCTGCCTTCTCCAGGAAAAGTAGTTGTACTAACCTCCTGCCCCTTCTTCCATGGCTTTTACTGTAATGAATATGACCTTGGAGCTGGGCAGAGCTGGGTTTGAAATCCATTCCCAGGACAAGTGATTTCACCTCTCTCACTTTCCTTTTCAGTTGTATAATGGGGCTGATGAATATGGTGTTTTATATATAATAGTTCTGTAGACAGCTTCTGTAGTAGTTTTGAGGATTCCATGAGCACATATTCACACAGCACATGACTGGTACTCAATATGGCATGCTAACTGTCTGCAGTCTTTGGAGTGGTCCCCTACCAGTCTAGTGGCCTGCAACGTATGACATCAGCTATTTTTCTAAGAGGAACCAAGCTTCTACTTGCTTCCTACCTTCTGCTTTTTCTTGCCACACTCTGTTCCTCCTTCTATAGGGTGGGGGTAGGGGAGAGGAGTCACTTGGAGAGTGATGCTATCGAGGCCTTTCTATTCAGATATGATGACTATGACTACGGGGAGGTGAACCAGCTCTTGGAACGGAACCTCAAGGTCTATATCAAGACGGTGGCCTGCTACCCAGAGAAGACCACGCGAAGAATGTACAACCTCTTCTGGAGGCACTTCCGCCACTCAGAGAAGGTACAGGAGAGATTGGGGTCAGGACCCAATGTGCTTTCCCAGGCTGAGTCTTCCACCAGTTGGGACACCTGGGTGTAGCATCCTGGGTTCAAGTCCTGGTCCCACTGTGTGATTTCTGACTCCATTTACTCACCTATAAAATGGGAGTATGCTTCACAAGGTCCTCAGTGGCAGCCAGCCTGACATGATCACTCAGTAGCCTGGTGACCCTGGGCAAGTTGCTTTGCCCCCTGAGCTAGTTATCTTTATAATAAGAGCAAACACTGCCTGCATTTCAAGGTTGCTGGGGGGGTGAAATGAGAAAATGAATGCCCAGGGGCAGCTCTGGTTTTTAACTTTGAGAAATAAAGAGATTAGTCAGGGTAGGAATGGTGAGGAGTGACATCAGTCACCAACAAGTCCTTGTCTACATCCCAGGTCCACGTGAACTTGCTGCTCTTGGAGGCCCGTATGCAGGCCGCCTTGCTCTACGCCCTCCGCGCCATCACCCGCTACATGACCTGACTCCAAGCAGGATCTGGGCCCAGAACAACTGACCCTGGGGGCATCCTCCTCCCTGCAAGGACTTCCTTGTCTGGAAACAGACCCTGATCCCTTTCTGTCCCAGGCCTCCCACCCCACGCTGGAGGTGGGCTTGTGTGTGACGTGCAGCCCCTGAGCCGTCCCCTCTCTTCTACTCACTGGAATGGACAGGATCATTGCACTGACTCTGGGACCTCAGTTCTGCCCCTGGGAGCTGGAAGAGGACCAGCAGATCCCCAGGGACCATACCCTTCTTCCTGTCCCTGACCCCAGAGGCAGAAGGCACAAGAAGGGAAATGAACTGAGCTCATTTATGTGCCAGCAGGCTGGGCCACAGGCATCACAAGTATGGTGGCCTTCCTGGACTGGGAAGTCCCTGGCTGGCCCCTGAAGGAGAGGGGGCAAAATCTCCAGGGGCTGACACTCCAAGCAGCTTTGCCTTTCCTCCTCCTCCCTCACTCCCAGATTTCATTTCCTCCCACCTGCCATTCACCCGTCAATGTGAAACTCAGTGTCACAGCTGGTCTGTGTGTTCGGCTCCCTGAGAGCCTGTTCTTTCTGGCAGCCTGAAGGCCCCTTTTCCCTAGTTATCCTGATCCTGGTTTAGCTCCTTTGACCTCCCCTTACCCACCCCTGTTCCCCTTCTCTCCCATACCTGGTGGTGGGAGGCCCCATAAGAGAGACCAAGCATATCAAAAAAGTAGATTATCTCTAGAGGGTTCGGGTCTTCTGTGGGTCCCTTTGCCTTCTGAAGAGGAGGGAGTATTAGCAACTGTCTGTATTTCGGTTCTTTAAGGGGAACGTTCTCAGGACCACACCTCTATAGCCACAGTCAATGCCTGAGAGGAGGGGCACAGGGAGAAATCTGTTCTCCCCAGAACTTGGCCTGCTCTGCAGGTGCTGGCACCCCACTCTCCAACCTCCCATGGCTCTGCTACAGACATTTCCCACCAAGTGAGCCTTTCTAGATGGTTTCAGAGGCAGGGGTTCAGGGGGAGAGTCAGGAGACGCCAGGGTTTTTGTTTGGGTCCTGCCCAAACTGACCTGTGTGACCACAGCTATGTTGCCAAACCTTTTTGACCTCCGTTTATATAGTTGCAACGGAGGGCTGAGACTTTCTGTGATGTCTGAGTCTACTCTGGGCTTCGCAGGCCAACCTGCCAGCAGCAAACTGCAAAGCTTGCAGAATCTCAAAGGCCTCTAGGGATAGCCTGCCCCCTTGGCAGGCAGTCTCTCCTGGCTGCCTTCCTAGGTCAGCGCCCCCATCCCCACCCCCCAATCCCAGTTTCTGTCCTTTTCCTTGATTTTAGGTGGATTGCTTGGAGGCAGAAGCAGCCAAGGACCGATCCCAGGCACTTTCTGTAGCAAATAAGCTGTGAATGGTGACGTCCCATGCCCTTCTTCTGGCAGTATGTGCCTCCTCTCTGACCAGTTTGGAGGTGACTGAAGAAAGGCGGGGGTCATGCTGCTGCTGCTTCTGACCCTCCTCTCTGGAGAGGGGCAAGAACGGAGCCTGGTCAGCGTGCCACATTTCAAACCCATGCAGGCATGGGGAAGCGACTGGCACCCCCTTCCGGCCTCAGAGCCCTCCCTGCAATGAAGTTGGGCAGGAGGGAAGAGGCCCCAGCATTGGGGTTTGGATTCTAGAAGGGACATGATGACTCTGTAAATGTCCCCCCGGGGGGATAGGGAGGGATATCTAGTGTTCAAGTGCAGAAATCTTCGGCTTTGCTACCAGTTCTGTATGATGAAAAATAAAAGTTCACTGAGGTTTTGTTTTGTACTTCTTGTTAATGGGCTGTTTTTCCAAGGGTCATGGTTCATCTCTTAGCATCAACAGCAAGCCGTGGTTGCATCATGGACCTGACCTGCTGGCCCCTACCCTGCTGGGCACTTGTGCCCAGTGACTGCTGGGTTGAGAGTAGTTGGCATTAAAAGTCTATTCTGTCCCTTGGGTGCCCAGCCCTGCCACTGTGGGAGAATAATGGCCGTGTTATTTATCTCACTAAGCCTGGCCTTGGACTGGGTACTTGGAGGCCATTTTTCTGAATCTGTGAGAAAATTCAGACCCAGAGATAGTGACGTTGCTACGGCCACATAGGTGGTCACTGGTGGAACCAGGATTCCAACCAGGGTCTGCCTGACTTGTAGGCCTCAGCATTTCACCTTGCTGCTTTTCCCCACTGCGGAGCTCCCCCTGTAGCAGAGAGAAGTTTTTGAGATATCTGGGAACCCCTCCCTTGTGTCCCCTGCCCCACCACATTGTGCTTACCTGCTTCTCATCACTTTCTCAGCACCAAGGAGACAGAACCAGGTGAAGAGGGTTAGATGTAATCTCCACATGGTGCCACTGCCATTCAGCAGCTGTGTGATCTTGGTCAAGCTTCTTAGCTTCTCTGGGCACCAGGAACTTTAGTAAAGCATATCAGGGAAATCACATTATGACTAAGAACCAAGACCTCTTCTGTTGGCTTCCCACTTCCTCCGAACACTGCCATCATAAAATGAAAACTGGGGTCTCCTCCAGGAAGCCCCCCCTGATAACTTCATGTTCCCTTTCTCTTTCCTCTCTTCATTTTTGTGGCGTCCTATATACTTGTTCTTCTTTCTAAAGTCATTTGAGAGGGTGTTGAGAGAACAAACCAGACTAGAATAGAAAACTGGAATTCGGGATCCCTGGGTGGCGCAGTGGTTTGGCGCCTGCCTTTGGCCCAGGGCACGATCCTGGAGACCCGGGATCAAGTCCCACATCACGCTCCCAGTGCATGGAGCCTGCTTCTCCCTCTGCCTGTGTCTCTGCCTCTCTCTCTCTCTCTCTCTCTCTCTCTGTGACTATCATAAATAAATTTAAAAAAAAATTAAAAAAAAAAAGAAAAGAAAAAGAAAACTTGGATTCTGGTCCTGACTTAAGTTTCCTCTGCCATGAAAACAGAGGCGATGTGTCTTCAGTTCTCCAGATCGCATTATTGAATGACTTTTGCCAAATGTTTTCGAATTTGATATCTCCATCTTCACAGCCCTGTGAGAAAGGAGTGGTGTTCCCATTTTACAGATGTGGAAAAGGAGCCTCAAGGGAGAGTCTATGGAACACCAACTTAACAAAAAAAAAAAAAAAAAAAAAAAAGGAACACCAACTTAACAGTTACACCCAGGTTCAGATTCCAGCTTTAATATTTAAAGTCTGTCTGGACCAAAAGCAAATTAGTTCAATCCTCAATACCTATGGACACAGGAGGCTTGTGTGGATTAAATAGTGCATGAGAAACACCTCGCACATTTCAGGTGCCTGGCACCTAGCCCCCGTGAGCCATTGAGTATTTAGTTATCTCCCCAACATCACCCAGCGTAAGATTTCAACCCTTGTCAGTCTGATTCCAGATCATTGCTTTTGTACCCAAACTCCCTAGGCCCTCAATCTACATTTTTAAAAATTTGCATGTGGAATTGAAAATTCTGGGCTCCAGATCAGGTCTAATGAATCCATTTTAGGCTTCTGCATCTTGTAATCCAGGACCTGGACATACCTATCGAGGTTGGAGTTTGTTTAAGGTTGCCCTTGGCTTGATTCTTTGTTTGGCTTTTGAAGCCACGCTGGGATTGAGGACTGCTGGTAATGGGTAGAGAGGCAGGAGCTGGGTGAGTCTCCGCCAGCTGTTCCAAACATTCACCAGAGCCCTGGGACAAGTGGAACAAAGTGGTTCTCAAACTTTTTGTGCCTTGTAACCTCCCAGAGGACCAGTGTTTGGAGGTAGAGCTGAGAAATTTGCATCTTGAGCAACTTTCCTGGTGTTCCCATGCCAGGGGCATCCTTTCAGTCAACAGATCTTGTGCACTGACTACATAGATATGTTGGGCATAGAGCAGGAAACAAGGCAGGCATGGTGACTGCCCTTTGGGGATTTATTGTCGGAGGAAGAGACAGATTAGATTAGCACACAACTAATTATTTAAATTATATTTGTGGGGAGGCCTGGGTGGCTCAGTCGGGTAGGCATCTGCCTTCGGCTCATGTCATGATCCCAGGGTCCTGGGATCAAGTCCTGTTTCGGGCTCCCTGCTCAGTGGGCCTCTGCCTGCTGTGCTCTCGCTCTCTGTCAAATAAATAAATAAAATCTTAAAAAAAAATTCTAGGGGGATCCCTAGATGGCTCAGCGGTTAAGCATCTGCCTTTGGCCCTGCCTTTGGCGAAGCATCTGCCTTTGGCGAAGTCCTGGAATCCTGGGATTGAGTCCCACGTCAGGCTCCCTGCATTGGAGCATGCTTCTCTCTCTGCCTATGTCTCTGCCCCACCCACCCCCTGTCTCTCAAGAATAAATAAACAAAATATTTTAAAAAATTATTCTAAATGTGATCAGCACCTGAAAGGAGAAATAGGGAGGTGCTGTAGGAGCATTTACAAACTAGCAACAGAGCTTTTTCTTCCAAGGAAATATGTGGGACCTTTGCAGAAACTAAAACACATTCCAGAAGAGCAGTTTCTTACCCACTGCACCTTCTTGGAACCCGAGGACTCCATGGGGCAGTTGGAAAGCTGCTAAGCTACATTCCTACTAATGGATGCTGCTGTGTGCAACCGGGACCCTGGCCCTCATTTCATCCTGCACCCCCCACCTCATTGGGAGTGTCGGTTGCTACACAATCTCAGCAGAGCCCCTCTCTGGGAACTGCCCTGGACTGAAAGGAACTACTTGGCTGATGATCAGGGCTGTGCCAGGCAGTCTAGCCTGCCTTCAATGACTGGTGGATGGGAGAGGAGAATACAAAGGCCTGGCTGCCTGTCTCCATTGGAAACAACTCTGAAGGGTTGTCCCAGCTCCAGGGCCCCCTTTACGAGGTCAACGCTGCAGCTACACCCCTGCCCAACTTGTGCCCCGTCCTACTGTGCTCTGCCCTCTGGTTTTGATCCCTGCTAAACCCCCTGTTTACAAATTTCCACCTCAGAGTCTGCTCACAGAGCAGAGAGGAGAGATGACTTGCTTGAGGTCTCACAAGCCTGAGCCTTCAGATCCTTGTCATAGTTGGTAACCACCTGCATCAGTCCCACAACTTCCTGTCTCAACCTCCTCTTCCTGAGGTTGGAGGCAACAGCTGCAGTGTGAAAGGGCCAGAAGAGATGTTCCCTCCCATCCCCACTCCCATGGCTGGAGACCTTGGGCTGGTCACTTCCCATTTGTGGGGAGAAGGTTAAGTACCCTGTCTGGCCATCCCCATCTTCTCCCAAGTCTGCCTGTGTGCCATGGCTCTGCCCCTGAGAAAAGCCAGGACTCAGCTGCTGATAGCAGCAGAGATCCTTACCCCTCATGTCTGAACCACCTCTGACCTCACTGCTGGTTTGTGTGGGGGGGACCTGGAGCTTCTGTCCCAGTTCTGAGTATCTGAACTCAAACTTCAAAGAGGAGTCATGCCAATATTATCGACTGCTTACTATGTTCCAGACGCTACCGGATGCTGGCAGCACCCACGAATGAGACAGATGCAGTCCTGGCCCTCATGCTCCTTTAAGTCCAGTGGAAAAGACAAAACACACAAGTACTTGTGATTAGTCCTGGGGGAATAAAAAGTACAGCTATGAGAGAGTTATAGCAGTGGGACTCCCACACTTGTGGCAGTTCCCTGGGAAATACCCTGGACCGGGCAGATAAGAAAGGGCTGGCCAAGGATGGGAGGGGAGAGAGGAGTGTGGTGCAAAGATTTCTGGCAGAGGAAGCAGCCTGGGGGAAGATCTGGAAAAGCAGGAAGAAGGCAGCCTGGTGGGGACAGAAGGAGCAGGGAGGACACGAGGAAGGGCGAGGTGCAGAAGGAAGCCTAGGCCAGATCAGTCATGGCCTTGGCAGGCGTGTTAGAATTTTGGGCCCTATCCTATGGGCCATGGGAAGTCTTCAAAGGAGGTTTGGTTGCGTAGCACAAAATAGATGCTATGGATTGAATGTTCGTGTCCTCCTCAAATTCATATGCTGAAACCCTGATCTCCAGGATGATGGTATTTGGAGATGGGGGCTTGGGAGGGAATTAGGTCATGAGCCTGGGGGCCCCCATGGTGGGATTAGTGTCCTAATAAAAAGAGACAGGAGAGTGACTGCTCCCCACCCAGACCTGTGAGGACATCACCTGGATAAGGGTTTTCTCATCAGGAACCAAATTGGCTGGTACCTTGATCATGGACTTCCCAGACTCCGGAAGCACAAGAAAGAAATTTCTACTGTTTGAGCCATTCAGACTAAGGTATTTTTGTTATAGCAGCTAAACTTAGACCATAGATAGTATTTACTGGAAGAAGGAACAGAGAACTTAGTAAGACTTATTTAGGATTTCTCATGTGCCAGGCACTTCCACTGAAACACATCATGGCCATGACCTTATCTGATCCTCACGACAGCCCTGTATAGTAAAGCCTATTATTAACTCTGTTTTAGGGATGGGCATAATTGAACCTAGACTTAAAATCCCCTCATCCAGAAAGCTTTCTCTGGCTCGCCATCTCTACCCTGGGTATACATTTTCCTGCTTTCACCTAAGCTTACCAAATCCTTCTGGTTTTCCAAGACATTTTTTTTCTGTCTAGTTTGATAATCATTCATGTAGCTCACTCATCTCTCCATTTAATTGCAAGCCCGGTGGGGGCAGAAGCTTTTGTTCAAGGCTTTATCTCCAGAGCCTAGAGCAGGACCTTGCAGGTAGTAGGGACTGAGTAAATAAAATATGTAAAATATATGTTTCCAAATATATTTATATATATATATATATTTTTTTTCCATCCACTAGGATGCTTAGTATAGTGCAGGGTCTTGGTGGGAGGGGATGTTCCAGAAATAACAACCTCCCCCACGTTTTAGACTTGGCCTCTGCTCTGGCTGTCTCTGCCTGGCTGGTTGTTACGTTGCCAGCTCTCAGACACTCTGCATCAGGCTGATGTTGGGGAAAGAGCTTGGACTTTGGAACCAGATAGATGAGGCTCACATTTGAGTGCAAGTCCATCTGGAACAAGGCAGCATAGTATAAATAAACAGAACCAAGTACCTATATGAGATTTGATTTTCTTTAATTTCCTCACCTATAAAATGGGAACATTACCATCGACAGTTATTGTTGTTAGGATCAAGTGAGAAAATATTGATAGAGTGCTTGAGTCCCTTCAATGGAAGATAGGAATTGGGTCAATGTTATTTATGTAGACTAATAGCCTCAGTCTCCTCATCTGTGAAGAGGAGTTGCGAAATGCAAGATAATACAGAATTCCAAAGACCTGGAATGCTCTTCTCTCAGACCTGTGTGTGGTTAGCAACTTCTAAACCTTCACTTCTCACCTTGAACATCACCTCATCAGACTTCTGACTTGATTCCTGTTTCTTAACCTGACTCTACCCTGCCATCTCTTTTCTCACCCATCTCCTTGTTCACTGGTTATCCCCACCATCCACCACAGTTCCTGAGTAAGTGCTCAGTACATATTGGTTAATTGCATTAAATATTTTTTTGCATTAAATATTTATTGATACTTATCAGTGAAAAGAGGCTGGGGTCTCGGTGCAAAGGGTCACACTGGAACCAGTGAACAAGGAGAACTGTTCAAGGCAATCTTAACCACAAGCCTAGGACATAGGAAGGGCAGGGATTTCACCCATTTGATAGCTGCAGGAACTGAGATCTAGCAACACTAATATTGCCCAGGAATTTCCCAAATTCATAGGAGTTCTAGACCCTTTGGGCAGTGCTCTTTCCACCCACACTGCCTTCCAGAGGAAGAAGCACGGGAGGCCGGGATTCTAGTTCAGGTTCTATTTAACTTGTGGTTGTAGATTTAGGTAAGTTACTTCCTTTCCTGAGCCTTAGTTTCTCCAACTCTAAATGGGAAAAATAACCCTTGCCCTGAATGGTAGTTAAGGTGAGAATCAGCTGAGATAATGAGCTGAAAGTATTTAATAAACTGAAAGCACTATACTTGTTGATGGAAGATTTTTTTTTGTATTAATATGCAGAATCAGCATTGACATCAAAGATAAATCTCCATGGGCTGGGGAAGCCAGGGTAACTTCCTAAGAGCAGTGGCATTTCAGCAAGGCCTTAAAGATAGGTAAGATTTTGGGACATCTGGGTGGCTCAGTGGTTGAACACATGCCTTCCGCCCAGGGCATGATCCTAGGGTCCTGGGATCGAGTCCCACATTGGGCTCCCTACATGGGGCCTGCTTCTCTCTCTGCCTATGTCTCTGCCTCTCTCTCTCTCTGTGTCTCTCATGAATAAATAAATATTTTTTTTGAAAACAGATAGGTAAGATTTTGGAGAAGCAAAGATCCAAAGCCACAGACCAACCAAAGCAGGACCCTCTGAGCTCTACTGTCTTCCCCTTCTGGTTGATATTCTCTAATCTGCTCTTCCCTACCCCAATTTATTTTTCCTTTCAAATCAAACTTATGAAAGTATAATTTGCCTACAATAAAATGCATAGGCTTTATTTATTTATTTTTATTTTATTTATTTTTATTTTTTTAAAAAATGCATAGGTTTTAAATGCACACAGTTCCATGAGTTTTAGCAAGAGCACACCTATGCAACACCACCCAAATCAAACTCCAGTGTGACCTTTTGCAGTGAATCTCCAATCTTTTTTCGTGTGTCCCCCCAGACAACCACTCTCTGCTTCCTGTCACTACAGGTTCATTTCCTTAATGACTCATTTTTTCATTAGCAAATCATGAAGTTCTGCATTCAAACATTAGAACAAAAACATAAGTACAAAAAAACATATTTCTTCACTAGGCTTTAGAGAGTATTTTCATTCTGGGGCATTTGCTAATGAACACAGAAGTCATTAGATACATAGACAGTAGCTAATTAGAGACAAAAATAATCATAATTTGCCCATTTAGAGAAAAGAATGTATTGGTAAAAACTCTACCTACAAAGTTACAAGAGGTAACATGGATAACATGATTGCTTTTTGAGAGATGATGACTTATCTATAAAGCAGTATTTTTTATTTAAATATTTCTAAAGAAAGGACATTTTGAAAGAAAGCATTAGGGATCAATAGTCATTTCTAACTTTTTTCATCATCTCTTCCTTTAATTTCATGATACACAAATTTAGAATGGTTCTGAAATTTCAAAGAGATGACAACTTAAGGAAAAGGTGTGGAAAAATAGTAAAGTTCTATTTTAGGGCATCTTTTTTTAAAGATTTTATTTAATTTACTTATTCATGAGAGACACACAGAGAGAGGCAGAGACAAAGGCAGAGGAATAAGCAGGTTCTTCACAAGGAGCCCTATGCGGGACTCGATCCCAGGATGGGCACCACACCCAGAGCCAAAGGCAGACGCTCAACTGCTGAACCACCCAGGCGTCCCAGGGTCTCTTGTTGAATAGAAAGGCAATCATTAAAAAAAAAAAAAAAAAAAAAAAAAGAAAGGCAATCATTATATCAAACAAAGAAATAGTAAATGAGTAGAAGTGTTTACTCTAAATTTAAAATAGTTAATGCTAGAACTTTATACCTACTTTATATCTGGACCATGTAATTGGACCAAATCATAGTCACTTTTTTTTTCAAACACTTTTTAAAATATGAAAAAAAATCAACAAATTACATGAAAAAGAAAACCAAAATGTCTTCCCTTTGTTCTAATTATAGCAAACAAGTTTTAAGTCATCTCCTGGAAGATAGACTTAAATACGTTGTTCTCTCACTTAAATATCTTCAATGGATCTATCTTGCCAATCCGTGTAGTTTTGCATTCAAATATAGATTAGTTTAGTCTGTTCTACAATTTCATATAAATGGAATTATACAGTATGTACTTTTTTCCCTAAAGATTTATTTATATATTTTAGAGTGAGAGAGAGTGTGAGTGGGTGTGAGTGGGGAGAGGGGCAGAGAGAGGAAGAGAGAATCTGAAGCAGACTCGATGCAGAGCCCAAAGTGGGGCTCGATCCCACAACTGCGAGATCCCCACCAAGAGTCTGTTACTTAATCAATTGAGCCACCCAACCACTCCCACAGTATGTACTTTTTATGTACAATTTATTTTGCTCAGTGTAACATTTTTAAAGTCCATTCATGAGTTTCTTCTATCAGCGGGTCATTCCTTTTTTTAATTATGATAGTCACACACACACACACACACACACACACACAGGCAGAGGGAGAAGCAGGCTCCATGCACCGGGAGCCTGACGTGGGATTCGATCCCGGGTCTCCAGGATCGTGCCCTGGGCCAAAGGCAGGCGCTAAACCGCTGCGCCACCCAGGGATCCCGGGTCATTCCTTTTTCACAGCTGAGTGCTATTTCACCTTGTGAATATGCCACAAGTCATTCCTCTCTTCACCGCTTACTGAACATTTGGCTTGTTTCCAATTATTTAAATTAAGCTGCTACGAATGTTCAGTTCTAAGTCTTTTTGTGGACATATATTTGTGTTTCTTTTGAGTAAATACCTAGAAGTGGAATTGTTGGGTTATATGGTAAATGCATGTTTAATTTCACACAAAAAATGCCCAACTATTCTCTAAAGTGGTTGTAACATTCTACATTCTTACCAACAATATTTGAGAGTACCAGTTGCTCCACATTTCCTTAACACTTGGTATAGTCACTCCCTTTTTTTTTTTTAATTAATTAATTTATTTATTTATGATAGTCACAGAGAGAGAGAGAGAGGCGCAGAGACACAGGCAGAGGGAGAAGCAGGCTCCATGCACCGGGAGCCCGACGTGGGATTCGATCCCGGGTCTCCAGGATCGCGCCCTGGGCCAAAGGCAGGCGCCAAACTGCTGCGCCACCCAGGGATCCCTCACTCCCTTTTTATTATTTTATTTTATTTTATTTTTTTCACTCTCTTTCATTTTAGCCACGCTAATAGGTATATCATAGCAACAGAATTTTCACAGTGGATCTTATTAAGGTATAATTTGCATACAATAAAATTTTCCTATTTTAAGTACAGTTCTTTGAGTTTTGACCATATATACAGTCGTGTAACCATCACCACCATCACGATATAAAATATTTTAATATTCCCTCAAAACTTCCTTAGGCTCTTTTACTATCAGTTCTTCCCCCAACCCCCTCCCCTAGCAACCACTGATCGGCTTTGTCACTATAGTTTTCACTTTTCCAGAACTTTGTATAAATGGAAGCACTCATTGTAATCTTTTGTGGTTGGCTTCTTTCAGTTAGCATAATGTTTTTGATACCCGTTATGTTGTGTGTATTCATCATGTTGCATGTTGTATGTGTAGTTCATTCTCCTTTATTGCCAAGTAGAATACTATTGTATAACTATATCTCAATTTATTTATTCTTTTACTAGTTGATGGACATATGAGTTTTTTTGCAATTTTGGCTACTATGAATAAAGCTGCTATGAATAAAGCTGCTAGGCATAGGTTTTCATTTCTTTTGAGTGAAAACATGGGGGTGAGATTGATAGGACATATGGTAGGTGTATATTTAATTTTATAAGAAATTGTCGGGGGCAGCCTGGTGGCTCAGGGGTTTAGCGCCGCCTTCAGCCCAGGGCGTGATCCTGGAGTCCTAGGATCGAGTCCCATGTCAGGCTCCCTGCATGGAGTCTGCTTCTCTCTCTGCCTGTGTCTCTGCCTCTCTCTCTCTCTGTTTCTCGAATAAATAAATAAAATCTTAAAAAAAAAAAAAAAAAGAAATTGTTGGGGCACCTAAATGGCTCAGTCAATTAAGCTTCTGCCTCTAACTCAGGTCATGGTCCTGGGGTCCTGGGATTGAGCTCAACGTCCAGCCCCCTGGATCCTTGCTCAACTGTGAGACTGCTTCTCCCTCTCCCTCTGCTATTCCCCTCCACTCACATGCTCGTTCACTCTCACAAATAAATAAATAAAATATTTTTTAAAAGATTTTATTTATTTATTCATGAGAGACACACAGAGAAAGGCAAAGACATAGAGGGAGAAGCAGGCTCCCTGCCAGGAGCCTAATGTGGGACTCAATCCCAGGACCCCGGGATCATGACCTGAGCTGAAGGTAGACGCTCAGCCACTGAGCCACCCAGGTGCCCCAAATAAATAAAGTCTTAAAAAAAAAAAGAAATTACCAAATCATTTTCCAAAATAGCTGTTTCATTTGTGGTCCCACCAACAATATACAAGACTGCCAATTGCTCAGCCTCCTTGGCAGCACTTGGTATTGTCAGCCTTTGTAACTTTAGCTGTTCTCATGGGTATGGAATAGTTGCTCCTAATTTTTATCTATTTATTTATTTTTCAACTTTTATTTAAGTAATCTCTATACCCAACATGAGACTTGAACTCACGACCACGAGATCGAGAGTTGCATGCTCTTTCAACTGAGCCAGTCAGGTGCCTTAGTAGCTCATAATTTTTAATTTGTATTTCTGTGATGACTAATGATATTGAGCATCTTTTTATGTACTTATTGGGATTTTTTTCTTAAGATTTTATTGATGTGAGAGAGAGAGTGAGGGAGCATGAGAGCATGATTGGGGGAAGGGGCACAGGGAGAGGGAGAAGGCTCAGTGCAGGACTTGATCCCAGATCTCCAGGATCATGACCTGAGCCAAAGGCAGATGGTTAACTGACTGAGCCACCTGGTACTTATTGTTTATGTGTATATCTTGTATATCTGTTGAGTATCTTTTTAAATCTTTTGCTTGTTTTCTTTATTGGATTGTTTGTTTTCTTCTTGTTCCGTAATACCAGTTCTTTATATATTCTAGGTAGTCTGGGTTTATATTATGTCAGGTATATGAACTGCAAATATTTTCTCCTTGACTGTAGCTTGCCTTTTCATTCTCTAGAAGAGCAGAAGATTGTAATTTTTTAAATTTATTTTTATTTTTGTTTATTTTAAAGATTTTATTTATTCATGAGAGACACACAGAGAGAGGCAGAGACACAGGCAGAAGGAGAAGCAGGCTCCCCACAGGGAGCCTCATAAGGGACTTGATCCCAGGACCCTGGGATCACACCCTGAGCCGAAGTAGATGCTCAACCACTGAGCCACTCAGGTGTCCCTGTATTTTTTTTTTTTTTTTTTTTTGAGAGAGGGAGCACACAAGAGAAAGCATGAGGGGTGGGGGCACAGAATGAGGGAGAGGCAGGCTCCTCCCTGAGCAGGGAGCCCAATGTGGGGATAGATCCCAGGACCCCAGGACCAAAACCCAAGGGGAAGGCAGATACTTAACTAATTAAACCACCCAGATGCCCCAGAATATTGTAATTTTGATGAAGATCAATATATCACTTTTTTTTATACTTCAGATCTTTTGTATTTTACCCAAGGAAACTTTGCCTAACCCAAGGTGACAGAAAGGTTGTCCTGTGTTATTTTTCACCAAGAAATTTCATCATTAACACTTAGATCTATGGTTCGTTTCATGTTAATATTTGTGTATGGTGTGAGGTAATGGTAGAAGTTCATTTTTTTCCTCAAATATCCAGTTGTTCCAGCAGTATTTGCTAAAAACAGTATCCTTTCTCTATTTAACTATTTTTTAAAATCTTTTTTGAAAGTCAATTGACAAAACATGTATGAATCTAGTCCTGATTTCTTTAATCTGTTCCGTTGATTTATACATCTACCCTGGCCTTGATATTTACATTTTTAATTGTATTGTCCACTATTTTATTACATGTGTTTCCTGTAAGTAAACTCTATTTCTTTGTGGAACCAGAAAAGAAGAAAAAAAAAGAGATGTTTTCTCTTCATTATAAAAAAATCATACAATACAGGTAAGAGAATAATAAAAGTTGCTAATAATCCACCCTTGGAGAGTACTACTATTATTTTTTTTTGTAGGATTTATCTTCTAGATCTTCCTTCTATGTTTAAATATGCTAACAAAATGGCAGTATACTAAACAGTCTGTTTTACAATCTGTTTTCCCCCTCCACAGTATATTGTGGAGTATATTCCACAGTGGCTCTCACCCTGGGATGATTTGCCCTGCAGGACATTTGGCAAAGTCTAAAGACATTTTTTGGTTGTCACAGAAGGGAGGGTGCTACTAGCATCCAGTGGGTAGAGACCAGGGATGCTACTAAACATCCAACAATGCACAAGACAGTCTCTTACAACAAAGAATTCTCCAGTCCAAGCTGCTCATAGTCCCAAGATTGAAAAATCCTGAATTAAATAATGCACATGACATGTTCAATGCAACACTTGGCACATATCAAACTGCTTGGTAAGTGGAAAACAAATAACCTTGGGGGGGGGGAAATGTTTCCAGGAGCAAGAATATAAATTTGGTGGATCCAAATCCCCATGGTCCTTTTCACAAAAATCTAGCCATAAGGCTGTTGCAAAGTGAGAAGACTCAAGGTGAAGAAGTGATTTTACCACTAGAAATTCACAAAGCATGAGCAACATGTTCAAGACAGGAGACCTGCAGCCTTGGACCTTGGACTCCTCTGTGTAGGGAGGATGGGCAGACTCACACGTTCACCCTCCCCCACCAGTCAGCATCACCCTAGGCTGGAGTTCCAGCTGTTGTCTGGGTTAGTTACAAACAAAGACCTTTGGGCTGTCCCAGATCCAGGATTTACAACCTATGGCTCCTCCCAGTTTACAGAAGTGCTGGGAAAACACATTCTAGGTCAACAGGAATTAAGTCTCCCCACCACCCTAAGATGGGGGGGGGGGTGTTACGTGGTCTGATGGCACAAGCAGGATGAACTGGAAAGGGACAAACCACAGTCCAGGGGAAAATGCACCCAAGGGAATTTGATTCAGTTCAACAGAGTCAAGCATTTAACAACACTCATTGCACTCCTGTGTGTACCAGGCACTGTCCCTCTCCTATGTGAAAGGCCATTTGGAATAGTGGTTAGGGGCATAGTCTATTTAGAAAAGTATGTTTGAGGGGCACCTGGGTGGCTCAGTGGTTGAGCATCTGCTTTGGCTCAGGGGTGTGATCCCAGGGTCCTGGGATTGAGTCCCACATCCGGCTACCTGCAGGGAGCCTGCTTCTCCCTCGGCCTATGTCTCTGCCTCTCTCTGTTTCTCTCATGAATATATATATTTGAGTCCCAGGTCTGCCAGCACTAAGTATTTGCCCTTTATAAGGCACATGTTGACTGTGACACACATAGTATATGATCAATAAATTACGAATGTGTTTTAGTTCTTTTTTTTTTTTTATGATAGTCACAGAGAGAGAGAGAGAGAGAGAGAGAGAGAGGCAGAGACACAGGCAGAGGGAGAAGCAGGCTCCATGCACCGGGAGCCTGACGTGGGATTCGATCCCGGGTCTCTAGGATCGCGCCCTGGGCCAAAGGCAGGCGCCAAATCGCTGCGCCACCCAGGGATCCCTGTGTTTTAGTTCTTAAAAAAAACTGTGAGGTTGGGGATCCCTGGGTGGCTCAGTGGTTTAGCACCACCTTCAGCCCAGGGCATGATCCTGGAGACCCGGGATCGAGTCCTGCATCGGGCTCCCTGTGTGGAGCCTGCATCTCCCTCTGTCTGTGTCTCTGCCTCTCTCACTCTCTCTCTGTGCATCTCTCGTGAATAAATAAATAAAATCTTAAAAAACAGTGAGGTAAGAGCTATTATTATCTCATTTTACAAAAGAATAAACTAAGGACAAAAGAAGTCAAGGACTTTGCGCAATGTCCCAGGACGAACTAAGTGGCAAAGGATTGCTGTAACAGACTTTTGGGAAAGAGAAAGATGAATAAGATGCAGTCTTTTGCCTTCAACACCCTTAGAGTCTCATAGTGGAGGTAAAGACAGGTCCAAGTCTAATTCCAAGTAAAGGGACAATGAGATGACCTTTTTTCTTAAAAGGTCAAAGGTCAGTTCCAGGTGGGGAGGAACAGGAAGGCTTCATGGAAGAAAAGGTAGTTAAGCTAGTGGTCTTTGGAGATGGGTAGGCTTGAAAGTAGACAGATTCTTCCTTCAAAGTAAGGTCTTGAGAAGTGTGACCATTGGGTTGGGCCATAGGATGTGTGTTCAGGGAGGCAGAAATAGACGATCTGGCTGAGAAAGTTAGTAAATTAAAGTTAATAAATTCAGTGGAAATGGCAGGGATAATATTCAAAATAGTTAGAAACCAGAAGAGCACAGACAGCAACTGATCAGAATGGATACTGAGTTTTAAACACCCCTCATGGCTGCACTGATAGGGACACACTATACACCATGCTGAATATCCTTGAACGGATGTCACCATTTGCTTACCCACCTGGCCTCCCTTATACCTTTTAGGAACAGCATGCTCCTGTTTTGCTTTAGAGGTCCATTTACCCTACTCTCATTCTATATAGTTCTGGTAGGCCTGACCCCACCTTTATACTTCCAGATTTGGGCGCACAATCAAGTCTGGTCTAGCCAATTAGAACACAATGGTGACTGGTACAAGGATGGACCCATAACCAAAGCTGATCAACAAGAACTCTCCCCACCACTTGTATTGGAACTCTTGGGGATGAAGAAGCTCTGTTTTACCAGGGAAGCTAAGAGAAAGGAAAATCAAGTTTATAGATCAAAGAGAGAGAGAGAGAGACAGACAGAGAGCAAGTTAGAGAGAAAGAGACTAATATTTTATGATTGTTTTTGAGTCTCTAAATCCAGGTATGCCTGAAGTCTTCACCCACTCTCTTCCATTACATGAGGTTGGCTGTTTTGTCACTTGCAACCAGAAGAATTCTGACTAATACAATTATAACAGGTCCCAAATGTCATTCTCAGGAGTTCCACATAGCCTCTAGAGACACATGAAAGGGAAAGGGGGAAACAGCCGGGAAGAAAGAAAAGGAAAAGATTTGACAATTACTGAAGCAAGCTCCCTAGGGGGTGAAGAGAATTGAAGTGAGTGTAGGAAAGTAGAGGGAGCACTTATCAGATCCTTCTTCACGGGGACAGAGGACGCCTGAGTTTTTGCCACGAATTCGAGACAGAGGATCCAAGAAACTAGTCTCTGCCATCATCCATCTCTTTCTCTCTGAGCCAGTACTTAAATCCCTCTACGAATCTGATGTTAAGTGTGCCAAGACAAACTTAGAACGACTTCTGTAAGTTACAGAATTTAAAGCACTCACAAATGTCATTCAGCCATTAAAATCATGTCACAAATGAATATGTATTATCATGGAAGACATATATCTAGTATATCATTAAGTGATAAATCAAGTTACAAAATAATTTATAGTATGATCTCTTTTCTTGTTTCAAAATATATTCATATGTTTGTAAAAAACAGGCCTGAAAGACATTATGAGAGAATATTGTTGCCTACTCCAAACCGCTTTCCTCTTTATTGTTCATTGAACCCCAAGTTTTTCAGGTATATGCCTTTTAGGGAAGGTGTCTGTATCCAGAGCTTAGCTGAAGACTTAACTCTAAGAGTAGTCAGTCATGGAAATGCTAGTAATTGTTTTGGGGGCAAACACAATTATTGTCCTGGCCAATAAGACAGAAAGGAGAGTCATCCAGAGGGCTTCCAGGAAGGTTTCTCACCAGTTAAAAAAAAAAAAAAAAAAAAAAGACTTACGGAGGAGAATGTGGAAAATTGGAACCCTCATGTAATGCTGGTGGGAATATAAAGTGGTACAAACACTTTGGAACACAATATGACAATTCCTGGAAAGGTAAAACCCAGAGTTACCATATGGGCCAGCAATTCTACTCTCAGATATATGCCCAAGAGAAGTAAAAACACCTGTCTACACAAAAACTTATACACAAATAGCCAGAGCAGCATTATGTGTAATAACTAAAAAGTGGAAATAACCCAAATGTCCATCAATTGATGAATGGATAAAGAATTTCCATATAATGGAAGATTATTTATCAAAATAAAGGCATGAAATACTGATACATGTTACAGTATGAATGAACTTTGAAAGCATTATACTAAGTGAGCTAAGTCAGTTACACAAGACCATTGTATGATTGTATGATATTGTATGATTCCATTTAGATGAAATATCCAGAATAGACAAATCTATAGAGACAGAAAGTGGATTCATTGTTGCCTAGGGTTGGGGGTGGAGGATATGTTAGGGGAAAATGAGAAGTGATGGCTAATAGGTGCTAAATTTCTTCTTGAGGTGAAAAAATGTTCAAAATTGATTGTGATGATGGTTGCACAAATCTGCAGCTATATTTCAACCATTGAGTTGTATATTTTCCATGGATGAATTGTATGGTATGTGAATTATCTCAATAAAACTTTTTATTGAGATATTTTTAAAAAGAGAGAGAGCTACTTACAGGACTGGATATCCTTTCTTTGTTCCGCTACAATCTAAGGGAGCTAGATGTTAGGTCTGCATGCAATACTTGGAATGTGGCAACCGTCTTCCAACTACAGAAGAGAGAGGGATGCCAACAAGCTGAGTATGGAAAAACAGAGATAGAAAGCACCTGGATCCTTGATGAAATCTTTGAGCTACTGAAATACACGATTCTAGAACCATTCTACTTCAGAACTCCATAATCTAAGAGAATAGATTTTTCCCAAATAATTCTGAGAGATTTTCGTTTTTTAGAGATGAAATTCACATAACATAAAATCAACCACTTTAAATGCCATAGTTCAGTGACATTTAGTACATTCACAGTGTTGTGCCAACATTCCTCTAATTCCAAATTATTTCTATCACTTCAGGGTAAAACCCCTTCCCCGTTACGTGGTTTCTCGCATCCCACTTTCCCCTTGATCCCTGGAACCACCATCATGTGTTCTGTCTCAGTGGATTTATCTATTCTTTTTTTTTTTCTAAGATTTTATTTATTTATTTGAGAGAGAGAGAGAGAGCGAGAGAGCGAGCATGAGTGGGGGAAAAGGAGAGTGAGAAACAGACTCCCCACTGAGCAGGGAGCCTGAGGCGATGGGGCTCATTCCCAGGACCCTGAGATCATGACCTGAGCCAAAGGCAGATGCCTCACTGATTGAGCCACCCAGGTGCCCTGGATTTATTATCTATTCTGAGTGCTTCATATAAATGGAGTCATGCAACATATGGCCTTTTGTGTCTGGCTTCTTTCACTTAGAATAATGTATTTTGAGGTTCATCTATATTGTAGCATGCATCAATACCTCATGCATTTTTATGGCTGAATAAAATATGTATATACCACAATTTTTTATCTAGTCATCCACTGATGGACATTTGGGCTGTTTCCACCTGTTACCTGTTGTGCCTAGCACTGCTATGGACATGTATGTACATGTACTTGTTTAAGTGCTTGTTTTCAACTATTTGGGGTATTTATCCAGCAGTGGAACTTCAGGGTCATAGAATATTTCTATGTTTAACTTTTTGAGGAACTGCCAAATTATTTTCCACAAAGGGTAAACCATATTATAGTTCTATCAGCAACGTATGACAGTTTGCAATTTCTCTACATTTTCCTTTCTTTTTTTTTTTTATTATAGCCATTCTGACACACTTGAAGGGGCATCTCATTGTGGTTGTATTTTTTATTTCATTTGCAGCTAAAAACATTGAAATTGATACAAGTATTAATGAGGGTAGAATTAATGGTTCTACAAAATATTTTCTTCATTTTGATTGACTATATTTTCTAATTCTTCTGTAATCATACTAATATTTATTAAGTCCTTACAATGTACCAAGTACTACACTTAACATTTTCTGTGTGTGATATCATTTGTTTCTCATAACAGATCTTTAGGACAAGTGAATCCTGAGGGCAGAGAGGAAATGTAATCTATCCTAACACACAGAGCTAATAACAAATGGTGAAGGCATACTTTGAACACAGGGTCCAGGATTTTTTTTAATAAATTTTCATTCACATGCAGTTGTAAGATATGAAATGAAGAGATGCTATGTACTCTTTATGCAGTTTCTCCCAACAATGCCATCTTTCAAAACTATAGTACAATATCACAACATTGATACAGTCAATACACAGAATATTTCCATCATCATTCCTTATGCTGCCTTTTTTTAAAGATTTTATCTTTAAAGATTTTATTTATTTATTATTTATTTTATAGAGAGTTAGAGTATGAGGGGCAGGGGCAGCCAAAGAAAGGGAGAGAGAAACTCAAGCAGACTCCCCGCTAAGCACAGAGACTGATGTGAGGCTTAATTTCACAACTCTGAGATCATGACCTGAGCCAAAATCAAGAGTTGGATGCTTAACTGACTGAGTCACCCAGGTGCTCCAAGATCTTATTTTTAAGAAATCTCTATACCCAACATGGAACTCAAACTCACAACCCCAAGATCCAGTCACGTGCTTCACAGACTGAGCCAGCCAGGCATCCCAATGTTGCCCTTTCATTGCCACATCTAGTTCCCTCCTGCCTCCACCCCTTCTTTTACCTAGTACTAATAATCTGATCTCCATTTCTATAATGTTGTCATTTCAAGAGTGTTACATAAATGAATTGTACCAAATGTCATCTTCTGAGATTGGCTTTTTTCATTTAGCATAATTCTTTGGAAATTCCTTCAGGTTTTTGTGTGTATCATTAAGGCATTCCTTTTCATTGCTGAGTAGTATTCCACGTTGACTGGTATTCCACAGATATACCACGGTTGAATCATTTATCAAAGGACATTTGGGTTGTTTCTAGTTTATAGCTACTACCAATAAAGGTGCTCTAAACATAGGTTTTTGTCCTAACATAAGTTTTCATTTCTCCACAATGAATGTACAGGTTTGCGCTTCCTGGGTTGTATGGTAGTTATGTGCTTAGTTTTTAAGAAACTACCAAACTGTTTTCCAAAATACAGAGGTCAGTTTTTTAACTGTAATGTATAATAGTATATTTGTATATAGTACCTATAAATAAACTTTAGTGATCATACATTTTTAAAAGCCCCACAATAGGGAACCCTGGGTGGCTCAGCAGTTTAGCACCTGTCTTTGGTCCAGGGCATGATCCTGGAGTCCCGCATCAGGCTCCCGGCATGGAGCCTGCTTCTCCCTCTGCCTGTGTCTCTGCCTCTCTCTCTCTCTATGTCTCCCAAGAATAAATAAATAAAATCTTTTTTTTTTAATTTTTATTTATTTATGATAGTCACACAGAGAGAGAGAGAGAGAGAGAGAGAGAGGCAGAGACACAGGCAGAGGGAGAAGCAGGCTCCATGCACCGGGAGCCCGACGTGGGATTCGATCCCGGGTCTCCAGGATTGCGCCCTGGGCCAAAGGCAGGCACCAAACCGCTGTGCCACCCAGGGATCCCTAAAATCTTTTTTTAAAAAAAGCCCCACAATATGACTTTTTAAAAAAGATTTTATTTATTTATTCCTGAGAGACATAGAGAAAGAGGCAGAGACACAGGCAGAGGGAGAAGCAGGCTTCCTGCGGGAATCTGATGCGGAACTCAATCCTAGGACCCCAGGATCACAAAGGGAGCCACGCCAACCACTGATCAACCCAGCCATCCCAATATAACTTATTTTTAATTAAATAAGCATTCACAGAGCCTTTACACATTGAAATGCACACAGCAAGGGCTGCTGAGATGCTGGCCCTGGGAGATGCTAAATCACTTGATCTTTCTTCTAGGTCTTTCATGGTTTCTGGGGGTCCCCGGATGTCAGGTCAGAACACAGTCAGTGCTCACCAAGTCCTCAGGAAGCCCCTGCTCTGCCCTGGTGTGAGTGGAGTCCGCCACTTTCTGAATCAGGGCACTTTGGGGTGTAAATAATAGAAAGCTTTAACTACAAAAGGGAATTTATTATGAAGATTTGGGAAGTGCAGCTGAGCAATGCAAGGAACTGTAGTTAGGAATTAGGAAATTCTGCAGATCTACTCAGCCAGCTGAAGGGCTGGCCATCCCATGGTGCAGGTGTATCTTTGGGCAAACACAGCTGTCAAGATTTTGGGCTCAGGAGTCTAATGACTTGGGATGAAATCTTGGTTCTACCACTTACCAGCTATGTGGCTTTGACAAGTTATTGAAGTTCTCAGTACCTCAGTTTTCTTATCTTCCAATGGAGCCATAACAGTATCTACATTATTGGGTTGATATGGGGATTAAAGGAATTAATGCATGTAAAATACTTTAACATAGTGCCTGACATAGTGCCTGGGTGGCTCAATTGGTTGAGTGTCTGCCTTTGGCTCAGGTCATGATCTTAGGGTCCCAGGATAGAGCCCCAAGCCAAGCTCCCTGCTCAGCAGGTAGTCTGCTTCTCCCTCTCCCTCTCTCTCTCTGCCCCTTCCCGTGCTCATGCTCTGTCTGTCTATCTCTCTCTCTCAAATGCATAAAATCTAAAAAAAAAAAAGTGCCTGACATATAGCAAGTGTTAAGGTTAGTTGTTATCACATTATTATTATAGCAGAATTAAATGAGAAGGCGCTTAAACTATAGCAGTGTCTGATAAGTGTTCAGTAAATGTTAACTTCTTGGTTATTTTTTAACAATTTTACTGAGATACAGTTTACAGACATAGATTACATTACATAATTTGGTATAGTCACAGGGTTGTGTCATCATATGACACAATCAATTTTATTTTATTTTATTTTAAAGATTTTATTCATTTATTTATGAGAGACACAGAGAGAGAGGCAGAGACACAGGCAGAGGAAGAAGCAGGCTCCTCACAGGGAGCTGGATATGGGATTCAATCTCTGTACCCAGGATCATGCCCTGAGCCAAAGGCAGATGCCCACCCGCTGAGCCCACCGGGCGTCCCGACACTACAATCAATTTTAGAATCTTCTCATTACCCCTAAAGAAACTCTGCACCTCTTTGCCATCACCCCCAATGCTCCCATCCCCCAGGCCTAGGCAACCGCTGATCTACTTTCTGCCCCTCTAGATTTGCCTATTCTGATCATTTTATATAAATGGAACCATACAATAAGTGGTCCTTTTGTGACTGGCTTTTTTCACTTAGCATAATGTCCTCAATATCCATTTACATGGTAGTATGTGTCAATACTTTGTTCCTTTATATTTGTTTTATTTTAGTTTATTTTTTTCCTTTTTATTGTCAAATGATATTCCACTGTGTCAATATATACCACAAGAATTATTTTGTATAATTAATAGGGCAACCACAAGCGTGGATTAGTTTCCTATTGCTTTTGTAACAGATCACCAGAAATTTAGCTCTTTTAAGCAATAAAAATGTATACTTATTCTCACGGTTCTGGAGGGCCAGAATCAGAAATGAGTCTTTTTTTTAAGTTACTTTTTATTAAAAAACATTTTTTTAAGTTACTTTTTACTTACTTAAGTAATCACTACACCCAATGTGGGGCTTGAAATCACTACCCCAAGATCAAGAGTCACATGCTGGGATGCCTGGGTGGCTCAGTGGTTGAGCATCTGCCTTCAGCTAGGGTGATCCCAGTGTCCTGGGATCAAGTCCTGCAGGGATCAAGCCCCGCATCCGGCTCCCTGCATGGAGCCTGCTTCTCCTTCTGTCTGTGTCTCTGCCTCTCTGTCTGTGCCTCTCATGAATAAATAAAATCTTTTTTAAAAAGTCATATGCTTTTCCAACTGAGCCAGATGCCCTCAGAAATGAGTCTTATGGGACTAACATCAAGGTGTTGGCAGAGCTGGTCCCTTCTGGAGTCTCCAGGGGAGAATTAATTTCTTGTCTCTTCCAAGTTTCTAGTGGCTGTTCCAGCTCCTTAGCTTAGTCCTGTCACTCCACCCCCTGCACTTGTCGTCACATTGCCTTTTTTTGTAGTTAAATATTCCCTTTTTTGTAGTCAATTATTCCTCTCCTTTCTTATAAAGATTCCTGTGCTTGTATTTAGGGCACATCTGGATAGTCTCTCCATCTCAATACCCTTGATCACATCTACAAACTCTCTTGCCATATAAGGTAACATTGACAGGTTCAAAATGTCTCTTTCACTTCTAATATTAGGAAACGAATCCAGTAATCAATTGAATAGCAATTAAAAAGCTGGCTTGGGGCATAGATCTGTGGGACATTGTACTCATTGCTGTTTTGCCACTTGTGGCTGAGTGGGAAAGTACCTCTACAATTTAAGTCCTGAGTTCAGGAGAGACAACTTCCTTTTGGAGTGGAGGGAGAGGAAGATCTTGGCACAGGATCCTAATAATATATGGAGAGGTTCCCATGTTCTAGGAAATTTACATCTTTTATTTCCAAAACGCAACCTTGCAAAAACAGACATTTTATAGAATAAGGAAATTGAAACCTACTAAGGGGGATCCCTGGGTGGTGCAGCAGTTTGGCGCCTGCCTTTGGCCCAGGGCACGATCCTGGAGACCCGGGATCGAATCCCACATCGGGCTCCGGGTGCATGGAGCCTGCTTCTCCCTCTGCCTGTGTCTCTGCCTCTCTCTCTCTGTGACTATCATAAATAAATAAAAATAAAAAAAAAAAGAAACCTACCAAGGGTAAGCCACCTGCCCAAGGTCACAAGGACAATAAGCAGCAGAGCCAGGATCTGAACTCAGGTCTGCATAATGTGGACACCAAAAGCCCAGGGCCTGGCCACCACATTGAACTGCTTCTTGAGAAATGGGAGCTTCCCAGCCTCTAACACATTCCCCTCTTCCTGACATGGCCTTGGATGTTTGTCAGGTCACACTAACAACCAGGAAATATACACAACTCAGGCACCCCAGTTCAGTCATCTGTGACGCTTCAGGGACCAGAGTTCACAGTCTTTGCTTGGCACCCCCGTCAGGGCTTTGACAGGCAATGTGTTTGTTAGACATGATGTCCTCTCAGGGCTCAACCAAACAGCCCCAAACTGCCTTTGCTGACCAGCAGGACAGGCCCCCAGGTGGAGTCACTGCCCAGCTGTTTCACAACATGTTTGTGCATTGAAGTGGCAGGAGCAGGGAAGGTCACTCTGGGTGGCTAGTGTCTTCCTGAGCTCCTGGGCAGAAAGGTGGCTCCTAGGGACAGGTATAAGGAGATCTTGGCTCACCCTATGCCCACCCAATATTCAGCCAGAGGTTTCTTCAATTCTTCTAGGCTCTCTCTTTGGCCAGAGAGAACCCAGGGAAGTTCCAGCAAGTCTCAGTTCCTCATCTGTAAAATGAGAAATGTATACATATTTGAATTATTATGCACTCTACATGCACTATATAATTTAATATTCACATTGAACCAGTGAAGTAGATGCTATTATTTCATTTGACAAATGAGGATACTGAACATTAGAGATGTTATATCACACAGATAGTTAGTACAGAGTCAAGAATTTACAAGTCTGTACAACTAAAGAGCTTGGGTTCAGAAGGAAATAGCAAGAGAAAAGTCTAGCCACTGTTTTGGACTTGCCATTCTATGGTGAGTCATTTAGGCAAGTCCCTTCTGTTCCTTGGATCTTGGTTTTCTCATATATTCTGTCCAGTGAGGGAGAGGAGCTGAACTGATGAATCCAAAAGCTCACTTTTAAGTCTATAAGCCTATGATTTTGTGTGAGAAGATCTTTCCCTAAGTCATCCCTTTGGCACGGTCTCCATTCCCTGCATAGCCCACTCTTGTTTCTTCTGGGAAAGGACAGACAACAGCAATGAAGAATTCTTCCAACCTGGATATTTCTCAGAAAGTCTCAGCTCTTGCTTACAATTTTTTTATGATTTCTATTGACCCATGTCCACGTCCACAAAGTTGGGGTGGCCATAATACCAGCAACCCTGTCACAGTACATAGCACTGTGCTAGAGGTGTCATGTACATTTCCTTTTATCTTCATGATGGCCATAGGGAGAGGATGTCACTCCTTGAGGACATCCAGCTTACAGAAGATGAAGTTGGCATCTCAGCCTAAGTGAGGTGTGTCTGCCTCTGTCTTTTGCTATACTGCCCTTCCTCCTGTCTCTTCCTATTGATGGTGGGAGAATGGACTGAGATGAATTAAAAGCACTTGGTGAACTAAGGATTGCTATGCTCATGTTAACCATTAAGAGTTGTCTATCACTAGCTCTTTTTCTCATTATAGTAGGAGCTGGGATCTGAGTCTTCAACCATTCTTGTATCTGTAGATAATGCCAAGGTGAGACTTTCTATGGGGTTTTGGTGCATAATTGCCAATTGATAAAATTCCATTCACTGTAAACAAACAAATGGGAGCAATCAACAAACAGGAAGACCAACACATTAAGAATTAGCTCCCTGGTTAACTTAGTCATTACAAAGGGCCCCGTGCCTGCTTCCTCCTTTGTTTATTCCCAGCTTTGCTCTGCCACGATGGTTTTTGTCACTGCAACATTCTAACTCCTTCACCCAAGGAAATGGGAAGAAAGAAGCCTAAGAGTGGAAAGCCAATCAAACACAATTCCTGGGCAGCCCCGGTGGCTTAGTGGTTTAGCGCTGCCTTCCACCCAGCGCATGATCCTGGAGACATCAAGTCCCAAGTCGGGCTCCCTGCATGGAGCCTGCTTCTTCCTCTGCCTGTTTCTTTGTGTGTGTGTGTGTGTGTGTGTGTGTGTGTCTAATAAATAAATAATTTTTTAAAAAAACACAATTCCTTATCATTTCTTTCCACAAATTAGATTCTACCGGAGAGGGATTTAGGCAATCCTGCTTATTCTTATATTCCAAGAGACCAGAACAATGCCTGGCCTACAGCAGGCACACAGTAAGTGTTGATTGAATAGTATGCCACAATTTGCCTTGGTATGTCCATACAGAGACATACCAATCCTCCTTAAAATTTTCTTTTCATTAGTTCTCCTTTGCCCCTCCTCCCCCTAAAAAAAAAAAAAATGATAGAGAAAGAAAACTTTAAGCAGACTCCATGCCCAGTGCAGAGCCTGACACAGGGCTTGATCTCACAATCCTGAGATCATGACTTCAGCTGAAATCAAAAGTCAGATATTTAACCGAGTCACCCAGGCGCCCCTCATTGGTTCTCTTCTTAATGTTTATGCCAGGCTGCTTGAAGGCAGTGTCTGAAAATACCTATTACATGCTAAGTGCCGGTACCATTATCTGTATGGGTTTTTATCATCTATACTCTTCTTAGCAATCTTGTCGTGTAGATAATCTCCTTGTTTTAGAGATTAGGAAATAGACTCAGAAATCAAGTACAGCTCAAGGCCACACACTGGTATATAGCTGAGTCCAGATATGGCCCATGTTTGTTTATTTTTAAGCCATGTTTAATAGAGTCCAAATCCCACAATGATATTGGGAATAGTCAAAATTTTTATTGATACTTGCTATCTGCTAAGTATATCAGTCAATCCTCATAACAACCTTGGAGGAAAGTATCAGTATTCTTTCCACTGGAGAGATGAGGACATGAATGAATTGCCCAACTTTACCTGGCTAGACAGTGATAGAATTTAAAATTAAAAAACATTTTTAAGTAAATTCTACTCCCAACATGGGGCTCGAATCCTCGACTCTGAGATCACAAGTTGCATGCTGACAAGGAGCTAGCCAGGCACCCTGTCAGTGATAGAATTTTAACCCAAACAGTCTGACTCCAGGGCCCATCTTAAATCCTAAGCATGAGTGTGTTAACCCATGCCCTTCTGCTTCTCCAAGGAGTCTCCTTGGGCTTCTTTACATCCTCTGGGCTGTACACAGAATCTCCCCCAGGAAATGTTTGAATTGATAGTGCAGATGGTGGTATATGGCCCTCTGACCCAAGGAAGGGGTTGATGATGATGAAACCCTTTACTTCTAAAGATAGCACATGGCAGCCTCATAATTCTTACAGCTATAAGACTGAAAGAACACGACCTGCTTCAGAAGGCTGATATGAGGAGTAAATGAGTAATAAAGACTCACAAAAATGCTTCCAACAGATCCTGGTATGGTACCCAGTAAGCATGCACTAAAGGGGAGCTCTCAAGGGGCCTCCATCTGGGGAATTTGAGGGTTAATTATCCTCAGGCAGAAACCACACTGACTTCCCCAGACAGACCTGGGAGGGGAGAAACCCAAACAGACAGTTACAGTTCAGCTAAAATAAGGCTAATCTTTAATCTTTTATGGATACATGTAATACATTAACTATTATAGCTTATTCCCTCTAGGCACCTCAACACCTGGTCAACCAGAGACCAGGGTTAAGTTGGCTGGGCCAAGTAGAAAGGAGCAAGTAAATAGGCCAATTACCCTTCTGCAACAGACTTTCTTAGGTCCCCGCCTTGAGATTAAGAGGATGAAATGGTTGATGCTGCCTGTCATACAGGGGTGGGGTAGGGAGGTGAGCCCTTGAGTCAGCCGCCAGTGAAGATTACTAGACACAAAATAACCTGCGATGTTTTACCAGACTCTCATCAAACCAAACTCCTTAAGAGCAAGAATTGTGTCATTTATTATTTGTCATTGGGTGTTTGCTGTTGGTGGTTACTATTAATAATGATGCTGTTGTTTTCATAATATGAAAAAAACCCAAAGGCAAAAAATTACAAAGGCTAGGTGTCTCTATGAATTATGAAATCACAGGGTTCAAATGCCATATTTTTCAACTGGAAGAGGTACTTAGTGTCCATGTTTATCAGGCTTTGTCTCATAATACATATGCACATGTAGATGGAGGTATTTTTTCAATGGCCTGAAACAATGTTATTAAGTAAAAGCTGTGACTTAAAGTGGATAGCATCTAAGAATCAAGGCGATATAATAGTTTAAGCTTCCACTCCAGGCAAGAATTCTTCTACCATAATCTCTGCTTCAATATTTCTACTGAAAGGGAGCTTACTTCTCATCGAAGTAGTCCTTTTCATTACTGGACACCAGTACTGTGATGCCTATATGTGCTCCTTATATAAAGCTGAAATCTGTCTCTCTATAACTTCTACCCAGCATTTCTAGTCCGGTCCTATGGAACTACACAAAATTAGTCTATTTTTTCTTAGGAGCAGAGGGACTTAGGACAATAAGCAAGATCTCTAGAGGCAGACAGACCGGAGTTGTTTTTTTTTTTTTTTTTTAAGATTTTATTTATTTATTCATGAGAGACACACACACAGAGAGGCAGAGACACAGTCAGAGGGAGAAGCAGGCTCCATGCAAGGATCCCAATGTGGGACTCAATTCCGGGACTCCAGGATCACGCCCTGAACCAAAGGCAGACGCCCAACCACTGAGCTACCATGTGTCCCCAGATCTGAGGGTTTTTTTTTTTTCCCCCAGATCTGAGTTTTAATCCTTACTCTACCAGTTGTTACCAAGTAACTTAACTTCTCCCTCATCAGTCAAGTGAGTTTAAGTACTGTGAGATTTAAATGAGATAAACATGTATAAAGTCTCCGGTACCTGATGCTCAATAAATGTCAGGTATTCCCTTCCTCTTCTCCACTCTTTCTTGCTGGCCTTATCATAATTTCATCTACTTGAGGACAGATGTTACATTCCACCCTTTTCCAAATTAAATATCCCCCAGTTCCTAAACCATTCTCCTAATAATAACTCTGATTCATTGCATACCTACAACACACAGTATGTGTCAGGCACTGCCAAAGGCCTAACAAGTTAAATAACTTGCCTAAGGCCACATAAGCAGAATCCAGGATTCAGGGATCCCTGGGTGGCGCAGCGGTTTGGCGCCTGCCTTTGGCCCAGCGCGCGATCCTGGAGACCCGGGATCGAATCCCACATCAGGCTTGATCCATCCGGTGCATGGAGCCTGCTTTTCCCTCTGCCTGTGTCTCTGCGCCTCTCTCTCTCTGTGACTATCATAAATAAATAAAAAATTAAAAAAAAAAAAAAAAAGAATCCAGGATTCAAGCCTAGATCTGTCTGGCTCTGAAGCCACACCTTCAAATCCAGATTTGAAGTGCTATCCAATCGAAATATAATGTTAGCCACATATGTAATGTAAAATATTCTAGTAGTCACACTTTGAGAATATAGCAGCAATTGTACAACAATTGCAAAAGACTCAAGATGGGAGCATCCTTGACATGTTCAAGTAAAAGCAAGGAGAAGAACATGGCTAGAACTGAGCAGATGGGGGGCAAGCACAGATGGGGACTGTTGGTATATGGTTGAAGAGGTAACAGGTCATGGGGACAAATCATGTAGGCATAAGGAGGACGTTGGATTTTACTTGGAGTGGCAGAATGACATGAACTGATGAAGATGCTGGAGTTAATTAGGTTGAAAAATGATGGTTACACCTTTTCCATGGGGCTATGCATATAGGAAGCAGCCAATAAATGTCAGGACATTTCTGGGGGAAATATTAGTTTATAACACTAAGATTGAGAGCCTAGCATTGCATCTAATGGTAGTGTAGATCTACCTTAATACCCAGCGGGCCACTCTAGAGAACTGATGAAGGAATTGTGTATATGTACATGTGTCTTGCAATTCATGTTGATGGCCTGCTGTCCTGAAGAAGACTGCTCAAGAACTGGTCCTCATCCTTTAACCCCAATCTAGTGACTGTCTGAGAAGCATTAATGTATGAACTTTTCTCCTCCTTTGCTGCCACTAACTGTAATAACTGGGGAAATTTACTGTGGAGAAAGAGCCTGGGAATTCAGCAGGAAGCATGCTAAAGAAACAGGCTTGGTGACAAAGAATTGAATTTGAATATGAATTCTGCTTTTTGCTGGCTTTTGGCTTTGGGCAAGTCACCTGACATCTCTAAAATTCTTTTTCTCCTCTGTAACGTGGAAATGGTGATATCTATATTTTAGCAGTATTTGTCATATCTACACACATATAGTTTCAAGTTGTCGGTATATAGCAATTCAATAATCGATAGCTATTGTGATGTGTTCAACATTTTTGAACCCCTACTATATACAAAGTACATTATTATGGACTGAATGTTTGTGTCTCTCCCCAAACTCATATGTTGAAACCCTACCTTACAATGCAATAGTAGTACTAGGAGGAGGGGCCTTTGGGAATAGTACTAGGAATACTTAGGATTAGATGAGGTCATGATGGAAATGCCCTCATGAGTGGAATTGGTGCTTTTATAAAAGTCCCGAGTAGTTTCCTTTGCTCTGCTCCTTACCATGAGAGGATACAATAAGTCAGCAGTCTGCAACACAGAAGTAGGCTCTCACCAGAACCCAACCCTGCTGGTACCCTAATGTTATACTTCCAGACTCCAGAACTGTGAAAAATAAATTTCTGTTGTTTATATGCTGCCCAGTTGATGGCATTTTATTATAGCAGGCCAAGCTAAATTCAATAAGACAGAATATGCTGGGACGCCTGGATCACTCAGTGGTTGAGCGCTGCCTTCGGCTCAGGTCCTGATCCCAGGATCCAAGATCGAGTCCCACATCAGGCTCCTTGTGGGGAGCCTACTTCTCCCTCTGCCTATGTCTCTGCCTCTCTCTCTCTCTCTCTGTGTGTCTCTCATGAGTAAATAAATAAAAACTTAAAAAAAAAAGACAGCATATGCTTGCACAAATGAGACACAAGATATAACACCAATAATAGTTACCATTTATTGATTGCTTACAATAAGCCAGGAATTCTAAGTGTTTCATAAATATCTCATTTAATTTTTACAAATTCCACCCCTTAAAAAAGTACTATTTTTATCTCTATTTCACAAAAAAGGAAGCTGAAGCCCAGAGAGGGGAAGTGAATTGCCCAAGGCTGCACAGCTGGATGGTGGCAGAGGACAGAAGTGAGCCCCATTCTGGTCTTTAGGTCTCACGTCCTTATCAGAAAAATCCATTCCTGTAACTCCTAGGCTTTGTCCAACTTTTACCATTTTGTTCACCCATCTCTAGCCCATTTTTAAAAATTTAACCCTACTTTGAAATTCCAGATAAAATCTGAATAAATACTATGGTGGGTGCCTGGGTGGCTCAGTGATTGAGCATCTGCCTTTGGCTCAGGTCGTGATCTTGGGGTCCTGGGATCAAGTCCTGCATCAGGCTCCCCACAGGGAGCCTGCTTCTCCCTCTGCCTGTGTCTCTGCCTCTCTCTCTCTGTGTCTCCCATGAATAAATAAATAAAATCTTAAAAAAAAAAAAAAAGAATAAATACAATGGTGCCTAAAGGACCCATAATTTACTGAACTTTCCATTCTGAAGTTAGTGTCCATATAGGAAGAAAGAGCAACAGCAATTTTACAATCTCCTCCCATCATTATAGTAATGAGAGCTTGTCACTCTGCCCAACATTGTGACTCACCAGGCTGACCAGAAGGCACATCCTAGGCCCCAGGATATATGCGGCCTTAATAACTATCAGAGTCCTGTGCAAGGTCCAGTTCAGCCATCTTCTCTCCATGTTCTACACACTCTTTCAGGGTGATCTCATTTATGTTCATGTCTTTAGCTACCATCTATGAGGCTCTGACTCTGAAAGGTCTACCTCCAGTCCAACTCTCCTCTGAACTCTGTCCGGGCACTAGTGCTTGGGTGCTTCATAAACCTCAGGCTCAACGTATCTACATATGAACTCATCTTTCCTGCCTCACCCACACTGCTTTGTGTTTCCTAGTTCAAAAAAAACAAACAAAAAAAAGCACTACCATAGCCACTCAAGGTAGAAATCTAGACACCTGTGACTCCTTCTATCTTTAGCTCTGGTTAGTCATCAAATCATTCTCTTCTATATTTTTAAAATCTGCCTTTTGTCCTATAATTATCTCTCAGCTGGAGTTGTGCCAAAGCTCCTAAACTGGTCTTCTTTCTCCAGGCTCTCCTTTCTCAAGCTTTTTTTCACATTCCAGCCAGAGTGATCTTTTTAAAGCTCACAAATGTTATTTAAGTCCAGCAGGCAAAGTCTTCCAGGGTCTGGGCCTTACTCCTTCCCCAGACTCATTTATTTCAGTCCCTGACCTCAGATTCTATACCCTAATTCTGTTTAACTCAGTGTCCTTTTGAACATACTGTTCCCTTCACCTGAAATTCCCTTTTCTCCCTTCTTTATCTAACACCTATTGACCCTTCAGGTTACTCTGGGCATTGATTACCTTTTCCAGGAATCCTTCCTTGATGCCCCCAAGATGGACCAAGCATCCTGCTTGCTTCCAAAGGGGATGAGCTGTTGATATCTCATTTTCCTATTGAATCAAACATCATAGTACAGACTCCTTAGTTTAACCCTCTGATTCCCACAACATGCCTATAAACTCATTTGAGGATACAGATGGAGTTAACACCTAACAAGATGTCGAGAACAGTCTAGACCTTCAAGAAATGTTCAATATTTTAAAAATTAATGAATGGGAGATAGTGGATTACAGCAGGGGAACTAGAGCTGTAAGTCCAGTACAGTAATTAAGAGAGGGCTCTGGGGATCCCTGGGTGGCTCAGCGGTTTAGGGCCTGCCTTTGGCCCAGGGCGTGATCCTGGAGTCCTGGGATCGAGTCCCATGTTGGGCTTCTGCATGGAGCCTGCTTCTCCCTCTGCCTGTGTGTGTGTGTGTGTGTGTGTGTGTGTATGTGTGTGTGTGATGAATAAATTAAAAAAAAATTTTTAAGTGAGAGGGCTCTGAAGTCAACAGCTTATATTGGTATTGCAGCCATTCCTTTGCATGTTATTTAACAACTCGTTGCTTGGGTTTCCCCATCAGTAAAATTACCGTAATCATTGTACTTGGCTCATAGGGCTACTTTGAGGATCAAACTTAAAGTTTTGGTATTTTGTTCATTATTTATTGCCTTAAACTTGTAAAATACCGCATTGAAATAGTATTTATCTTAGCTACCCAGTTTCTGGTGTCCCTTTATTTTTTTCACTCCGAGGGTACCTCTTTCACTTCATTCTAGTCCTCACTTTGCACCTTATATGCTTGACAAATATTAGCAGCGTGCAACAAACATTCATTGAATTTATCTTCCTATATTTTCAAATTAAGTAAAATATATACAGTGAAGTGAACAAATATTAAGTGTATTGCTGAGCTCCCTAATTGTTCAGAACATTATGCTTTGCAATAAAAGGTGTCTCTTGGTCGTCAGGTACCCAACAAAAAAAGTCTATTTTGTAAGTCTGTTTACCGCAGCTCCCTTCCCTGGGCTTTCTTTTGCCCCCGTCAGTTTCAAGAGATTTCCTAGACAATATCATTCCAGATCGTCGAGCTTGAAAAAATATTTTCCTAGAGGACGCCAAATGACGTCAAGCGCCTCCCCTCCCCCGCCGTAAATCCCCGGGAAGCCTCCAAGGCAGGCCGCCATCTTCCATACCGCGGCCCTGCGTCTCGCGCATGCGCTTCTGTTTGCGAGGCTGCAAAGAGCGCGGTTTGGTTTTTTTTTTAATCCCTTCTCGGCACCCTTACGTCGCGGAGCACCAGTGTCAAGATTTGCGTGACGTCCGCTTCCTGCCGGAAGTGGAAAGAAAAGAAGTTGTTGCACTACCTGGAGGGCTTTAACTTTAGGGCTGGGGGCTAGTTATTTAAATGCTGCTCGGAGGTGCTGGAGAGGATACATTACCCACTCTGCGAGAAGAGACCAGAGCGCGCTCGGAGGTGTGTTTCTAGTGTAAGTGGGCACGTGTCTTTGATGCTGCCTTAAGAGGACCTAAACCATCCTTTTAAAAGAATTTCACGCTTCCCCCCTCGCTCTCTTGGAAAGGCGTTTTCAGAGAGACGGAACGCCTAGATTTCAGTCTGATTCAAGCTCCGCCACCGACTTGCTGTGTATCCTTGGGCCCCTCTCCGAGACTCAATTATCTTCATCTATAAATTGAAGAGTAGACAATCTTTTAACAGACAACCTTTCAGTTCTGAATGTTTTTACATGTCCGAGCCACAAAGTCTTGGTTGGTTAAATATCGTTGGCCCCATTTTATAAGGAAGACATTGACTTCCAGGTTTGATGACTTCCTCAAAATTACACAGAAAACGTTTAGACACTGAGACTGGAAAGGTTGTGCTGTAACTCCATGACCAAGTATCCTTTGTATATTTCTGTATCATCAGTTCCTGAAGCTGGCCTATAGCAGTTACTCAAAAAATTTGAATGGTTGAATGAATCTTTTCTTTTTTTTTTTTTTTAATTTTTTATTTATTTATGATAGTCACACACAGAGAGAGAGAGAGAGAGAGGCAGAGACACAGGCAGAGGGAGAAGCAGGCTCCATGCACCGGGAGCCCGACGTGGGATTCGATCCCTGGTCTCCAGGATCGTGCCCTGGGCCAAAGGCAGGCGCTAAACCGCTGCGCCACCCAGGGTTCCCTGAATGAATCTTTTCATATCGAGGCCAGTGACACAAACAGATCTATTGTTTCTGTGCCCCGCTCATGTATTAACGATGTAACACTTCTCCAGGTGTTTATTGTGCTTTACTTGACTGGAGAGTCCGAAACCAGTTCTGTTGTCTTCAGCTCAATCAGACACCATGGAGGCACCGCCAGTCACCATGATGCCTGTCACTGGAGGCACCATTAATATGATGGAGTACCTGCTGCAGGGTAAGTAAACCAGGCAACTTGGATGACCTGTTTTCCTCTTTCTGATCAGCACTGTGGGGATGAGAGGCTGTTACACAAAGGCAGCCTGCATAATTTCTGGCACCCAATAAGACAACAACTTTTAAAAAATCTTTAAATGTTAATTATGGTCACCAACACATAACATTAAGTGTACATACAGTTCAGTAGTGTTAAGTATATTCACATTGTTGTATAACTGATCTCTAGGAACTTTTTCATCTTGCAGAACTGAAAGTCTATACCCATTAAACACTAATTACTCCTTTCCCCTCCCTCAGCTCTTGGCAACCACTTTTTGACTTTGTTTCTGATTTTGGCTACTTTTGATATCTTAGATGAATGGAATCATACAGTGCTTGTCTTTTTATGACTGGCTTGTTTTGCTTAGCATAATGTCCTCAAGGTTCATCCTTATTGTAGCATCTGACGGGATCCCCCTTTTTAAAGCTGAATAACATTTCATTGTTTGCATAATCTGTTTATTTATAATTTATTTATTTACATTTTTAAAAATTTATTTATTTGTCATTTGGGTTGCTTTCACCTTTTGGTTATCATGAATAATGCTGCAGCAAATGTGAGTGTGCAAATATCTCTTCAAGATCCTGCTTTGAATTTTCGATATATGCCCAGAAGTGGGATTACTGGATCATATAGTAATTCTATGATACTGTCATTAGCCCCATTTTATAGATCAGGAAACAGGTAAAGTACCTTGTCCAGATGAGAAAACTCAAGATCCAGAGAGGGCAGTGATTTTCAGGAGGTCATTTAATGTTAGTGGAAGAGGTTAGACTTTAATTCAGATCATCCATTTAGTAACTTAATATGAACAACATTATTAATTTTCACTCCTCAAGCTACTTTTCAGTCTTTCCCAACCCAGTAAGTGCCACTGTCATTCACCAGTTGCATGAACCAAGCATTTAGGAGTCAATCTGTTTTTCACTTTACCCCCACATCTAGCATATTTCTAAATCCTATTCATTTTACTTCCAATGTATCTTTTAAATATTCTCTCCACCTACAGTACCACACCCTGGTTTACCATCCCTCATTTGAACTACTTTAGTAACCTTTTACTTATTCCATTGTTTCTACTTCTGACTAGCACTATCTCTTCTCATACCAATAGGTAGTCAGCTTTTTATTTTTTTTATTATCTTTTTTTTTTTTTTTAAAGTAAACTTTATGCCTAGCATAGGGCTTGAACTCAGGACCTGTACATTAAGAGTTGTGTGCTCAGGACACCTGGGTGGCTCAGTTGGGGGAGCATCCAACTATTAACTTTGGCTTAGGTCCTGATCTCAGGGTCTGGGATCAAGCCCCATGTCAGGCTCTGCACTCAGTGGGGAGTCTGTTTCCCTCCCCCTCCATCTGCCCCTCTCCACCAGTGCAGGGCTCTCTATCAAATCTTTAAAAAAAAAAAAAAAAAAAAGGTTGCATGCTCTAGCAACTGAACCTGGTAACAGTGTAACACTTCTCCAGGTGTTTGCTTTGCTTGACTGGAGATTCTGAAACCAGTTCTGTTGTTTGCAACTTAATCAGACACCATGAAGGCACCTCCAGTCAGCATTATGCCTGTCACTGGAGGCACTATTAATATGATAGAGTCCCTGCTGCAGGGGACCTACCAGGCATCCCCAGTAGTTATCTTTTTTTTAAATTTGTTTTATTATTTAAAATTTCAAACATAGGAACATCTGGGTGGCTCAGCAGTTGAGTATCTGCCTTCGGCTCAGGGTGTGATCCTGAGTTCCAGGATCAAGTCCCACATCAAGTTCTCTGCAGGGAGCTCTCTGCTTCATCCTCTGCCTATGTCTCTGCCTCTCTCTGTGTCATTAATAAATACATAAAAAATATATTTTAAAAAGTTTAAACATAAAGAAAATGGAGACTGATATACTGAACAGTCCATTTCTATCATCTAGATTTCATTTTGCTTCATATTGCCATATTTGCTTCATCTTTTTTCTTTCACTGTTTTTTTTTAAGTTTTTTTCTTAAGAGGGACAGAGATTTTTTTTTTTAAGATTTTTATTTATTTATGAGAGACAGAGAGAGAGAGAGAGAGGCAGAGACACAGGCAGAGGGAGAAGCAGGCTCCATGCAGGGAGCCCAATGTGGGACTCGACCCCAGGACTCAATCCTGGGACTACCAGGATCACGCCCTGAGTTGAATGCAGGTGCTTAACCACTGAGCTACCCAGGCATCCTGGACAGAGAGAATCTTAAGCATCCTCTACTCCCAGCACAGAGCCTGATGCAGGGCTTGACCTTACAACCCTGAGATTATGACCTGAACCAAAATCAAGAGTCGAATCCTTAACTGATTGAGTCACTCAGGTGCCCCTTAAGATTGTATATTTAAGTAATCTCTACACCCAACATTGGGCCCAGACTTACAACTCTGAGAGCAAGAGTCACATGTTCCACTGACTGAGCCACCAGGTGCCCTGCTTTTGCTGTTCTTTTTTTTTTTTAATTTTTATTTATTTATGATAGTCACACAGAGAGAGAGAGAGAGAGGCAGAGACACAGGCAGAGGGAGATGCAGGCTCCATGCACCGGGAGCCCGACGTGGGACTCGATCCTGGGTCTCCAGGATCATGCCCCGGGCCAAAGGCAGGCGCCAAACCGCTGCGCCACCCAGGGATCCCTGCTTTTGCTGTTCTTAAAGAAAAATTATTATTATTTTTTTTGTAGGATTTTATTTATTTATCAGAGAGAGAGAGCGCGCACAAGCTGGGGGAGAGGCAGAGGGATAGGGAGAAGCAGACTCCCCCTGAGCAGGGAGTCTGACTTAGGGCTTGATCCCAGGATTCCAAGATCATGACCTGAGCCAAAACCAGCTGTTCAACTGACTGAGCCACCCAGGCACCCCTAAAAAAAATTTCTACCTCATAACATTTTACCCTTAAACTCTTCAGTATGCATCTCTAAAAAACGGATATTTTTCTTCATAACCTTAATATCATCATTATTATCTTGAGAAAATTAATAACACATCTTAATATTATGTAACATCTATTCCATATTCAAAAGTTTCTCCCCAAAATGTTTTGTAACTAGGATGCAATCAAGTATCATGCATTACATTTGATAATTGTGTCTCTTAAGTCTCTCTTAATTTGGACCAGTCTCCCCTCACCTACACTTTTTTCCCCCCACGCCCCCCCCCCCGCCCCCCATCTTGTTGAAGAGCCCATACCAGTTTTCCTGGAATTATCCTTTTAAAATGTAAATGCAGGGCACCTGGGTGGCTTAGTGTTTGAATATCTGCCTTTAGCTCAGGTCATGATCCCTGGGTCCTGGGATCGAGTCCTGCATTGGGCTCTCTGCAGGGAGCCTGCTTCTCCCTCTGCCTGTGTCTCTTACTCTCTCTGTGTCTCTTGTGAATAAATAAATAAAATATATTTTTTAAAAATGTAAATCCAATTATGTCTTTCTCTGTTTTGTTGAAAATGAAGTGTGGAGCTCAGTGACCTTTGGGTAAAATACCATCTTCACCATGGATTATATGTCAGGCTTACATGCTATGGCCCAGGCCAAGTCCTTATCATCCTCATTATCATCCTCCTCCTTATAGCACTTCAGGCAAACTGATACTTTTCCATTTTCTTTGATTCCTCAAGCCCTTTCCTATCTCTGTGGCTTAGAACTTGATGATCCCTCTGGCCCAGTACTTTTCTCCAACTATTCAAATAACCATCTCATTTTCATCCTTCCAGCCTCAGTTTAGTTGTATCCCCTGGGGGAGACCTTCTCTCACACCAACCCTTTTTTTTTTCTTTTTTAATTAATTAATTAATTAATTAATTTATGATAGTCACAGAGAGAGAGAGAGAGAGAGAGTCAGAGACATAGGCAGAGGGAGAAGCAGGCTCCATGCAGGGAGCCCAACGTGGGATTCGATCCCGGGTCTCCAGGATCGCGCCCTGGGCCAAAGGCAGGCGCCAAACCGCTGCGCCACCCAGGGATTCTCACACCAACCCTTAAGAGAAGTCTTCTCTTCTCCACCTCTCCAATTGTTCTCTATCCCATCTCCTTTTATTTCCTTGTATTTGTTTGTTTACTTATTTATTTTTTGTTTTCCCCAATAAATTGTAATCTCCATTAGGGCATGGACCCCTACTTCCTAGCATAGTGTCTGGAATAGCATTCAAGAAGTATATGTTGATGAACCAACACTTACAAAGTCCTCAAGCGTTTGAGAAATGAACAAACACATGTCTGATACTGTCCTGAATATAGGGTACAATGTATTGAATGTAAGACTTCTTCCCTGCTCCCATGATCTTCTATCCTATGGTTACTGGGACCTGATCTGTTGCTTTTACTACAATACTCCTAATTTCCAAGAATTCAGTCCTTTGATCCCACTATCAGTATTTACCATGGTAACAATATATACTCTTATTTAAATGATTTATTCAATAAATATTTGAATATGTTCCCAGCAGTGGAGGAAGAAAGATGAGTAAAGCATCAATACACAATTGATATATCGAAGATGACTAAAAAATTGAGGTGATAATGCTTTTAAAGAAAACTAAAGGGATCCCTGGGTGGAGCAGTGGTTTGGCGCCTGCCTTTGGCCCAGGGTGCGATCCTGGTAGACCCGGGATCGAATCCCACGTCGGGCTCCCGGTGCATGGAGCCTGCTTCTCCCTCTGCCTGTGTCTCTGCGCCTCTCTCTCTCTCTGCGACTATCATAAATAAAAAAAAAAAAAAAAAAAAAAAAAAGAAAACTAAAGCAGAGAGGTGGAAAGATATTGGAGGAAGATGTGCTGTCTTATTTAGGGTGATCAGAAAAGACCTCTCTGATAAAGTGACACGAGCTGAAGACTTGAAGAAAGTATTCAGGTTTGGCATGCAGATACCAGTGAGAAAATTTTTCTAAGTGTAGGGGCTAAGGGAAGAGGTTCTGAATAGAAATACTTTATCAAATACTTGGCAATTTTAGGAAATAACAGGAAGATCACTGTGGCTGGTGAGAGGATCTAGGGAGATAGTGGAAAGAAATGATGTTGGACTGGTAGCAGGGACCACAATGTATAGGGCCTTGTAGATGATGATAAAGACATTGGGATTTATTCTGAATGACAAGGGAAGGCATTGGAGGATTCTGAGCAGAATATCATTATCTGCTTTATATTCTAAAAAGACCACTTGGCTGTTATGGGGAGAAGGGTAGAAGCAGGCAAGAAATAAAGGAGATTTGGACTAGATGGAAATGAATGAGGGGCTGAGAAGTGGTTGGATTATGCATGTATTTTTAAAATATGGATTGGGTGTAGGATATGGGGGAAAGAAAGGAATCAGGATGATTCTGTGGTTTGGAGCCTGGGGAACTAGAAGCAGAGAGCTTCCATTCACTATGATGGGAAAGACTGCAAGAGGAATAAGATTGTGAAGGAAAAGCCAACAATTGGATACTCAACATATGAAGATGAAGATATCTGTTAGGTATCCACGTGGAGAAACTGAGTAGACAGTTGGCTATATGAGTCTATAGTTCATGAGTTAAACATGGGAGGCCTCAGGGCATAAGTGGCATTTAAAACCATAGCACCAAATTAGGTCACCTTGAGAGGAAGAGATTGTTAAAAAGAGGACCAGGATTGAGTCCTAGGATCCTTTAGTATTTAGGGAAGGTGAGAAAGATCCAGCAAAGTAGACTTAAAAGGAATGGTCAGTGAGTTAGGTAAAGAACTAAGAGTTGTGTCCCAGAGGCCAAGGGAAGAATAGATTCAAGGTGGGTATAATCTAACAACCATGTCAGATGCTGCTAGGAGGATGAATAAGATGAGAACAAAGATCAGTCTATTTTTATGGAGCACTTCATTTTCTTTTACTTAAATATTTTACAAAAAAAGGAAATGTTATAATCTATAGATCGAAAACTTGTGTTGCTAGAAATAAAAGATAATTTTTTAAATAAATGACAAGGGTACTATTATTCTCGTTGTTAAAGCCTCTGAGCCCAGAGCCCACTGGCAATTAGCATTTAGGGAAGGCCTAAAGGCTTTCTAGTACCAAATAAGACAATGCAAAAAACTGAAAGGGGATTAAGTTTCTCATAGTGTTATCTAATACCTTGGCAGCATAACCCCTCTGAAATCTCATATATTGGACCTGTGCTCTACAAAACACTGCAATAAACTGTTTCGGTTTTTCATTTAAATTTTTTCAGTCTTTTGCTAATCCCAGTACTCCAAATGAAAGATGGGACTCAACAATGCTCTTTTGTTCTTCAGGAAGTGTTTTAGATCACAGTTTGGAAAGCCTCATCCATCGCCTTCGTGGTTTGTGTGACAACATGGAACCTGAGACTTTCCTTGACCATGAAATGGTGTTCCTCCTTAAGGGCCAGCAGGCTAGTCCATTTGTTCTAAGGGCTCGGCGTTCTATGGATAGGGGCGGGGCACCCTGGCATCTACGCTACCTGGGACAACCGGAAATGGGAGACAAGAACCGCCATGCCCTGGTGCGAAATTGTGTGGACATTGCAACATCTGAGAACCTCACTGACTTCTTGATGGAAATGGGCTTCCGCATGGACCATGAGTTTGTTGCCAAGGGTCACTTGTTCCGTAAGGGTATCATGAAGATTATGGTATACAAGATCTTCCGCATCCTGGTACCAGGAAACACAGACAGCACTGAGGCCTTGTCACTTTCCTATCTTGTGGAACTGAGTGTTGTTGCACCAGCTGGGCAGGACATGGTCTCTGATGACATGAGGAACTTTGCCGAGCAGCTGAAACCTCTGGTTCACCTAGAGAAAATAGACCCCAAAAGGCTCATGTGACTAAGACAGTCTGACCGCCACTGGGGCCTATCCTCACCTGTTATAAAAGAGAAGATGTTACAAATGCCCCATTTCATTACTACCAGCCAGGCATTCTTAGGAGGACAGTAAGAACTTAGTTGGGTCTTTACACTGTTTTCCTCATGTGACAAGTTCACTTTTGTGACAGCCTTTCCAAATTAAAGGCTCAGGATAACATGAGAAGTCTATCTAGTCCCTTTGTATAAAGAGAGGAAACTAGAATAAATTAGCTTTGAGAAAGAAAAATCTTTTAATTGTTTTGCTATTTGTGTGTAAGGTTTATAGAGACTGTGAGCTTGTATTGTGGGGTAATAAAGGCTATGAAGAGAAGCATCTGTGATTCCAATTCTTTATTACCCTGCTAATTCGGGGTGGATTCACTACCAATTGGAACCAAAAAAAATGACAGTTTTTTTTTTTTTTTAAGATTTTATTTATTTATTCATGAGAGACACAGAGGGAGAGGCACCATAGGCAGAGGGAGAAGCATGCTCCATGCAGGGAGCCCGATGTGGGACTCAATCCTGGGACTCCAGATTGCCCTGGGCCAAAGGCAGATGCTCAACCACTGAGCCATCTAGGCATCCCAAAAAATGACAGTTTTTAGTTTGAATCCTGATAAAGGTAATAGTTTTTACCTTTAACCAAAGTAGCACGTTCACTGAAAAACTTTTCTTTATTTATTTTTTAATATTTATTTATTCATGAGAGACACACAGAGAGAGAGGGAGAGACACAGGCAGAGGCAGACGGAGGACCAGGCTCCATGCAGGGAGCCCAATGCCGGACTCCATTCCAGGTCTCCAGGATCATGCCCTGGGCTGAAGGCAGACGCCCAACCACTGAGCCACCCAGGCATCCCTCTTTTTTTGTTTAATCTATAATTAACACCTTTCCAGGATATTAGGCTGTAGTGTCCTTCTGTAAAAACAAAAAACCTCATTTAAATAGGGAAATCGAGGTAGAGATTAGTTTTCCTTGGGCTAATACAGATATTAATTAGCAGAGCTGGCATGTAAATATTAATAATCATAATTGCTATGTGTATCCCATTATATGGATTTTCCACAACTTAATTGATTCTTCTACTTTGGGATTTTTATTTTGTTCCCAGTTTTTGGCTTTTATAAACAATCCTCTAGGAGTGCCTGGTGGCTCAGTCTGTTGAGTGTCTGACTCTTAGTTTTGGCTTAAGTCATGATCTCAGGGTCATGGGACTGAGCCCCACATAGAGCTCTGTGCTGGGCCAGGAGTCTGCTTGAGATTCTCTCTCTGCATGTGCTCTCACCAAAAGAAATGAGTAAAATCTTAAAAAAAAAAAAAAAAATCCTGTAATGTGAGTGCTTTTAATAAAATCATTGTTGACTGTTGACATCTGTGAGTATTCTTTAGGATAAATTTTAGGGAACTGCTGAGTCAAAGAGTATGCACTGTTTTAAGACTTCTGCTGTGCATTGCCAAATGCCTTGCAGAAATGTCCCAGTTTTCACTCTCACCAGCTGTAAATGAGGTTCCTAAAAATGTTGCCAAAACTGGATGTGAGTGTGAAAACTTGTTTTTCCCATTTAATGATAAATGGTAACTAGTTTGAATTTTCTTTTAATTTTTAAATTTTATTTATTTTTTTATGTAAGCTCTGTGCCAAATGTGAGGCTTGAACTCACGACCCAGGATCAAGAGCTGTGCACTACACTCTACCAACTGACCCAGCCAGGTGCCCGAGTTTTCTTTTTTTAATTTTTATTTAATTTTTATTTTTTTTTAAGATTTTGTTTATTTATTCATGAGAGACAGTTTTCTTTTTAAAACACTCACCAAAAAAAAAAAAAAAAAAAACACTCACCAGGGCCACCTGGGTGGCTCAGTCAGTTAAGCGTCTACCTTCAGCTCAGGTCACCATCACAGGTTCTGGAATTGAGCCCTGCATTGGTCTTCTTCTTCAATGGGGGGTCTGCTTCTCCTTCTCCCTCTGCAACTCCCCCAACTCTCTCTCTGTCCAATAAATAAAATCTTTAAAAAGAAACTCATCAGTGAAGTTAACATTTTTTGTTTATTGGACATTCTTTTTCTTATGTGACTTGCCTTTTCTTCATTGATTATTCGTTTTATCAATTTATAAAGAGCTTTTTATAAAAATTGTTCACATTTATCATTTGAATTTAATATTTTTCTTTATCTGAGAGCGAGCACGGATGGGAGGGGGGGCAAGGAGAGGGGGAGAGAGGGAGGGAGAAGCAGACTCTGCTGAGCAGGGAGCCCAACAAGGGGGCTTCCATCCCAGAACCCTCAAGAACATGACCTGAGCTGAAGTCAGACACTTTACCAACTGAACCACCCAGATGCCCCAACATTTTTCTTTTTTTAAGTAACAGTTCTTAGTGGGATAAAAGTGTTGCTCATTTTAATACTTCTCAAGTTTTTAATAAACTGAAGAGAGTTTGGTTTGCTAAAAATTTGTAGGTTATTCAAATTTTTCATTTTTTTCCATAATCTCCATTTAGATCACACCCCAGTTGAGCTACATTGGACAGATCATAATTCTCTTTGGAGTTACTTGAAAAATTATATGAATATTCTGTTAGGATGCTTTGGGCTACAAGTAACAGAAAAGCCATCCAAAGCTGCCTTAAACAGTAAGGATAGAATTATCTCACACAACGATAAGTTCTAAGATGGGGCACTTCCAAGTTGGTTAGCTGGTTATTTCTCTGGCTGTGGGATCCTGTTCTTGGCTTTCCCCTGAATGTTTTCAAGATAGCTTCCCCCACCCCCACAGTTGCAGATTGCATAAATGGGTAAATCCTCTTCCTTTCTTCATAGCATATTAGCATAATGATTCAGACAAGGCCCCTTCTTGTTTTTTCCTCTTCCCCTTTTATTCCTAAACTCTATTCTCATTCCCTCTATCCAGTAGGCACCTATTCTGATATGTTTGATGGATGTCTGATGCCTGTCTTGTAATATGTAGAGTTATATGAACATATTCAATTCACACAAATGCTACTGTGCTATAAATGGTTTTTTTCTTTTTAAAAATAACATTGCTTTAACTGTTGTGTATAAACGTACCTCATGACTTAAAACTTGCATATGCTTTCATATGAAGAGGAATATTGATACTCGAGTAGTGCTTAACTCTGGCAGGTGCTTTAAATGCTTTAACTTATATACTTCTCACAATAGAGCTAGGGTAGATATTATTAACTCCCATTTTGTAGAGTGAGACACAGAGAATTTACTCATTTTCTGCTTCTGTTGTTCAAAGTCAGAATTAGCAAATGGAGACTGGATTTCAATTCAGTCTAGCTCCAAAATCCATGTACATCCCCACTTTGCACCCACCCATGTTTTTTACACATTCAGTCCCTTGAGGATGGAAACCTAGATTGCCGTCAACTCTATTACTATAAAAAATGCTAAAATAAGCAAATTTGTAAATTTAAAAATATTTATTTGAAAGAGAGGGAGAAAAAAAACAAAAAGAAAGAGAGGGAGAGCACAGAGAGACAGAGAGAGAAGCAGGCTCCCTGCTCAGCAGAGAGCCCAAAGTGAGGCTCAGTCCCAACACCTTGAGATTATGATCTGAGCTGAAGGCAGATGCTTAACCAACTGAGTCCCCCAGGCACCCTGCAAATTTATACATTGTTGTGGAATATTCCTCTGAACCATATATCATGAGCATACTCAAGTTTGCCAGATATTGCTAGATAAATTTTTAGAATGGCTCTGCTATTTACATTCTTATCACCAGGATACAAGAACTCTTATACCTGGATCCTCTTTCTAATTTGTGCTGCTTTGGAGGATGTCAAATGGTAGCTCTTGGTTGTTTTGTTTTGCATTTCTCTGGTTATAATCAAATTTGAGACTTTTATAATATGCCTTTTTTTTTTTTTAAGATTTATTTATCCATGAGAGACACAGAGAGAAAAAGGCAGAGACATAGGCAGAGGGAGAAGAAGGCTCCTCGCAGGGAACCTGATGCAGGACTCGATCCCAGATCCCAGGATCACACCCTGAGCCAAAGGCTGACACTCAACCACTGAGCCACCCGGGCATCCCATAATATACCTTTTTATATAGGAAATTATATGGACTTCTTAGTATGTGAAACTGAAGTATTTATATCTTTCACCTATTTTTCTAGTTGGTTCCCTGTCTTGTTAGTTGGTAGGAAAGATATGTATATTCTAGACGTTCCTTGTTTGTTTTAAACATTGCAGTTCCTTCTCCCAGTCTGTCACCTTCCTGTTAACTTTGTGATGTGATGTTGTTAGTTAAGCAGATGCCCTAAATTTTGACCTTATGATGTGGAGTCTTGTTTAGGAAGTTTTTATTTACCCAGAGGTAAGTTTTTTTCTTTTTATCTTTATAGTTTTTAATTTCTGACATTTAGTCTTTAACCTATTATCCACCTTTAATGTAGTCTCAAGTAAAAATCCATAGTTTTTCTTCATATGGTGAATTAGTTTTTCTATCACCATCAAAAAAGCCTTTTTAGGGGATCTCTGGGTGGCTCAGCGGTTTGGCGCCTGCCTTTGGCCAGGGGCGCAATCCAGGAGTCCTGGGATCGAGTCCCACGTCGGGCTCCTGGCATGGAGCCTGCTTCTCCTTCCTCCTGTGTCTCTGCCTCATTCTATCATAAATAAATAAATAAATAAATAAATAAATAAATAAATAAATAAATAAATAAATAAATTTTAAAAAGCCTTTTTAATGCTGTGTGAGCCACCTTTATCACATATTAAGTTCTTTCTAAACTCTCCATTCTACTTTATTGGTCTTTTTCTTCGTTTCAATGCCAGCAACACAATGTTTTTATTACTGAGGCTTTGTAGTAGAGCCAGTTCTACCAGTAGGGCAGGTATCCCTACTTTTATTTGCCTCTCAAAATAGACTTAGCATGTATTACTATCCAACTTCAGATTATTCTTTTACTGCTTCTCTACTAGAATGTAAGACTCATGAGGAGGAATGCTCTGTTTTGTTTCCTGCTATGTCCCTAGCACTCAAAACAATGTCTAACCTTTGGTAGTCACTCTGAATATTTGTTAAACAAATGAATAAAATCTTTACACTGCTGAGGTTATACCAATTATGACATTTATTCAGGTTTTCTTATGTCCCTGAATAGAGTTGAAAAAATTTTTTAAAGATTTATTTATTTTAGAGAGAGAGTAAGGGAGCAGGGGGGAGAGGCAGAAGGAGAGAGAGCCCCAAGCAGATTCCTCGCTGAGCACAAAGCCTGACACGTGGCTCAATCCCATCCCCCCAAGACTCTGAGATAATAACTCAACCCAAAACCAAGAGTCAGATGCTCAATTAACTGTGCCACCCAGGTACCCCTGGTCTATTTTTGACAGACTTTCTGCTATTGGGCCATCCTTGTATTCCTGGAGTCACTCCAATGCACCATGATACTATCTTTTAAATTCCCTGTTGGATTTGAGTACCCATTATTTTGTTTAGGATATATGAATTACGGGCTACTTTAATTGCCATCCAGAGATCTATCCAATGTGACTACTCCCTATTTTTCCAACTTGGAATAAGCTAAGTACTATGCTGGATTCTGGGCTACAATAATTGCTAAGATACAGTCCATTTCTTTAATAGCTCCCATTATAATGGCAGAAACAGACATTTATACAGTTTGTATAGTCATAAAAGGTATATGAACAAAGGTCTTCTTCCCCAGATGAATGACCAAGCAGATTTGTTTCCTTTTCCTTGGATATACCTCAACACTCTGGCATATGTATTATCTTTCTTAATACCCTGTCCTCTTTGCCTTTTCCATTCATTTCTGCCTATGTGACTCCTGCATAAGCAAAAAGCAGGATAAAAAAAAAAAAATCAAACAATGGAAAGCATCTAATATAGTGGTTTAGAGCTTAGGCTTGAGAGACAACAAGGTTCCAATTCTAGCCATGGCATTTACTAGCTATGTGACCTTGCATGTATTGCACCACTCCCCAGAGGATCTATTTCCTCATCTGTCAAACTGAGAAGAAGAATACCTTCATCATGTAGAAGATCTTATGAAGGCTTTCGACACAGGGCCTGACAGTCACCAGGATTTTCCCTTTCTGTCCTGCAGTCATTCCTGGACCACAAGAAGGTTAAGAATCTCTTAACCTCCGATTTCTGACATTTGATGGCAACTAAGTAGCATCATTTGTTTCGCATTACATTATGTAGTCCGTATAGTAATACTTTATGTGTCTGGCTTCTTGCACTGCCATTTTTTTAAAAGATTTTATTTATTTAAGAGAGAGAATGCACACACAAGCAGGGGGGAGTGGCAGAGGGAGAGGGAGAAGCCGACTCCCTGCTGAGCAGGGAGCCTGATGCAGAACTCAATCTCAGGACCCTGAGATCATAATGTGAACTGAAGGCAGAGCCTTAGCCAACTGAGCTACCCAGGCACACCTCACACTGCCATTTAATAGTTGTTTGTGTCTTGCCCAAGTTAGTTAAACTCTCAGAATGTCTATTTTCTTATCTGTAAAACAGGAATATAATAATACCTACTTCATAGAATTGTCATATGAATGAAATGATCAATATGCATAAAGGCCTAATGGAGTGATTGACATATAAGTGCTTAATACTTCTTAGCTGTTTTTAGTTTCAGTATTATTAAGAAGACAGTATGCTTCTTATAGGGAAGAACTGTATCTTATAGTATAGCATAATGGTTAAGACTATAGAGTCTTGTTCAAATGTGAATTCCACCTCAAGTATGTTCCTCAAGCTGGGAAACCTCTCTAGGCCTTAGTTTTCTTATCTGCAAAATGGGAATGATAAAAGAACACAGTTTGTAGAGGCTGTTTAGGGGTTAAATGAAATAGTCGACTCATTGAGCATTTAGCACTGTGCATGGCATAAATATTCTTTTTTTTTTTTAAGATTTTATTTATTTACTCATGAGAGACACAGAGAAAGAGAGAGGCAGAGACATAGGCAGAGAGAGAAGCAGGCTCCACACAGGGAGCCCGATGTGGGACTGGATCCCAGGACTCCAGGACCATGCCCTGGGCCAAAGGCAGGCGCTAAACCACTGAGCCACCCAGGGATCCCCAATATGTATTTCTTGCTCAATTATTATGTGCTAGGTAATGTGCTGTTTTATTTAGCAAGGTTCTATTTTATATCTGTGAACTCCATGACCCCTGCCTAGCTTAGTACTACTCATATAATAACCTTTCAAATATTTATTGAATAAATGAGTGAGTGAATAAGTGAATGCTGAGTAGTATGCCACAAGAATCTTGCTTCTGTAAGCTGGTTTGTCCTAGGTTAACATTCTTCATTCCTCTGAGATGAGTTAGTGTGTAAGCCATAAGGTTTAGCATCTGCAAAAAAGCAGGAGATTATGGAAAGGGGGAGGTGTTAGACTGGCTTTTTTATTTTAGAGAAATCACTCATGCTTTAGTACTTGAACTTATTTCTCAGAACTGGTAAAATGAATTTTAAAACATTGCTATAAACAAAAGTGTGGGACGCCTGGGTGGCTCCACAGTTAAGCGTCTGCTTTCTGCTCAGCGCATGATCCTGAGTCCCGGGATCGAGTCCCATGTCGGGCTTCCTGCATGGAGCCTGCTTCTCCCTCTGCCTGTGTCTCTGCCTCAGTCTCTCTCTCTCTCTCTCATGAATAAATAAATAAAATCTTAAAATAAATTTTAAAAAGTGGTAAAAGTTACAACACTCAATGTCATGGAGAACATAGAGAAAGGAGCACCTTTCTGGAAGAAATAAAAATTGATGCAACTGTTCTTGAGAGCATTTAGCCTAAGGAAATAATTAAAGATGTGCACAAAGGTAAGTTTAAAGCTGGTCGTCTTAGTGATGTGCATAGTAGCAAAAAATGGGAATAATCTAGATGTCTCATAAAAGGAGGTGGGATAATTAAATGATACTTTATTCACAAATGGAGTATCTTGACATCATGCAAAAAAAAAAATTGTAGTAGTGGTTTAATGACATGGAAAAATATTCCAGATACTTACTAACTTTGTGACTTTAGACAGATTACTTAACTTCTCTGCCTCAGTCTCCTTATCAGTAAGTGGGAACATTAATACTGCCTTCCTTATAGTTATCATGAGGATTAAATGAATTATGTATCAAGTTCTGCATCGGGCTCCTTGAATGGAGCCCACTTCTCCCTCTGCCTGTGTCTCTGCCTCTCTCTCTCTTTCTCTGTGACTCTTATTAATAAATAAAATAAAATAAAATAAAATAAAATAAAATAAAATAAAGTAATAAATTGGGAGCTGAAAAAATAGTTCATCCAAACCAAATTTGAGGTCAATTGGTTTGACTCCCCCCCTAAAAATCCAAAAAATTATATGAACAATAGCAAAAATTTGTAAATATGTGTCATTTCTCAAAATACGTATTTTTTTTTCAAAATAAGTATTTTTAAGGGAGCCACTTATTTAGATGTTTATCTTCTGATATATTTGTTTTTTCAAATTAATTTCATCACTTCACATTTACACCTCCAAGGAAAACACAGAAACAATTATAGTCAACCTGACAGAATGCCAGTGTGATGACTCATATCCTGTTCACCTCTAGAGTTCAGTGTTGGTTCTAGTGTCAGGCCCCACTTTGCTAAGAACCTGCCACTGCCTAAGGGCATCCTGGATGTGTGGGTCCATCTCTCCCTTAAGAAAAGGGGAGATACCTTTTAAAGTGAAAGATTAACCCCTCCTTCACACTCTTATACCAGCCATACTCAATAACAAAGAAAATTGCAGTCACCCTCACTCCCCTACTAAAGGAATGATCCATTTCTGTGGTTTTTTAAAAGATTTTATGTATTTGGGGTGGGGAACATGGAGAGGAGCAGAGGAAGAGGGACAAGCAGAATCCACACTGAGCATAGGGCCCAACAGGGGACTCAGTCCCACAACCCTGAGATCATGACCTGAGCCAAAACCAAGAGTTGGAGGCTCAACTGACTGAGCTACCCAGGCCCCATGTTTTGTTTTTAATTATTATTTTTAAGTTACACAAGACATATACATTTATTGGTTTTTCTTTTAAGATTTTATTTATTTATTTATTCATGAGAGACACAGAGAGAGTAGCAGAGACACAGGCAGAGGGAGAAGCAGGCTCCATGCAGGGAGCTGGACATGGGACTCAATCCTGGGTTACCAGGATCACGCACTGGGCCGAAGGCAGGCACCAAACCGCTGGGCCACCCAGAGATCCCCTAGCTCCGAATTCATTAAAATTGTGATACTAAGTGCTTTTTAGTTTAGCTTTTTTTTAATACTAAGTGCTTTTTTAAGATGCAGTGAAATGGGTATTATTCAAGTGTTTCTAGTGGCATTATAAATTATCAAAAACCTACTGGAAAGCAATTTGGAAATAATTAAGAACCATCAAATCCTCTGGGGCACCTGGGTGCCTCAGTCAATTAAGTATCTGACTTGATTTTGGCTCAGGTCGTGATCTCATGAGTGGTGAGATCGAGCCCCATTGGCGGTGGAGTGTCTGTGCTCAGTGGGGAGTCTGCTTGATACTCTCTCCCTCTGCCACTCCTCCCACTCATGTGCATGTGCTCACTCTCTCTCTCTCTCTCTAAAATAATCTTTAAAAAAAAAGCACTGAAAAAAATGAAAAAAGAAAAAAAAATTTTAAAAAGAACCATCAAATCCTTATACCTTATGATCCAAAAGTCCCACTTCTTTTTTGTTTTTAATAATCTATTTATTTTTAGAGCATGTGAGGGGGAGGGGCAGAGGGAAAGAGAGAGAAAGAATATTAAGCAGGCTCCAGGAAAGATAAAACACACCAAGATGATAGTAGTTATATTAAAGAGCTATGCTTCCGGAAGTTTTCTTTTTTGTTTTAATCTAAGTGGATTTTGTGCTTTTATCTTTAAAGCATTAATTTATTTTAAGAGGACAAGATCCATATAAGAAAACCAGTCCTGGGGCACCTGAGTGGCTCCACATTCAGTGGAGAGTCTGCTTGAGATTCTCTCTCTGCCCCTCCCCCAGCTCATGCTCTCGCTCTCTCTCTAAAAAATAAATCTTAAAAAAAAAGAAAGAAAATCAGTCCTACTTCATTTTCTCTGTATCCTATTTATTCACTTCCGATTATTTTGAAACTGGAATTTATAGAAGGTCAAGATTTGCAGGGCACCTGGGTGGTTCAGCTGGATAAATAATAATATTAATAATATTGAGCTGACTTTTAATTTCAGCTTAGGTTGAGATCTCGGGGTCATGAGATCAAGCCCCACATTGGGCTCTGTGTTGGGCACTGGGCATGGAGCCTGCTTAGGATTTTTTTTCTCCCTTTCCCTCTGCATGCCCTCCACCCCCACCCTGCTGCTCACTCTCTCTCACTCAAAAAAAAAAAAAAAAAAAAAAAAGATGAAGGTGCTACCAGTGAGCATATGTCATAGACCCTGTAGACATTTCTGAATTGGGCATCCCAGTAATGCTTTGGAGAGTGGAAGCATCCCTGGGATAAATGCACTGGCTCCAAGATGATGACAACTTTGAAGTAAACAATATTCATTTGTCGGTATGAGGTGTGTCCTCTATTTAAGGAATCACTCAAAATACTGTTGTGGGTCCCAGACTGACCATAGATCGGGCCCACTTCCAAAATTAGATGTTCCTGAAAAAGTAGGTGGTCTATAGGTAATAATCATCGTTACCATTTTTTTAAAAAAGATTTTATTTATTTGTTCATGAGAGACACACAGAGAGAGGCAGAGACATAGGCAGAGAGAGACGCAGACTCTGCACAGGGAGCCGGATATGGGACCCGACCCTGGGACCCCAGGACCATGCCCTGAGCCGAAGGCAGGCGCTCAACCACTGAGCCACCCAGGTGTCCCTCATCATTACCATTTATGAAGCACTTATTATGTTCTAGGCACTGTGATAAAAACAAAAACTATCATGTTTTAAACTCTTACAATATTTTGAGACAGATATTACTGTCTTCATTTTACTGGTGAGAAAACTGAGGCCCTTGGAGAAACGTGGCTAAAATCACAGCTGTGAGAGGAGATGCAGAACTGCATTTTAACCTAGGCTGCCTTCAGACATATCTTCTCAAGACCCAGTAGCTGCACTGTAGTGCTCCTACCAATTGCCCAAATTTATTTGGTGGGCTTATATTGATAGGGAGGAACAAAAAAGCTTGCATGGGGAAGACAGTGTGATGTCACACTGCCCAGCCTTGTGGACCTACCTGTATCCAAGTCCTATAGAGAGAGGGACTGCAAACTAAAACTGTTTTCCTGTTTCATTCCAAGTCTCAAGCAGGGCTGCTCTAGGGTCCAGGTGACAGAATGTGAAAAGGTAGAAGAGAAGGGTCTCTTCTACCCTTTTTTGGAGTATAGTCCACTTTGTTACAATGTGGATTTTGAGGAATTGCTCTGTTGTTTTGAGGTGGACACAAACTGTCCAGGACATCAGGGTTGGTAGAGTCCCAGCCCTGGCCAAGAACCCTAAGAGGCTCCTTGGACAGTGAATTGGTGGTCAAAGTAGGAGCAGGTAAGTGTAATGGATACTCCTTGTCTGAATCTAGATTCTTATGAGATATCTCCAAAGACACTATCATTTAACCAGATAAGACTTGGCAAGTGGGAGCATGGGAATGATTTATTCCTTGACACCCAAAGAAGCTCAGGTGATAAGAACTTAACAGTCCTACTCTATGCACAAAAAGAGTTTGGCAGCATTTGCAGACCCTATATGAACAAGGATCACCTGAAATGCGAATACTGAAGGAACTCAACACTTGAAGAAACAAGAAGATATAATGAATAATCCAATAAAAAGAATGTAGAAGTGGTAGTAAGTGGATAAAGTCTTTCAAAAATAGCATTGGCTAGAGCAGACTGGGTGGCTCAGTGATTTAGCACCGCCTTCAGCCCAGGGCCTGATCTGGAGACCTGGGATCGAGTCCCATGTCAGGCTCCCTGCATGGAACCTGCTTCTCCCTCTACCTGTGTCTCTGCCTCTCTCTGTCTCTCATGAATAAATAAATAAGATCTTTTTAAAAATAGCATTGGCTAAACCTGATGATCATCTAAATCTTTCCAGCCAACCCTATTAGAATCTTTGGAATGTGGACCCAGGAATCTGTATTTTTCCCTTATTAATCTCTAGGTGAATGTGAAGATCTTTGGTTTATGAACCATTGTTTCCTAGTTTCAGGCAACTCTGTTCACCAAAACTGCAAATCATTTTCAGGCATTTGGAAATTAGATCTTACAACTGGAAGCAAATTAGACCCCTCTATACTGCTTTCTAGGAACTGGCAATCTAATTAGAGAAGTGAAGACATATCTTGTAAGGACTTCAGGATTAGAAGTAGGTCTTAAAAAGATGAATACAGGGCAGCCCCGGTGGCCCAGCGGTTTAGCGCCACCTTCAGCCTGGAGTGTGATCTTGGAGACCCTGGATAGAGTCCCATGTCAGGCTCCCTGCATAAAGCCTGCTTCTCTCTCTGCCTGTGTCTCTGCCTCTCTCTCTCTCTGTCATGAATAAATAAATAAAGTTTTTTTTTAAAAAGAATAAAAAGAATAGAATTTCAGGGGTGCCTGTGCAGCTCAGTTGGTTAAGTATCTGCCTTTGGCTTAGGTCGTGATCTTGGAATCCTGGGATCAAGCCCCAAATCGGGCTCCATGCTCAGGGGGGAGAATACTTCTCCCTTTGCCCCTCCTCCTCTCTTGTGCTCTCTTCTCTCTCTCTCAAATAAATACAGTCTTAAAAAAAAAAAAGATGAGTACAATTTCAAAATGAAGTAGAAGAAGAATAGGGATAAATGAAAACATAAGGTGTTTGATGGGACAGTGAGTCCTCCACCTTTATTTTTTTTTTATTATTTTTTATTTTTTTAGTCCTCTACCTTTAATTTGTACAAGTAAACTAATATCTGACCCAACCATTACTATTTGAGGAACTTTTTCCAGGAAAACTATTAAGATTAATACCCTTTGCTGTGTTATTCATAATTCAAATAAGCAAAATCTCAAAAGAACCAACATATCCTACAGTATAATAGAAAACACAATAGAATACTACACAACTCTGTAGGATAGAAGTGTGTAGGTAGAATGGTGCTATAGAAAATTTAATGCATAGGGAAAAGTGATATATAAAATGAGAAAAAAAGAATATAAAACATACATCTGGTATGATCCCAATTTTAAAATACATATGTATTTTAAATGGAAAGAGTTACAAAATGTTCATGGATGGTAGGATTATGCATAATATTTTTCATCTTTGCTTATCTGTATTTATGTCCCCCAACACTTTTTTTTTTTTTAAATGTTTATTTATTTATGATAGTCACAGAGAGAGAGAGAGAGAGAGAGAGAGGCAGAGACACAGGCAGAGGGAGAAGCAGGCTCCATGCACCGGGAGCCCGACGTGGGATTCGATCCCGGGTCTCCAGGATCGCGCCCTGGGCCAAAGGCAGGCGCCAAACCGCTGCGCCACCCAGGGATCCCCCCAACACTTTTTTTAATGAGAGAGAGTGAGGGAAAATGTGCAAGTGAGTGGGTGGAGAGGGCAGAGGGAGAGGGAGAGAGAGAATCTTAAGCAGACTCCATGCCCAGCACAGAGCTGGATGAGGAGCTCAATCTCACAGTCCTGAGATCATGACATTAGCCAAAGCCAAGAGTTGGATGCTTAACCACTGAGCCACCCAGACACCCCTCCTCGAGTATTTTGAAGCAAATCCCAGAGAGCATGCCATTCCATCCTTAAATACTTTTAGTATGCATCTCTAACTTAATAAAGATTTAAACAAAAACATAACATTATTATATCTAACAAAACTAACAACACTTAATATCACATGATATTCAATTATTATTATTATTCACATTTTCCTGTCTCAAAAATGTCCTTTTATGGTTGGTTCATTTGGGTTAGGATCCAAAAGAGGTCAACATGTTACATTCGGTTTTTATGTCTTTAAGTTTCCTTTTATTCTATAATGATCCCTCTTCTCCTTTCTTTTCATGCCAGTGATACCAAGTAACAGAAGAATCTAGATAATCTGGTTTACAATATACAGTTCAGTCATCTGCAGCTGGTTGTCCCTACAAGGAGGTCTCCTTGCCTACCTCTGATCATCCATCCATGTAGCACAGGGGATATTTAGTTCTTACCCCAGAGGACCTTTTTCAAGAACCTTCAGATTCACCTGTAAAGAACAACTCAAGAGAGGAAGACCTAGAAAGGTGACTGCCATCCTCTCTACAGTAACTTAAACCAGGCCCAGTTCCTTTAGATTCTATTTCCTATTTGAGGACTTTCATGATTGATGTCAGGAAGCCCTCAGGATGATTCTGGGGCAGGAGGGCACTGGCAAGGCCAGAGGCTGGCAACAGTGTCTTTAGCCCCAAAGCTATATTACTATCCCATTTTCACTTTCCCTATTACCCAGTTTGGGGAGTGTATGATCTTCATCACCACCTGGTCAAGACAAGCTGAACGAAGGTAAGAATCAGAGCCAGACTCACCTGGGCTCTTTACCTTTAACTTTAAGAGTTCTTGAATGCAACTGCCTTCAATATGTCTCTCTTGAGTCAGAGTGCTCCAGTCTGGATAGGTGGCCCTCTACATCTGGAGCACAGTTGTCATCCTAGAATATTCCTTCCAGCTTCTTGGGAATTCTCTTTGCTTCTCTCCTGTATTGGCTCTCTTGTGTGCTGAATCCTATAACTTTAGCCTTTGTTGGCCCTCTAGTTTTGGTGAACTATATATCTGTCAGTAGCTTCCCATGAAAGGATACATTAGAGGCAAAAATTTTAGGGATGCCTAGCTAGCTCAGTCAGAAGAGCATGTGACTTTTGATCTTGGGGTAATGGGTTTGAGCCTTATGTTGGGTGTAGGGATCCCTAAAATAAATAAATAAACTTTTAAAAAGAGGTAAAATTTTTAACCCCTCATATATCTGATAATGTCTTTATCCACATGTTTTAATGATGTTGGTGTTTTAACTGGGTATATAGAACCCTAGGATGAAAATCCTCTTTCAGGGATGCCTGGGTGGCTCAGTGGTTGAGTGTCTGCCTTTGGCTCAGGGTGTGATCCTGCAGTCCTGGGATGGAGTCCCATATCGGGCTCCCTGCATGGAGCCTGCTTCTCCCTCTGCCTATGTCTCTGCCTCTCTCTGTGTGTCTCTCATGAATAAATACATAAAATCTTAAGAAAAAGAAAATCATCTTTCAGAATTTTGAAGGCATTCCTCCCTTTGCTTCTACTTCCAGTGCCGCTGCTGAAAAGTCAAAGTCATTCTGATCCCTAATCTATCTGGGACCAGTTTCTTTTTTCCTTAGACCTTAAAGAATCTTTATTTACAGAGTTCTGACATTTCACAGTAGTGAGTCTTAATGTGGGTCTATTCTCATTCATTGTGCTGGGCACACAGTGGACAATCTGAAAACTTATGGGAAATGTTCTTGAATGATTTTATGATTTCCTCAGTTCTTTTTAATATATTCTTTCCTTGTGGAACTTTTATTCAGCTGTTGCATTTCCTTAGCTGGTGCTCTAATTTTCCTTTTTAAATTTTTGTTATTTTATTATTTATTTATTTTTTAAAGATTTTAAGTAATTTGTACACCCAATGTGGGGCTCAAATTCACAACCCCAAGATCAAGAGTCACATGCTCTTCCAACTGAGCCTGCCAACTGCCCCCTCCTCTTAAGATTTTATTTAAGTCTCTACATCCCACATACGGCTCAAATGTACAATCCTCAAATCAAGGGTCACATGCTCTACTGACTGAGCCAGCCAGGCACCCCTGGTGCTCTAGTTTTCTTATATTTTTTTTCTCCTATTTTCCACAGCTGTGTTTCTTGCTACATTTCATGGAGAGTTCTTCCACTTTCTCTCCCAGTCTCTCTATTGGGCCATAGCTTCTGTTTTCATGTTTTTTCATTTCCAAGAACTTTTCCCCCTTCTTTATTTTTGTTTCCTGCTATCGTTTCATATATTCGGGTATCATTTCTTCTCTTTAAGGATATACATGATGATTTTTAAAATTCTCTTCCCTCTGCCTTGTCTCAACTTATTCCAAGTTTCTTTCTTCTATTTGGTCTCTTTCTTTCCTGGTAGAAGAAAGCCTCATTTCTGGTAATCCTTGCCTTATGTTTATGAATTAAAGTAGGGCACTAAAGCTGATTGGAAGCTCTGTGCATGAAAATGAGAGCCATTGAAGGGTGTCTGGCTGGCTCAGTCAGTAGATTTTGGGGGTTATGAATCTGAGTCCCACATTGGACATAGAAATACTTAAAAAATTATAAAAAAGAGAGAAAGAAGAAAAGAAAGAAAGAAAGAAAAGAAAGAAAGAAAGAAAGAAAAAAAGAAAGAAAGAAAGAAAGAAAGAAAGAAAAAGAAAGAAAAAGAAAATGAGAGCCATTGACCATGAGGTCATTGTCCATAGCCAATGGCCATGAGAAACCATTAGCTGGGAAACCTAGTGCCATTATCTTTAGACCTTTCATATCAGACTTCATTTTCCCTGAAGAAGAAGAAGAAGGTACATCTGTTCAGGGGGATAAGGTAGGGAAGGGAACTAAGCTTTCAGCCAGTCCTTTTTTAGCTGCTCTTCACCCCGACTTCCAAAGATACCAGTAGAATGTTAATTCCTGAACACAGCAGGCTGCTTCTCAACCTTCTCCAGTTTCTGGCCCAGGACTCAGTGATGTTGAATATGTCAGAACCTTCATTTATCTGCTTTTTCACCTGCAAAGTTCTGTTGTATTTACTGTCCCCTCTACCATTTTTTGTGCTTTAATGCAATCCTTTACCGAAGTTTTAGTGGAATTGGGAGGGGAGAAGGTGGATAGGAAAATGAGATGCATGAGAATTTATAGCCATCACCTTTATCTCTGAAATCAGAATGTTTAGCACAGGTCCAAGTAATTGTAAGCATTCATAAACAATATCTTAGTTTCAGTGAAATATGGGAATGTGTGTAATGCACTTCCAAGAGTGCCTGAAACAAGGTGCGTAACAAATGTTGAAGACAGTATTATTATTATTATGCACACTAAGCCATACTTATCATTCTGAAACCTGCTTATTCTACTTAATAAATCTTCTGTTCATTCTTCTACATCAGAAGTCTACCTTATTCTCTTTATTCTATTTTATTTTGTTATTTCCCCTTAGTTAACACACAATGTTATATAAGTTTCAAGTGTACAATATAGTGATTCAGCACTTCCATACATCACCTGGTGCTCATCATGACAAGTGCACTCCTTAATCCCCATCACTTATTTTACCCATTTCCTCTCCCCTCTAGTAACCATCAGTTTGTTCTCAATAGTTGAGTCCATTTCTTTTTTAAAGTTTATTTATTTATTTGTTTGTTTTTTAAAGATTTACTTATTTATTTATTCATGAGAGACACACAGAGAGAGAGAGAGACAGAGACACAGGCAGAGGAAGAAGCAGGCTCCATGCAGGGAGCCTGACGTGGGACTCGATCCCGGGACTCAGGATCACGCCCTGAGCTAAAGTCAGATGCTAAACCGCTGAGCCACCCAGGGATCCCCAAGTTTATTTTTTTTTTATTTTTATTTATTTATGATAGTCACACAGAGAGAGAGAGAGAGGCAGAGACATAGGCAGAGGAAGAAGCAGGCTCCATGCACTGGGAGCCCGACGTGGGACTCGATCCCGGGTCTCCAGGATCGCGCCCTGGGCCAAAGGCAGGCGCGAAACCGCTGCGCCACCCAGGGTTCCCCCAAGTTTATTTTTTATTATTATTATTTTTTTTATGATAGTCACAGAGAGAGAGAGAAAAAGAGAGGCAGAGACATAGGCAGAGGGAGAAGCAGGCTTCATGCACCGGGAGCCCGACGTGGGACTCGATCCCGGGTCTCCAGGATCGCGCCCTGGGCCAAAGGCAGGCGCCAAACCGCTGCGCCACCCAGGGATCCCCCAAGTTTATTTTTTTTAAGTAATCTGTACACCCAACGTGGGGCTCAAACTCACCACTGCAAGATCACGAATCACAGGCTTTTCTTACAGAGTCAGCCAGGTACCCCCAAGAATCTGTCTCTTGATTTGTCTTTCTCTTTTTTCTCCTTTGCTCATTTGTTTTAAATTCCACATATAAGTAAAATCATATGGTATTTGTCTTTCTGATTTATCTTCCTCTCTTTAAAGTTGTACAATATTCTGTAGAATAGATGTACCATTTAATCACACCTCAATTGATGGGCATTTATTTTTCAATTTTTTTTTTCTGAAATACCAAACTGGATACCCTAGTAATACATCCTCAAACACATGTGCTAGTATTTCTGTAAGAGAACAGCTGAGAAGTGGAACCGCTCTATCATGCTCATTATGGAAAGCGTCTAATCGGAATTTCCAGAGTAAAAGAAGCATGTGAGTGATTAATCAGGATCCTAATTTAGGCAGGTGATATTTCCATAATTAATGGAAAACACACCCATAATTGAAGCACACCTAGATTTGAAGACAGAAGACCTAAATCCCAATGATGGCTCTCCCACTTCTCTTGAGAAATTTTGTTTTTCACAAACAAAAGTCATAGTGTCAGGAATGACCAGGAATCAGAGGTGAATAAGACACAGTGCTTGCTCTTAAGAGATTTACAGTGATTGGTGGGGAAACAGCCACGTGAACAGATACTGCTTGCTCACCGTGTGGCCTTGGGAAGTTGTTTTGCCTCCTGAACATCTGTTTCTTATTCTGTAAAATGGGTGATACTCCCTATACCATAGGGTGCTCATCAAGATTAAATGAAGTAAGGATGAGAAGTGCCCTTCACAGAGCCTGGGACATAATATGCACTCAATAAATGGAAGCTATAGTTATTGTTTTAATAACAGGGTAATTATAGTAAGTAATTTTTTATAGCTCCTATGATAGAATTTCTACTTCTCTGACCTCATTTCTACAGTACTAAATGAATTGTTGAGACAATAATATACCACATATGAAGTGGCACTTGATAAATATTAGTTTCTTTTTATGTTGAGACAGAGGGTAAATAAGCAGAAGGAAATGCAAATATCCATATGTTTGAACACAACAGTGATCTTCCTAGTTCATGTGTCACAGAATCGACTTTGGGTACTTCTTTAGCTACACAGGTTTCACCTCTGGCCATATCTGAACATCTGGAACAAGGCTGCATACCTCCCTGCCTGCAGACAAAATGTTGACATGACTCAGGGCTGATGACTGCCTCCTGCAGGTTTATTTTTCCTCACAGTTTGCTAAGCATAGTTTTAACCTCATACTTAATGGGGTCACTTACTTGCTTGGCACTGATTTTTGTGAAACAGGTTTTTTTCCCCTCACATTAATATAACAAGAATTAAAGGAAATGTATCTTGATACCAAAAATTTTGAGCTTTAGTTTCTGATTAAATTTAAAGATAATTCTACAGGCAAATTTGAGCAGAATTAAATGGCAGAAAAGAATAGTTTATGAGGGATCCCTGGGTGGCGCAGCGGTTTGGCGCCTGCCTTTGGCCCAGAGCACGATCCTGGAGACCCGGGATCAAATCCCACGTTGGGCTCCCAGTGCATGGAACCTGCTTCTCCCTCTGCCTGTGTCTCTGCCTCTGTGTGTGTGTGTGTGTGTGTGTGTGTGTGTGTGTGTGTGTGACTATCATAAATAAATAAAAATTTAAAAAAAGAATAGTTTATGAATATTCGGGGTAGGTTCTGTGTTTTAGGGGTTAACTAGTGTCAAATTACTAGACACATTGCTTTCTGTTTATTTGCTGTTGTTGTTTTTCCTGTTTCTCTACTTCCCTGGAGGGTTTTAGAAGCACTGACATTTATTTGCTAGGTCTGGATGTGTACTTGGCCATGTAGATCATACCACATTCCCCTGTGTTTTAATAAGCTGATTCTCCTTGCAGAGATAGTGTGGTTCAATGGTCTAGAGCCCAAATTTTCTTTTCTTTAGTCTTTTTCTGTAAGTAAGCTCCATGCCCAGCACAGAGCCTAATAAGGGGCTTGAAATTATGACCCTGAGATTAAGAACTAAACTGAGGTCAAAAGTCAGATGCTTCACCCACTGAGCCACCAAGGTGCCACTAGAGCCCAAATTTTAGAGTCAGGTAGCCCTGGGTTTGAATCCTAGCTCTTTTACCTCCTCACTCTGGGATGTCATACAAAAATCTCTGCATCTGTTTCCTCATCTAATACTATGATATTAGCATTCCAGAATGAACATTGGTTAAAAGAATGAATAGTACATGTAAACTGCTCAACACAGTATGTGCTTCTAGTTTTTAGTTAAGATCATGATCATTTTTATTTTCATGTAGTTATCTCAACTCAGTTCTTGGCACATGATTGATGCTCAAAATCTCGTAGCTATTGGATGCCTGGGTAGTTCAGTGGCTAAGCATCTGTCTATGGCTCAGGTCGTGATCCTAGGGTCCTGGGCTTGAGTCCTGCATCAGGCTCCCTGCATGGAGCCTACTTCTCCCTCTGTCTATGTCTCTTCCTCCCTCTCTCTGTGTCTCTTATGAATAAATAAATAAAATCCTTTTTTAAAATGCGGTAGCCATTACAAATTACCTACAGTTTCTAACTGCCAGGATCCCAGCTTTGTCATTTAATTTTTTAATTTGTTAGCGATGGACATCATCTTTAGCCTTGCACTTCGGAATTTGTCTCATCATCTCTGTAATTCTGACAGTGCCTGGCACCTTTCCTAGCACATGGTAGGCACTCAGTACTAGCTGTTGAATCATATACTACTGAGTATGACTGAGCTAAACACCCACTGTTTGCGCTAAACATCCATTCAGGCATTAGTGCAGAGCTGTGTCACTAAATAGCTGTCATTCCAAAATTGACAGCCAATCCTGACATAGACATGCTTGAACAATTTGTAAGCCATGATTTCAACTTCCTGCATTGCAGATATCTCAGTTGACATGCCATTCCACTTATATGACTATTAGAAGGAAAGGATAAGCTAATAGAAATATCTACTTAGCAGCTAAGAGAATGAGCTTTGGTCTAGGTGGCTCCAGGTTTACATTCTTACTCTAGCACTATCTAGTGGATCAGTTACTTAATCCCTAAGAGCATCAGTTTTCTCATCTGTGAAAAGGGAATAATCATAGCTCATATTGCATCAGCTTATGGTGAAAATAGTGTTTTCCAGGTAGTGCCTTCTGTCTCCCTGGAATAGTCTTTTCCTCACGTTTTATGCCTGCTCTTTCAGCTTGACTGTCACTTCATCCAGAAAGCCTTCCCTGCCACTCATGGTAGGTTGGGTTCACTGACTCTCCTCAAAGGATCTGCCAATTGCCTTTATAATGACTTCTTCAACTACTCATTTCCTTTCTGGATTGTGAACTCCAATAGGATGGAGATTGGGTCTGTCCCATTCATTTCTGCCCAGTCCCTAATACTCACTTGGTATATAATATTTTGGGTGGAATATATTTGTTAACTGAGCAAACTAATGAGCTAATAATGCACATATACATAGAGCCTAACATTTAGCAAGCTTTCAATAAATGAGATGTTATTATTAGCAACATAGTATTGGTGCCGAGTTTATTCATCCTGAGAAAACTATGTAGTGAAAGGAGCAACAAATTAGAGATAGGTATTGTGAATCTAGCTCTGTATCTTGTTTGTTATAAGTCCTTGGCCAAATCTTTATTATTCTGATTTTCCCAGTATTAAAAGGAAAATATAATATATTCACCCTGGTGTCCAACTCAACTTGATTCCTGTAAAGTCTGCCCTTTGTCAGATCACAGCTGACAGGCTGTCCTGTGTATGCCTGGGGTTTCTAGATATAGATCCCATACTGCCCTAGTACTCTTCTGTTTTCTTAGCTGCTAATTATTGACCCCTGACCCTTCTCCATTCTGACCATCTAGCCCCTTAGTTTGTTACACCAAATGGCTACCTCTCAGCTTCCAGCCTTGAACTACACTGGTCCTCACAATAAAGTCCAAAATCGTTAAGGTGCTAACCAGAGCCTTATCTTCTTCCCACCTTCTCCTTGCTCACCATGGTCCAGACAGTGGGCTTTCCTGAAGTTTCCTTGAGGTTGCTGATCTCCCCAATTCAACAACTTTGGACATGGCAGTCCCTCTGCTTGGAACATTGTCCCCTCTCTCTTTTTCAGGCTCACCTCAATTTAATCTTAATTTCTCAGCTTTTAACATCACTTCTTCAGGGACCATTACTTAGCTCCCTTGGAAGAAATTAGGTTTCTCTGTTATGTATGCATTCTTCCTTGTAGGTCTGGTATAATACATTGTCAAACCTTCACATTTTTAAGAGAAGTTAAGCCTTAAGTATGGAATTTCAGGGGCAGCCCGGGTGGCTCAGCGGTTTAGTGCCGCCTTCAGCCCAGGGCCTGATCCTGGAGACCTGGGATCAAGTCCCAAGTTGGGCTCCCTGTGTAGAGCCTGCTACTCCCTCTGCCTGTGTCTCTGCCTCTCTGTGTGTGTGTGTCTCTCATGAATAAATAAATAATTTAAAAAAAATTAAAAAGTATGGAATTTCAGGTTTTAATGCTAGGAAGTAATTTAAAAATTATAAACACTGAAGGCCAAATTAAAATATCTACCTGAGGCCTACCTGTTTGCAACCTGAGCTGTTCAACCTTTGACTATACTTGGTAGCTATTCTGGTGTTAATCATCACTCCATCGTCACGGCATTTAACTGTCCACTCTATGCCAGGCACTCTGATTGGTGTATTAGAAACATGATTTCATGTAATATCCAAAACCATCTGTGAGGTCAAGTAAGGTTCAGAGAGGTGAAAACACTTGCCCAAGGTCATAGGCCAGAGGTGGTAGAGCCAGGTGCTAAAGGTCTTTCCACTGCACTATTTTGAGTCAAGGTACTATTTGTTTAGAATGGGAGAAGCTTCTTCTTCTTCTTTTTTTTTTTTTAAGATTTTATTTATTCATGAGAGACACACACAGAGAGAGAAAGACAGAGGCAGAGACATAGGCAGAAGGAGAAGTAGGCTCCCTGCAAGGAGCCCAGTGTGGGACTGGATCCCCAACCCCAGGATCACATCCTGAGCTAAAGGCAGTCAGTCAACTGCTGAGCCACCCAGGCGTCCCTAGAATGGGAGAAGCTTCTAAAGCTCTGCCTACCAACAACTATTGATATTTGTTTTGTGCTCACTATATGCCAGCCATTGTGCTAAGTGGTTTACATGTTCTTATTCAATCTTCACAACATGTCTGCATTGGAGCTATCATTATTATCAGCATCTTACAGATGAGAAAACTGAGGTATAGAAGAGGTATCTGACCCAACATAAGGCCAGACAATCTGATGCCATAGTCCCCACTCTTGGGAATTACTACCATTAGTTTGGGTTTGTGGCAGAGTAGTGGGCTTCAAAGGAGAGGGAGAAATTTATATCACTCTTTCTGAGCCCCACAGAGAACTCAGTTGAAAAGAATCCCCCTAGGATATACCCTGGAACTCGCTATTGAGAGATGTGGCCTGCAGGTGGCAGCAACATTGTCTCTAAACTGCAATGTTCAAAGCCACAGGGAGGAAGCTTTGTACAGTTGGGAGTCGCTCATTTGCATATTGTTCTGATTGGTCCAATTCATTTTTGCCAGTTAATTGGACTTGGTTGTCAGCCCAGTCAGAGAACGGCCAGGTTGTAGAGCCATTCACATCTGTGAAAGAAGAGAGAGCTCTCAGAATTTGAAACTATGATGACATCATCAAGTCCAACAACCATCACTGTGATAGGTAGAACCATGTTTCAGTGAGTCCTCAACACTTTTTGAGATGTTGCCTTTTCTTTGTAAGATTTATTTATTTATTGATTGACAGTCTACACAAAGAGGGGGTTACAGTGGGTAGGGACAGCAGGAGAAGGAAGGAGAGAATCTCATGTACACTCCCGGGGAGCTTGGAGCCCAACACACGGCTGGATGCCAGGACCCTGACTGAGATCAGGACCAGAGCTGAAATCAAGAGTCAGATGCTCAACTGACTCAGCCACCCAGGTGCCCCTTGAGATCTTAGCTTTTATTTTTTTAAAGATTTTATTTATGTATTTGAGATAGGTAGATAGATAGAGACAGAGACAGAGAGAGAGCAAGAGAAGGAACAGAGGGCAAGAGACAGGCAAACTCCTGCTGAGTGCAAAACCTGACAGGGGGCTCAATCCCATGATCCTGAGATCATGACCTGGGCTGAAATCAAGAGTCAGATGCTTAACTGACTGAGTCACACAGGCGCCCCAAGATCTTAGCTTTTTTAAAAAACTCTCTTTTTTGATGGTGTTGTTTTTATGGTACAGTAAGGTCTACATTTAACGAAAAATTCAATAGCCTGTAAGGGTATACAGTATGAAATCACTTTGTCTGTCATACACTATTCAATTGCACTATTTTCCTACCACAGAGGAAAGCTTGTATATTCTTCCAAGTATAAATTACGGATATAAAAGTATTTATTTACACATATCCTTCAAAATAAATGATAACCTAGAACTATTAACTTTTCTAGAAGAAAATTTAGGGGGAGATTTCTGTGATCTTGGGCTAGGCAAAGATTTCTTAGGTATGATATGATTCACAAGAAGAAAAAAATGAATGAATTAAACATTCAAAACTTTTAAATTCTGCTCTGTGAAAGATACTCTTAAGAGAATGAAAAGACAGGGCAGCCCGGGTGGCTCAGTGGTTTAGTGCCTGCCTTCAGCCCGGGGTGTGATCCTGGAGACCTGGGATCGAGTCCCACATCAGGCTTCCTGCATGGAGCCTGCTTCTCCCTCTGCCTGTGTCTCTGCCACTCTTTCTCTCTGTGTCTCTTATGAATAAATAAATAAAATCTTAAAAAAAAAAAAAAAGAGAGAGAGAATGAAAAGACAAACCATAGACTGGACGAACACTGGCAAATCACATATATGATAAAGGTCTTGTGCCTAGAATATATAAAGAACTCTCACAATTCAATAATAAGAAAACAAACAACCCAAATACAAGAATTGGCACAAGGCTATTATGGATACTTCACTAAAGAATATATAAGATGGTGGTACCTGGGTGGCTCAATCAGTTAAGCATCCAACTCAGTGTCAGTTCAGGTCATGATTTCAGGGTCATGGGATCGAGCCCTGCATCAGGTTCTGTGTTCAGCACAGAGTCTGCTTGTCCTGTTCCTTTTAGTCTGACTCCTAATCCCACCCCCAGCCCCCAAAAAAGAATGTATACAGATGGACAATGAGCACATAAAAAGAGACGGAATGTCATTAGTCAATCATTAGAGAAATGCAGATTTTATTCAGACACCACTACAAACTTTTGGAATGGCTAAAAGCTATTCTTTAAAACCTGATAATACCAAATGCTGATAAGCACACAGAGCAACTGGAACTCATTATTATTGGTGGAAATGCAAAAGAGTGCAGCCATTTTGGAAAAGAGTTTGGGTTTGTCAGGTTTTTTTTGTTGTTGTTGTTTTGTGTTTTGGTTTTTAGTAATGTTGGATTGACACAACTCAGCAAGCCCAATCTTAGCTAATTACCCAATAGAAATAAAAGTGTTTATATAAAAATCTGTACATGAATGTTTGCAGTAGCTTTATTTATGGTTGACAAAAACAGGAAAACAATCTCAATGTCCTAAAACTGGTAAATACAGAAACAAACTATGGTATGTCAATACAATGGGATACTATTAAGCAATAGAAGGGAACAAATTACTCATACATGCAACAACATGAATGAACCTCATATGCATCATCTTATTGAAAACAACCAGTCTCAGGCAGCCTGGGTGGCTCAGCGGTTTGGTGGCCCCAGCGTGATACTGGAGACCTGGGGTCCAGTCCCATGTCGGGCTCCCTGCATGGAGCCTGCTTTTCCCACTGCCTGTGTCTCTGCCTCTCTCTCTCTCTGTCTCTCATGAATGAATAAATAAAACCTTAAAAAAAAAAGTCTCAAAAAGCTACATATTTTTTATTCCACTTACATAATTTTATGAAAAAGGCTAAATTATAAGAATAGAAAACAGATCAGTGAATGCCATAAGTTGGGTAGAGGGAAGGCGTTGACTACAAAAGATAGCATGAGTGAATATTTTAGTGTGATAGAACTGTTCTTACCAAGATTATAATGGTGTTCACATAGGCATATGTATTTGACTCAGAGAACTGAACACCAAAAAGAATGAAATTTACAATATAGAAGAACAAAAAACCGGTTTAAAAAACAAAAGAAAACCCAGTGGTGCCTGGATGTCTGGCTCCATTGGTGGAGCATGAGACTCTTGATCTCAGGCCCCCCGCGGGGGGTAGAGATTACTAAAAAAAAAACTTCTTCCCCACCAAAGCCATTGGTTTGATTTCAGGATGTATAACAGCCATTGTTGAAAAAAATTATTGTTTTTCTTTACCCCCCAAAAAAGGGTAGAATATTTTGCCCACTGCTCAGCTCCATGCTTTTTTTTTTTTTTTTTTTTAAGATTTTATTTATTGGGATCCCTGGGTGATGCAGCGGTTTGGCGCCTGCCTTTGGCCCGGGGCGCGATCCTGGAGACCTGGGATCGAACCCCACGTCGGGCTCCCTGCATGGAGCCTGCTTCTCCCTCTGCCTGTGTCTCTGCCTCTCTTTTTTTTTTAAGATTTTATTTATTTATTCATGATAGTCACACAGAGAGAGAGGCAGAGGCGTAGGCAGAGGGAGAAGGCGGCTCCCTGCTGGGAGCCCAATATGGGACTTGATCCCAAGACCCTAGGATCACAACCTAAGCCAAAGGCAGGCACTCAACCACTGAGCCACCCATGTGCCCCACCATGCTTTTTTTTTTTTTTTTAATAGAGAACTATTTCAAGCATGTAGAAAAATAGAGAGGTTTATATAACAAATACCCAAGTTTTCTCACCAACTTTGTCAAATATTTTTTGGTTTTTTTTTGTTTGTTTGTTTTTTAAATGTTCTTTTTTTTTTTAAGATTTTATTTATTTATTCATGAGAGAAACAGAGAGAAAGAGAGAGAGAGGCAGAGACACAGGCAGAAGCAGGCTCCATACGCAGGAAGCCTGACATGGGACTCCATGCCAGGTCTCCAGGATCACGCCCTGGGCTGAAGGCAGCGCTAAACCACTGAGCCACCCAGGCTGCCCTCAAATATTTTTTAATGCAAATTTATTATTATTTTTTAGATTTTATTATTTGATCGAGAAAGAGGGATAGAAAGCACAAGCAGGGGGAGTAGAAGGCAGAGGCAGAGGGAGAAGCAGGCTCCCTGCTGAGCAGAGAGCTCCATGACAAGGACAACATGGGACTCTATTCCAGGACCCTAGGATCATGACCTGAGCCAAAGGCAGATGCTTGACCAACTGAGCCATCCAGGTGCCCCTTTCAAATCTTGTTTTGTTTTGTTTTTTTCTTATAAGTTTTTATAAGAAATAAAATATCAGAGATGCTTTAAGCCCAGATATATCCCTCCTTTCACCCATTTCTTTCCTTTCTCCCCAAGAAGTAATCAGTTGCCTGAGTATTTTATTGCCATACATGATTTTATATTCTTACTATGTATAGATAAATACTTAAACAGTATATAGTATTTGGCATGTTTTTAAATTTTACATGCATGATATTATACTGTATATAACCTACAACTTGGTTCTTTTCCCTCAACATTCTCTTTTATCTATGTTGATCCCTGTAGCTTTAATTGACTCACTGTAACTGCTTTGTGCTATTCTATATTACAAATATATCACAGTTTATTTGCCCATTCTCCAGTAGATGCATATTTAGCTTATCTCCAATTTTTTGTTCTTTGAGATTTCAAATAGTACTACAGTGAACATCTTGCACCAGCAGCCTATGTCCTTGTTCATTGTTGAAAACTTGGGAACTTAATAAAAATAGAAAGACAAAAACTAATGTTACTTAGAACAGTTATTGTTTACTGAGTACTTAATGTATATCAGGTACAGTGCTGGCCACTTTATATATGTTACTTTATTATCACATCAACCTATATAATAGGTACTATTATGTTTCCCATTCTACAACGAGGGAACTGAATCTGAACCAGTTTAAATAACCTATCTGTGTTTAACACACATAGGAAGTAGCAGAACAGTTTTTATTGCCAAAGCCCAAGCTCTTAACATTATGCACCAATAGTGCCCATGAGCCCCAAATCCAGAAATATTAATGGTTGGCAATAGTGTTTATGTTTTCTTTTTTTTAATTCTTCTTCTTTTTCTCCTCCTCCTCTTCCTCCTCCTCCTCCTCCTCCTCCTCCTCCTCCTCCTCCTCCTCCTCCTCCTCCTCCTCCTCCTTCTTCTTCTTCTTCTTCTTCTTCTTCTTCTTCTTCTTCTTCTTCTTTTAAGTAGGCTCTTCATCCAGCATGGAACCCAACGTGGGGCCAGAACTTATCGTCCAGAAATCAAGACCAGACACTTAACTGACTGAGCTACCCAGGTACCCCTAGTGTCTACAGCTAATTGGTTTCTCAGAAGACAAGAAACTTGGCCCAGGCCACTTCCCATTTAAAAAATTATGTCAGGAGTATAATATATATGCAGAAAATTATGTATATCCCAATCAATGAATTTACAAATATATTTTTTAATTTATTTATTTATGATAGTCACAGAGAGAGAGAGAGAGGCAGAGACACAGGCAGAGGGAGAAGCAGGCTCCATGCACCGGGAGCCCGACATGGGATTCGATCCCGGGTCTCCAGGATCGCGCCCTGGGCCAAAGGCAGGCGCTAAACCACTGCGCCACCCAGGGATCCCCTGAATTTACAAATTGAAGATACCCATGGACCAAGCACTCAGATCCAGATCAAAATACCAGCATCCAGAAACCTCCTCTCACCTTCCTCCAGACACTGCTCTTCTACCCTGAAGGGTAGCTGTTATCCTGGCTTTCAACAGAATATTTTTGCCCATATTTTATTTTATATATGTGAAATCATACAGTATATACCCCTTTGGTCTGGTTTCTTTCATTTAATATTATTTATGAGAATCATCCATATGGGTGAGTGAAGTGTATTATAGGGTACAAAAGACATGTGGGGGAACATAACATTTTGCAAAGAATTATGAGTGCCACTGAGTCTTTCTGCCAGCCATCACCTTGAAAACAGGTTGATGAATTGGATCTAATATAGAACATGGACAAATCTGAGCATTGCAAGGGATGGTCTGGCACCTCAGTTGTCTTACAACATGTCCTCTCAGACTTAGCTCAGATTCTAGCTGAAGCCACAGGAAATAGTTTAGTAAAGGCTTTAATTCTCCTTGCATCTTTCTGTATTCTGTCCTGGAGCTTTTCCTAAACCAAGATACAGGACCCTGGTGGGACCCTATTCAGAATACAGGAAGAGTTGATGCCCCCTTGGGTAATCCCAATTAATGGGGGATGGGAGCCAATGGATAAATGCTTCTCAGATCAGTCCTTGGGTGGACCGTGCTGAGAGGCATTCCAGACAATCTTTAGATGGTTTTGGTAGGATCTAGCTCCAAGTGCTCACAGCAGTGCCCATTTGGTAATGCACCCTTGTGTTGGCTCCTTCTTTCTTGTTTTACTCTAGGTTCTCACATTAAATTCCTGGGACCACCTTCCAAATAAATTACCTGCAACTAGTACTTGTCTCTGGTTCTGCTTTCTGGGGAGAATCCTAATTTAAGGCATACGTAAGAGACCTGGATGCTCAAAACAAAGTTTTGAGTTTTATTACTGCTATCACTACTACTGTTACCACCATCATTTTAGTTACCTGGGATTTCATAATTGCCATCTCTATCCATCCCCTTCCCCATGCATAATATTGAAACTCCTCAGTTAGAGCTTCTACAGCAATAGTAGCCAAGGAAAGATTTCTTTCTTTCTTTCTTTCTTTCTTTCTTTCTTTCTTTCTTTCTTTCTTTCTTTCTTTCTTTTTCTTTCTCTAAGAGAGAGAGAGAGCGGGAGCACAAGAGAGAACAGAGAGCACAGGGGGAGGAGGAGTGGGGAGACAGGGGCAGAGGGAGAGGGAGAAGTAGATTTTCTGCTGAGCAGGGAATCTGAAGCAGGGCTGGATGAGGGGTTTATTTTATTTTATTTTTTTTAATTTTTTTTTTATTTATTTATGATAGTCACACAGAGAGAGAGAGAGGCAGAGACATAGGCAGAGGGAGAAGCAGGCTCCATGCACCGGGAGACTGACGTGGGACTCGATCCTGGGTCTCCAGGATCGCGCCCTGGGCCAAAGGCAGGCGCTAAACCGCTGCGCCACCCAGGGATCCCATGGATGAGGGGTTTAATTCCAGGACCCTGAGATCCTGACCCAACCAAAGGCAGACACTTAACTGAGCACCCTTCTTTCTTTCTTTCTTTCTTTCTTTCTTTCTTTCTTTCTTTCTTTCTTTCAGGTTTTTTTTTTTTTTAAGATTTTATTTATTCATGAGAGAGAGAGAGAGAAAGAGAGAGGCAGAGACATAGGGGTAGAGGCAGGCTCCTTGCAGGGAGCCTGATGCAGGACTAGATCCCCTTCCCCTGACTGGGATCACACCCTGGGGGAGGTGGGGAACACTCAACCACTGAGCCACCCAGGTATCCCTAAAAGAAATTTTTGATTATACAATTTTTCAGATTTAGTGAAGTATAATTAACAATAAATTTCACATATTTAAAGTGTGCAATTTGATGAGTTTTGATATATTTAAAACACGCATCATGCAATCTTGAAACTATAACCATGATCAAGATAATATAAAAACTTCCTTATCCCTTTTATAATCTCTGCCTGCCATACATCTGCCTTCTTGGGTCCCCAGGCAACCACTGATCAGCTTTCTGTCACTACAGTTTGCTTTTCCTAGGATTTTTTTTTTTTAATTTTTATTTATTTATGATAGTCACACAGAGAGAGAGAGAGAGAGGCAGAGACATAGGCAGAGGGAGAAGCAGGCTCCATGCACCAGGAGCCCGATGTGGGATTCGATCCCAGGTCTCCAGGATCACGCCCTGGGCCAAAGGCAGGCGCTAAACCGCTGCACCACCCAGGGATCCCTTCCTAGGATTTTATACAAATGGAGTCATACAGAATATACTCCTCTATGTCTTGCTTCTTTCACTCAGCATAATTAAGATTCATTATGTTGTGCATATCAGTACTTCATTCCTTTTTTTTTTTAAGATTTATTTATTTATTCATAGAGACACACACACAGAGAGAGAGAGAGAGGCAGAGACAGAGGCAGAGGGAGAAGCAGGCACCATGCAGAGAGCCTGACCTGGGATTCGATCCAGGGTCTCCAGGATCACACCCTAGGCTGCAGGTGGCACTAAACCGCTGGGCCACTGGGGCTGCCCATTCCTTTTTTATTATTGAAGAATATTCCATTGTATAAATATCCATTCACCTTTTGAAGGACATTGAGTTGTTTCCAGCATTTAGCTATCACAAATAAGGCTGTTATAAACATTCATGTTCAAATCTTTATGTAGATTTATGCTTTTAGTTTTTCTTGGGTAAATACCTGCAGTGTAATGGTTGGACCATATGGTAGGTGTATATTTAAGTTTTAAAGGAACTGCAATACTGTTTTCCAAAGTGGTTGTATCATTTTACAATGCCACCAACAATGAATGAGAATTCTTGTTGTTCTACATTCTTGTTAACACTTGATCACTTGATATTATAAGTCATGGTGTGTAGATTATCTCCTTGTGGTTTCAATTTGCATTTCCCTAACATCTTTCATGTGTTTATTTGCCATAGGTTTATCTTCTTTGGTAAAGTGTCTTTTCAAATCACTTTTTAAACTGGGTTCTTTATCTTAATGGATTGAAATAATTCTACATATTAGTCCTTTGTTGCATGTAGGTTTTGCTGTGATCTCATCCCAGGGTGTGGCTTGCCTTTTCATTTTCGTAGCAGTGTCTTAAAGAGCAAAATTTAAAATTTTGATGACTTACAATTTATCATTTTTTTCTTTTATGGATTATGTGTTTGTAGGTCACATAGATTTTTTTTTTTTCCTATTTTCCTCTACAAGTTTTGTAGCTTTAGGTTACACAGTCAGGTCTAATTTGGGCTGTGACACAATGGGGTTGGCATTTAGCGAGGTTTTCTGGCAGCAGCAAGGAAGGTGTTTGGAGGAAGATAGCCCAGAGGCCTGAAACTAGTAAGACTTGGAGAGGACTGCCAGTGGCTTCCTCTAGGTAATGGTAGTGCAGAATATGGAATGGAACTGAGATACATGGGATGTAGAATGACTGGACTTAGGCTGACGGAGGGGTCAAGAATGATTACTGGGTTAATTCCTTATGCACAAAACTAAGGATAACTTACTTCTAAGTTTTTGTACTTCGAAGTGACCCTCCATAGTTTTTTTTTTCCTTTTGCAGAAATTATAAATGAAATTTGACCAGAGACTGGACCCAGTTTTCTACAACAGCAGACTTGCAACAGCTCCTTCCTTACGCACTGCCTGCAGCCGAGTACTCAATTCTATCCTCCCAAGTCCAAAGACCTTTGCCTCCTCGGGCACCAGAAAAGGTGCCCAAGTTCTTCTAACCGCAGGGCGCTGGCAGCGGGTGGCGCATGCCCAGAGAGGCCGGGTAGGGCCACAGCCCCGCCCCCCCCCGCCCGCCCGCCCGCCCACCGCGAACAGAGATTGCAGAGTCTCGCCATCTTGTCCAGCCCGCGACACAGCTGGCCCTTGCCGAAGACTACAAGTCCCGTGAGCCCCCGCGGCTGCACTTCCTACCCCTCACTGTCCGGCCCGCTCCCGCTCCCCCTCCCGGGGGCGAAGGCGAAGGCTCTGGCTGCAGGCTGGCGGCCGGCGGGCCAGGTAGGATTTCCGGGGGAAACTACTGTGGAAGCTGAGGAGGCGGCGGCGGCCACCCGGGTGAGTTGGATGAGCGAGGGAAAGTGAGCGGGAAGTGCGCGGGGTCTGGCTGCGGGAGCCTCTTAGACTCGGGCCGCGTTCTTGGCTCCGCGAGGAGGTCGCGGTCCGGGCGAGGGTAACGGCCGGAGCCGCGGTCGGGTCGGGCCAGGGCGGGGCGGGTTGGGCCGGGGCCGCCGCCGCCTGCTCCTCCTCCGCCCTCCCACAACGGTGCCGCCGTGGTTTCTCCGCCTGCCGCGCGGGCTGGCCCTCTCCGCCCCCCGCAACTTGGCGGGGCCCTTTTGTCTGGGCTGCCCCTTTGTGCCCGTGCGTGGAGTCCCCTCCTCCGGGGAGCCCGCCGGGACGCCCCTGTTGGGGACCGGTCCCTGGGGATCCGGTTACGGCAACCGGATCAGGTCAAAGTCCATTTTTCAAACCCGTCCTCTATCGGACCTCTGCATCCCGGCTGCGTAGAGCGGAGGCTCGGAGCCAGGCAGCGGCAGACGGAATTTCTGTTGAAAATCCTCGAGGTTATTGTCTAACTCTGAAACGTCAGCCCCGCGCGGCTTCAGGGCACGAATCTCCAGGCGTCTTTCTCCGTAGGGGGATGGGCCTGTGAAAAAGAAGTGAGCCCCCTCCCCAGGAAACTGGGAAGGGACCGAATTTGCTGCGGTGTCTGCATAGGTTGCAGCGGTGATCCGGGAACCAAAGAACCAGCGCGGCTGAGCAAAATGATAGTTCACACACCTCTTGAATCTTGGAGGAAAGTGATTTATAGGGCACGGAGCAGTCTTTTCATTCATTGCACGCAGAAGAAAGCTACAGGACTTTGTTCAGCCACCCATTCCCTCGCCCCTCGTACCCGCCAGTCCTTTTATTTCTTTTGCTCGAAACAAAAAGTTGGAAGAAAATGCCTATTAATAGAAGGATCTGCGTTATGGGGAAACCAGAAACCTAGTGGCTTCTAGAAAGCAACAAAGAGACCAGTTCACCAAATTACTAGGAGCGAAGCCAGTTTGAGGAGGAAAGGTAGTAGTAGATCCTTACCGAAACCGGTGAATTGTGTGGATTTAATCAACTTTTGTTAGATAGTGGTAACTTTATGTTGAGTTGGAAGAATGCATTGCTAGATTCAGCATAAGGCAAAACTTTCTAGACGCCACTGTGGACACTCTTTTTGAAAAATAATTATGTATCTCAAGTCTCCGAAATGGGGACAACCAGGAGTTCTTTACATGAATCAGGGAAAGTTATTAGAGTTATATAGGTTAAATTCCCTCCCTAGTCAAGTTGGCAAATGAAATAAAAGTCTGTTGTACTCTATTATTTAGATATGTCATGATGGAAGTGATTTACTCTGGGAATCCCAGATTGTGTTGGTAATATTGTACAGGGATGGAGGTCTTTAATGAAGTTGTTCTTCAGTTTAATGCAGCAGTGAGTAGGGACTGGTTGTTTTCTTGGTTGTGTTTTGAAGGAGCATCTGTAGAATTGCTCTAGAAATTTTAAAAATAATCTAAGAACAGTAGTTGCTAATGACTGGCTGTTACTTGTTCAAACATGCTGTTGCTGTTAATGTTTTTTTTAAAGATTTTATTTATTTATTTATTCATCAGAGACAGAGACACAGGCAGGGGGAGAAGCAGGCTCCATGCAGGGAGCCCAATGTGGGACTGGATCCTGGGTCTCCAGGATCACACCCTGGGCTGAAGGCTGCGCTAAACTGCTGAGCCACCCGGGCTGCCCTGTTAGTGTTAGTTAGTTAGTTAGTTAGTTAGTTAGTTAGTTAGTTAGAAAACTCATCATTTATATTACGTTATTTTTTGAAAGATTTTATTTATTTGAGAGAGAAAGAGAGCACAAACTGAGTGGAGGGGCAAAGGGAGAGGGGAGAGGCAGACTCCCTGCTGAGCAAGGACCCTGGGATTATGACCTCAGCCAAAGGCAGATACTTAACCGAGCCACCCAGGCACCCATATTATATATTTTCTCGCTACAGTTTCATGAGGTGGTAGTATTCATTTTACAGCTGATAAATGTTAAATTCACAGCCTCTAGAATGTTAAGTGACTTGCCCAAGGTCACACAGTTAACCTAGATAGGAAATAGTAGAGTAAACCATATTCCAGTCCAGTGCTCTTTTCATTACCTCACACCTGTTGCAGTTTTCATCATACCACCACCAACAGCTTATGATTTATTGAAATTTAAATAATGAAGAAAAATAATGGAAATATTTTATAATCAGAACAAAGTGACTTATAAGGAACTGGAGTTTCTAGAAGATAAAACAATGTCATACTAAACCATAAATCATATTCAACGTTGGTCTCATCACCTTGTTTGATGTTATGCGGTGATTATTTTGTGCTTCAAACCAATGGCAATTATATGGAACCCTTGGGGGTGGAAGAGTGGTGAGTTACTAGGCATGGTTTTGTCTAATCATTACTAAAAAGTTTTTTTTTTAAATATTTTATTTATTTATTCATGAGAGACAGAGAAAGAGGCAGAGACATTGGCAGAGAGAGAAGCAGGCTCCCTATGGGGAGCCTGATGTGGGACTCCAGCCCAGGACCCCGGGATCATGACCTGAGACAAGGAAGATGCTCAACCACTGAGCCACTCAGGTGTCCCTCATTACTAAAAAGTTTTAGCTAATCTTTGCTTAAAGGTTTTGAAGCATATGTTGGAAAACATCTATACAGCAGTTTTGGCTGCTGGAACTAACATTGAAGAAAGAAATGAAATTCAGATACTTTTCCAGGCAATGTCAAGTCTCAAGAAAATGCCTTCTTTAGTGTTTGCTTTTTGTAAAGACTTTTATTAATCAGTTTCAAACCTGCAGCTAAATCTTGGCTTATGTCAGTACATGCCACGAATGTGACATCAGAAATAGAAACTTACTTCACCTCCTTTATTTAAATTCTTCTTAGGTAAAATGCATAACATGCCAATGGAATTGAGTCCGTACAATTGGTCTAGCCTTTCCTAACTAGTAGAAACCTGTTTTAAATTTCTTATTACGCCATCATGATGGAAAGAAATTTTTTTCCCTTGTGTGTTTTACTATTGGACCACTTTATTTTCAAATTAATCCATTCATTCAGTTGATATATATTTACTGAAAGCCTGTTGTGTTCTAGACACTGGAATCAGATTCCTGGAAATGCAGGAATCCGATCCTAAGGACCATGCAATGAAAACAGAATTCTTTTCCTTGAGGCTTATAGGCTGATTGGGGGGGTGGGGGGGTGGTTGGAAGAGTCAGGCAGTAGATAAGTACTAAATAAAAATTCTCCCTCATTCATGTGCCACCTTTAGCAGTGACCTCTTTGAAGTTTAGTTTTCTAATCTTTGACATGGGTATAATCATCCTGCTCTATCTGTGGAATTATTGTAGAATAATTTCCAGGAGTAAATTATGGAATTTTAAGGAATAATTGTGGAATTATTTCCAGGAGTAGGGTATTTGGTCACATTATAACGTTTAGAAAAGGAAAAGGAGCTTTGGAAGAAGGTTGTTTATAAAGAAAGAGACAGAATGAGTAGATACTCTGGCCTAAGAGAGTGTAATGTTTCCTTTTAGGACATTCCGTGACCATTAGTCACCTCTTCATATGGGCCACCATGACCCTTTGTGCACTCATCAAATAAACCCATTATATTTGTTCTGTATCATCACAGTTAAAGGTCTTAAATGCCAAGGACTGCGTCCTAGGCTGTATCCTTACTGCTTAGCACATAGGTCCAGGTATTTTGTTGGAATTTTATAAATGTTTGTTGAATGAGTGAACAAATAACAAAAGTGGGCAGAGGCAGTTGTGGAGAATACCAGGACACAAATGCAGTGCCAAAAATGGTTTATTCAGCAGGTTTTTGTTTTGCCCATCATGTGCTAGGATCTGGGTTATGTTCTGGAGGTACAGACATGTTACAGTATTGAGCCTCTGCCTTGAAAAGCTTACATTACAGTACCTGAGAGTGGTTAAGTGTTCAGTAGATCTGTGTTACAGTATAGGAAAGGGACTGAGTGATTCTGATTTGGTAGACTGTGAAGGAAGGCATTACAGAGGAAGTGATTTTGGAGCTTGTTCTTGAGGGGTGAATAAGAATTCACCCAGTAGACCTGTTACTATTAAGGTTATTCCAGCCTGACTCCCCCAACCACCACCACGCCTGATCAGCCAGAGGAAGCAGTTTGGCATAGGAATGGATGGGGGAAAGTTTGAGGTGTGTGTCTGGGAAAGAGTGAAGTCTGGTACAGCTAAGAGGGTTTTGGAGTTGGTTTTTAACATTTTTTGGTTCAGATGCCCTCTCAGAAATTTGAGAAAAGCAATAAATTTTCACCCAGACAACTGCACATACACAAAGATGCATATAATTTTAGAGGGTTATGAAATACTTAGGGGGTCTCTGGACCCCTGGGCTTGAACAGTTAATAGAGTGGCTGGTGAAAGGAAAGTTTGATGGTCAGTTGCTGAGAAGGATTCACAGTGCTTTGCTAAGGCATTATGCTTAGGGAATTGTTATACCCTCAAAGGTTTTTAGAGCAGGTAATTGCCATAATCTGATCTGTTTTGAAAGGTGTTTGCTGTCTTAGGGTAGGTTAGGGGGTTTAGGAAGATACTTAGAGTAAGTGCTAGAAGAGTTGGATTTTGAGGGACTTTTTGTTTGATTTGATTTTAAAAGATGGGAAAGATTTGACATCTTTGAAGGTGAAGGAAAAGGAACCGCATAGAGGCAGATACTGAAGATTGGCACAAAAGAAATGGGAGATGATAAAGAAGCCTTGGAAGGAGATAAAATTGAGAGCTGATGGAGTGGTGAGCCTTGAAAGTGAAACATGAAAGGATGGAGGAAGATGTGTTTGGAAGTGATGGAGATGGGAATTAAAATTGGAGTAGTCACCAGCCACTTACCCTGTACACTGATCTAGGTACCTTTTTTTTTTAAGTAAGCTCTACAACCAGTTGTTTTTGTTTTTGTTTTTGTTTTTAAGATTTTATTTATTCATTCATGAGAGACACACAGAGAGAGAGAGAGAGAGGCAGAGGCAGAGAGACACAGGCAGAGGGAGAAGCAGGCTCCATGCAGGGAGCCCGATGTGGGACTCTATCCTGGGTCTCCAGGATCACACCCTGGGCTGCAGGCGGCGCTAAACCACTGCACCACCGGGGCTGCCCCTCTACAGCCAGTTTGGGACTTAAACTCATGACCTCAAAATCAAGAGTTGCATGCTTCACAGACTGAGTTAGGCACCTTAGATACACTTATATGTGTTATTTAATTTTCCAAAAATTCTGTAGAGTGGGTGGGCATTCCCATTTGACAGTTGAAGAAATGGCTCAGAGAGATTAACTTCATTTCCCAAAAGCACCATATAAGTAATGGAAGAGATCTGGAATCCAGATATATTTTGACTGCAAAGCTCAGGATCACAATTTCTGCCTTATAAGGTCTGTTAATGTCTAGTGACCTCTTTTTTATCTTTCTTTTCAAAGGAAGGGGTTAAGTTATCTTCAGAATGATAAAAGGCTAGATAGAGTGGGTTAGCCAACTTCAGAAACGGTTAAAGTTTTGGAATAGCAGTTGTGGAAAAGGTAAGGGAGCCAACCAAAGATGAGTGAATGGGCCACTGACCAGCAGTTAGGGCCTAGCTGAGATTAGACACGAACTTTCCGCTAATACTTGCATTCTGTCTCCTGTATTCTCAGCAAAACAGCATCTCTTGAGTGCCATCGATTGGTATGAGCCTTAGAAGAAAACACACTATATTGTCGTAGAAAGCTTTGGTGTCATCATCTCTAAGCAGGTCACAAGCCTTGTGCTTCAGTTTTCTCATTTCTTAAAAGAGTACTCTGGATTAGTTGGTCTCTCAAATTCTAAGATTTTATGATTTGCAACCAAAAACATTCCAGGGGATTTTAGGAGAGGAAGTGTGTTTAGTGTCGGTTTGATTTTTAGGGAAGAGGTGGTTAAAACTATACAGCTTTCAGATTCGAGCTTGATTTTTCAGTTTAACTTCTCTGTTATGTTTAAAACACGAGGTGTTGGGATCCCCGGGTGGCTCAGTGGTTTGGCGCCTGCCTTTGGCCCAGGGCGCGATCCTGGAGTCCTGGGATCGAGTCCCGCGTTGGGCTCTCTGTGTGGAGCCTGCTTCTCCCTCTGCCTGTGTCTCTGCCTCTCACTGTGTGTCTCTCATGATAAGATAAATACAATCTGTAAAAAAATAAAATAAAATAAAACACGAGGTGTTGGTTTTGACCATCTATCTGAAAGCTCTGACCTATTTACTCAATATAATATGTTTCCTATCTTTGGAGTCTGAAGACCTGGGTTCTACTTCCATTTCTACCATGTTGTCACTGATTATTCAAGTCAGCTAACCTCCTTAAACTTTAGGTTCCTCATCTGTTAAAAAGGATAATAATCACTTCTTTGGGGATGTGAGATAAGAATATAAGTAAGAGGTCTTTGTAAACTGTGTGGTGTTTAATAAATATGAGAAAATATCAGACCTGGCAAAGGGAAAAGTAGTATTGTGATGAGTGCTATAGGTGCATCCTTCTATTCAAGTGTACTGAGTGGCAAGGGAAATCTCTCAGGATGTGAGCTGTCAGTGCACTGATTTAGAAATTTATTTGTAGTATGTGATGTTACTGGATATTTTTGTCAGGTAAACATTTCAAATCAAATCTAATTTTAGTAAAATCTGTGGCCAAAAAACTCTCATTGTTAAAATTCCCTACGTTTATTCTTTCAGATGTGAACTTGTTAGTCACATTTCCAGGAGTACTATTTAGTTAAGTGTTGACTGTATTTTATTTAAGAATAGAAAACAATCGGACAGCCCCGGTGGCCCAGCGGTTTAGCGCCGCCTTCAGCCTGGGGTGTGATCCTGGAGACCCCGGATCGAGTCCCATGTTGGGCTCCCTGCATGGAGCCTGCTTCTCCCTCTGCCTGTGTCTCTGCCTCTCTCTCTCTCTCTCTCTCTGTCATGAATAAATAAATAAAATCTTAAAAAAAAAAGAATAGAAAACAATCTTATGATTGTCTGACAAAACTTAAGTGCTCTTGCTTATTAATTTGTTTCCTCTGTGGATGGCTGATTCTGGTGGAACTCGACATGTTCAATTTCTTAGTGAGAACTCCCCTTCCCCATCTTTACCCCGCAACACACCATCGAGTTGATTACCAATGTACTTGATTCTCTCTATGCAGCTGCTTATTCTCTCCTTTGCACTTTGGTAGGAAATACAGTATGAAAAATTGGTGTAAAAGATTAATGATTCCTCCTTACCTTGAGTGATCCCAGAGCACTTTAACCGTGTCTCTGTAGGTCACTTTTCCCTCTTGACTTTACCTCTTTACTCTCCCAGCTAACAGTATCTGTTTGTGGAAATAAACTGGAAGATTCCTGTGTTGTGGATTTTCATTTAACTATTACAAATAAGGCTGCCACATAGGTTTTGTATGTATAACTTTTTTCTTTTAAAATAAAATTACTGGACAGCCTGGGTGGCTCAGTGGTTTACTGCTGCCTTCGGCCGGGGTGTGATCCTGGAGACCCAGGATCGAGTCCCACATCAGGCTCCCTGAATGGAGCCTGCTTCTCCCTCTGCCTGTGTCTCTGCCTCTCTCTCTCTCTCTCTCTCTCTCTCTCTGTTTCTCATGAATAAATAACATTTAAAAATAAAAAAATAAAATAAAATTACTGGGGGGCACCTGAGTGGCTCAGTCAGTTGAGCATCACACTTGATTTTGGCTCAGGTCCTGATCTCAGGGTTGTGAGATTGAGACCAACAGTAGGCTCCACACTCCTGCACTCAGCTGGGGTGGGCTTAAGATTCTCTCTCCCTCTCCCTCTGCCCCTCCCCCCCAATCTTGCACATGCGCACACACTCTCGCTGTCTCAAAATGAAATAAAATACTTTTTAAAAAACCTTGTCATCTTAAAAAAATGAAATTACTAGATCAGCAAATATGAACATTTATATAGTGCTTGATTGGTATTACCAAACTGCTGACATCAGTCTCCTCTAATTTGCAGTGCCACTAACAGTTTACAGTACTTGTTTATTCACAACCGACCTTATTAATAATGGATTTTAATATTTTAAAACAAATATATTTCCAGCTTAATAGTTGTAAATGATACGTAAGTACTGCTTTAACTTTAAAAGTTTTTGAGTATTGCGGATGCATACTGTTTTAACATTTTAATTATTAGGACAGTGAAACATTTATTCCTATGACTGTAAATTCTTTTCTTTTTGCTCATTTATCCGTTTGGGTCTTTATGGCCTTAGATACTTTTGTAAGCCTTTTATTGTAGATGTTAATTTATTTTCAAGTATATTGAAAGATTTCCCCCATCTGTGGTATTTGTTTTTTATTTTCTTACAGATTTTAATTTTTTTAAATTTATTTTTTAAAGATTTTATTTATTCATGAGAGACACAGAAAGAGGAGAGACATAGACAGAGGAGGAAGTAGGCTTCCTGTGGGGAGCCTGATATTGGACTTGATCCCCGGACCATGACCTGAGCCAAAGGCAGATGCTTAACCATTGAACCACCCAGGCACCCAAAGATTTTTTTATTTTTAAGTAATCTCTACATATAATGTGGGGCTCGAATTCATGATCCTGAGATCAAGAGTCACATGTTCTTCTAACTGAGCCAGCTAGGTGCTTCTATTTTTGTTTTGTTTTGACAGAAACCTTCATGCCACAGCCACTCACTGTTTCCATTGTAATTTCTTATATTTCTTCCATCATTAGAAAAATTATTTCTCCTTAGATGGATTAAATACTTTATGAATTCCTCAACTTCTGTTTCTATTAGTCTTTTTTTTTTTTTTTAACTTTTGGAAAAGTCAATTTTAATGTATGGGATAAAAATGTTCTAAGTTAATTTTTTTCATAATGGTATATATACAGTTATTTTTACTAGCAGTTGTTTTGTGAGGACATTTGGAGCTTTGGAAGACACTAAAGTATTCATTTTAATCTTGAGCTACTAATATCTACCTAGATCATTAGAAATTAAAAATTGTCACTTCATATAAGGTGTCAAGGTTATTTTAAAAATAATAAGGTATATTTTTCACACTAGTGTTGAAGATGTATTCCGTTCTTATTTACCTCAGAATTGGGTTCATAGAGAAATGGTTGTTCTTTTGGGGGTTAATTGTTTATTAAATAAGATTAAAAACTGGAGCCCTGAAACACTCCCTCCTCCTCTAGTGAGTGACAAGAAGAAAAGGGAGAATTTCTAAGGGAGACTTACCTCTTCTTCCCTTTCCTCATGGCTAAATCCCTATTAAAAATGCTTTCAGTAGATACTGAGAGTAACTGTATAGAACAAGCCACAGGGTGTGAAGAGTACTTCCATTTCCTCTCACTTGCACACACCCTCCTGTTCCTTTCACTGAATTTAAATTTGAGGGAGAACTTTAGGATTCAGGATATGGGTTTGTCTTTGCTTTATGTATTAAAAGGTAACACAATGCCTCTTACCTATTGGTGATACCAATAAGATTGGGAATTTTTCTAACAGTCTTATATGCTCTAATGTTTATATAAAAGTAGATAACTGGCTTCTGGAACAGCATCTTTATGTAATTGGGAGAGGGCTTCATCCTTTCACTTTAGCCACAGGCCAATAAGAACCATTTTGTTAAATGAATGTATCTTTGCAATCTGTAGCATGAGATAAATAAGTCTGTTTGTTTGCAACTACAGTAATCCTTGCACACTTAGAATTTACCATGTTAACCTTCTTTAAGAGTACAATTCAGTGGCATTAAGCACCTTCACAACATTGTGCAGCCATCTCTACTATCCACTTGCAAAACTTTTCCATCATCTCAAACTGAAACTATCCAATAAATAGTACTTCCCATTGTCTTCCCCTCTCAGCTGGTGATAACCTTTATTCTACTTTGTGTCTCTATGAATTTGCCTATTCTAGGTGTCTCAAATAAGTGGAATCATACAATATTTGTCTTTTTGTGTCTTGAGTATTTCTTTGTATTTTTTAAGCTATCTCCTCTTTGTCCTTACAGAGAGAAGAAAATTTATTTTTTAGCAGTCAGAAGCTCCGCTCTAGCCTCTTAACTCTCTGTTTAACTGTCTTTAGGGCATTGGTGTTAAGGAATTAATAATAAAAGGTTTAAGGGATTTGGTAAATAAAGTATTTTTGTGTGTGCTAGTGCTTTTGGAGGGCAGAACAGAAAGGGAAAAATTAAAGAGCAGTTGTTGAGCAACTTTTTCCTTTTAACTAGAAGAGATTAAAAGGGTTAACCTCTTACACATCAATTATGCCACATTAAATTCCTGTAAGTAATGACCCTATATTATTTTATGAGATATTTATACTTGGTATTACCATGATCCAGACATACACAAAACTTTTTTTAAAGTCTATTTAAGTCCATCTTTCAACAGATCATTTCTATGAGGTTTCCAACACCATAGAAATCTATGTAACCAAACTTCACCTATTAGAAAGAAACTATAATTGCCTGAAGTCCAAATTTAGTCCCAATTATTTGAGGAGAAGAAATTATATGATTAATTCTGATCTGCATTATCTTGAAAGTAGGATAACCCTTTCTGAGATCTGTATTTTTCCTGAAAATAATATCCTTTGTAATTCACTAATGATATTTCCTTGAGAGTACTTTTGATTATCAGTGAGCCACACCTCTATTTTAAAGAGCTGATTCATGAGTCTTGTGGTAACAGAAAAGACTGTGTTTAACTAGGAAGAGGAGGAGGTTAGTTTTTCTTGAAAGGGGTATTAGTCCAATTTTTTTTTTTTTTTTTTTTTTTTTTTTTTAGGTAGGCTCCCTGCCCAATGTGGAGCCCAACACAGGGCTTGAACTCACAACCATAAGATCAAGACGTGAGCTGACATCAGTAGTTGGACACTTACCTGGGTGAGCCACCCAGTTGCCCCTAGTCCCATTTTTAAGTCTTTACCCTTAAGTAGTATGTTAGGTTTTATTGTGCTTAAAAATAAACTCTTCCTAAGTGTAACTTTTTTTTTGAACAGACTTTAAAAAACAAAAATTTTTTTCTGTCACTAATAGCTTTCATTCTTTGTTTCATTTTGAATGTCCAAGATAGCCTCGAGTTTAAATACAGATATAAACGAATATGCCAAGAATATATAGTTTTTCCTAGCAGGATATATACTTTTTGAGATATTGTTGGTGTCCCGGTTGAACCAATACTAGAAGGAAGAAGACAGTGGAACAGTATTTTCAAAATACTAAAAGAAAAAAAATCTATCAACCGAGAATTGTGTATCAGTAAAACCATTATGTCAAAAATAAATTTAAAAGAAAAAATTTCAAACAAGGGAACTGAGAACATATTCCCATAGAACCTCTCCAGAGGAACTTCTGAAGGATATACTTCAGGAAAAAGGAAACTCTTGTTTCTTGGAAACAAGAGTCTGAGGTGCACAAGGGAATGATGAGCAAAGAATAAATGTACAATAAAGAAACATCTTATTTATAGATATAAAAATGGGACATACTTGGGGTGCCTGGGTGGCTCAGTCGGTCATAATCCTGAGGTCCTGGGATCAAGCCCCACATCAGGCTCCCTGCTCAATGGGGAATCTGCTACTCCCTCTCTTTCTTTCTGTGGGCTCACGCTCTCTCTCTGTCCAATAAATAAATAAATAAAATCTTTTTAAAAAATGGAAAAAAAAATGGAAAACACTCAAATATAAATAGAGAAGGGGTTTGAAGTGAAAGCATTCCAAGAGTTCTTATATAATTAAGGAGTAAAGATACTAAATTAACTTTAGACTTAAGGTAAAATATTCATATTAGTCTTTTAGAGGTAATAATAAAAGAATAGTAACAGAATAAAGATAAGTAGAAATGAGGAAAAGGAATGAGAAAAAAATTGATACAGCAGAAGAGAAAAAAAAAACTAAAGAGTGGAACTAATGAAAAATAGAAAATACGGTGGTTAAAAGGAATACAAAATATCTCTTAATCACAGTAGAAATAAATTAGATGTTTTCCCCAAAAACTCTATTTAAAAGACAAAGATGGTCCAAATAGAGAAGTAATAAAGGAGACTGAATAAATGAGAGATAAACTATTCATGGATTAGAACACTTAGTATTATAAAGAGGACAGTTCTCCCTAGTTTGATTTTTTTTTAATTTTATTTATTTGTTCATGAGAGACACAGAGAGAGAGAAAGAGAGGCAGAGACACAGGCAGAGGGAGAAGCAGGCTCCATGCACGAGGAGCCCGATGCAGGACTCGATCCCAGGTCCCTGGGATCATGCCCTAAGCTGAAGGCAGACGTGCAACTGCTGAGCTACCCAGGCGTCCCTCCCTAGTTTGATTTGATTTGATTTTTTAAAAAGATAATTATGTATGTATGTATGTATGAGAGACAGAGGCAGAGGGAGAAGCAGCAGGCTCCTTGTGGAGCAGGGATCCCCACACGGGACTCAATCCCAGGATCCTGGGACCACAACTTGAGCTGAAGGCAGACACTTAACTGACTGAGCCACCCAGGCACCCTCCCAGTTTGATTTTAGATCAAATGTAATTCTAATCAAAATTCCAGTAAGTTTTTTTCATGGAATTTGACAAGTTGATTCTAAAATGTGAACAGAGCAACCAACATATTTCTGAAGATAACATGGGGAAACTTGTCCTACCTGATTATAAGATTTATTGTAAAACTGATTATTAGACTGTCTGGCTTTTGGCCCTGGGATAAAAAATAATAGACCTGTAGAATAGTACAGAGTGCTGGGAGAGAGACCTATAAATATAGGGAAAGGGATATGTGACAAAGGTGGCATTACATATCAGTGGAGAGAAGATAAATTATTCAGTAATGGACTGAGATAATTGTTAGCCATGAAAAAAAAGGATCTCTATCTAATACCATACACAAAAATCAGTTTTAGGTACATCGATGATCAAAATGTGAAGGGTAAAACTTTAAAATATTAAGAAAATACAGGAAAATATCTGTCTTATCTCAGGTCTTGTATATATTAACTTAGTAATAAGTTAAAAATAGAAATAAGATAGGGTGAAGGAATAGGATATGATGGAAATGGATGTGCCATTTTAGACAGGGTAGTCTGGGCAAGGCCCCTCTGAGCAGGTCATATTTGAGTTGTCATGTGAAATAAAGGAGCGAATCATGCAATTTCTGAGAAAGGAGCATTCCAGGCTGTCTGAACAGCACCTGCAGAGCCCTGGGGTAAGAATGTGTTTGTTGGGATCTCTGGGTGGCGCAGAGGTTTAGCACCTGCCTTTGGCCCAGGGCGCGATCCTGGGGATCCAGGATCGAATCCACGTCGGGCTTCCGGTACATGGAGCCTGCTTCTCCCTCTGCCTGTGTCTCTGCCTCTCTCTCTCTCTGACTATCATAAATAAATAAAAATTAAAAAAAAAAAAAAAGAATGTGTTTTTTGAATTACAGAAGCAGCAATAGGGTAGTGTGGCAGGAAGAGAGTGAGCAAGAGTGATAAGTAAAGTCTGTAAGAAACGGGTTAAGAGTATGTAGGATCTCAAAGGTCATGGTAAGAAATTGGGAGTTAATTTCAGATGTAATAGGGAGACATGATCTGCTTTCCTTTTTTAAAGGATCACCCAGAGCACTCTGAGGACAACACAACATAGGAGCCTGAGTGTGGAGGGCAGCCTGGGTGGCTCAGCGGTTTAGCGCCGCCTTCGGCCCAGGTCGTGATCCTGGAGACCCAGGATCAAGTCCCATGTCAGGCTCCCTGCATGGAGCCTGCTTCTCCCTCTGCCTGTGTCTCTGCCTGCCTGCCTCTCTCTCTCTCTCTCTCTCTCTTTCTCACTGTTTCTCATTAATAAATAAAATCTTAAAAATAAAATATAAAAAATAATTTTAAAAAATTTTTAAAAAGCCTGAGTGGAAGAAGGAAGATTGATTAGGGCATTGACACACTAGTCTAGGCAAGATGTAGCCATAGCTTGGAGTTGGGTAGTGAGAAGTGTTTAGATTATGGATATATTTTAAAGGCAGAGGCCGTAAAATTTAGTGATGATTTAGATGTGGTTGTGAGAGAAAGAGAAGACTCAATCATGACACCAAAGTTTTTGTCCTGAGCAGTTGGAACACTTAAGTTGCCTCTTAACCAAGATAATGATCCAAAATAGCAGCTAACATACTTGCCAGCAATTTATTTATTTATTTATTTATTTATTTAATTTTTTGGTAAGTGTCATACATCTATTGCCCTAACTATTGAGTAGGGGAGGCTGGAGGAAGAACAAGTTGGGCGTGAGGAATCAAGAGTTGTTGTTTTTGTTTTGTTTTGTTCTGTTTTGTTTTTTAAAATATACTACATTGGGGCATCTGGGTGGCACAGTTGGTTAAACATCTGCCTTAAGTTCAGGTCATGATCCCAGGGTCCTGGGATTGAGCCCCACTTTGGGTTCCCTACTCAGAGGGGAGTCTCCCTCTCCCTCTACCCCTCCACCCTGCTTGTGTGTGCTCTATCTCTCTGAAATTAATAAATAAAATCTTTTAAAAATATATATATATATATGCTGTGTCTGAGAAACTTCTTAGATTGCCAAATAAAGATGTTGTAAGGCTGTGGATATACTAGTTTGAAGTTCAGAGGAGAAATTCAGTCTGGAAATATGAATTTGGAAATCATCAGTATATATATATTATACTTAAAGCCATAGAACTGGGGATCCTGGGTGGTGCAGTTAGTTAAGGTCTGACTCTTGGTTTCAGCTCAGTTTGTGATCTTAGGGTCATGAGATCAAGCCCCATGTTGGGCCCCACACTCACTGTGGACACTGCTTGATATTTTCTCTCCTTCTCCCTCTACTCCTCCTTCTCATGCTCTCTTTCTAAAATAAATAAATCTTTAAAAAAAAGCTATAGAACTGGATGAGATGATTAGTCAGGGTTCATGTTTGGGGTGTTACACTTTTTCTAGGAGGGTTTAGAAATTTAGAGGGCTGATTTTGGATGTCATAATAACTAGGGAGGCTGTGGACATTTAATGTGGGGGGAATACTAAATGAGAGTTGCTAAATATCCTGCAATGTGTAGAACAGTACTCAGTAAAGAACTGACCCAGCCAAAATGCTCATGATGTTCCAGGGAGGGAGAAAGTGAAGATAGTGAAGAGATGGAGATTCAAGAGCCAAATCTTAGGGCTCAGCAGCATTTAGAGGCCAAGAAAAGGAGGTTCTTGCAGGGACTACATCAGTTGAAGTAGGAGGGAAAACAAAAACCAAGAGTTCATAGGCCCCAGTTTAGGGAATACTTAATTACTGAGCTGTGAGAGGCAGTGAGAATATTTTGGATACTATCGTGTCTTCAGGCAATGAAGATGAAGAGAGGGATGTGTGTGAGATATGTTTTGGAAATGACTCATATGATGTGGAGGATGAGATTTCTGGTTTGAACAACTAGGTGGATGGTGGTGAACTAGGAACCTGCCAGAAGAGGAGGGAATAAAGATGAGTGAGGTAGATAATGAATTGTTTTTGTGTATGTTGAATGGAAGTTTGTGAGGATATCTGAGTGGAGGTGTTTAGTGAGTTGGACATGTGGATTTGGAGCTCATTCATTTAAAAATTAGATATTATTGTGTACTTACTGTTTTCCAGGCACTATTCAAAAAAATATATATATATACATATATCTTTTTTGTTTTAAGATTTATTGGAGAGAGAGAGCATGTGTGTGCATGGGGGAGGGGCAGAGGAAGAAGGGGAGAGAGACTCTCAAGCAGACTGCACTGAGCATGAAGCCCAACTTAGGACTCAATCTCATGATTGTGAGATCACGACCTGAGCCAAAATCAAGAGTCAGGTGATTAACCAACTGTGTCACTCACATGACCCTCCAACTATTTAACAACAATTCTAGTTGTTAAAGATATAGTAGTGAAAAAAAATAGGCAAAATATGTGTCCTGAAAGAATTTATATTTTAGTGAGAGAAGAAAATAAACATAATAAAAATAAATTTAAGGCACAATGTAGAAGATAAGCGCTCTGAGAAATAAAAAGATGGTAAAAGAGATAAAGCAAGGGTGAGTTGGGGTGGAGTAATGCTGAATATTTTTATTTAAAGTTGGGTCATGTGGGCAGCCTGGGTGGCTCAGTGGTTTAGCACCACCTTCAGTCCAGGGCATGATCCTGGAGACCCGGGATTGAGTCCCACGTCAGGTTCCCAGCATGGAGCCTGCTTCTCCCCTCCCTCTGCCTGTGTCTCTGCCTCTCTCTCTCTCTCTCTCTCTCTCTGGTGTGTGTGTGTCTCTCATGAATAAATAAATAAAATCTTTAAAAAAAATAAAGTTGGGTCATGAAGGAAAGCTTCACTGAGAATGCAACATTTTAGCAAAGACCTAAAAGAATTGAGGAATGGATATTTGAGGGAGGAACATTCCAGAGAGAGTGAATAGCAAATACAAAAGCCCCTAGCATGCCTGGCAGGTTCAAAAAACAGTAAGGAGGCTCACCTACCTGAAGCTTAGTAAGGGAGAGAGTAGTTGAACATGATGGAGTCATTGAGAATGGTCATAGGGCCTTATAAACTGTTGAGTATTTTGCCTTTTACTCTGAGCTTTTTTTTTTTTTTTAAGATTTTATTTATTCATGAGAAACACACGAGAGAGAGACTGAGAGAGACAGAGACACAGTCAGAGGGAGAAGCAGGGTCCATGCAGGGAGCCTGATATGGGACTCTATCCCGGGTCTCCAGGATCAGGCCCTGGGCCGAAGGTGGCGCTAAACCGCTGAGCCACCCAGGTTCCCCTATTCTGAGCTTTTGAGAGAGATCTGGACTGAACATACATATAGGTTTAGGCATCATCTGCATGTGGGTGGTTATCCTAGGAACCATGGAAGTATTTCTAGCACAGGCATTTGGTTAGGTGGAGACACAGAGTAGTCTTCTACAAAGACTACTACTTGGGATTCTTCAGCAAGATACCCTTCTGTGGGATACCAGGGTGGTGCAGTCAATTAAGTGTCCAACCCTTGGTTTCATGATCTCAGGATCGTGAAATTGAGCTCGGTATCAGGCTCTGTGTAAGTGCAGAAACTGCTTGAGACTCTCTCCCTCTGCCCCTTCTGCCCATTCTCTCTCAAATGAATAAATCTTTTTTTTTTTTAAGATTTTATTTATTTATTCATGAGAGACACAGAGAGAGAGAGAGGTAGGAACACAGGCAGAGGTAGAAGCAAGCTCCATGCAGGGAGCCTGATGTGGGACTTGATCCTGGGCTGAAGGTGGCACTAAACTGCTGAGCCACGTGGGCTGCCCTCAGATGAATAAATCTTTAAAAAAAAAAAAAAGGTACCCTTCTGTTCATGATTCTCTAAGGACAGAGGTGTTTTATTACTTGAAACTTTGTGTTAGGGTGCCTGGGTGTCTCGGGTCAGGGGTCTACCTTCAGCTCGGGTCCCTGAACAGGGAGCCTGCTTCTCCCTTTCCCTCTGCCTGCCACTGCTCCCTCTGCTTGTGTTCTCTCTCTCTCTCTTTCTCTCAAATAAACAAAATCTTAAAAAAAAAAAAAAAAAATAAGAAAAGAAAAAGAAACTTTTTTGTTAGCTAGCCCAGGATCATCACTCTGATTATCTAGTAATAATGTGGTTAACAGCAGTTGAGATACTATTAATTCTGTCTTCTCAATCTACCAGCAAATCCTATTATGTTTACAACCATTTTCAGATGTTCAATTATTTTTTTTCCTTTTTAGATTTTATTTATTTATTTGACAGAGAGCACACACTGGCAGGGAGGGACAGGGAGAAGCAGGCTCCCAGCAGAGCAGGGAGCCCTGTCTGGGATTCCATCAAGAGCAGGATCAAGGCCTGAACCACAGATGCTTAACTGACTGAGCCACGTAGGCACCCAGAGGTATTTGATTCTTGATTATTACTGCTATGCCATTACTTACATATCAGACATTTATTCAGTGCCACATATGTCTGAAACAAAGTGCAGACCTCAGTCTATTACCATGAAAGTTTGAATGGAACTTTGTTTACATTAATGATTACCCTGTGTTGAGGCTTCTAATGACTGTAGACCGTATTAATTCATCCTTCTCTAATTACTTTTATACTTGTTGGAAGGTTAATACTCAACTGATTTGACCTCCCAGCTAGTTTTTTGTTTGTTTGTTTGTTTGTTTGTTTGTTTTTTGGTGGTTGCTCTGGGGATTACAATTCACATTTTACCTTAACACAATCTAGTAATCTTGTTTAGGTATATACCAATTTATTTTCAGTATAGCTCTGTTCCTTTTCCCCTTGGTACTATTCTTCTTTTTTTTTTAATAAATTTATTTTTTTATTGGTGTTCAATTTGTTAACATACAGAATAACACCCAGTGCTCATCCTGTCAAGTGCCCACCTCAGTGCCCGGTACTATTATTCTTATATAAATTATGTATTTATATATCACAAGCCCATTACCATGCTTTTATAATTATAGCTTTATGCATTCTTTTAAATTAGATAGGGAAAAAATTAAGTATATACACTTATACTGTCTTTTTTTTTTTTTTAAGATTTTATTTATTTATTCATGAGAGACAGAGAAGCAGGCTCCCCTGGGGAGCCTGATGCCGGACTTGATCCCCAGACTGCAGGAGCATGCCCTTAGCCAAAGATAGATGCTCAACCGCTGAGCCACCCAGGCGCCCCTATACTGTCTTTTATATTTACCTATGTAGTTACTTTTGCTGTTGCTCTAGAGAATTTTTTTCAGTTATTTTACTTGTCAATTCTAGAAAATCTTTCTTTTTCTTTTTCTTTTTTTTTTTTTTTAAGATTTATTTATTGATTGATTCAGAGAGAGCAAGAGAGAGGCAGAGACACAGGCAGAGGGAGAAGCAGGCTCCATGCAGGAAGCCTGACGTTGGACTCGATCCCGATCCCGGGTCTCCAGGATCACACCCTGGGCTGCAGACGGCGCTAAACCCCTGGGCCACCGGAGCTGCCCTCTTTCTTTAAAAAAATAAAAAAATAAAAAAATAAAAAAAATTTCTCTTGCTACTCTCTATTTGATGAGGCATTATGCGCATACTTTAGTTCTTCAAACACGGTTTTCTTTAGTTCTTTGAAGTATTTAGAATAGCTTACTTAAAAGTCTTTGTCTAGGGGTGCCTAGGTGGCACAGTCAGTGGAGCATCTGCCTTCAGCTCAGGTCATGATCCCAGGGTCCTGTGATGGAGCCCTGAGCCCTGCATCAGGCTCTCTGCTCAGTGGGGAGCCTGCTTCCCACCCTTCCCCTCTGTTGGCTACTCCCCCTGTTGTGCTCTCTCTCTGTCAGGTAAATAAATCTTTAAAAAAAATAAAAGGACAGCCCCCGTGGCCCAGCGGTTTAGCGCCTCCTGCAGCCCAGGTTGTGATCCTGGAGACCCAGGATCGAGTCCCACATCAGGCTCCCTGCATGGAGCCTGCTTCTCCCTCTGCCTGTGTCTCTGCCTCTCTCTCTCTCTCTCTCTGAATAAATAAATAAATAAAAATATTTAAAAAAATAAAAAAAAAAATAAAGTCTTTAAGCACTCCAGGGTGGCTCAGTTGGTTAAATATCTACCTTTGGCTCAGGACATGATCCCAGGGTTCTGGGGTGGAGCCCTACTTTGGGCTCCCTGCTTAGCAGGTAGTCTGCTTCTCCCTCTCCCTCTGCCCCTCCTGCCTCTTGTGCTCTTCCTCTCTTGCTCTCTAACAACAACAACAACAACAACAAAGTATTTGTCTAGTAAGTCCAACACCTAGGCCTCCTCAGGTACGGTTTTGTTGACTGCTTTTTCCCCTTATATAGACCATACTTTCCTCTTTATTTATGTATCTCGTAATTTCTTCAGAAAACTAAGTGTTTTAAATAATGTGGCAAGTCTGCCATTCAGATTCTCCCCTCCCTCCTGTGGATTTCTTGTTGCTGTTTATTTAGTGACTTTCCTGGACTAAATATCTGTAGAGCCTGTATTTTTTGTTGTATATGGCCACTGAAGTCTCTGCTTGGTTGATTTAGGGTTAGCTAATGATTAGACAAAGACTTCCTTAACTGTCTTGAACATTTAAATTATCCAGTAGCCTTTGCCAAGGGGGCTCTGTCTGTTGGCATATATTTGCAACGTTCCCTGCAGGCAATTTACAATTTTCCTTTAGCCATTACTACTTCCTGCCTGCACAGAATTTCAAGGTCAACCAGAGGTAAGATATCAGGGCGCTTTCAGGCTTTTCCTGGGTATGTGCACAGTCTGCAAATGCATGTGCCCTTCTAGATACCCAAGGGTTTCTAGAACATCAGGGTTTTCCAAAGTCCCTTATAGACCTCTTGTTCCTGAACTTTATGGTTTTTTTTTGTTCAGTGTCCTGTTAGACTCTAGCTGACTGATATCACTGCCTTAGGCTGTGGGGATGTTAAACAGCTGCCACTGACTATGTTTTGAAAAATGTCTGAAGGATAGAGCTATTCACACAGAACAAACGGTGAGTCAGGTCAAATAAAGATAAGGGGAGCAGTCAGATCACGTACTAACGGCTCTCTGGGGCTGGCGCTTTTCGGGAGCTCCAAATTTATTCTGTCCTTTTCAGTAGCTCCTCGGCTGCTGGTTTCCATAGCCACTGTAGTTGTGAGGTTCTTGGTTTTCAAGGCTAACAGAGTTAGGGAGATGGAAGTGGGAGTCAGGCTAGTTAAAATGCCATAATACTCACTGATCTTACCAAGATTCAGTTGTTGTTTTAGTTACAATAAAATATACACAATATTTTGTGTAAACAAAGTTTACCACTTCTTAAAGGTATAGTCAGCAACATGAAGTACTTTCACGTTGTTCTATAACCATTGCCACCATCTATCTTCAGTACTTTTTCATTTTCCTAACTGAAACTTTATAACCATTAGTGATAATTCCTCATTCTCACTTCCCCTCAGCCCCTGGAAACAGCATCTGACTTTCTGTCTCTGAATTTGACTGCTGTAGGTAAAGTGGAATCATACAATCTTTTCCTTTTGGGTTTAGCTTATTTCATTTAGCATAATGTCTCAGGATTGACATTGTTGTAACATATGTCAGAATTTCGTTCCTTGTTCAGGCTGAATAATATGTTCCACATTTTATTTATCCATTCATCTGTTGATGAGTATTTGGGTTGTTTTTACCTTTTGGCTATTGTCACTAATGCTACTATGAACATGGGTATACAAATATGTGTTTGAATTCCTGTTTTCAGTTATTTTGGGTATATATCCAGAAGTAGAATTGCTGGATCATGCTATGATTCTGTTTTTAATCTTTTTTTTTTTTTTTAAGATTTGTTTATTTATTTATTCAGAGAGAGCGAAAGAGAGGCAGAGACCCAGGCAGAGAGAGAAGCAGGCTCCATGCAGGGAGCCCAATGTGGGACTCGATCTGGGGTCTCCAGGATCACACCCGGGCTGCAGGCGGCACTAAGCCACTGCGCCACCGGGGCTGCCCTGTTTTTAATCTTTTTAAAGTAGGCTCCACACCTAGGGGGAGCTCAGTGTCGGGCTTGAACCCACAACCCACAACCCTGAGATCAAGACCTGAACTGAGATCAACTGACCCAACTCAGTTGGGTGCTTAACCAACTGAGCCAACAAGGCACCCCTAAGTTTTTTAGGAACTGCCATGCTACTTTCACGGTGGCTGCACCATTTTGTTAGAGTACACAAGGGTTCCAATTTCTCCACGTCCTCTTAACACTTGTTATTTTCTGTCTTTAATTTTGATAATATAAGCTTTATCTACTTTTTCTTTTTTTTTTTTTTTTTAATTTTTATTTATTTATGATAGTCACAGAGAGAGAGAGAGAGAGAGGCAGAGACACAGGCAGAGGGAGAAGCAGGCTCCATGCACTGGGAGCCCGATGTGGGACTCGATCCCGGGTCCCCAGGATCGCGCCCTGGGCCAAAGGCAGGCGCCAAACCGCTGCGCCACCCAGGGATCCCTATCTACTTTTTCTTTTGTTGCTTATGGTTTTGGTATCGTATCTAAGAAACCTAATTGCCTAACCAAAGGTCATAAATTTAGACCTGTCTTTTCTTCTAAGAGTCTAATTAGTTTTAGCTCTCATATTTCAATCCTTTATTTATTTTGAGTTAATTTTTGTGTGTGCGTGTGTGTGTGTTTTAAGGTTTTATTTATTTATTTATTCATGAGAGAGAGAGAGAGAGAGAGAGGCAGAGACACAGGCAGAGGGAGAAGCAGGCTCCATTCAAAGAGCCCGATATGGGACTCATCCCCGGTCTCCAGGATCAGGCCCTGGGCTGAAGGCGGCGCTAAACCACTGAGCCACCCAGGCTGCCCAGTTTTTGTGTTTTCTATCTCATTTATTTCCACTCTAATCTTTACTGTTTACTTTTTCCCCCAGTGTCTTATGGTAAAGATTAGGTTATTGATTTGAGATCTTTCTTTTTAATGTAGGTGTTTACAGCTGAATGTTTCTAAGTACTGCTTTAGCTGTGTCCCATAAATTTTGACATTTTGTATCTTCATGTTTGTTATATGTGTTGAGAGAACAGCTCCTCCAGAATTCTGATTGGCCTCTCTTCCTGGGGGATACTTAGGATGGGAAGGTTGGTGTGATGAACTGTATCTGGGCTGTAACTGGTCTCCATGTTACAAATAATAATTATTACCTCCCTCCATTCTCCGTTCAGGTTCCCCTTGTCCTTAGCCGCCATCTCTTTTTTTTTTTTTTTCTTTTTTTTTTTTTTTTAAGTAGGCTCCACACCAGTGTGAAACCCACCTCAGGACTTGAACTTGTGATCCTGAGATCAAGATCTGAGCAGAGATCAAGAGTCAGATGCTTGCAGTATCTGGGTGACTCAGTAGAGTAGGTGGCTGACTCTTGGCTTGACTCAGGATTGGCCCATGTTGTGCTCTGTGCTTACTGGAGAGTCTGCCTGAGAATTCTCTTTCTCCGTGTCCTTCCCCTGCACATGCTATGCCTTTCTCTCTCTCAAATAAATACATCTTTTAAAAAATTACCTTTACAAAAAGTCCAGACACTTAACCAACTGAGCCACCCCGGTGTCCCCCATCTCCACCAATCTTTTTTTTTTTAATATTTTATTTATTTATTCATGAGAGACACACAGAGAGTGGCAGAGACACAGGCAGAGGGAGAAGCAGGCTCCATGCAGCGAGCCTGATGTGGGACTCGATCCCGGGTCTCCAGGATTATGCCCCGGGCTGAAGGCAGCGCCAAACTGCTGAGCCACCCAGGTTGCCCACATCTCCGCCAATCTTGATGGCTAGTACTTCGTGGTATGACCTAAACCCTCATTACTTAGGGATCTGAACCACTAGTTACCATGCTTTTCTCAGGCCAGAGTATCCAATTTGTTTACTCTCAGAATTGGGAAAGGGAGTACCAATAGGTACCCAAATGGGTCATCTGGGTTCCAGATATATTGTCATTGTCCCCTTCTAGAACAGCCACCCTACTTCTTTCTGATAATAAGGATCAGTTAATCCTGCCAAGATGGTAATTCCTCCTTATATCTAGGGATCACGAGCTGGGGCGGCTTTAGAGAGTTTCAAAACCGCAAGAGAAATAGGAAGCAAGATTGGGCAGACTGATCCTAGTCTAATTAAGGGATAGGGAGATTAGATATCTGTACTCAGTCAAATTTCTTTCAAAACATTCTTTTATTTTCATACTTGAGCATTCTAAACTGACAACTTACTTTAAATAACTTCTACATTCTTTAGGCAAAGCCAGTTCCTTCTAAGGTATCACTCATACCCTTTCTCAGGTACTTACATGAGTTTTGTTGTGGGGGGGTATTGTTTTACATAAAAATTTTCCTTTTTCCTTATACCCTCATAAATTCAAGTTGGGGATTGGAAAGGAAACTTACTTGAGTAAACTGAGAATAATATATTTTATTTTTTTAAGATTTTATTTATTTATTCATGAGAGACACAGAGAGAGAGAGAGGTAGAGACACAGGCAGAGGGAGAAGCAGGCTCCATGCGGGGAGCCCGACATGGGACTCGATCCCAGGTCACCAGGATCACACCCTGGGCTGCAGGCGGCGCCAAACCGCTGTGCCACCGGGGCTGCCCGAGAATAATATATTTTAAAATGAAAATTAGCCTTAAATGTCTTACGATATTTTTATGCTATATATCTATATCTCACCTGTCTTAAATCCCAGTAGGTAATATTCTCATTTAATAAATTATACATTTCTATAATGTTCCAATTTTAAATTTTAATCAGCATTACTGAATTGGGTTAAAAAAAAACGTAAAAGGTGATGAATTTTATGTTGTAAATATATCATTTACCTTTTTCTCTTTTTAGAAACTACACCCCACCTCCCTAAACTGGTTAATAGTGGCATGGAAGATCCATTTGGTAAGTATCATCTGCATTTTTCTTAGTAAATGGTATTTGTGGGCCCTTTTTTTTTTTTTGGCCTTTTTTTTCTCAAAAAAAATCATATTGCAGACTAGGAAGTACTTAAAATTTAAAAGAGGTGTTTAAAATATGCATCAGCAAAGAAAGGGATTAGAGGCCGTTTTTCTTGTTTAACCTTAGCATGCTGGAGTAAGATTTTGATTCAAGCATTTTATGATTCTTTGCCAAGTGTAAAGACGTCTGAATCTCCTTTTATACCAGTGTAACTTGAAGTATAGTAAAAATGTTACTAATGTTACATTCTACTCCTGCCCAGTTACCCCAGATAACTAAGGTCAGGTACTTGGGCTACTGGTACAAGTAATTAGATAGCTCAGGTTAATAGCTGTTGTCTTGCTTTAAGAAGATGGCTGAACACTTGGCAAGGTCTGAATTTCTCCACTGCTGTTAATGACCCTAAATGGCTTCATTAGGACCTTGGGTTCCCCTCCCCACCCAAGGGTATTTTACGAGTTCATCAGCATAATCCTCAATCTGAACACTAGAGGGCAGTCAGTACTTTTGTCATAAATTTTATTACCAAGAATTTATTACCAGATTTATCTGGAGGGGATTACTTATGAACAGTTTAGTAAATCGAGTTGATTTTGGTTGCTTGGTGACAAATCCTAAAGAACATGTACATATGACAAACTAGAGGAACATTTGACTACTCAGAGGTGGTTACTGGAAATTTATTTTTTCTCTTTGACCTCTTTACCTCACCTAACTTAAGCATAACTTAAGTTTAATTGGATCTAATTAAATTTATCATTAAATTAACTAAATTTAATTTAAATTTAAATGTAACTTAAATTTACTAAGGAATACTAAAAAGAGAGTTGCTATGGTAGTTAGGGTTGGTCAGTAGTCAATTGAAACGTAAATCGAAATGTACTTTTGATCACCAATATGAGAAAAAGGTTGTGTTCTGTGCTAGTGAGACTCTTCCTCTTATACTTTAAATCTTGGAATCTGTAACTTGATTAACATTTATATTCATAATGTGGATTCTAGAGAAAAATGGAATTTTCTTAGTTGCTTACAAAACATATAATATTTACTGGTTTATGGTCTGCTCAATACCACCTGATAAAGATAAGAATTATGAATGTAAAATAAGTTTGTTTCTAAGAAGATAGAGCCCCTGTAAGTTAGGGTGAGAATTTTGTTGTAATTAAATTAGCTAAGAATTATGTAGATAGATTGAAAAAGAATTATTTTGTTGTATTCTAAAAATAGAAGTGAGGGATTTTGACACATCAGGTTCCAGAGGGGACAGACCTATAGCCTAACCTATGTCACTGGCAACAAGTACTGTCAGTTTTCTTTGTAGTGATAGATTCACTTTTGTTCAGTTTTGAGAAAATGCCTATCAAATATGTAAGCTTGGATAATATAGTTACTCTTTAAGTAAAAACAGTATTTCATGAAAAAAACCTCAGTTCAGCTTGCAACACAAGTGCCTTTACTAAAGGTAGCAGTTATACTTAAGTTTATGTTATGTCATATATTAAGTATATGTCATTTCCTCATACAGAATAATAAAGGGACATGTACTGAAGGATTGAGATTTATTAAAACTAATAATTTTACAGCTTTATCAAGGACATTCTTAAATTAAAACTGGCATTATTTTTAACTGTAATAACATGATAATGAAGACCATGAGTCCTATTACAGTTTGGTGCTGCTGCCTTGATTTGTGTTAAGGTACCAGCAGGTACTTGATTTGAGTAAGGTACCTTTTGCTCACTATTGCTTTTGTACCATTGATACAAGTGTCAACACTGTGAAAAAGGTGAATATTCCCTTAGTATTACTAAGTATATCTGTGTACCTCTTAGGCTCCTGGAAGAATCTCGGGGATCCCCAGGCATCTGGGGACCACACTTTCTTCAGTTTCCTGAGGTTTAAAGAGTCTATTCTATGGAAGAAAAGCAACTTTGGCAAAGTCAGGACTTGTCCTGGAAATTGTATTGGGCAGGGCTCCAGTGTGGACCCAGTCTTGGACAGGTGACAGAAATATGGTTAGACGGTGTGAGCTGTTCTCTGATTCCTCCCAAGTTGACCATGACCCACCTACAGCTTTTGGGAGTTCGGTTAAGACACTACTGTGGAAAAAAAAAAAAAAGACACTACTGTGGGATGAATTGAGTGTTCTGAGTTCATTAAACAGCTAGCTGAGTATTTTGAGGAGAAATTCATCAGCATTTAGTGAAGATAAGCTGAGGACCAGGCTTACCTGGGCACTACATTCTTATATTCAAGAAGAGGGCAAATGGCAGCAGAGATTGTAGTGACAGCCACCTTCAGTATATCTCTTGAGTCACACTGTTCCAATCTGGACAGCTGTTTCTCTGGGTGTGGTGCACAGCTGTCATCCTGGATAGCCCTACTCAATCTCATGTCTTTCTCTTTCTTGATTGCCACATGCTTCGTGATGCTAGGCCTCCCAGAAGTTTCCTGATTCTCACCTCATTTTCCTTTAGCTCTGCCTCCTGGAGGATTTATTCATCTTTATCATCAATTAAAATTTTCTACTCTTATGTTCTGAACTTCTAAATCTCTTTTGTTCACAGAATATTTCTTTCATCATATCCTTTTATTGTCCTCAACAAACTTTCTTGGCCTTGCACAGTCCCTTTTCCCCTAAAGTTGCTTTTCTCTGTTTGTTTTGATCTGTTTTATGTTAGAGTTTTCCTCTGATGTCTCCTAATAATTAGCTGTCTGCTCATGATTAAGAGTGAGAAGCTTTAAATTACAAGCTTTAAACGCAAAAAAAAAAAAAAAAAAAAGGCTTTAAACGCATAGGCTGAATACCTCTGGGCCTTTCTGTAAGGTGAGCTTCTTGTCTGTCTCGTTGAGGAAGAAGCCCCAAGTCAGTAGGAGCTTATCTTCCCGTCACTGACTAGAGGTCTAGGAGGTAAGGGGTGAAGAGGATTGGTGGGGAGCATTATTGTGCACATGGTTGTCCAGTTCCCTTCAGCTTTTAGTGCTGTGTTCCCACCATCCACTGTCTTTTCTGTCTCCAGTCCAGAAGCCAGTTGTTTTATCCCTTCCAAGAAATAGACCTCTTGAATTCTACCAGTGTTGGTGTGGGATGGACATTCAAAGTTCATGGAGTGGGGAAGGTGATAAAGGAATCAAATAGTTTTCACCTTAATTCTCTTTTTTTCCTTCCCTTTCATCCCCAGTTTCAAAAGGACCTGATAGTGAAAGTATTATTCATTAATAATAATTTTTAGTGGAGGAGTTGGGGCGGGGGAGTAATGGCTGTACTATACATTAAGTGCTGGAGGAAGGAAGGGTCCAGGAAAGATGTGTGTACAGTTTCTGCCACTGTGACACTTATACCCCACTGCTTTTAAAAATGGTTGTTACTGCTTCTGCTTTCTTCTTTCTTCCCTTATCATCTGTTATGGGTTAACAGCCACTCTTCCCATGGCATGCCAGAAGAGGGACTGAAACCCTGTCATATGAAGCTCCTAAAGGTTTTTGGGGTAGGAGAGGATCTGTATACTATATTGCCTTCCCAAAATCTTCTGACAACTTTTTAAAGTTTCTGTATACCCTCCCTTCCATAGAAGTGAACACAATTTGTTGAAAAAAAATTTTTTTGGTATGTGTTTGATGAAATAATTGTTTAACGAGATACATTATTAGTATGAATCCTGAATTTGAAGCTAGTTGCATATTTGTTCATATGCATGGTATTCTAGGAACAGATTTACAAGATAATATCTCCTTTGGATTAAAATTTGTATCACATAGAGAAAATGAGAAGTGGTATGTTGAAGTAGAAAACAAGCTATATCTAAGCAAATAAAATTAATTATTTTCTTCCTATTCTGTAACTGAATTTATAAGTCATTATAATGTTATAATGGGGTTTTTCCTAGCTATTCAAGGACATATGTTAAGGAGCCATGCTCAAAGCTAATGCACTTGACTTCGAAGTTCATAGGAAAACAGTATGCCTGCCTGGCTGGGTCAGTGGAGCATATGACTCTTGATATCAGGGTTGTGAGTTCAAACCACAAGTTGGGTTTAGAGGTTACTTTAAAAAAAAAAAAAAAAAAACTTAAAAAAAGAAAACAAAGTTCATGGGAAAACATTTTGTGATGCTATTATGTTGTTATCACTTGAAGTTCAAAATGTGTTTAATAACACAGCCTGCACTCCCTCTCCTTTATGAATGAAGACCAAAATATGAACTTAATTAGTTTTGAGATCCTTAGGGAGTAGGAGGTAAATTCCTTTGGAATTAAACTATGCCAAAAATGATATTTGTTCTATTTTTTCTAAGGTTTTGAATAGAAATTTTAAAAAACATTATTAAAAACATATATTAAATATCTTCCTTTCTTGGTAGGACTATAAACTTATGGAGGGCAAGCTCTTTCTACTGTTACATTCCACTGTCCAAGAGTAAGCACACAATACATATTTGTATGTATTTCTTACTGTGGTTTTAAATTTTCTGTGTAAAGTAGAATTACCAGGGGTGCCAGGTAGCTCAGTCAGATAAACAGCTGACTCTTGGTTTCGGCTCGGATCATGATCTTGTCATGATCTTAAGCCCCACATCGGACTCTGTGCTCAGTGTAGAGTCTGCTTGAGAGTCTCTCCCTCTCCCTCCAGCTCATGTTCTCTCTCTCTCATAAATAAATCTGTGAAAAAAAAAAGGTAGAATTACCAATCTTTTTTTTTTTTTTAAGGTTTTATTTATTTATTCATGAGAGACACAGAAAGAGAGGCAGAGACACAGGCAGAGGGAGAAGCAGGCTCCATGCAGGGATCCCGACATGGGACTCGATCCCGGGTCTCCAGGATCACACGCTGGGCTGAAGGTGGCGCTAGACCTCTGAGCCACCCAGGCTGCCCCTAGAATTACCAATTTTAAGGGAAATAGAGTGCATAGAACATCAGCCTCTGTAAACTTTAATAGTACAGATACTGTGTAATTTTTTTTTCTGTCATTAGAAAAAGATGAACCATAGTGGTAATGCAAGCCTGAAAAGTGGTAGTGGTGACAGTTCTGACTCTCTCTCATCTCTTTTCAGCATTTTTCATCCCTTCTGACTACTCCTTGTCCTAGAACATCATAGCAAGTGGGATAAGTCGGATAAATGTGTAGACTAGTTTCCATCTGAATTTACTTTTGCATACTGAGCTCTTATCAGTGTGTCATCAACACTGCATAGGCAATGATTATAGAAATTAAACTTAAAAGGAAGTAATAGGAGAGATGAATGGCTTTCACTTATCATTCTGTATTTGCCTGTATGGTTTGCATCTTCAAACTAAATACATGTGTTACTTTTATTTTTCAAAACATAAACGGAATTTTTTTTTTTTTTTTTTTTTATAAACAGGGATTTTATCTGGGTTGTACTGTTAAGGACATTTTTGTTTCTTCTTTATATTTCTCAGTGTTAAAAATAAAATTTATAGGTGTACCTAGGTGGCTCAGTGGTTGAGCATCTGCCTTTGGCTCAGGTTGTCATCCCAGGGTCCTGGGATCAAGTCCCACATTGAGCTCCCCATAGGGAGCCTACTTCTCCCTCTGCCTATGTCTCTGCCTCTCTCTGTGTCTCTCATGAAAAAATCTTTTTTTTTATGGTGAAAAATTTTATATTTATATATATTTTTTAAGATTTTATTTATTTATTCATGACAGAGAGAGAAAGAGAGAGAGGCAGAGACACAGGCAGAGGGAGAAGCAGGCTCCATGCAGGGAGCCTGACGTGGGACTCGATCCCGGGTCTCCAGGATCACGCCCTGGGCTGAAGGCAGGCACTAAACCTCTGAGCCACCGGGGCTGCCCTATATTTAGATTTATAGCCAGCTGGACTCAGTTTAGATGATCCCAATCTGATCAAGGTGTTGACCTTGGCCACATCAGTGTCATGGAGCTTCTTCACAGTCTGTTTGATCTGGTGCTTATTGGCCTTGACATCCACAATGAACACAAGTGTGTTGTTGTCTTCTATTTTCTTCATGACTGACTCAGTAGTAGGAGAACTTGATGGCATAGTGATCAAGCTTGTTTCTCCTGGAAGCGCTCTTTCAAGGATATTTGGGCTGCCTTTGGAGACCCAGGGTCTTGGGTCATTGGAATGTAGGTGATGTATGGATCTTCTTTTTTTTTTTTTTTTGTGACTGTGTATGCCTTTTAGCACCACTTTCTTAGCTTTCAAAGCCTTTGCTTTGGCTTTGGCTTCAGCTTTGGGAGGGGCAGAGGCTTCCTTCTTCTCCTTCGGCACCATCTTCATTAAAGGCTAAATAAAATCTTTTAAAAAAATAAAATAAAATTTATAAAACTAATTTCTCGACTTAAAAGATAAAAAGATTTTGTTAAAGGGAATTAAATACTATAATGGTCATTTTACATGTGCAGTTTAACTGCTATGCCTAAAATGACCATGTTATATCTCTGCATAATAGTACAGTCTTTTAAAATAGAAGACATTTTATTCTTCTCATGAATTAGAATTAGGTTAATTAACCTATCAGACTCCAGCACAATTGACTTGTTCCTCAGCCACTCATTTGTTCAGTGAACACTGAGCAAAATCAGCAATCAGCAAAACAGCATTTTTTTTTTTAAGATTTTATTTATTTATTCATGAGAGAGAGAGAGAGAGAGAGGCAGAGACACAGGCAGAGGGAGAAGCAGCTCCATGCAGGGAGCCTGACGTTGGACTCGATCCCGGGATTCCAGGATCACACCCTGGATTGAAGGCGGCACTAAACCGCTGAGCCATCCAGGGATTCCCCGACAGCATGTTTTAATAGTTAAGCCCTCAGGCTCTGGAGTCAGAGAAACTTGAGTTCAGATCCCAGTTCTGCCATTTCTTGGCTATGTCCTTTTAGGCAATACGGTTACTTGCTGAACTTCAGGTTACTTGCTGAACTTCAGTTTACGTGTAAAATAAGGATAGGGATTTTGCCTTTCCCACAGGTTGCTAATAAGAATTAAATGAATTCATACTTGTAATATTTGTTTTTTTTTTTAATTTTTTTTTAATTTTTTTTTCTTTATTTATTTATGATAGTCACACACAGAGAGAGAGAGAGGCAGAGACACAGGCAGAGGGAGAAGCAGGCTCCATGCACCGGGAGCCCGATGTGGGACTCAATCCCGAGTCTCCAGGATCGCGCCCTGGGCCAAAGGCAGGCGCCAAACCACTGCGCCACCCAGGGATCCCCCATACTTGTAATATTTATAACATGGTGCCAAACACAGAGTAAATATATACTAACTGAATGTCTCAGACTCTAAGGGTATAAACATGAATAAGACATGATCCCTGGTTTGTTTTTTTTTTTTAAGATTTTATTTATTTATTCATGAGAGACACAGAGAGAGAAGCAGGCTCTCTGCAGGGAGCCCGATGTGGGACTCAATCCCGGGACCCCAGGACCACGCTCTGGGTCGAAGGCAGGCACCAAACCGCTGAGCCATCCAGGGATCCCCCAGAAGATTCCTTTTTTAAAATTTTTGCTTATATGTGACTAATTGAGATACAATTTATATACAATAAAAGTTACCATTTATAGGTATATATTCCTGTTTTTTCAATTAGCAATAATCGCACCTCAGATAAACCTCATTGGCTACGATACTGCCACTGCTCAAAGCAATATATATTCCTGTTTTTTGATAAATGTGTAAGATTGCATAACCCATACTACAATCAGGGTATAGGATATTTCTTTCACCCAAAAACTACCCCGCTTACCTTTTTAAATAATTTCCATCTAATCCTTCCACCCTCAGCCTCTGGCAACTTGGACCTGAATTCTGTCCCTTTTTCTATAGTGGTATATAAATAGAGTTGTACACCACATAGCCTTTTCTGTTTTTTTTTTCCACTTAGCATAATGCTATTGAGATTCATACTTGCTGTTGCATGTATCAGTGGTTCATTCCTTTCATACCTTTTCAAGAATGTCATATACTTGGAATCATAGCCTTTTGAGATTGATTTCTTTTCTTTTTTAAACATTTTATTATTCATGAGAGAGACAGAGAGAGAGAGAGAGAGAGAGAGGCAGAGACACAGGCAGAGGGAGAAGTAGGCTCCATGCAGGGAGCCCGATGTGGGACTCGATCCCCGGTCTCCAGGATCAGGTCCTGGGCCGAAAGTGGCGCTAAACCACTGAGCCACCCGGGCTGCCCTACATTGTTTATTATTATTATTATTTTAAGATTTATTTATTTCAGAGAGAGAGAGTATTGGGTGGCAGAAGAGAAGGGAGAGGGAAAGAGAGGGAGCAAGAACATTCCCAGCTGAGCAGGGAGCATGAAGCAGGACTGAATCCCAAACCCTGGGATCATGACCTGAGCCAAAACCAAGAGCTGGACACCCGAGCAGCCCTGCTTATTATTATAATAGTTATATTTTAAGATCTAAAATGGTATCCCTTTATTATCCTACCTTTTCAGGCTTTTTTTTTTTTTTTTTAAGATTTTTTTTTATTTACTCAGGAGAGACACACAGAGAGAGGCAGAGACATAGGCAGAGGGAGAAGCAGGCTCCATGCAGGGAGCCCGATGTGGGATGCTATCCTGGGACCTCCGGATAATGCCCTGAATTAAAGGCAGACATTCAACCACCCAGGCACCTCTTGTTTGTTATTTATCTAAAGAAATAGGGACACCTGGGTGGCTCAGCATTTGGGCATCTGCCTTTGGCTCAGGGCGTGATCCTGGGGTCCCGGGATTGAGTCTCACATGGGGCTCCCTGCATGGATCCTGCTTCTCCCTCTGCCTATGTCTCTACCTCTTTCTGTGTCTCTCATAAATAAATAAAAGAAATAGCCATTAGTCACAGATCCTCACAGGTAATTCTGATGTTCTCTCTGGCTGAGAATCATTTGCCCACATGAATCACAGATATAACATGGAGTCCAGTGGACCTTTCTGGATTGAAAATCAGGGGGCCAGCCTGATTTTTTTCCCAATTGCATGCTTCTGCTTTCTCTTACTTGTAAAGATAAGTAGAGGTGGGTAGGGAGGGTCCTTTTCTTTCTTTCTTTCTTTCTTTCTTTCTTTCTTTCTTTCTTTCTTTCTTTCTTTTTTTTTTTTTGAAGATTTTATCCATTTATTCATGAGAGACACAGAGAGAGAGGTAGAGACATAGGCAGAGGGAGAAGCAGGCTCCCCACGGGAATCCCGATGTAGGACTCAATCCCAGGACACCGGGATCACAACCCAAGCTGAAAGCAGATGTTCAACCACTGAGCCAGTTGCCCCTAAATATCTTTAATTTTAAAAATGTATTTCCTCAACTTTATTTCAAAATCAGATTAAGAATGATCACTGGGTTTTTCTTTTCTTTTTTTTTTTTTTGGTATATATTTAAAAAAATTTTTTATTGGAATTCAATTTGCCAACATATAGCATAACACCCAGTGCTCATCCCGCCAAGTGCCCCCCTCAGTGCCCATCACCCAGTCACCCCAACCCCCCGCCCACCTCCCCTTCCACTACCCCTTGTTCATTTCCCAGAGTTAGGTGTCTCTCATGTTTTGTCACCCTCACAGATATTTTCACTCATTTTCTCTCCTTTCCCTTTATTCCCTTTCACTAATTTTTATATTCCCCAAATGAATGAGACCATATAATGTTTGTCCTGATCACTGGGATTTTAAAATTGATAATGAAACTAGTATAAACATTTCCCATTAGGCAGGAAACCATTAATTTCAAAACGGCCTCAGTGGTTGTCTTCTTGCGCTTGATCAGTGTTCTGTCATGTTAGAAATGACCTTTCATGGGGTGCCTGGCTGGCTTAGTCAGTATAGCATGAGACTCTTGATGTCGGGGTTGTGAGTTTGAACCTCACAATGGGGGTAGAGTTTACTTTAAAAGAAATGACCCAGGGCAACCCAGGTGGCTCAGCGGTTTAGAGCCGCCTTCAGCCCAGGGCGTGATCCTGGGGACCCAGATCGAGTCCCGCATCCGGTTCCCTGCATGGGGCCTGCTTCTCCCTCTGCCTGTGTCTCTGCCTCTCTGTCTCACTCTCTCACTCTCTCTGTCTCTCATTAATTAATTAATTAATTAATCTTTAAAAATAAAATAAAATACCTTTCACGGTAGAACTTTGACTTGACCCAAAAACAGCACAGTATTTACAAAATTGCTGTTTGAACATCAGTGGGGTCCAGAACCCAAGCATGTGTGCATACACACACATCCCCTAATGGAGGCTTCCATTACAAGAAGGTGACAACAGTATAATGGATTGTTTGTGGAATGGTAGTTGTGGCTTTCAGTTCCTTATTGAAGATTTGCTTTGTTTTTTCTTCATCAAACCAGCATTTTTCTGGTGGTAGCCAGAATAACATCAGATCATATTGTAGTCTTTAGGGGGCACGTAGGTGGCTCGGTGATTGAGTGTCTGCCTTCAGCTCAGGTAGTGATCCTGGTGTCCTGGGATCCAGCCCCACATCAGGGTCCCCACAGGGAGCCTGCTTCTCCCTCTGCCTGTGTCTCTGCCTCTCTCTCGCTCTATGTCTATCATGAATAAATAACAAATAAAAATCTAAAAATAAATAAATAAATAAATTTTTGTTGGCACACTGCCCTAACTACCATGAAGGGAAAAAAATGAATAAGATACAGTTTCAGCTCTCAAAGAGGAGTATAAGAACTATCAATATGAGCCAAAATGAAGAAATGTTTTTATACATATACAAAGAGTTGTGTTATTCAGCATGACTTTTACTTAAGGACATTATCAAACAAGATTTGCTTGTATAGCTGTTTCCTTTTCTAAATCTGTGTTCTTTGAACAGTTCAGGGGCAATTTCTTTTCTTTTTTTTTTTTAAGATTTTATTTATTTATTCGTGAGAGACACAGAGCGAGAGGCAGAGACACAGGCCGAGGGAGAAGCAGGCTCCACTCAGGGACCCTGATGTGGAACTTGATCCCGAGACTCCAGAATCACGCCCTGGGCTGAAAGCAGACGCTCAACTGCTGAGCCACCCAGGCATCCCTAGTGACAGTTTTTTCTTTTCTTTTTTTTTTCTTTTCTTTTCTTTTCTTTTCTTTTCTTTTCTTTTCTTTTCTTTTCTTTTCTTTTTTAAGATTTTATTTATTTATTCATGAGAGATACAGAGAGAGAGAGAGAGAGAGAGAGAGAGGCAGAGACACAGGCAGAGGGAGAAGCAGGCTCCATGCAGGGAGCCCGATGCGGGACTCGATCCTGGGTCTCCAGGATCAGGCCCTGGGCTGAAGGCGGCGCTAAACCACTAAGCCACCAGAGCTGCCCTGGCAGTTTCTTTAAGAACTTTTTGTTGTTTTGTCTTGTATTCAGAAAATTTGTAAAACCTGAGGAGATAGGAAAAACTAGGGATTTCCTAATTATCTTAAAGATATAGATAGACAGGGAACCTTAGTCGTGTAGTCAGTTAAGTATCTGACTCTTGATTGCAGCCCAGGTCATGATCTCAACGTTCTGAGATTGAGCCCCCCATTGGGTTCCGTGCTAAGGGGGAAGTTGACTCTCTGAAAGTCTCTCTCCCCTCTGTCCTCCCCAGCTCCCTGACTCTCCCTTCTCTGTCTCTCTCAAGTAAATGAGTAAATCTTTTTAAAAAAAGATAGACCTAGACAGTACATGATGATGAAACATACTTTTATATTGCTAATAATGCTCCCAGGATGGGTTAAAGGTGCTTCAGTAATTTGTGTTTCTCATAAAACACTGGAGCTGGAGTATTTTTGTTGTAGGTTTAGTTTGAGGAGTAAGAGGTAGAAATGTCTCTCTCCAAAAAACCCAACTTTTCTTGATTTTAGACCTTTATTTTCTAAGAAATTCCTTTAAAAATTGGTTTTATGATAAGCATCATTCTTGGTGGTGGTGGTTGTACTGGAAATATCAGGGATGAACTAAGAGAACAAATGTGTATTTTAACGTTGCTGTTTTGGACAGTTTGCAAAACTGCTCTGTTCCTAAGTTTTACTCTTGTTATATAAAACCTCCTAGAGTTTTTCTAAGATTCAAAATAAATTCTGTGAATTCAGCATATTTTCAGGTCTACAGTGTATTATTAGGAGTAGAGATTCACCTCCAGATTACTTAGACATGAACCCCTGTTTTGCCATTTATTAGCTCTGAACTCACTGGACAAGTTTACCCCTCTGTGACTCAGTTTCCTCATCTATTAAATGGGATAATAAAAGGAATACTTACATGCTTGTGAGAATTAGATTAATTAATACATGTAAAATACTTAGACCGGGGGCACTTGGGTGGCTCAGTTGGTGAAGCATCCAGCTCTTGATTTTGGCTCAGGTCATGATCTCAAAGTCACAAGATAGAGCCCTGATCAGGCTCCACACTCAGCGCAGAGTCTGCTTAAGATTCTCTGTCTCCCTCTGCCCCTTCCCCTGCTCACACATGCACTCGCTCTCTCTCTCTCTCTCTCTCCTCTCTCAAATAAATAAATCTTTAAAAGGGCGGGGGGCAGATGCCTCGGCGGTTGGGCATCTGCCTTTGGCTCGGGGTGTAATCCGGGAGTCCCAGGATTAAGTCCTGCATCAGGTTCCTTTGTGGAGCCTGCTTCTCCCTCTGCCTATGTCTCTACCTCTCTCTGTCTCCCATGAATAAATAAATAAAATCTTAAAAAAAAAAAAGAAGAAGAGGGATACCTAACTCAGTCTTAAGTGTCAAAAGGAAGATGTTCAGAGAAGGCTTTGAAGAGGAAGTGACACATAAACTGGAATTTGAAGAGCAGGAGTTAGCCAGATGAGGGATTGTAGGGAGGAAGAGGACTTTCCAGGCAACTAGAACAGCAGGTACGTAGGTAGATAGACCCAGGAGAACATGTTATAGTTTAGGAATTTCAAGTGGTGCAGTGGGACTAAAAATTAGTGCTAGAACTGAAGATGAGCAGGTATGGGAGAGGAGTGAGAGAAGAGGCTTGCTAGAAAGATGGGCTTGCATCAGGGTTTGAAGGATTTTTTTGTAATCTGTAAAGAACATTGTTAAATTTGTGCTGTTATAAACATCACTATGACACCACTGTTGAGGACAGATTAGAAAGGAATAAAACTGGAAGCAGTAAGAAATAATCTATCACTGCCCCAAGCACACATAGGAGGATGTCAGAATTGAAAGCTGTGCGCCACAAACAAATTCTGTCAGACTGGGAAGATTTATAAAATTGTGTAAAGATACAGAAAACTTTTTTCCCAAGTGAATGAATCCTAGAAGAATTATTTCTGCCATTTATCTCTTTTCTTTTCCTTCACTACAACAAACTGGTTGTCAGCTCTTCCTTGGATTTTAGGATTCTGAAGACCCCTGTTGTGTAGGCCTGGAAACCAAGTGAGTATTGGTACAGTGTTTAATAGCTAATTGGATCCTAATACATTTAGGGCTCTTTCAATAAAATAAATTATTTTTAGGCTGAAAAAACAATAGTCAGATTTGTATCTTGAAAGATTTTATTTGGTGATTACATTTTTATAGCCTCAGTAGTGCTAATAAAGATTAGCTTTTCCAAAAGGTTAGCTAGGATTAAGCTTTGGCATAGGCAGGTGAGCGAAAATGCACGTTGACCATATTTTCTCTGACCTTATTAGATTGTTTTCCTACAATGTTAATGTGTTTCACTGTTATTTTTTTTTTAAGATTTTATTTTTAAGTAATCTTTTATATCCAACATGGGACTTGAACTTACTACAATCCTGAGATCAAGAGTCTAATGCTATGGGGGCCCCCACTGTTACTTTTTTTTTAAGATTTTATTTACTCATGATAGACACAGCGGGGAGGGGGGCCCAGAGACACAGGCAGGGGAGAAGCAGGCTCCATGCCGGAAACCTGATGTGGGACTCGATCCTGGGACCCCAGGATTGGGCCCTGGGCCATAGGCAGGCACCAAACCGCTGAGCCACCCAGGGATCCCCTGTTACTTTTTTTAAAAATCAAGATTTAGAAGCACAATTTTGTATAACCCAAAACATAATTTCTTTTTGAATTTAGAAATTATATGCATAACCTTTTTTCTCCCTGCACTTCATCTCCTAGAATCTGTGGTTGTGAAAAAGATTTGAGGGCTTTGAGGGAAGATATAGTACAAAAGAGGTATATACCTCATACATGGAAATCAAAGAATAAAATGCATTTGAATTTCCAGTTGGAGCAAGTTTGATAGAAACACCATTAATATAGTCATCCTTGGTTCCTATTGCAGGAATTATTGTTGACTCATAGTGTAGCCAGGTGTTCATTACTCAGAATTTTTATTTCGTAGACGATGAAGGCTTTATTCTCCTGCACATGGTCTAGGAAAGAATGTTTAAGGAAATTCCTTGTTAGAAATTTTTTAGTAACTTTACAAATATTATCAGACATTTATTATATTCTTACTGAATATGTGGCTCAGAATATTGCTTGGTAATGTTTAGGTATTTTTCTCACTTGAAGTAAAATTGAGGGCCAGATAAGTTAGAAAGAATTAATGAAAGAGAGGAGGAAGGAGAGAAATGGCAGTGGCTAATAGTCATCTCTCTGAGTCACCAGCAATGAATGCCACTTTACTGGAGAACATTTAACTTGTTTCAAAACCCTGGGTTGGGCAGCTCTTTGACTTATGACTGGTTAGTTTCATGCATCATTGATAGCTTTTGGTTCCTTAATAGAAGCCACTGGGACTTAGCTTTTATGAATATCATGTTTTATAAAGTACTTTTTCTTTTTTTTTTTTCTTTTTTCTTTTTTTTTTTTTCTTTTTTCTTTTTTTTTAATGATAGTCACAGAGAGAGAGAGAGAGAGGCAGAGACACAGGCAGAGGGAGAAGCAGGCTCCATGCACCGGGAGCCCGATGTGGGACTCGATCTCGGGTCTCCAGGATCGCGCCCTGGGCCAAAGGCAGGCGCCAAACCGCTGCGCCACCCAGGGATCCCTAAAGTACTTTTTCTTTAAAACTCCTCATCAGGGGATCCCTGGGTGGCTCAGCAGTTTAGCACCTGCCTTTGGCCCACAGAGTGATCCTGGGGCCCAGGGATCGAGTCCCACATCGGGCTTCCTGCACGGAGCCTGTTTCTCCCTCTGCCTGTGTCTGCCTATAAATGAATGAATGAATGAATGAAATCTTTAAAAAATTTAAAAAAAATAAAACTCCTCATCACTTTCACTATAACTGCCAAAATCTACCTTCTGCCCATGAAAAAGTACTATTTGGAGTAGAAAGAGTAGTAAATGAAAGGCCAGTAAGATGGAGGTTATTAGTTTTCAATGGATAACAAATAGATATAATTCTCAGTAAATTTTTTTTAGATTTTATTTATTTATTCATTCATTCATTCATGAGAGACACACAGAGAGAGAGAGAGAGGCAGAGGGAGAAGCAGGCTCCTTGTGAGGAGCCTGATGCAGGGCTCAATCCCAGGACCCTGGGATCATGACCTGAGCTGAAGTCAGAAGCTCAACCACTGAGACATGTAAAGTGCCCCTCTCAGTAAATCTTTAAAATAAGACAATTCTTCCTTAGGCCTTAAATTGTTATTAATAGTCAAAGGCTAACTGGATGTTACTACAAAAAGTAGTAATTCAGTGCTAAAGAGAGAGTATTAATAGCTTACTAGTTGTACTGTATAAAAAGAAACATTTTTTTTAACTGTCAGGGTTCCCTCAGAGGGTATAGTGCCTTTAGTAGGTGGTGGTTAGCGTTGGTGCCATGGAAGATAGATACCACATGCTTAGGAAAAGTGCAGTAGTGCTTTGAATTTTTTTAAAAGATTTTATTTATTTATTCATGAGAGAGAGACACAGAGAGAAAGAGGCAGAGACACAGGCAGAGGGAGAAGCAGGCTCCATGTAGGGGGCCTGATGTGGGACTTGATCCCGGGTCTCCAAGATCACACTCTGGGCTGAAGTTGGTGCTAAACTGCTGAGCCACCCAGGCTGCCCTGGATTTTTTTTTTTTTTTTTTTAAGATTTTATTTATTATTTGATGGAGAGAGAGCAAGCAAGGGGAGCAGTAGGCAGAAGGAGAAGCAGACTGCCCGCGGAGCAAGGAGCCCAATGCAGGGCTCCATCCCAGCACCCTGGGTTCATGACCTGAGCTGAAGGTAGCCGCTTAACCAACTGAGCCACCCAAGGACCTCAGTTAGTGCTTTGAGATAAATGTTTTGTTATTAGAATACTTCCTAGTGGACTTTAAAAACCCTTCAGATTCAGCAAATCCAATAGAACTTTCTGCAGTGATGGAAGTGTTCTGTATCTGTGCTGTCCAGCATAGTAGCCATGTGTGGTATTGAGCATCTGCAGTTTGACTAGTACAACTGAGAAACTGAATTGCAAATTGTATTTAATATAAATATATTAAATATTAATACATTTAATCTGTATAGCTAGTAACTGTAGTATTAGTGCATCTTTAGATATTTGAGAACTGAACAGCACCTTTGACATCTATTACTTCAGTGCCAGTCATTAAAATATACTTTATTGTAATCAGTATTTATTTGTAGTACCTTTGAAAATGTCACCTTTTATTTTGCTTCCATTAGAACTGAGGGAACTACACCTTAGGCATACTTCAGGGGTACTGTGGGTTCAATTCCAGACCACTGCAATAAAGCGAATATCACAACAAAGTGAGCCAAATGAATTTGTTTACTCGTGCAAGTAAAAGTACACAGTAAGTACTGCAGTCTATTAAGTGCATAGTAGTATGATGTCTAAAAAACTAATGTACACATATTATTTTTAAAATACTTTGTTGCAAAATAAAATAAAATACTTTGTTGCTGGGGAGGTGGCTCAGTGGGTTAAGCATCTGGCTCTTGGTTTCTGCTCAGATCATGATCTCATGGGTCATGAGATTGAGCCCTTGTCTCAGGGTTGTGAGTTCAAGCTCCATGTAGGGTGTAGAGCTTATTTTTTAAAAAAGAAACACTGGGATGCCTGTGGCTCTGTGGTTGAGCGTCTGCCTTTGGCTCAGGGCATGATCCTGGGGTCCTGGGATTGAGTCCCGCATCGGGCTTCCTGCATGGAGCCTGCTTCTCCCTCTGCCTGTGTCTCTGCCTCCCTCTCTGTGTCTCTCATTAATAAATAAATAAAATCTTTAAAAAAGAAAGAAAACACTTTATTGCTAAAAAACACTAACCATCATCTGAGTTTTCAGCAAGTCATAATCTTTTTGCTGGTAGAGGATCTCACCTTGATGCTGATGGCTGCTGACTGATCAGGGTGGTGGGTGTTGATGGCTGGGGTTGCTGGAACAACTTAAAATAAGACAGCAATGAAGTTTGCCATATCAGTTGACTATTCCTTTCACAAATGATTTCTCTGTAACAAACGATGCTGTGTGATAGCATTTTACCCACAGTAGAATTCCTTTCAAAATTGGAGTCAGTGGGGCACCTGGGTGGCTCAGTCCGTAAGCATCTGCCATGACCTTCAGCTCAGGTCATGATCCCAGGGTCCTGGAATTGAGCCCTGCATAGGGCTATCTGCTCTCCCTCAGCCTGCTGCTCTGCCTGCTTGTGTGTGCATGTGTACACGCATATTCTCTCTCTCTCTCGTTCTCTGTCAAATAAATAAAATCTTAAAAAAAAATTGGAGTCAGTTCTCTCAAACCCTGCTGCTTTATCAACTAAATTTATTTAATATTCGGAATCCTTTGTTGTCATTCCAACAACATTCACAGCATCTTCAGCAGGAGGAGATTCCATCTCAAGAAACCACGTTCTTTGCTCATCACTAAGAAGCAGCTCCTCATCTGTTCATGTTTTACCATGAGATTGAGCTATTTGGCTCCACCGTCAGGCTCCGCTTCTCTAGTTTTTCTTTTAATATCTTATCTGCAGTTAGTTCCTCCACTAAAGTCTTGAGCCTTGCAGAGTCATCGATGAGGGTAGGAATCAACTTCTTCCAAAGTCCTGTGAATGTTGATATTTGGAAAAATCCTTCCCGTGAATCACAAGTGTTCTTTTTTTTTTTTTTTAAGATTTTATTTGTTTATTTGAGAGAGAGAGTACACATGAGAAGAGGGAAGGGGCAAAGGGAGAAGAAGCATGCTCCGTGCTGAGCAGGGAGCCCAATGTGGGCCTCAGTGCTTAACCGACTGAGCCACCCAAGTGCCCCATTCACAAGTGTTCTTACTGGCATGTTGATTGGCATCCTTTCCTGAAGATTTTCAGTTTACTTTGCCCCGATCCATCAGAGTAATCACCGTCTATGACAGCTACAGCTATACAAAATACATTTCTTAAATAATAAGGCTTGAAGGTCAAAATTACTCCTTGATCCATGGGTTTCAGAATGGGTGTTGTGTTAGCAGGCATGGAAACAAAGTTAATCTCACTACACATTTCTTTCTGAGCAGTAGTTTTTAAGAGTGGGCTTAAAATATTTAGTAAACCATGTTGTAAACAGATGTGCTATGATCCAGACTTTGTTCCATTTGTAGAGCACAGGCAGAGTAGATTTAGCATAGTTCTTAAAGGCCCTGGATTTTTGTTTTTTAAGATTTTATTTATTCATGAGACAGAGAGAGAGAGAGAGAGAGAGAGAGAGGCAGAGACATAGGCAGAGGGAGAAGCAGGGTCCATGCAGGGAGCCTGATGTGGGACTCAATCCCAAGACTACAGAATCACACCCTGGGCTGCAGGCGGCGCTAAACGGCTGCGCCACCCGGAGCTGCCCATGGGCCCTGAATTTTTAGAATGGTCAGTGAACATTGGCTTCTACTTAAAGTCACCAGCTTCATTAGCTCTTGACAAGAGAGTTAGCCTGTCCTTAGAAGTTTTGAAGCCAGGCATTGATTTTTCCTCTCTGGCTATGAAAGTCCTGGATGGCATCTTTCAGTTTAAGGCTATTCCATCTACATTGAAAATCTTTTCTTTTTTTTTTTTTTTTTTTAAGATTTTATTTATTTATTCATGAGAAACACAGAGAGAGAGGCAGAGGCAGAGGGAGAAGCAGGCTCCATGCAGGGAACCCAATATGGGACTTGATCCCGGGTCTCCAGGATCACGCCCTGAGCTGAAGGCAGACGCTTAACTGCTGAGCCACCCAGGCGTCCCTGAAAATCTTTTTAGAGTAGGTACCTTCATCAGTTACCTGAGCTAGATCTGCTGAATAACTTGCTGCAGCTTCTACATCAGGGCTTGCTGCTTCACTATGCACTTTTATGCTATGGAAGTGGCTTCTTTCCTTAAACCTCATGAACCCACCTCACCTAGCTTCACACTTTTCTTCTGCAGCTTCCTCCCCTCTCTCAGCCTTCACAGAATTGAAGAGAGTTAGGGCCTTGCTCTGAATTAGGTTTCAGCTTAAGGGAATGTTGTGGCTGGTTTGATCTTCTGTCCAGACCACTCAGACTTTCTCCAAATCACCAGTAAGGCTGTTTCGTTTTCTCCTCATTCGTGTATTCACTGGAGTAGCACTTTTAATTTCCTTCAAGACCTTTCCTTTGCGTTCACAACTTGGTTAAACTGTTTGGCCCGAGAGGTCCAGCTTCTGGCCATCTTGGCCTTTGAGATGCCTCCCTCACTAAGTTCAATCATTTCTAGCTTTTGATTTTAAGTGTGAAACCTGGGACGCCTGGGTGACTCAGTGGTTGAGCATATGCCTTTGGCTCAGGGCGGGATGCTGGGGTCCTGGGATCGAGTCTCACATCGGGCTTCTTGTGGGAAGCCTGCTTCTCCCTCTGCCTGTGTCTCTGCCTCTCTCTGTGTGTCTCTCATGAATAAATAAATAAAATCTTTTTAAAAATAAAAGTCTAGTGAAACCTGTGACTCTTCCTCTCACTTGAACACTTAGAGTGTTCTAACCCTAACATTGTAGGGTTATTAGTGGGCCTAATTTCCATATTGTGCCTCAGGGACTAGGGAGGCCTAGGGAGAGGGAGAGAGATGGGAGAATAGACAGCAGGTGGGTGAAACAGTCAGAACACACACTACAGGGGCACCTGAGTGACTCAGTTAAGTGTCTGTTTTCAGCTCAGGTCACGATCCCAGGGTCCTGGGGTCAAGCCCCACGTCACATCAGAGCTCTGTGCTCATGGGGAACTTGCTTCTCTCTTGCCCCCTCCCTCTGCCCCTCCTCCCTGCTCATGCTCTCTCTGTCACATAAATAAACAAAATGTTTAAAAAAAAAAAAACCCCACAAGATTTATAAGTTAAGTTCACAGTCTCATATGGGTTCATGGTGCCCCAAAATAATCACAATAGTAACATCAAAGATCACTGGTTATAGATCATTGTAACAAATACTATAATAATGAAGAATTTGAAGTATTGCAAGAATTACCAGAATTGTTTGGAATGATTTCTTCTACCCTCTGTCTATAGCACTTTTCACCCTAATTGCCTTTTGATACTAGATTTTGTGAACAAAGCTTAAAATTTAAGAATGTTATTTCTTCCCTTTACTCAGGGTTAATAAATACCGGTTGCATGTCCACTGTGCACTGAGTTGTGTCAAACATTGAGGGTTTAAGGATAAATACATCATAGTCCCTGCCCATGAGAAGTTTCTAACCTGTAAGAGGTCTGAAGATCATTGCAATTTAGGGTGATAGGTCCTGCACAGTTGGTCATGATGAGCTCTTTACCTCTCCAATTTTATGTCTTGTTGCTTGTATCTTTTTCTTACCTCTGTCATCTCTTCTGTGACTGACTCTTTGATCTTAGATGTAGCTTCTTTTGAGATATTTTCTTTGCTCAGGACAGAGCTAGACACTCCCACCCCTACTGGTATGTTTGCATATACCTCAGTACTGATTATTGTAGATCTTATTTACTTGAACTATCAGCACCTGAAGGGCTAAAACTATTGGTTTTAGCACCAGCACATTGTCGGCACATAATCAGTGATGAGCAAATCTTTATTGGAATTCAGCTTGAATGACTAAAGAAAGGCTCCTGAGAGTAGAGGCAACATTTGAGCCAGTTCTTAGAGTACTAGTAGATGGATCTGGGGAAGAAAGCCCAGGCCAAGTGAAGAATTTTTACAAATAGGTGAGACCTTGAAAAGTTTTTACAGGTGACTGGCAAAGCTTTTTAATTCCCACATGGAGTTTGAGACATGGGTTATTGTTGGGTGTTATCTCCTTCAACTATCCAGAGCCAGCCAGACTAGATGAGAGTTTCATCATAGGGTAAAGAATAAGAAGCTACAGCCTCCTCCAATTATAGATTCAGAAATTGAGAAATTAGTCCTTTACTTCGATATGTGTCTGTGTGACCTGTCAGTACTTTCTGTTGGCCAGCCTTTCCTGGAGGAAGGTGACTGTCTTGCCAACCTGCCACTAGACTCACCTCCTTGAGACATCTCAGGCTGGAAGAAAGTAGTATGGTGAAGTTAATGAAGGGAGATGTGATTAAAATCGCTAAGAGCTTACTCTCCTAGGTAATCCAATTTATACTGGTATTTCAGCATTAAAGTACATTTAAATGAAAGCATTATACTCCTATGATTGATCTTGTAAACTGCTTATTGAAAATATAAATCATATTCTCATGTTAGTGTGTGATATGACGTGCTTGCCAACAAAAGGTTTTGGAGTTATAAATGTCACTAAGAGCTTTGAATGCCCAGCTCATTATAGGTTACTGCTGTGTTTAGAAGTGGTTCTTTTAAAAAATGAGGTCCTGATGAGAGAGCTTCAAGTGCTATCTTTGCCTGTTAAACCTTATTTTTACAAGGCCTTCTTGCTCTTTTCATAAATTCAAATTTATGAGATTCACAAATTTTAATCTGCCACTTCCCCTATTCCTGGAGGCCGTAAACTGTGGAGCAAAAGTATTCTAAAAAGAGAGTATCTAATTTTATTCAGTGACAAGAAGAAATAGTTGTGTACTTTTTTAAAAGTTAAAACAAGGGACTCCTGGGTGGCTCAGCAGTTGAGCGTTTGCCTTTGGCTCAGGGCATAATCCTGGAGTCCCAGGACTGAGTCGCACGTCGGGCTCCCTGCGTGGAGCCCGCTTCTCCCTCTGCCTGTGTCTCTGCCTCTCTCTGTATGTCTCTCATGAGTAAATGAATAAAACCTTTTAAAAAAAATTAAAACAAGATTGCCCTTTGCATTTTTTTAAAGATTTTATTTATTTATTCATGAGAGATACAGAGAGAAACAGAGAGAGGCAGAGACACAGGCAGAGGAAGAAGCAGGCTCCATACAGGGAGCCCAACATGGGCTTCCAGGATCACTCCCTGGGCTGAAGGCAGTGCTAAACCGTTGAGCCACCCAGGGTGCCCGCTCTTTGCATTTTTTTAAAAATAGGCTCCATGTCCAGTGTGGAACCCAATGCGGGGCTCAAATACGTGACCCTGAGACTAAGAGTCGGCCACCAAACCAGCTGAGCAACCCAGGTGCCCTGTCTTTGCATTTCTAAAGTATAATACATGGAAAACCAGAATGTAGTCAAGGCTTTGATTGTTACTTTTTTTGTTGTTGTTACATTTTAAAGTCATCACTGAACCAGTATCTTACTCTGTCTCTTAGCTTACCTGCTTACCAGTTGGCAGCAAGTATATATTGACTATTGGAATGAAACTGAAACAGGCTGGCCAGGGACAGTGTTTTCACTTGGTACATAGGCAGCAGAATGATTGGAGAGATTTGTTGTTATTGTAGAGAATGTATATCTTTAGGAAATAAATATTTCCTTGACCATTTCCACCAAGGGCTGAAGTGAGTCCTAGAGTTGGAATCCGGACATTTGGGGTTTTAGTCTTAGCTCTGAGCAAGTTAGTTAATGGTCACTAAGAGCCATTTCATTCTTATATTTTTAAGTTTTATTGTCACCTTCACAGTACCCTAGAAGCGACGAGCCAAACCAAGATGGGCATTAATATTTGTTAGGTCGGGGGCAGCCCGGGTGGCTCAGTGGTTTAGTGCTGCCTTTGGTCCGGGGCCTGATCCTGGAGACCTGGGATCGAGTCTGACATCGGGCTCCCTGCATGGAGCCTGCTTCTCCCTCTGCCTGTGTCTCTCATGAATAAATAAATAAAATCTTTTAAAAAAAAATTGGTAGATGGTAAATAGCAACTATACTAGGGTCTGTAAATCTTTATGTTGTATTCTTGTATGGTCCAGTCAATACAAACTGAATTCTGTAGTACTGTTTTAGGTGTGTGTGTGTGTGTGTAATATCCCTGGTTTAAATTTATTCATAGTAATAGTTTTGTGTGGGCTGTTCCATCTGCTTGAGGTTTTTGTATACCAACCCTGATTGTATTCAGACTTCCTTCTTGGCCTGCTTCTTCCAATTTGCTCTCTGGATTCATGATACAAAAATGTCATCCTCTTCCGTTTCTGCCCAACCTCTTTGTAATGACTGCATTTTTTGCTATGTACCATTGTCTGGCTGCTCCTTGCCTTTCCTTTCTTGTTTTTTTACTATAACAACTGTGATCATTGGTGCTTACATTTATTGAGTTTTCCATGTGCCAGCACATTACAGAGGACTTTATGTTCATGTCATTTAGTCTTTACACCTGTCTTTTGCTGCTGAGTATGGTTATGCCCATTTTACAGATTAGAAAATGGAGACACAGAGGTGAAGCAGCTTGTCTAGTGTTAACACCTAGTGAGATCTGGAATTAAAATTTCAGTTGCCTCCAGAGCTCATCCTCTTAAGCAGTTGCTGTATTACAATCATGATGATGAAGATGAGGGTGATGATGATAACTATTACAGTATGTTGAGCACCTAATGATTTTTGGGCAGTGCATTTGCCATCTTTTGCCTCCTCATTTTATAGTGTGGAAACTGCTATTACATATGCTCTGTTTTTAGGCTAATAAATAAGTGCCAGAGTTTGAAGGTATTGGGCATTCTTACATTAGAGCATTCTTTCAGTATGGTTTTCCTTTTACTCTTTCCTACTTTATTGATCAACATAATGTTTTTCTGACTACTACCAGTATGAACAATTAAATATTGCATCAATTTTTCTGCATTTTTTTTACCACTGCCTTAGCATTATAATTTTCTTACTCGTTACCTTTGTTATTTTTTTCTGTATCAAAAGCAGATAATGGGGATAAGATAATGGGGAAAAGAAGGTGCTAAGAAAAGGCAAAAGGAAAGCCCGGATACTAGAAATTACTGTGATCTCAGTTTGGAAGACAAAGATTTAAACTAAAAGCTCTGGTTTTTTTTTAGCAGCTGTCATTTATTGAAGGACTTTGGCACTTAAAAATTTGATGACAGGGGATCCCTGGGTGGCGCAGCGGTTTGGCGCCTGCCTTTGGCCCAGGGCGCGGTCCTGGATATCCGGGATCGAATCCCACGTCAGGCTCCCGGTGCGTGGAGCCTGCTTCTCCCTCTGCCTGTGTCTCTGCCTCTCTCTCTCTCTCACTGTGTGCCTATCATAAATAAATAAAAGTTAAAAAAAAAATTGATGACATAAATCACAGAATTTGACCTTAGTAGTCTCAGCTTCCTAAACTAATAACAGGTTAAACAATACGTTCTTCACAATGCATGGTTGGTTAGTTGCGGCGATGTTTAAATCCAATAACCAATGTCAACCTCCTTTTCACAAGTGTTAGTTTATCATTTGTTAGTGAAATAATTGAGAGTATGTGGCTAAACACCACGGTAAATTTGTGTTAGGTATGTCTTTTTTACATTTAGAAAATTCAGTGTTAGCTTACATGGGTTGTCTAAATAAAAATTCATGCTGTGTCCTTAATATTTATGTATTTTAGCTATATGAAAAATTAGTTATATTATTTAAAAAAATCAGTGTGCAAGCTGGACCCTCAGTTGCTGCAGGTGGTTAGCTGATATTTCCATGTATTAAGGCAACATGTAGGGTTACTCCCTATATTTTGTAATCCCCAAGATATCTTCCAAACATTTATTTCAAGCTTATTATTTTAATAAGGAAAATTTTCAGAACAGTTTCTTCTTATTTCTAGAAAAAGTATATTCAGTCTTAAAATATCATTCTTAATGTTACTAATTCCCCATATATAGATCTTATCCTGCTTTGGGTATGCCACTTACAGGTAGGAAATACTACAATTTTAGAGCAAGCAGTGAAATGTGAGAACAGTCGATACTTCTGAGGCAAGCCTGTATTGAAGACCTACCTTTGAGCTGAATTCTGCGCCCGTCAGTCTGCTGTGCATAACCCTGATGGTTTTTGTATGATTACATTTACAAGTTCATTGGTAGATTCTTGAGCAGGCTCCCATTCTTCTATGGATGTGAGTCTGGAGAGTTATAAAACAAGCTTGGTGTCAGGAAAGGTAGGTGTGGCTTCTTAGGGCTGTGCCGCTCAGCAGCTAGAATGTAGTTGGCAGTCTCCTCCCCTTCCTGACTTCAGCTCTTCACAGTGTGTGCTCTGGAATGACAGGCATTCCTGTGTGAAGAGAGCCAGCGTGAAGACATATTTGTAAGAACCACAAGTGCCCAGGCCGGGACACAGGGAACAGAAACTCCAGCAGATTAACTGATCTCATGATTTTTCCTGATGTTTGGCAGTGACACTGAGAGAGGAGTGCATGCCCCCTTTATATGTGGATTTATTTTTTAAGAAAAGTTTTTGTTGGTCCGGGACAATTTGTTGTTGTGAGACACATCAGACAATTTAATCATGGGGCAAGCTGACGTCTCCAGACCGGTAAATCCAGATGCAGTTGGTGAGTAATAGAAGGCAAAGAAACAAAATCTTGACAGGCAGGGCAGATGAACAGGTGAAGTTGAATATTTTATAGGAAGTTGAGTGTGAGCATTTTGTTGTTTATAACTTTATGATGTTTACAACTTTGTGAAGAATGAATGAAAATTTGCAAGTTGTTTTTCATTCAGTTATATTAATTTACTACTCAGTTTTGTCTTACTTGATCCCTCTGGAGTTTTTTTTTAATATATGTAATATTGATAGGATGTCATTTATTAATTTTTTGCTCTTGCAGAAGATAAGAGCTATAGGAAATCATATTTCAAATTCAGTGTTTTCCTGGCATGTTGCAGACTTAGGATTTATATGGCAGAGAACTAGAACTGTTGACTTCTATAAATGGGACTATTTTTAAGAATTGGCATAATTTCTTAGACTCAGTTATACATTCTCCAAGTAAGTCTCAGGCTTTTCCCATTTTGCTAGAATTTCCATTTGTCATAAGGCAGTTCTTTGGTACAAACACTTCTGAAGTCAGTGGTTTACATTTGAGGTATTATTGTCTCAGAGACAGCTAGAGACCAAGCTGGTAAATGCAAGTGTAGGTTAGAGGTTCAAGGCTGTAAGTGAAATGGAAGTCCATTGTCACTGAAGATTCATTTTCCCAACTGTGGGGTTTTACGTAAGATGAGGATGTAAGGGTGGGAAAAATTAGTTTTAAGTGGATTTGTTAAAGGGTTGGAAATATAAGCAGAATGGGGGAAAGCCTGTGAATCATTTCTTGACATGTCACTTAAAAAAAAAAAAAAAGATTTATACCTTCTCTTTGATTTAGGAAGCCACAGAAAACATGTTCAGTCCTAGGCTGTTCTTTTTTCAGAAATGAAAAATGTTGGTGACTTTAAAGAAAAGTTTAAAAGTGTAAAAACACAGGTAACATTCCTAAATGTCTCCTGACTTAATATTATTTAGTTTCTAAAAGTGTATTTTCCCCGAGAACTTCCCAGATGAAATTCCTACAGAGTATTTTCATGTTTTACCAAAACTGAAGTACATGGTGGGGAATCCCTGGGTGGCTCAGCGGTTTAGCGCCTGCCTTTGGCCCCGGACGCAATCCTAGAGTCCTGGGATCGAGTCCCATGTCAGTCTCCCGGCATGGAGCTTGCTTCTCCCTCCTCCTGTGACTCTGCCTCTCTCTCTCTCTCTATGTCTATCATAAATCAATCAATCAATCAATCTTAAAAAATACTGAAGTACATGGATTACAAAGTGAGGCATAGAACAACAGATTTTTAGGACTGAAGTCAGGACTTGATTCATTTTACCTTGAAAATGAAATTTTTACCATAAAAATCACCAGTGATTTTTATTTTTTTTTACTTTTAATGAAACATTTCATAACTAGGAAAAGGCATAGTGAAAAATATAAAAGATTCCTTGCCCAGCTGGAGCCATTGCCCAGCCTAAGAATTGAAATTAAAAACAGTGAGATATCCCACCCTGCCCCTATCTATGTGCCCACATTCCCTTGTGATGGCATTTTGTTGCTTTGCTCCCAGAGGTAACCACTCTCCTGAATTGAGTAAATTCACTTTTGGGCCACTAAATTCTCCTGTCTTTCTTTATTAATAAGGATGAGGATCTAAACAATGCTAGACATTTATCTATGAGATGGAAATGAATGGTCTTTGAATGGCAAGAAATGGGTAAGGAGGTATAACTTACTTATAAGATATAACTTGTAAAAAATGCCCATCTAACATCTATATACGAAAAATTTCATCCGAGTAGATAAAGTTTGATATATTTGTTTAATAAGAAGTGAGAGCATCAAATTCATCAATTTTTCTGCCAGTAGTCCTAAAAAAAGACTTCTGAAGAAGAAATAGAAATCACTCAGGGGGATCCCTGGGTGGCGCAGCGGTTTGGCGCCTGCCTTTGGCCCAGGGCATGATCCTGGAGACTCGGGATCGAATCCCACATCGGGCTCCCGGTGCTTGGAGCCTGCTTCTCCCTCTGCCTGTGTCTCTGCCTCTCTCTCTCTCTCTCCGTGTGACTATCATGAATAAATAAATTTAAAAAAAAGAAAAAAAATTTAGAAATGTTTAAAAAAAAAAAAAAAGAAATCACTCAGGTACCTAAGATTTGTATGTTCTCTCTAGATTTAATTTTTGAGCTTTATTTCCTATTGCCTAGATAATTCATAGCTGGCTATAAGCTATTTTAATGGACAGACTGCATTCTATTATATATTTTTTTAAGATTTTATTTTTAAATAATCTTTATACCCAGTGTGGGGCTTGAACACACAACCCTGAGATCAAGAGTCGCATGCTCCACTGACTGAACCAGCCAGGCACCGCTGAATTTCTCATAATTCAGGATTTATTCTATATGAGCATATGAAGGTCAGGTCATTGACATTGACAACTTTGAGGACTACACCATTGCTTTAAAGACTTTTACCAAGCCTAACTGTTTCTTTTTTTTTTTTCCTGCCATCGTCCCCGGCCGCCTAACTGTTTCTTAATGAAATTTAAAAAGCATTTCAGTGATTGGGTATGTAGAAAGTTTTATCAGATTCTTTGGAAGGATAAATGTACAAAGTAAATTAAAATTTAAATAATTTGTTTACGGGGATCCCTGGGTGGCGCAGCGGTTTGGCGCCTGCCTTTGGCCCAGGGCGCGATCCTGGAGACCCGGGATCGAATCCCACATCGGGCTCCCTGTGCATGGAGCCTGCTTCTCCCTCTGCCTGTGTCTCTGACTCTCTCTCTCTCTGTATGACTATCATAAATAAAAAAAAAATTTAAAAAAATTAAAAAATAATAATAATAATTTGTTTACAGTTCTAGGCCTGAAATATAGTAATTAGTTTTGACTTTAAAATTGATAGTATTGGGACACCTGGCTGGCCTAGTTGGTAGAGCATGAGACTCTTGATCTTGGGGTTGTGAGCCCCATGCTGGGGGTAGAATTTACTTTAAAAAAATTGATAATAAAATTCATGATGGGTACCTGGGTGGCCCAGTCAGTTAAGTGTCTGCCTTCCGCTCAGGTAATGATCCCAGGGTTCTGGGATCAAGTCTCGCATCAGGCTCCCTGCTCCGTGGGGAGCCTGCTCCTTCTGCTTGCTGCTTCCCCTGCTTGTGCACTCTCTCTCTCTCTCTCTCTCCTCTGTCAAATAAATAAATCTTTGAAAAAATGAAAATAAATAAAATTCATGGTACTAGTTTTTTTTTTTAATTTTTATTTATTTATGATAGAGAGAGAGAGAGAGAGAGGCAGAGACACAGGCAGAGGGAGAAGCAGGCTCCATGCACCGGGAGCCCGATGTGGGATTCGATCCCGGGTCTCCAGGATCGCGCCCTGGGCCAAAGGCAGGCGCCAAACCGCTGCGCCACCCAGTGATCCCCATGGTACTAGGTTTGACAAGCCAAATGATACAAAATAAATTATTGACTATATAGAATATATTTATTATTTTCAAGGTACTGTAAATGTTTTAGTGGAGCTTGTATAGGTATGACTCATGTCTTATGCCCTTGAGAAATTTACTTTCTAGTTGAGAATTTAAATATTAAAAGAAAAAGTCCAAGGATACCTGGGTGGCTTAGCTGTTGAGTGTCTGCCTTTGCCTCAGGATGTGATCCCACGGTCCTGGGATCGAGTCCCACATCAGGTTTCCCACAGGGAACCTCCTCCCCCGCCTATGTCTCTGCCTCTCTCTCTGTCTCATGAATAAATAAAATATTTTTTTTAAAAAAGTCCAAGATATTTATAAATTTGTTTAAGATAAGGCATATTCTTGGGATGCCTGGCTGGCTCAGTCAGTGGAGCATGCGACTCTTGATCTCAGGGTTGTGGGTTCGAGCTCCACGTTGGCTATAAATGTTACTTAAGAATAAAATCTTTAAAAACAAATTTTTTAAAATTTGTCTTTAGATAAAATGTAAGATGTATTCCTTTTTTCTAAGTTAGTTGACCATGACTTATGATGGAATCCAGAGCTGTTAACTAAGAACAGTCTGCTTTCAAATAAATAACCTTTGTGCAAGGACTTATATGCACATTGACAAGATGTTATGTCAGCATCCATTTAGAGTTTTACCATAGGACCTCTCTAACAACTGGTGAACTAACTGATTATTTAAATGCAGAGAAGGGGCCACCTGGGTGACTTAGTAGGTTAAGCATCTCCCTTCGGCTCAGGTGATCCCACGGTCCTGGGATTGAATTCTGCATAGGGCTCAGTGGGCAGTCTCCTTCTGCCTGCCATTTCTCCTGCTCATTCTCTCTCTCTCTCTTTTAAGTAAATAAAAAAAATAAAAATAAATCATTTTTAAAATGCAGAGAAGGAATTTATGCTATAGTGTCCATTCAAGGAAATTAGCAATTATCCTCAGTAGTTGATATAAAAAAAAATTATCCTCAAGTGAAATACGTCCATAAGAGAAGCCTGTATACTCAGATAAAACTTTCAAGTAATAATATTTTGTATTTCTTGATCAACATAAAAGCTATTTCTGTCTTCACTAAAATCCTTTACCCATTTATCATCTTAGGGCAGCCAGCTAATTATAGTCAGCACAGGTCCTTAAATTAGGCACAAGACCAGAGAATTTTATTTTATTTTTATTTTTTTAGAGAGGAGGAGGAGGAGCAGGGGAAAAGGAGAGAGAGAATCTCAAGCAGGCTCCATGCCCAGCACAGAGGCCCACTTGGAGCTCAATTTCATAACTCTGAGATCATGACCTGAGCTGAAATCAAGAGTTGGTTGCTTAACTGACTGAGCCCCTAGGTGCCCCAAGACCAAAGAATTTTAATAAATTCTAGTCTGGAACTTTCTTTCTGCCTTTCCATTCTCCATCTCTAGGTTTGTAGGGTTTTTTTATTTTTCATTTTTGAACTTTCATGTACCTCTCATTCACTAATTAGCCTTTTTTTTTTTTTTTACTTCTACATAGAAATATATTGCTTTAAAAGATGGTGTATTATACTTCTTTATTCTTTTCCCATTTGATTCATTTTGCTCTGAAATTTGTAGTTTTGGGTTCTCAAGCTCATAATGATGGAATCAGTTAGGGCAAGGTGATTTAGAAATATATAGTCATTTATGTGATGCCTGGGTGGCTCAGCAGGTGAGCGTCTGCCTTCGGTTCAGGGAGTGATCCTGGAGTCCTGGGATCGAGTTCTGCATTAGTAGAGAGCCTCCTTCTCCCTCTGCCTGTGTCTCTGCCTCTCTCTCTCTCTCTCTCATGAATAAATAAATAATTCTTTAAAGAAAAAAAGAAATATATGATCATTTAGAGGTAAAATCAGTGAGATCATTTGATTAATAAAATGTAATGTAGCTATTCAACAGTATTAACAGGAATAAATAATAGGTGAGTTAATTAAAAATAAACTACTACGTAACACTTTGAAGAAAAACATTTGTCATTATTTGGTGATGAGAGTAATTAGAAACATTTTTCATACTCATCTAATTGTAACAATAAATGCTTTCTTCTAAGAAGGAACAGGCACTTTCCACATGTAATCAGAAATGAGGAGGAAGCAATAGTATAGAGGTCTGTTATGGACTCCTTATAGGATTTTCTGTTATCAAATGTGAACTACCAACCAAAAATTATTGTCCCTTTTCTCTGCTCCAGTGGATTTTCTTAATAGCCCCTTTTTCTATTTGCAGGAGAACTTTGGAAAGTTTAAGCCTTTTTTCCATGAGAGAATATATTATTTTCTGGCACTTCACTATAAAACCTTACTCTCAACTTGGAATTCTTATTTTAAAAAATGTACACATCAAGTTGCCAAGGGTATCACATCTTGATACAGTCATGATCAGAAAACTATTTTACCAGAGTTGGAATCCCAGACCTAACTGTCCCTGCAGATACAGAGAGACCTTCTATCTTCTGCAGCATTTTGTCCAGTTCTATTTCCTGAAGGTCAGAATTTAGCAGTATTTCCGAGGGAAGTTGTGGGCGTGTGCTAGACAAAGCCTGCTTTGTTCATTTGTGGCAGCTTTTGCTTTCTGTACTTTTGTTGTAGTTTTCTAAAACAGCTCTTTAAATCCAATAATAATCCTCTTTTATCAGAAGGCAAAAATGAGTAAGTGCTATAGTAAGTACCACAAATTAATGTTCTCCATTTACAAAATTTTGATGCTGTGAAAATACTTGTATAAACACAAGATTGGGACGTTTGGGTGACTCAACGGTTGAGCATCTGCCTTTGGCTCCGGGCTTGATCCCAGGGCCCCGGGATCGAGTCCTGCATCAGACTCCCTCCATGAAGCCTGCTTCTCCCTCTGCCTGTGTCCTCTGCCTCTCTGTGTGTCTCTTGTGAATGAATAAAATCTTTTTAAAAGTTTAGATTTTTTTTAAACTTAATAAGGTACAAGAAAGAGAGGTGGAACTGAGACCCAATAATTTTGTTGCTTATTACCAAGCCTAATGAAGAGGAGAGGGTAGTGAAGGCTGTGTTGAAAACTAAGTTTTCTATTGATTCCAGTTGCCTGTGTCTTACCTTGCCTTCCAACAAGATGATTAAGAATTGATTATAAGAGCTCCTGGGTGGTGGTGGTTGGTTAGGCATCTGACTCGGGATTTCAGCTTAGGTCATGATCTCAGGGTTGTGAGATTGAGCTCCCAGTTGGGCTTGCACTCAGTGCAGAGTCTGTTTGTCCCTCCCTCTGCTCCTCACTCCCGCTCACATTCTCTCTCTCTCTCTCTCATAAGTAAGTAAGTAAATAAATAAATAAATAAAATCTTTAAAAATCCTTAAGAATTGGTTATAATCAGATTTTAAAAGGAACACTTTGACCTTAGGCTTATTTAACGTGTTTTATTCTTATCTCTAGCAAGTAATAGAGATATATGTAACTACAGCTAATAGCTCATGAATACTTAGCTGAAGATAAAAAGTGTTACATAATTTTTAATAACATTGTACATTTAAAAATCACCCCCAACTCCCTGCTCAGTGGAGAGTCTGCTTCTCACTCTGCCCTTCCTCCTGCTAATGTTCTCAAGTGCTCTCTCTCATTCTCTCAAATACATAAATAAAATATTTTTAAAGATTTTAAAGTTCTGAAACAAAACTGGAACTAAAAAACCTGAATTAAATGTTGACTAGGAAAAACCTGAGAGTTGAAAAAATACTAGAACTCTGCATAATACATGGTATAAGAAACAAGCCTATGAAACTTGAGGTGTTACAACTTGAGTGAGGGAGTTAGCACCTTAAATACCAGGGCATAGTGTCAGAGTACTACTCAAATCAGAAACTCCAAACTATAATTTGGTTAGTTATCTTCCTCTCCCAACATCTACTACCTCCAAGAAACACCAAGACATGCTTTTCTAGTGGGCTGCAGCTGTGTGACTCAAAGAAAAAGGTGTTTTCTTTAGAACATACAATCCTAAAACTATAGCCAGCATCGTACACTTGGTGTTCTGACAAACAGAGGTCTTTCTTAGGCTCTCATGGAAAATAGAATGGAGCCATAGGGCCATTTAAAATTCTATAACTAGTTTAAGCAGAAACAATGGAGTATCTAAATGTGACTCGAAGCCTGTTATTTTTTTCTGTTCAAACTGGAAATGGAGGGAAATGATCATAAAATCAGAGCTGTTGAGAACATATGGTTGATGTGCAAATTATCTTAGGAACAGCTTCAAGGGGATTCCCTGGGTGGCTCAGCAGTTTCGGGCCTGCCTTCAGCCCAGGGCGTGATCCTGGAGTCCCGGGATCGAGTCCCACATTGGGATCCCTGCATGGAGCCTGCTTCTCACTCTGCCTGTGTCTCTGCCTCTCTCTCTGTGTCTCTCATGAATGAATGAATGAATGAATGAATGAATAAATAAATGGAATAGCTTCAAATTCATTTCTCTCAGCCCTTTATTTATGAATACAGAATAAATTTGAGGTGTAATTATATCATTAAAAAGTTTAAAGGAGGGGGCTCCTTTAATTCCACTTGGATGGCTCAGTCAGTTGAGTTTCTGATTTGTTGTTTTTTTTTTGTTGTTTTTTTTTTTTTTTTGACTCTTATTTTTGGCTTAGGTTGTGATCTCGGGGCCATGAGATCCCTGCAATTCAGGCTTAGCCTGGAATCTGCTTGAAATCTCTCTCTCCTTCTCCTCTGCCCTGCCCACACACTAAATAAAATCTTTTAAAAACATTTTAAAAAGGGATGATTTCTGGATTCTTAAATATACTTTTTCTTTGTATATTTTTTTCATCTGTCAGTTTCTCTTTCTATTTCAGTTTTCCAAGCAATGCAACTGAATTTCCTTCCTGTCAGACAAAACTTCATAGTAAGAAACCTGAACCAGTGTATCAACTTTAATGGATCTAAGAATGCTACAGAGATTAGTGGCTTCATTAGATCTGGTCAGCTACTGCTATCACAGATTTATGCATATGTTCTACAGCTGAAAAGTTTATACCTGATGAATTTAGATCATCATTAAATTTGGTCTGTAACTCCTTTTGCACAAAATCGTGCTCATGGCAAACAGTGGTGATATGCTTAAAAGTATGTGAGAATAGAAAGTATTATTTGGGTAATCCAGATCTACTCATTTGAACATGTATTATTACTATTCCAAATACCAAGGAAATTTATCCTTGAGTGGTTTCAGACTGTGACTTTCATGTGGGAAATAATTCATTTTTATAGGAACATAGTATATAGGGAGTATTGTTTTCTTTTGTGTATTTATGTATATGCTGGACCTTATTTATTATTTGTCGTGTTTTGAAAGCTCCCACTTCCCATTGTAAAAAGTAAATTTGGTTTTCTTCTAATCACAAAAGCCATACATGTTCATTGCAAAAAAGAAAAATATATATGTATATATGAAGCTAGAGAGAAAAAAAACACAAATTTCCCATAATCCTACCAGCAAAATATATAATGTGATAGTTATTATTTACATATAGATTTATGTTCTTTTTTAACCTAAGATTATTAATTATTCTAGAAATTTAGTTTTAGTGATTATATATTTTATATAAAATTTTCAGTTTATTCATATATCTATTGTTGTATATTTAAGATTTTCCCAGTTATGTATCACCTCAAATAACACTATCAGAAAAAAACATCTTTGGGCAGTTTCCATCTTCTAAAGTGGAGTTTCCTAAACTTTTGTGTAAATATGTCATATTTTAGGCTTTTATTAGACAAAATTAGACAAAAAAACATATTTTACACAGAGTTGGAATGAAAATTTGAAAAAAACATGTACATAGCTTTGGCCACTATTCTAGTTATTAATAATACCTAGTCAGATAACAAAGAATATGTGCTCGAATAGAATTTGGTAATGGGGGACTAATACCTAGGCTCTTCAAATTTGGATTTAAGCAGAATGCAGAATAGGTCTTGTCAGGGAATTTTACCATAGTTTATTTTCAGTCCACTACCTTCTCTTCTTAAAAGTACTTTTGGACTTAAGAAAGGAAAGCTTGACTGGCTGCCTCCTCAATATCATTTAATTACTTGAAGATTTCACCCTTCGTGTGTAGGACATTTGATGGAATCAAGTTTTTGTGATTTTCCTCTGGTGTCAAGATAATGGCTATCAGGGGAAAAGACAAGATGATTTGTTTCTTTCCCTTTTCATTAGGAATAATTAATCTGCTTCCCTTTAGTCTTTTTCTGATAACTTTCACCCATGAGAACACTCCCTTGATTCAGAATTTGTTTATTTTAGCAGGCAGCTAAGCAAAGAGTGTGTGGGAAGAACTTTATCAACTCTTTATTTTAATCAGTTATGGGTGTTGCTCTTGACTAATGGCTAAAAGTTGAGTTTCCAGAGCACTCCCAGACTAGTCCCATACCTGAGAGTGTGACTTCGAGTCCTAGCTCACTCTCCCACATATCCTATCAAAGCATGAAGAATCTGTCTCAAAGCAAGATCTAAAGAATTATGGTACACAGTAGTCAGTGGAGAAAGACTCTAAATACAGAATATAGTTGATAAATAAAAAAGAAAAATCAGTAATCTGATAAAAAATAATGTGTAATATTGATCTAAATCATAAAAGTTGATTGCCATATCCAACTGAAGTACAAAGTAATGACTTATAAGAGAAATAATTGAAATTTGAAGTAATTGGGATCCCTGGGTGGCGCAGTGGTTTGGCGCCTGCCTTTGGCCCAGGGCGCGATCCTGGAGACCCGGGATCGAGTCCCACGTCGGGCTCCCGGTGCATGGAGCCTGCTTCTCCCTCTGCCTGTGTCTCTGCCTCTCTCTCTCTCTCTCTGTGACTATCATAAAATAAATAAAAATTAAAAAAAAAATTAAAAAAAAAAAAAAAGAAATTTGAAGTAATTATATTGGGATGGCAAATTTGTTTTTAAGGAGGCTTCAGTAAGAAACTTAATTTTTAGACTTTCTACCCTTCATAAATTTTGGTAGTGAGCAATATTTGAGATGAATACCAAACTTGTTAAGATTAGGGCACCCCCGATGGCTCAGTTGAGCATCTGACTCTTGATTTCGGCTGGGTTCATGATCTCTTCCTGGTCATGGGATCAAGCCCTGCATTGGACTCTCTGCTCTCTCTCCCTCTGCACCCCACCCCCCACTGGTGTTCTCTCTCTCTCTCTCTCTCTCAAATAAATTAGATCTTTAAAATAGAGATTAATACCAATCATCAGATTGTTGTAAGAACTAAACATGTAATGTGCCAGTTTACTGCATTATATTCTATAAACTTTTGTTGATGAATGAAACCAGATGTTGAAAAGACTTGTAAGATTTCAACTTAATCTTTATTCTAAAGGCAGTATGAGGGATCCCTGGGTGGCGCAGCGGTTTGGCGCCTGCCTTTGGCCCAGGGCGCGATCTTGGAGACCCAGGATCGAATCCCACATCGGGCTCCCGGGTCATGGAGCCTGCTTCTCCCTCTGCCTGTGTCTCTGCCTCTCTCTCTCTCTCTCTCTCTCTCTCTCTCTGTGACTATCATAAATAAATAAAAAATTTAAAAAAAAAAAGAAAGAAATTAAAGGCAGTATGAAAAATAAATAAATAAAAGCAGTATGATTGAAAGGGTTGTAGACTTTTAAAGTCAGACTTGGACTTGAATCCCACCTATATCACTTACACTATAGGCAAAGAGAAAGCATCAAAAGAATGAAATATACAAAGAAAAGCAGTCTAAGGGGAGAAAAAAAGCCAATTAAATGACACTTATAAAGAGCTGCAATAAACAAACAAAAAAACTCAACTCCTGACAGAAAATACTATACCCAGTGAAAATATCCTTCAAAAATGATGATATAAAATTATCCTAATTGTAAACACAAGATTACAGAAATAAAGAGTGCCTGAGAAAGCAAATTTGTAGGAAATATAAAAGACTATCATTTGTGAGAACAACAATAATAATGTTTGCTGTGGTTTATTGTTATGTGTATGTTGAAATAAAATATAACAGAGTATAAATGAGTTGAAATGTAAGATTCTTGCATTATTTTTTTTAAAGATTTTATTTATTTATTCATAGACACACAGAGAGAGAGGCAGAGACACAGGGAGAGGGAGAAGCAGGCTCCATGCAGGGAGCCCGATGTGGGACTTGATCCCAGGTCTCCAGGATCACACTGCAGCCTGCAGGCAGCACCAAACCACTGCGCCACCGGGGCTGCCCAGATTCTTGCATTATTAAGTAAAGTACTAACAATGTATTGTAGTAAGTCAAGGATGCACAGAAACAAATCAAACCAATAGAAAATAAATAGCAAAGCATCAGTAAAAAATATAAGTGGACTAAATACTCAAGGATAACAATTGTCAAACTAGATAGAAAAACAAAGTTAAGGCAAAAGTGTTATTATACTGACACAGGGAATTTCATAATGATAAAAGGGTAATTTAAGGGAAAGATGTAATAACTCTAAATTTATATATACCCAAGACATAGCTTTATGGTATTTAAAGCAAAAAATTAATAGAACTGGGATGCTTGGGTGGCTCAGCAGTTTAGTGCCTGCCTTTGGCCGAGGACGTGTTCCTGGAGTCCCGAGATCAAGTCCCACATCGGGCTCCCTGCATGGAGCCTGCTTCTCCCTCTGCCTGTGTCTCTGCCTCTGTGTGTGTGTGTGTGTGTGTGTGTGTGTTGTGTGTGTGTGTGTGTCTAAAAAGAGAAAGAAATATATCCATTATTATATGTAAAGTTGTTAACATACCTCTCAGTAATTGACAGAAAAAGCTAACAAGTCAGAAAGGATGTTAACGATTTTGTACAATGTGATTAAACGACTTGACTTTATTGGCAGATGTAGACACTATCCTCAACTGCACAATATACCGTGTTTCCAGGTGTACATTAACAATTTGGAAGAGGGGATCCCTGGATGGCTCAGCGGTTTAGCACCACCTTCGGCCCAGGTGGTGATCCTGGAGTCCCGGGATGGAGTCTGACATTGGGCTCCCTGCATGGAGCCTGCTTCTCTCTCTGCCTGTGTTTCTGTGTTTGTGTGTGTGTGTGTGTCTCTCATGAATAAATAAATAAAATCTTTAAAAAAGAAAAAAACAATTTGGAAGAAGAATAACTGCAAGCTTTTTTTTATTGTTTTTCTGTTTTAATTTAAGCTATATCTGAGGCTAAGAGGCTCAGGAAAGACCCTTATAGTTTTTGTGTAGGAATACCTAAGTAGGGAAAAAAAGAAAAAAAGGAATGCCTAAGTAGGAAACACTGAAATGGTGCCATGATTTTCTAGTTTGTTTTTCTTCAACAAAAAATTAGGTTACAGAGAACGGTCTGCCTCTGTCTCTTTGAACATGAGGTTTGCAGATAATAACCTGGGATTGGATTTAACAAACCTGACTGATCATAAGAGTCACCTGTGAAGATTTTTTTTTTTAATTTTTATTTATTTATGATAGTCTCACAGAGAGAGAGAGAGGCAGAGATACAGGCAGAGGGAGAAGCAGGCTCCATGCACCGGGAGCCCGACGTGGGATTCAATCCCGGGTCTCTAGGATCGCGCCCTGGGCCAAAGGCAGGCGCCAAACCGCTGCGCCACCCAGGGATCCCACCTGTGAAGATTTTTAAAACCATATTCCTAGGTCCCGCTACCTGTAGATTCTGTATTTTGAAAAGGCAACCAGGCTAATATCAAACATTTGAACAGATTAGGATTTACTGTAATAATGTCTGTCCTATGGAGGTGAGGAACATGGAAAATATGAGAATATATGAGAATATATATATAAGAATGAATGAAAAAAAAAGAATGAATGAATTTGGGTAATAACCAGGTCAGGGTTGGTTGTGGCCGAATCCCCCACTGCATGAGTCAAGAGGCATATCCTCTTCTAAAAGTTTTATAAACTTGGGGATGCCTGGATGGCTCAGTCAGTTCAGTGTCCAACTCAGGCTCAGGTCAGGATCTCGTCATGAGATGGATCCCTGCGACATGCTCCACGCTCAAGATGCTCTCTCCTTCTCCTTTTGCCCCTATTCCTAGCCCTCCCTCATGCGCCTATGCATTCTGTCTCGAAAACTAAAAAAAAAAAAAAAAAAAAAAACAAGTTTTATAAACATGAAAATTAAGCATATTTGCATAAACATCAGAGGATAAATAGCTGTTGTCTCTGGTTTTGGTATTTAGCGACTATATTCAGTAACTTTCTTTACACAACGAAAGAGGAGGGCTATTCTTAGCAATAGATGTGATGGCGGACATAGTCATTTTTATCATAGCTGTTGGTATTTTCCACACATACTGTACTTTTGAACATTAACTGAATTTACCTTGAGCTCAAATGCCAGTAGACATGAATATGTTTGAAAGGATACCATGATTTTATTGTTTTGGATGTACAAGAGAAAGGGGATATCTAAATACATTGTTCAATAAAAGATTAAAAGGGATGATCGAAGTTTGACTTTAGAAAGTGGTTAGGTGGGATCCCTGGGTGGCGCAGCGGTTTAGCGCCTGCCTTTCGCCCAGGGCGCGATCCTGGAGACCCCGGATCGAATCCCACGTCGGGCTCCCTGCATGGAGCCTGCTTCTCCCTCTGCCTGTGTCTCTGCCTCTCTCTCTGTGACTATCATAAATAAATTAAAAAAAAAAAAAAAAAAAAAAAGAAAGTGGTTAGGTTAGATACCTGGCAAGATACTGGCAGCAAGCTAGACTTGCTGAATCTTACTGAGGGAATTGGCAGACAGGACTGTGATCCATTCTTACCTAACACTCCTAAAGCTTTCTGGCTATTTTTCTTTGTAAAAGTGTCGCAAAGCACTCACCCTTCTTTCTATTGTTAGTGGTTTGGTTTTGTTTTTTGAGTTTTTATATTATCTTCACTATTACTTTTAATCAAACAGGCATTTTCCTGTGTATCATTTGGAACTGAGTAAAGTCCATTCAGTGGACAGGTTAGCAGGATATTTCACATTTCAGTTCCTCCTTGCTTCCAGTAAGTAAGGTGACTATGAACACCTTATGGTGCTTGGCTCCATTTCTGAAAGTGTTATCATTAACATATGCTAAATATTATATGATATATCTAAAGTGTCTTGAGGTCTCATTGATATTTCATAATTGGGTGTATACTGTCTTTTTTTTTTTAATTTTTATTTATTTATGATAGTCACACACACACACAGAGAGAGAGAGAGGCTGAGAGAGAGAAGCAGGCTCCATGCACCTGGAGCCCGACGTGGGATTCGACCCCGGGTCTCCAGGATCGCGCCCTGGGCCAAAGGCAGGCGCTAAACTGCTGCGCCACCCAGAGATCCCGGGTGTATACTGTCTTAAAGCACTGACTCTTATTCATGTATTCACCCATGCGCCACTCCTGAGGGGCCATCCCAGGGTACCACTGATGGGAAATTGTTGTGACAGGTGTTGTTCTGATGTCTCTGGCAAGTAAACTTATAAAAATATGGTCCGGCATTATGATAACCAAATTCTCTTGCATTTCATGGAAGGAATTAAAGTAGTTGAGGCCGGGCAGCCCCGGTGGCCCAGCAGTTTAGCGCCACCTGCGGCCCAGGGTGCGATCTTGGAGACCCAGGATCGAGTTCTGCATCAGGCTCCTGCGTGGAGCCTGCTTCTCCCTTTGCCTGTGTCTCTGGCTCTCTCTCTGTGTTCCTCATGAATAAATAAATAAAATCATAAATAAATAAATAAACAAACAAATAAATAAAATAAAGTAGTTGAGGCCCAGGATGTGTTCAAGTAAATCATCCAAGTAGGAAGAAAAGAGTCATTGTCCTCTCATCTCCATCTGTTGCACTTCAGTAACCAGAACCCTGTTTTGCCTAAGTCATCAATATACAGCAAAATAACGCGTCCAGCAGTCACTGCTGCAGTCACTCTGATAATTACAGTTGTGTAAATCTGACTTTCATCAACAGGCTTCCCAAGATTCACGTCTATCAACTGAAAAAAGGTTGAATTTGGCAAGTCTTTCTTAAAAAAAAAAAAAAATACATGCTTGTCAATTATGTATTTTCTTTTATGAAAAACTATAGTTTTAAAAGAAACTTTTAGTGCATATATTATGCCCACTTTGCCCCCCCAAAAAAAAGAGTTATTTGCCTCAGATGAGAAAATTGTGCACAATAAACATGTTAACTTATTGCATGTGATAGTATAGTATGTGGTCCTTGATGTATTTCTGTAAATAAAGGTTCCGCTTTAATTCCAGGACGGTTATTCCACATGACTCTTTTTTTCTTCTCCTCTAGACTTCTCCAGAGAACCCTGGGACAGTAGGTGGAGTGCAAAGCTGTATTGTGTTGCCTTCCTGCTTTTTTTTGTTGCTTTCCTGCTTTTATTTATTTATTTATTTATTTATTTATTTATTTATTTTTTATTATTATTATTTTTGGCCCAGTCTTGGCTGCTCCTTTATCTGCCACTAAAGCTAACTAACTAAACCCTGCATGTGTGGTCATTATGAGAGATTTCATGGCCTTTCATTTCAGTCCCGCACATATACCGTGTCAGTTATGTTTTGTCATCATATCCTTAAGATCATGATTGTCCCTAAAGTATTATTGTGATAAGCAAACTGGAATCCCAGCTCTACTTTCCAAAACGATTTCATTTTAAAGCACTCTCTGTAATGCCCCAGCCCCAGGCTCCCTTCAGTGCTCCAAACTTAAGGTCTTGTGAGGGCAAAAATAATCCGAAAAACTGATGCATGTAAAGTGTTAACACTTAATGTGTTACCCACTCTGAACTATAATGACCTGAAAGAGGAGGGTAAGGAGAGAGCAGCGTTTAGTAGAGAATGATGACTCACCCACTAAAGATGGATCTCCCTGTTTCATGATACCAGAGGCAGTAATGTTAGTCGGGGAAGGCCTCCCCCATGCCAAAAGGATGAGAATGGCAACAGCAGTAAGCCACTCTGGGGCAAGATCTCATCCATATTGAAGACATCCACATTTGTGTGTGTGTGCGCCTTTAAGAGATTTTAAGCTGGTTATGATCATCTCATTGAATTTTTGTCCTAAAATGACATCAGCTTGGTTTTGGTTCCTTTTCCCTCTTAGTAATTTATCTGCTACGGATTTTGATGTTTGGTGTCCATGTGATGTCAAGGAATCTGTCTGCATGATTGTTTATCATTGCTCTGATCCTTTCCAAATACCACAGGAAGAGAGGGGAAGGGACCTTTTAGAGATTATGCTGAAATAATAAATTGGCTGTTCTTTTCCCTATGTGCCTTTCACCATACTACAGAAGAAGCAAGCCACCCCACTGCAGACCCAGGCATGGTCATGGACAGTGTGGAAGCAGGAGACACAACGCCTCCCACCAAAAGGAAGAGCAAGTTCTCAGGCTTTGGCAAGATCTTCAAGCCCTGGAAATGGCGGAAAAAAAAAAGTAGTGATAAATTCAAAGAGACCTCAGAAGGTGAGATATTAAGATTTAAATATATGTTCTAGGTTAATGGGTTTCTTCTATTAGAACTACCTTTCTCATTCTCTTCCCAAGCTTCTATAACCTGCTATTTGAAGAGGGAATTCAGTCTTTAGAAATAAAACCAAGTGGTCACTCACTTAAGCCTTATATATGATAACCTCATCCCAGATGGCTATTTTGATGGGATTAAAGTTTATCAGGTAGTGAGTGAATGGAGTTCCTAAATGGTAGTTTTCTACCCTGACTACTTTCAGAAAAAGTTCACCCATAGATACCTTATTATTAAAATGCCAATGAAAAAAGAGCTAAAATTATATAAGAGTAGTTCCTTTTGGAAATGCTGCTCTCAAAAAAAAAAAAAAAGAAATGCTGCTCTCCCAATAACGTAGGCTATGAAAGAAATTTAGTTTTTAAATTTGAAGTTAGCTTTCCTGTTCCAGAGAATAGAAAATCGAACCACTTTGTTCTTTTACCTATTGGGTTAGAATGCTTAAAATTGACCTTTAATTGCCACATTTCTGAGTGCTGTTTTCCAATTTAATATTAGTTTTAGAGCGAAAAATATCTATGCGAAAACCAAGAGAAGAGCTGGTTAAAAGAGGGGTTCTGTTGGAAGACTCTGAGCAGGGTAAGTTTGTAAATAAAATAGCATGTGTCTGTCTCTGTACACTTGGTGTTTGATTCTGACTAGGCATTTTAATATTCTTTTGTTTTTGCTGTAGGGAGGGAGGGAAGATTTTTTAAAATTGTTCTTGCATCTAAAATATTTTTTTCAAACTTCTATAAAAAGAGAAAAGACAACTCAGTAGAAGACTCTACAAAAGTACTGGACAGTTCACTAAAGAATACATACTGGGGTGCCGGGATGGCTCAGTTGATTAAGCATCTGCCCTTGGCTCAGGTCATGATCCCAGGTCCTGGGATTGAGTCCCACATCAGGCTCCCTGCTCAGTGGGAGGGAGCCTGCTTCTCTCTCTTCCTGCTCCTCTGCCTGCCTCTCTCCTGCCTTCCCCTCTCCTGGCTTGTGCTCTGTCTATGTCAAGTAAATAAATAAAATCTTAAAAAACAATACATATAAATGGGGGCATCTGACTGGGTCAGTCAGTAGAGCATGCAACAACTGATTTCAGGATTATGAGCTTGAGCCCCCATGTTGGACATAGAGATTACTTTAAAAAAAATTTTTTTTAATAGTTTAGTGTAGGGCAGCCCCGGTGGCGCAGTGGTTTAGCGCCACTTGCAGCCCGGGGCGTGATTCTGGAGACCCTGGATCGAGTCCCACATCGGGCTCCCTGCATGGAGCCTGCTTCTCCCTCTGCCTGTGTCTCTGCCTCTCTCTCTCTGTATATCTCTATGAATAAATAAATAAAATCTTTAAAAAAAATAGTTTAGTGTAATCTGTGAAAGCTGAAGCTATGCAAACGTATGTGCAAACATGTCCAGAGCTTGGTATATACTCAACAAAAATTTGTATACATGTGTTATCAGGAGATATGTACAAAGATGCTTGTAGCAGCAGTATTTACTAACAATAGAGCAAAATTGGAGACAACCCAAATGTGTACTGATAATAAAATACACAGGGGTGCCTTGATGGCTCAGTTAAGTGTCCGACTCTTGATTTCAGCTCAAGTTAGGATCTCAGAGTTATGAAATTAAGCCCCTCATCAGGGTCTGTGCTCAGCATGGAGTCTGCTTGGGATTCTCTCTCTCCCTCTCCCCCTGCCCTTCCCTTACTTGTGCACATTCTCTCTCTTTAAAACAAATAAATAAGTCTTAAAAAAAAAAAATGTTTCCAGACCCCTGAGGCCTCCCTTGCCTCCTACTAACACACTTCTCCTTCCTCCACAGAGCAATCACTCTTAGAACTCTTGGGATAATCTTCTTTGTTTTATTATAGTTTAACCACTTAAGCATGCATCTCTAAATACTGTAGTTTAAGATTGCCTGTTTTTTCTTTACATTTACAGAAATGATACGATATATATCCTTTCCTGACTGATTTCTTTTAATTTTTATTTATTTATGATAGTCACAGAGAGAGAGAGAGGCGCAGAGACACAGGCAGAGGGAGAAGCAGGCTCCATGCACCGGGAGCCCGATGTGGGATTCGATCCCGGGTCTCCAGGATCGCGCCCTGGGCCAAAGGCAGGCGCCAAACCGCTGCGCCACCCAGGGATCCCTCCTGACTGATTTCAATTGCTCAGTATTACTTATGAGAATCATAATATACAGGTGTAGTTAGTTTTCATTGCTGTATAATATTTTATTTTATAAATGTATCACAAGTTATGTATATATTTAGGATTTATTCATTTTTAGAGAGAGAGCACATGAGCAGGGGGAGGGGCTGATGGAGAGGGAGAGAAACAGACACCCCTCTGAGCACAGCCCAACAGGGGGCTCTATCTCACGACTCTGTGATCATGACCTAAACTGAAGTCAGACAATTAACTGAGCCACGCAGGCACACTCTGGAAACACTTTTTTAAAAAATTCATTTAATTAATATATAGTATATTATCAGTTACAGAAGTGTAGAGTTCAGTGATTCATCTGTTGCATATAACACCCAGTGCTCATTACATTACATGCCTTCCTTAATGTCCATCACCTGGTTACCCCATCCCCCGGCCCTCTGCCCCTCCAGCAACCCACAGTTTGTTTCCTATAGTTAAGAGTTTCTTTTTTTTTTTTTTTTTTTTAATTTATTTATGATAGTCACAGAGAGAGAGAGAGAGAGAGAGAGAGAGAGGCAGAGACACAGGCAGAGGGAGAAGCAGGCTCCATGCACCGGGAGCCCGACGTGGGATTCGATCCCGGGTCTCCAGGATCGCGCCCTGGGCCAAAGGCAGCCGCCAAACCGCTGCGCCACCCAGGGATCCCCTAGTTAAGAGTTTCTTATGATTTGTCTCCCTCTCTGATTTCATCTTTTTTAAAATTTTCCCTCCCTTCCCCATGATCCTCTGTTTTGCTTCTTAAATTCCACATATGAGTCAGATCATCTGATAATTGTCTTTCTCTGATTGATTTATTTCGCTTAGCATAATACCCTCTAGTTCCATCCACTTCGTTGCAAATGGTAAGATTTCATTTTTTTTTGGCTGAGTAATATTCCATTATATATATAATATATATACCACATCTTTATTCATTTATCTGTCAGATGGACATCAGGGCTCTTTCCACAGTTTGGCTATTTGGAAATATTTCTTAATGTCCATGATGATCACACAAGTGTCCTTGTAATAGCTCATTGAAATTTACATTTATGGGATCCCTGGATGGCGCAGCGGTTTGGCGCCTGCCTTTGGCCCAGGGCGCGATCCTGGAGACCAGGATCGAATCCCACATCAGGCTCCCGGTGCATGGAGCCTGCTTCTCCCTCTGCCTATGTCTCTGCCTCTCTCTCTCTCTCTCTCTCTCTGTGACTATCATAAATAAATAAATAAATAAATAAATAAATAAATATTTTTTAAAAAGTTTAAAAAAAAGAAATTTACATTTATGTTTTATACATTTTTTCTCTACTAGTGCTATACTTGACAATAAAAAAGTACTAATAAGATATTTTGAGAAAATTCAATGCTGTGTTATCTATATTTTATTTATTTAAGGAAGGCAAATATTTTTTGTGGGAATGAAAATAATTAGTAAAGGGAAAATACTAAAACATAAATAAGAATAACTGATTCTTTTAGGGAATCTCGAGTATAAATATGAAATGATTTTATTTCTTTTTTTTTAAGATTTTATTTAATTATTCATGAGAGATACAGAGAGAGGCAGAGACATAGGCAGAGGGAGAAGCAGGCTCCCTGTGGGGACTCGATCCCAGGACCCCAGAAACATGATGTGAGCCAAAGGGAGATGCTCAACCATTGAGCCATCCAGGTGCTCTGAAATTACTTTATTTCTTCTAATAATTATCTCCCAATTTCCTATACTAACGGCAACCATTTTCTTGGTGAGGGGTAGGGAAAAAAAAAAAAAGACTGTTCACTTTTCTCCCAAGTATCTATCCCAACTGGCTGTGATCTTTAACTCCAAAATTGAGTGGCTTGTGAAGGATCCTTGGGGCCGTCCTTCTCTGTGTCTCTGTACAATCTCAGCTTTGTGCCACCTGCACTACTATGTCACTTTCCTTGGTTTGTTTTAATATTTTTTAAAAGGCTTTATTTATTTGTTTTAAAGAGAGAAAGTAGGGGGAAGGACAGAATCTTAGACCGACTCCATGCTGAGTGCAGGGAGCCTGATGCAAGGCACAATCCCATGACCCCAAGATCATGACCTGAGCCAAAATAAAAAATCGGGCACTTTACTGTCTGAGCCACCCAGGCGTCCTTGTTTGTTTGGGGTTTTTTAACCAAATTTGTCTCCATGCCCAGATTGCTTCCCTAATCTTCTGTTTGTCATAAAGGTCATATTTTGGTATTTCAACACTCCTTATTCACTTAATGTCAGGACTTTTCTTCAATGTGTGACTTTTATGAAGCAGCTTATTGGAAGAGTTAAGACTACAGTACATTGATTGTATTTCATTACTCTTCATTAGAGTTCCTTTGCATGAGACAAATGTGAAAGCCAAGTTTTAAAACTGTATCCTATCCTTTGGACAATGGGAAATAGGAACCAAACCAATGGGATATCATACAAAAAGTATGAAGTATGGTTTTGAACCATGGTAACATATTGCTTATTCACAAAATTGAATTAAATTAGGTAGATTTAAGGTTTTTTTTAAAGATTGTATTTATTTATTCATGAGAGACACAGAGAGAGAGAGAGGCACAGACACAGGCAGAGGGAGAAGCAGGCTCCATGCAGGGAGCCTGATGTGGGACTTGATTCAGGGTCTCCAGAATCACACCCTGGGCTGAAGGTGGTGCTAAACTGCTGAGCCACCCGGGCTGCCCAGATTTAAGATTTTTTAAAGATTACTTATTTTAGAAAGAGAACATGAGGGAGAAGAGGAGAGGGAGAGGGAGGGAGAGGGAGAGAGAGAGAATTCTAAGCAGACCCCTCTCTGAGTACAGAGCCCAACACAGGGTTTGATCTCAGGACCCTGAGTTCATAACCTGAACTGAAACCAAGAGTTGGTCATTTAACTAACTGAGCTGCCCAGGCACCCCTCAACTATATAAAAAATTAACAAAGATAACAAACATGAAGGGAAATTACTAAAATATTAATTAGCATTGGTTCCCTATGGATATTAGGATGAGAATACAGTGGGATTTTTTTTTCTTATTTTTCTGCATGGTTAGCTATAAGCATGGATAACCAGTTTTTTATGAGACTTTGAATTTTACTTTTAGACACAAAATCTTCTAGGTATTTTAGATGGCTAACTATAATTGTAACACCTCTGTTGCAGCACCTTTGAACCTTGCTTTGTTTTTGTTTTTGCTTTTTTTATAATGGCCATTCCTTACCAAATGCCCTCTCCTATGTCTCACCTTTCTTGCTCACTCACCCACAAACCCTATACATTACTTGTTTATTGTTTTTCGCCTCCATTCAGTCTCTTTTGCCCTATGCTTCCTATTGGCTCTTAATCCAAGTTGTTTTTAGCCTAGAAGCTCAAAGGCCCAATTGATAAATGAGTTGTAGCCATTGGACAAGATACTACTCTGTCCACCACAGAACTGACAAAAAGCTTTATTCTAGGAAGAAACTCTGAGATAGGCCTCAGAACCTGGATTATTATATATTTCCAGTTTAGGCCAAAAGCAACATTTGAACTTTGAAGTTTTTTTCATACTCAAACATAGTTTTTGGCTTAAATATGCATGGTTCTAACTTGACTATATTATAAAATGTTTCATATGTTTTCTGAGATGGGGCAAGGATATCTATAGATATTAAAAGCTGGATACTGCTTATACTCCATTTTGTTAGCATTTTGGGTTTTTTTGGCTCAGAAATGATTCCTGGGCAGCCTGGGTGGCTCAGCGGTTTGGCGCTGCCTTCAGCCCAGGATATGATCCTGGAGACTGGGGATTGAGTCCCACGTCGGAGTCCCTGCATGGAGCCTGCTTGTGTCTCTGCCTCTCTTTCTCTGCGCCTCTTATGAATGAATATTTATGAAATATTTAAAAAATATTTATGAAATATTTAAAAAAATGATTCCTTAGTTAATATTCTAGACAGTCCTATATTTGTTAAGGCTGGCTATATTAACATAAGCAGTAACTTACTGCATTTGCATAGTTGTCATCTTGCTACCTTCCTCGTTTTAAAATATCATCAGAATACTTTATCTTGGGCAGCCCCGGTGGCGCAGCGGTTTAGTGCCGCCTTCAGCCTAGGGCCTGATCCTGGAGACCTGGGATCGAGTCCCATGTCGGGCTCCCTGCATGGAGCCTGCTTCTCCCTCTGCCTGTGTCACTGCCTCTCTCTCTCTCTGTGTGTATCTCTCATGAAGACATAAATAAAAAAGTATTTTTTAAAAAAATGAGATAATGAGATAGATGTATTTCACAGCTTTACCCCAATAAGATAGATATAAATATGGTTTTTATTTTATTTTTTAAAGATTTTTATTTACTTGACAGCTTACCAGCAGAGAGGGACAAGGGGAGGAACAGAGGGAAAGGGAGAAGCAGACTCCCCACTAAATAGGGAGCCCAACATGAGGTTCAGTCCCAGTCTCTGCCTCTCTCTCTCTCTGTGTCTCTATGAATAAATAAATATTCTTTAAAAAAAAAAAAGAATACTTTATCTTGAGAAATGTATTTTCATTTAGTACTCATTTGCCAGATTCTCTACTACTTCACCTCCAGCTCCACCTCTCATTGACACTGTGGAGAATGATCCTGTCTAATCTAATGAGGAGATGGTAGGTTGGGGTGAGGGAGACTGGTCCCTGAGAACTCAGGGACTAACTAAAGAGTCACCAAAATGATACTACCTGGAGTGTCTCTGTGGGAAGCCAAGAAGGGAGATCATCTAGAGAGCAACTATTTCCAGTCCCCATGACACTAGAAGGTGAGATGGAGTGTAAGTCTAACCTCATGTTTCTCCGTTCCCTCTCTGTCTAGGGAAGCTCAGCAGTAACTGGAATGTTTGTCTTAACTGTTCTGTGCAGGAACCTTACCTGCAGTCTTTAGAGTAACGAGTGGTCCTCCCAAAGCCTCCAGCCTAAGGATCATTCCTGCAGTTTAGTTTGTAGGAATGTGTCTTGTCTGTCCATTCTACCCGTTGCTGTGCTTTCCTAATGCCTGGCACCCTCTGCCATGTCTCACCTTTATTCCAACACTCATTATAAGCTTCCTGTTCCAGTCCCTGCCTGATCCATCCTCCTCTTAGCTCTCACATTTAACCTTCAAAAAGACAGATCAGATCAGATCTCTCTTCTACTTTAATTCTTTGGCTTCCTGTTATCTACAGGATTTGGCCCAGGCTCCTTTACATGGATTCAGTGTCCTTCATAGCCTGCTCTGGCTGGCCTTTCCAGTCCTATCCATAGATGTTTCTTATGTGCATCTGTTCTGCCAGACAAACTTGATGCCAGTTGCCGAAAATGCCAAATGATTTCATACATTCATCCATGCTACTCCTTCTTCCTGTCTTTCCTCAAGACCCAGTTTAGCCACCACTCTTCGTGAAGCTTTCCTAACCTCATTCCCACCCCAAGAGAATTGTTTCTTCTTTCCTACCCCAGCACTCCATTTGTTATAGGTCTGAATAGTTAGCATTCATTATTTATGTATATTTGTCTTATTCACGTAGCAAGACACCTGGCACATAATAGGCAACCAGATGTTCATTGGCAAAAGGAATTACTTATTTCTGTTACTGCTATAAAGATCCAGATCATCTTGATCTGAGTTGTAAGTTCAAATGGGAAAGGGGAGAAGGGGGTAAAAAAAGGTTAAAAATCACCAACTCTTCCCCTGTCTGACCACACCAGTCCATCATTTCGCTCTCTCCTTTTTGATTGTGCAGGTGCTGAGGATCCAGGGAAGCTGAGCCATGCCATGTTAAGAAATGGCCATACTACTCCCATAGGGAGTACCAGATCTTCTAGTCCAGACCAAGCAGAAGAGGAGTTAGGAAGAATAGCAAGTCTTAGGAAACCTGTTCCAGAAGAGGACCCAAAGAAGCGACTAGGTAAGAAACCCTGAATTTTTTAGTGTAAGAGCCATGGATCAGTCATTCTCATTTAACGCAGTTTTACTGGGCAGCCCCACTGGCTCAGCGGTTTAGTGCCGCCTTCAGCCTAGGGCCTGATCCTGGAGACCTGGGATCGAGTCCCATGTCGGGCTCCCTGCATGGAGCCTGCTTCTCCCTCTGCCTGTGTCTCTGCCTGCCTCTCTCTCTCTCTCTCTCTCTCTGTCTCTGTCTCTTATGAATAAATAAATAAAATCTTTAAAAAAAAAAAAAACTCAGTTTTACTAGAGCCAGGGGAGAAATAAAATCCAGAGGGAATTCTGTTCTCCTCTAGCGATTCCTCAACTAGTAGCAACTGCAAGTGGAATTTTTCCCGTGTCATTCTTATATTCCCAAAAGAATATTCCCTAATTTGTGATTCTAAAGGATGGAAGAGGATGTTAAGCATCAGGTACTTGTAGACTTTTTCAAACCACACATTCCTTGTTCCTTGTCCTCCCCTCTCAGGATTCTGTGCCTCTTCTGCTTGCCTGGCTCCTGTGGAAAGAATCACTACCATTCAGGCCTCTCTTATTTTGAGATTGTGATTGAGAAAGTGTCATACCTTAAGTAGTTTGAGGTTGGGAAACTTTGCTTATAAACTAATCTGCAAGTTAAATAATGGATGCATTTGACCACAAGCCTGTAGATGTGTTAACTTTTTCAGTCTCGTGTTACTCTTTCTTCCCTTATTATGCAGGCTCAACTGGAAGCCAGTCTAATTCTGAAGCAGAGTCCGTTCCTGAGAATGCACCCAAACAGCCTTTTCTTCCCCCTAAAAGACCCTTGTCCTCTTTTCATGAGGGGCAAGCAAATGAAGGGCAAGCAAAGGATGCCACTTCCTCTGGCAGCACCACCAGGTCCATCTCCTCCACCTCCACTGCTGCCTCCACCATGGCACCTGCTGCCACCTCTGTTGCCACAAACCTGGCAAAAACTGTTAGTTCTTCTATACCCCCCACCCCAGCACCCAGGACTCTACCCGCTGCTCCTGCCAGCACTAACACTACTGCTACCCCAAGTCTCACTCCTACGGTCCCTGCCAAGCAGCCCCCAATCCCTCCCCCTAAACCAGCTCACAGAAATAGCAATCCTGTCATTGGTAAGTAAGTCTTTAGGTTTCCATTGCTTTGAGTTGGATTGGGTTTGGTTTTGGATGATTGTTTTATTGGATAATTGGTACAGTATTGATTTGATCTGTGAGAGACTTCTCCATGTCTTGTCCCTTTGAAAGCCCTCAATATAGAGAAAGTCTTGAAAATGAGGCAGATAGCTATGGATGAAAATGGACTAGAATCAGATAGTTATAAATTCAGTTCCAGTTTGGTTGGGGGGGCGGTTAATATCTATTTTCCTAAAACAGTGTTTCTGAAATACTGCTTATGGTTGAGGGACTGGACATGTGAAAACCACAATAGGTCTGACCTACATGGAGAAAATGTGTTGTTGTTGTTGTTTTTAACCTACTTTAGACCATCAATGCCTGCCTTCAGCATAAGGCCAACAGATAAAAAGGTGATTATATAGATGCCAGGATAATTTGTGATTCAGTGGCTGGCACAATACCTTCATGCAAACTGTAAAAGATATTATTCAGTGTCCTGATAAAATCATGTTTTATCTTGGGAGAGTTAAGAATGATGCTCTTTTTTTTTTTTTTTTTTAATTTTGTTTCTTTGTTTAGTTGAGGAAAAGAGAGAACAAGCATGAACTGGGGAGTAGCAGAGGGAAAGGGACAAGCCAACTCCACATTAGGTGCAGAACCCCACTTGGGGCTCGACCCCAAGACCCTGAGATCATGATCCAAGCCAAAGTCAAAAGTCAATCGCTCTACCCATTGAGCCCCTAAGAATGCTACTTTTAATAAAATAAGTGGTAGAAGATAGAAAACCAGGAAGATAACCAGTATATTTTTATCAATTTAGTAAAATTGTTTATATTTACCTGAAGTCCTATTTAGGTCAGCTTTTCTTTACATACATGTATACCTTCTTAGAGGAATTTTTGAGAAAGGGAGAAGAGGAAGGAAGGTAGTTTTTCAGGAAAAATGATACTAGGCTTCCTGTGGCTTGAAGTTCTTGGTCATGATGGAAGGGAAGAATAAAGTATACTCAAACAGCTAATACCCCCAACTTGTGTGGGGCGACAAGAACCCTGAAAAACAGGCTTAGAATTCATTATGAGTATGACAAGTTGGAGTGGCTTGATTAACAAAAGAATCAAGGTTATTACTGTTATCATCACCCTGGATGGACAGTGATATGTTGACTTATCTCTGAGTAACTCAAGCAGCTTTCATATACTTGCTTCTAGAACCTCCTTGTGAAGTAGGAAAGCGATTTTATCTATTATATAGTTAGGGCAATTATAACGTGAGGAAGTTGTGACTCACTCAGGGTTGCACTTAATGAGAGATAGAAACCAAACCTAGGCTTTTCAGCTCTTGAGCCCAGACCTCTGTCCTGTACACCTGTATTCTCAAACTGCTGTCTAGGCTGGTTCTCATCATGATCGCCTGGAGGGTTTGTTGAAACACAGATTGCTGGGCCCTGCCCTGAGAGTTTCTGAATCTGTAAGTGTAGGGTGGGCCTGAGAATTTGCATTTCTAATAAGTTCCCAGGTGATACTGATACTGCATATGTGAGGACCACACATTGAGAACCACTGCTCTAAACCAGTAATACTCTACCCTTTTCAGGATAAGACAGTATTAAAAAAAAAAAAAAAAAAAAAAATATGTGTATTATTCTCTGGGCTGAGCCACAGAGGCCACTTTGGCCTAAGATGAATAGCCCAAAGCAATAGATCTTGTGACTGAGGGATCAAGATCAGTCTTGAATGGTCCTCAGCAGGAGAAAAATAGAACAGTTTACAGAGTTTTTATTAAGGTTAAATAGATTTGATTTAAAGGACTATCCTTTATTCTGAAACTATGACCTTCCTAATTCTTTGATGTTAAAAATTCATTTCTTTTATGAAAGCATTATGTTCACAAATGGTTTACTTGATATCAAGTCTACTTGGAAATATTAAAAATTGACAACCTGAGGTTGAGAATTTCATTTTAATTTTTTGGTCCATTGGGACGCCTGGGTGGCTCAGCGGTTGAGCATCTGCCTTTTGCTCAGGGCGTGATCCCGGATTCCCGGATCGAATCCCACATCAGGATCCTTGCATGGAGCCTGCTTCTCTTCCCTCTGCCTGTGTCTGTGCCTCTCTTTCTGTGTCTCTCATGAATAAATAAGTAAAATCTTTTTTAAAAAGTTGTTATTATATTGGTCCATGAGATCTAAACATTTGGAAACCACTGCTTTAGACATTTCTATGTCTACTAATGGGCATAACAGTGTTAGGGCTAAGGACTAATTAGTTTTAGGAGAAAGGAAGGACCACCATAAGAAGCTGAACAGATGGAAGGATTTGTAACTCCTCCAGTGAACATTCCAGCATCTTGCCCACAGAACTACAGCCAGATGCCATTGTGAGGATAGATGCAACAGTTCTTTAACATCTTGAGGCATATATTTTCCTTAACTTACCAAAGATAATTTACCTTATCAATTTAAATAATAAAATACTCAAATTTGGTTAGGTATAGGTTTTGTTGTAAATGGAGTATCAAACGGCTAATGTCCAGTGTACCCAAAATATCTCATTGAGGCTAAAATTAATATTTTTTTAAATCTTTTTTTGTATGTGTATGCAATGTTTTTTAGAAAGTCTTTTAAAATTTTACCTAAGTTGGGCAGCCCTGGTGGCTCAGCGGTTTAGCACCGCCTTCAGCTCAGGGTGTGATCCTGGAGACCTGGGATTGAGTCCCACGTCAGGCATGGAATGGAGCCTGCTACTCCCTCTGCCTGTGTTTCTGCCTCTCTCTCTCTCTCTCTCTCTCTCTCTCTCTCTCTCTTTCTCTCTGTGTGTCTCTCAGGAATAAATAAATAAAATCTTAAAAAAAATTTTTTTTATAAAAATAATAATAAAATAAAATAAAATAATTTTACCTAAGTTGTATAATACTTTGTTAATTATACTAGAATTACATTTTTAAAAAGATTTATTTATTTGTTCATGAGAGACACAGACTGTGAGAGAGAGGCAGAGACACAGGCAGAGGGAGAAGCAGGCTCCTCGCAGGAAGCCCAGTGTGGGACTCGATCCTGGATTCCAGGATCACGACCTGAGCCAAAGGCAGGTGCCCAACTAGGTGCCCAACAGCTGAGCCACCCAGGCATCCCTGGAATTACATTTTCTTAGAGTGCATTTGAGCATTTATAACATAAAAAACTAAATGATTATTAAAGTAATATAAAATTAATTTATTCACAGTTAATAAATTATGGTTATGTTATGTTAATTTAAATTATTTTCATAATTTATAGTTTAAAATGAAAAAAAATTTATGGTGAATGCCATTAAAACATTATCAAATTAGCTAGCTTTTTACTTTGAATGCTACCAGTGGAATGGGACTCAGGGGCAAGTAAATTTTTATTTCAGGGGACCTTAAGGTTTTACTCTCTAGATAAGACATATGGAAGCCATTTGAAAACAAGTAGTGTAACCAAAATTAGCATTTGAGTAGTAGGTTGGAGGTTGGTGATTAAGAGACTAATTATTTTGCAAGTTTAACCCATGCGTGATGTGATGATCTACTTCTTAAAGGCCATTTGGAGTCCACCAAAGGGACTTTGCTGTATCAAAACTTAGGTCATTTTGAGCTTGGGGAGCTCACATTGGGATATATACTTTTCTGATAAAAGGTAGGGGCCTCTCCTCTAATAAACATGTATTGAGGATTTACCATGTGCCAAGCACTATGCCAGCCTCTGTGGATATGCTGATAGAAACAGATTGCTCTGTCATCAAGGAGCCCATAGTGTAGTGAGAAATGGTGATGGGGGTTTGGGTATAAAGGATAAGAGGTATGGACACTCAAAAAAATCACAAAGACCGTGGGATCTAGAAGATGGAGTCTAATAATGAGACCTGGGCCTAACCCAGCTTTTGCCTATATGAAGTATAATCTTGGGCAGGTCACCTAACTTCTGTGGCCTCCGTTTTTCCTTATATATAATGGTAAAGATAGGACGCCCGGGTGGCTCAGTGGTTGAGTATCTGCCTTTGGCTCAGGGCGTGATCCTGGAGTCCCCAGATCGAGTCCCACATCAGGCTCCCTGCTTGGAGCCTGCTTCTCCCTCTGCCTGTATCTCTGCCTCTCTCTCTCTCTGTGTCTCTCATGAATAAATAAAGAAAATCTTTTATAAAATAATAAATTAAATTAAAATAAATTTAAAATAAAATAAAAAGAGATAACCTCCTCTATAAGGAGAATCTGAAGTCAAGGATAGCAAGGATAGCCTTTGATTTCCTCAAAGGCCTTTGCATTTGCTATAAAAAAATCAAGATGTCATTATTGATCATTTTATAATGCAGAGTTGGGATACCTAGATGTCATTATTTATCAAGTTATGGTAACAATGCCTGATAGTATTTTGGTGTTTTTTTTTTTTTTTACTACTACCTGCATGATTACATTTTTAAAGAGTTTTGTTAGAAGAACTTACTATCCACATTTTTTATCTTATCATAATAACTTTATCTACATCGAGTCAAAGTCTTATGTAGGGATCCCTAGGTGGCTCAGCAGTTAAGTGCCTGCCTTTGGCCCAGGGCATGATCAAAGTCCTATGTATTAGAACAAAGAAGTAAGAAATTTCTCATAGAGTATTAAGGTAGTGGTCTTCCTACATGTCTATATATTTATTAGGCCTTCTAGATACTTAAATATAAATTTTGTTTTGGGGCAGCCCGGGTGGCTCAGCGGTTTAGCACCACCTTCAGCCCAGGGTCTGATCCTGGAGACCCGGGATCGAGTCCCACGTTGGGCTCTGCATGGATCCTGCTTCTCCTTCTGCCTGTATCTCTGCCTCTCTCTGTGTGTATGTGTCTCTCATGAATGAATAAATAAATAAAATCTTTTGAATGAATGAATGAATTTTGTTTTGGCAGGAGATACCTAGGTTGTGGCAAAGCCATGAAATGATCTAATTTGCCAGAAAGCTGAGAGTAAGCTCAGTTCTAATCTAGGCCCTGGACTGGCCCCTCAAAGAATTGTGAAGCCATCTTAAACTGAGGTGTTATTCTCTCTTTTCCAGCTGAACTGTCCCAAGCAATAAACAGCGGTACATTGTTATCAAAACCATCCCCACCCTTACCACCTAAGAGAGGTATTCCATCAACGTTGGTACCCGCCTCGGAGTCTGTTGCTGCTGCCACCACAAAAGCACCAAGTGATCAGAGAGAAAAGAACACATGCTCTGTGGGCTCTGAACCACTGTTGATGATCCCACCCTCCTCTCCATCCCCTCCACTGCCCACTCATATACCTCCTGAACCCCGACGGTCCCCTCCATTCCCTGCTAAGACTTTTCAAGTTATGACAGAAAATGAGTTTCCACCTTCCTTAGACCTACCCCAGGAGGTTTCCCAGCCGGAAGATCAGAAAAAGGAAATACCCAAGAGGATGCTGGACCACAGCTTTGGGGAGCCCCAGATACCCTGTAGGCTGCCTCCACTCCCACTGCATATCCGTATCCAGCAGGCCCTGACCAGCCCACTTCCCATGACTCCTCCCTTGGAGGGCTCTCACAGAGCTCATTCCTTGCTCTTTGAGTACAGTGACAACTTTTCTGAGGACAGCAGTACCCTGGGTCGGACCAGGTCACTTCCCATCACTATTGAAATGCTGAAAGTGTGAGTGCCTTTAAAACTTGCCTTTTGTTGCCTCTTCTTTACTCTATATAGCCTTTCTTGGAAGAAAATTATTTATAAAAAGAAAATGTAATTAAATTTAAAGCAAGAATACTCAACAAATAAAGATGTGTTCCAGAATTTGGACTTTATTTACCCTGCTAATCAATAACATTGTTTCCATAGCAGTCACAAAATTTTGTACTTGAAAATTAAAACCACTCTATTTTTTGTATGTGATACAAGGGAGGCTGTATAACATGGTGCTTAAGAGCATTGGCCTTGGAGTAAGATAGCTCTGGGTTCAAATCCCAGATCTACCTCTTAATTCCTAGTTTGCGGTAGTGTGTTACTTAACCTTTCTGCACTTGAGCGAGCTGTCTGATCCATGCACAGGAATAATACCTACCTCATAGGCTTGTTAAGGATGAAATTAGACAAATGAAAGCATGGTGCCTGGCACCTAAATTCAGTACAGAGGGACAGAGAGCAGTCTAGAGAAAAAGAAGGGGGCTGTGAAAGATGGTTCAATGTTCTAACTGCATAAACTAGAACTGGTTAGCTTGTTTTCTCCCTCATTTGTCCTCCAATAGATTCAAACAATTGCCTTTTTAAAATTCTAACAAATTGTGACTGAAGGTTAACACTTTTTGGCAAGTTGGAGATTTACCAGAGATTTGCAAGTTGGAGAATCGTTATAGAGTTGTTGCCACATACTGCTCAGCTGCTTTGCCATAATCGTTGTACTTGGTGGTATAATCTTTTTACATCCTGGAAAGAGACAGTTAAGGAGTTAACAGATGGACTAAGTCACAGTTTTATGCCCCCAGGGTGGAAAGGGGAGAGGTTAGTTTTCATCTTGATTTCTCTTTGCTTCCTTAGATTAGATTATCATTTAGTCCTACTCCATTGTTAAACCAAAGGAAAAAAGTGGGTTAAGTTCTTTATTGTATATCTTCCATGAGCCAGTCACCGTGTTGGATGCTGTGTGGTCTTCTCATTTAATCAGCCCAAAATAAACTTGCATCTTACACATAGATCAGTAGGGACCTGTGTGCCAAATACTAGTACATTCTAGAATTTATCTATTTTATTCTCACAACAAGCATAGCAAGTAGGTATTCTTCACATTTTCAGAAAAGTTAAATAACTTACAAGCTAGTGAATAACTTGTAGAGCTAGGATTTGAGCCCAGAGCCTTTTAGATTACTAGCTGCTAAAAAGTTTCTTAGCAAGATTCTTAAGGAATAAATTTATTTCACTCATGGAATTCTCTATAGTTATTCAGTACTTTGCCTTACAAATCAGTTACCCTTATGTTTCTGAAAGGAAAATGTAATTATGTTAATTTGTTAGTCCAGACGATGAAGAAGAAGAACAAACCCACCCATCTGCATTAATTGAAGATGTGGCATCTACCTCAGCTGTTCCTAAACTACCACAGTGTCTGCAGGAGGAAGAGGAAGAGAAGGAGAGTGACTCTGATTCAGAAGGTCCCATTCAGTACCGAGATGAAGAGGATGAAGATGAGAGCCACCATAGTAAGAAAGGGAAAAACAAAGGAGAAAATTATTTTCCTGATAAAGCTACTTGCTGGTGTCAACAAGTATAAGAGGAATGGGCACCCTTTCCCTTGGAGTCACCTGGCTAACCAGTATTGGAAGCCACTGTGATAGAGCCTTGTCCTTGCTATTCCCACTGTTCTAACAAGCCAGTCAGAGAGAGCCAAGTAGATTAAGTCATGCAGGTTTTATTGTTTTGTCATTGTTTAAGATTTATTTTAGTGAGAGCACACAGAGTGGGAGAGAGGGAAGGAATCTCAAGCAGACTCCATGCTGAGTAAGGAGTCTGACTCAGGGCTTAATCCTACAACCCTGAGATCACGACCTGAGCCAAAATCAAGAGTCGGACACTCAACCGACTGAGCCACCCAGGCACCCAGAGTCATGCAGGTTTTTATCCATTTGTGATTGAAAAACTATTTACCTTGATGGTATTAAAGAATTTAGTGTAGAAGAAGTTGGTATTTGGGCTGTGTTAAAAAGACATAGTAATACTCTCCTTTAGTTTCATGAACTTACTGTGTCCATGGGGCAAAGAAAAAACACATGTTTATGTACACAAATCTGCAAATAATGGAACCCTGATTCCTAAAAGTGGGAAGGCAGCTTTAAGAATAGGAATCCCAGGGCTCCTGCCTGACTCAGTCGGTAGAGCATGTGACTTTTGATCTCAAGGTCATGAGTTCAAGCCCCATATTGGGCATAGAGCCTACTTTAAAAAAAAAGAAAGAAACGGAATCTTATGAAGTGTGTTAATACAAATACCTTTACATTGTAATTCAGAGGGGGCTGTCCCATGTTCAAATTCTCTCTATAGCGGGGATCCCTGGGTGGCTCAGCGGTTTAGCACCTGCCTTTGGCCCAGGGCGCAATCCTGGAGTCCCGGGATCGAGTCCCATGTTGGGCTCCCGGCATGGAGCCTGCTTCTCCCTCCTCCTGTGTCTCTGCCTCCCTCCCTCTCTATGTCTATCATAAAATAAATAAATAAATCTTTAAAAAAACAAAAATAAATTCTCTCTATAGCAACTCTTACTCATAAGAAATGTAGAGAAATGTAAAAAATATAGAAAGGAGAAGATATATTTGCCCCAGCTGAGTCCATCTGGCTAATTAGATTTTTAGATGTCTTCAGCTTTACCCCCACCTCTGCATTAGCTGGGAGATGTGATACTGCTTGTTCAGACTCTTGCCTGATTCTAGGTGAGGTTGAGCCTTAGCGTTTACTTTTTTTTCTTTCCCTTTCATAAAGGTGCTCTGGCCAACAAAGTGAAGAGGAAGGACACACTGGCAATGAAGTTGAACCACAGACCCAGTGAACCAGAGCTGAACATGAATTCTTGGCCTCGGAAAAGCAAAGAGGAGTGGAATGAAATACGGCACCAGATTGGGAACACGCTGATCCGGTAAGCCTTTGCTTAGAAGAGATTGATTTGATTTGATTTTCCCAGTAGGTGTGTTAAAGACTTAACTTTTACCTTTTTTCTTTTTTAATTTTAGAAATAGCATAATTTTTAAAAATACACGTTGTATGCAGTTGTGTGTTGTCTAGGAATTTGGAAATTAAGGAATCAAATGGCTCTCTTAGAGCTCTAAACAATGAGATAGGGCAGCCCCGGTGGCTCAGTGGTTTAGAGCCGTCTTCAGCTCAGGGTGTGATCCTGGAGACCAGGGATCAAGTCCCGTGTCGGGTTCCCTGCATGGAGCCTGCTTCTCCCTCTGCCTGTGTCACTGCCTCTCTCTCTCTCTGTGTGTATCTCTCATGAAGACATAAATAAAAAAGTATTTTTTAAAAAAATGAGATAATGAGATAGATGTATTTCACAGCTTTACCCCAATAAGATAGATATAAATATGGTTTTTATTTTATTTTTTAAAGATTTTTATTTACTTGACAGCTTACCAGCAGAGAGGGACAAGGGGAGGAACAGAGGGAAAGGGAGAAGCAGACTCCCCACTAAATAGGGAGCCCAACATGAGGTTCAGTCCCAGGACCCTGGGATCATGACCAGAGCTGCAGGCAGATGCTTAACCAACTGAGCCACCCAGGCGCCCCTAAATAATGGCTTTTAAAAAGTTTCTAGAGGGACACCTGGGTGGCTCAGCAGTTGAGCGTCCACCTTTGGCTCAGGGAGTGATCCTGGAGTCCCAAGATTGAGTCCTATATTGGGCTTCCTGCATGGAGCTTGCTTCTCCCTCTGCCTATGTCTCTGCCCCTTTCTCTCTCTCTCTCTCTGTCTCTCTCATGAATAAATAAAATCTTTAAAAATAATAATAATTAATAATAATAAATAACAAGTTTCTAGAGAGTTTGGCTCAGTCAAGCATGTGATGCTTTTTTTTTTTTTTTTTTTAAGATTTTATTTGAGAGAGGAGGTAAAAGGAGAGGGATGAGCAGACTCCGCACCAAACACGGAGCCTAATGTGGGGCTTGATCTCACAACCTCAAGGTCCTGGCCTGAGCCGAAGTCAAGAGTAGGATGCTTAACCAACTGACTCACCCAGGTGCCCCGAGCATGTGACTCTTCATGTGGAAGTTCAAGCCCTACATTGGACATAGAGTTTACTTTATTTTTTTTTTAAGATTTTATTTATTTATTCATGAGAGACAGAGACAGAGAGAGAGAAGCAGGCTCCTCACAGGACTCTGTATCCTGGACCAGAATCATGCCATGAGCTGAAGGCACACACTCAACTGCTAAGCCACCCAGGCGTCCCTAGAGTTTACTTTAAAAAAAATTTTTTTTAAGTTTCTAGAGAATTCAGGTGGTTCCTAGGATAGCAAGACTCTACTGTCATTTATCCAGTTGCTCAACTATGAGGTGCCAACCCAATTAAAAGCCACACCCAAATTTTTTATTGTATCTATTTCACATGTTCCAACTACCTTCTTTCTAAGTGTTAGTATATTTTTTAAGTCCGCTGGAACCAAAAGCATAGAGAAGCTGAATGCGGCCAGCTTCCTGCACATGTAATGTACATAGAATCCAGGTATACAGACAGGTGTTTGAATAACTCAGATGTTTCTCTTGGTAAAGTAAGGAAAAGGAACTGGAATTCTTGGCATATTCTTAACAAAATAATTAACTTAAGCTGTTGGCCAGGATGAAAGTCAGCAAGAGATCATCAAGAATAGGAATTAGTTGGGGCTCCCAGTGGCTCAGTCAGTGAAACATCTGCCTTCGACTCAGGTCATGATCCCAGAGTCCAGAGATTGAGCCCCCCTCGTTAGGCCTCCTGCTCAGCAAAGAGCCTGCTTCTCCCTCTCCCTCTGCCATTCCTCCTGCTTCTGCACACATGCATTAGCTCTCTTTCTTTCTCTCAAATAAATAGATAAATAAAATATTTTTTTTTAAGATTTTATTTGTTTATTCATGAGAGTCACAGAGAGAGAGGGGCAAAGACACAGGCAGAGGGAGAAACAGGCTCCATTCAGGGAGCGCGATGTGGGACTCAATCCCAGGTCTCCAGGATCACGTCCTGGGCTGCAGGCGGCGCTAAACCGCTGAGCCACCCAGGCTGCCCGATAAATAAAATCTTTAAGAAAAAAAAAAAAAGAACAGGAATTAGTTAAGAATGGGAATTTTTGATAATAGATTTTTTTTTCATTGCAGGGCTAACTGCTCATCTTTGAGTGTTATTTAATGAGTCAGTCTTCTTAGAAGAGTTTGTGGGACACTAGCAATGAACAATCTGAAGTTTGAACCTAAAAATAGAAGAGATGAACATTCACAATAGCAGTTAACAATAGCATCAAAAATATTTAAATATTTACAGATAAATCTGACAAAAGATTGTAAGACCTGTACACTGCAAAGTACAAAATAATGCTGAAGAAAGTGGAGTTAAATAAAGAGAAATACCATATTCATGGGTCAGAAGTCTCACATATTATTAAGATATCAATGCATGCAGTTCCAATCAAACTACCCCCAGAAGGCTTTTTTTTTTTAATTGACAAACTGGTTGTAAAATTCTTAGGGAAATCCAAAGCACACTAGAATAACCAGAGCAACTAAGAAAAAGAACAGGGTTTAAGGGCAAACACAATCTGATTGAAGACATATTAGAAAGCTAATGTAACCCAGTCAGTATGGTGTTAACATAAAGATAGATAGGGATCCCTGGGTGGCTCAGCGGTTTAGTGCCTGCCTTTGGCCCAGGGCGCAATCCTGGAGTCGCAGGATCCCAGCATAGAGCCTGCTTCTCCCTCCTCCTGTGTTTCTGCCTCTCTCATGGCAGATCCCAGAGTATATATACATACAGCTCATTTTTGCCAAAGTACATAGATAATTTCATGGTCTTTTCAGCAGATGATGCCGGCGCACAAAAATTACTTCAATTCATGCCTTGCATCACATGTAAAAATTAACTCAAAATGAATTCTACATTTAAATATGACGGCTAAATAAATAAATAAATAAATAAGACAGCTAAAACTACAAAACTAGAGGATAGGAGTTAGACCAAGATTTCTCAGATATGATCTCTAAAGCATAATTCTTGAGAGGAAAACATTGATAAATTGCACTTCATAAAAATTAAACATTTTTCTTTGAAAGACACTGAAGAGGGATCCCTGGGTGGCGCAGCGGTTTACCGCCTGCCTCTGGCCCAGGGCGCGATCCTGGAGACCCGGAATCGAATCCCACGTCAGGCTCTCGGTGCATGGAGCCTGCTTCTCCCTCTGCCTCTCTCTCTCTGTGTGTGACTATCATGAGTAAATAAAAATTAAAAAAAAAAAAAAAAAAAAGAAAGACACTGAAGAGAATGTAAAAACAAGCCACAAACTGAGAGAAAGTATTTGCGAACCATGTATTTGATGAAGGTCTTATATCTAGAATATATGAAGAACTGTCCAAATAAAAAAACAATTTTTATGAAGTGAGGAGCAGATTTCTAAGAAGATATGCAGATGGCAAAAAGCATATGAGAAGATGCTCAACATCATTAGTCAATAGGGAAATGCAAATTAAAACCCAGTGAGATACCACTGTAAGCTCACTAGAGGTACCTGGGTGGCTCAGTGTTGAGTGTCTGCCCTTGGCTCGGGTCGTGACCCCAGGGTTCTGGGATCGAGTTCTGTATCAGAGGGAGAATGCCTCTCCTCTGCCTATGTCTCTGTGTTTCTCATGAATAAATAAATGAAATCTTAAAAAAAAAAAAAAAAAAAAAGCTCACTGGGCTGGCTAAAATTGTACAGTTTAAAAGACAAGAATTTCTAAAGATGAGTAGCCATTGGATTCTCATACACTGGCAGTTGGAATATAAAATAGTAGAACTACTTTGGAAAACAGTTTGTTAGTTTCTTTAAAAAAAAAATCATCTTTAAAAAAAAAAAAAAAAAGGGGATCCCTGGGTGGCGCAGCGGTTTGGCGCCTGCCTTTGGCCCAGGGCGCGATCCTGGAGACCCGGGATCGAATCCCACGTCGGGCTCCCGGTGCATGGAGCCCGCTTCTCCCTCTGCCTGTGTCTCTGCCTCTCTCTCTCTCTCTCTCTCTGTGACTATCATGAATAAATAAATAAAATCTTTAAAAATAATAATAATAAATAAATAAATAAATAAATAAATAAATAAATAAATAAATAATCAAACGAAAAAAAAAACATCAAACGGGGCAGCCCCAGTGGCGCAGCGGTTTAGTGCCGGCCCCCTGCAGCCCGGGGTGTGATCCTGGAGACCTGGGATCGAGTCCCACGTCAGGCTTCCTGCATGCATGGGCCTGCTTCCCCCTCTGCCTGTGTCTCTGCCTCTCTCACGCTCTCTCTGAATAAATAAATCTTTAAGAAAAAACAAAAACAAAAACATCAAACGTAGGATCCAGCCAACACAAATATCCATCAAAGGGCAAATGGATGGGGATACCTAGGTGACTCAGTTGGTGGAGCACACAGCTCTTGATCTCAAGGTCATGAGTTCAAGCTCCACGTTGGGCATAGAGGATACTTAAGAAGAAGAAAAAAAAAATATATATATATATAAGATTTTATTTGAAAGAGGGAGAAGACATGAGTAGTGGGGAGGGGCAGAGGGAATGGGAGAAGCAGAGATTCCTTGCTGAACAGGGAGCCCGACATGGGGCCTGATCACAAGACTAGACACCAGGATCTGGGCCAAAGGCAGACACAACCAACTGAGCCACCCAGGAACCCTGTATATTTCTTTTTTAAAGAGGTGGGAGGGGGGCAGCCCCGGTGGCACAGCAGTTTAGCGCCACCTGCAGCCCGGGGGTGATCCTGGAGACCCGGGATTGAGTCCCACGTTGGGCTCCCTGCATGGAGCCTGTTTCTCCCTCTGCCTGTGTCTCTGCCTCTCTCTCTCTCTCTCTGTGTCTCATGAATAAATAAAAAAATTTTTTTTAAAAAAGCAAATATTTTTAAAAAATTAAAATAAACGAACAGAAAAATTTGGACACAGATTCAAACACACAAGGAGAATGCTATGTGACTATAGAGGCAGAGGTTGGAGTGCTATGTCTACGTGCCAAAGAATGCCAGGACTGGTGGCAGCCTCACTAGAAACTAGGAGAGAGACATAGGACAGATTTTCCATAGAGTCTTTGGAAGGAACCAACCTTGCCCACACCTTGATTGGGAATTCTGGCCTCCAGAACTATGGGAGAATAAATTTTTGTGGTTTTAAGCCACCCAGCTTGTGGTAGTTTGTTATGGCAGCCCTAGGAAACCAGTAAAAGGCTGATGGATCTGTTCACTATAATTGTGGTGATGGTTTTATAGGTATATACATATATCATTACTGGATTGTGGGGTTTTGGTTTTAATGAACATTTTAAAAGGAAGTTTTTTTGTGTGTTTTTGTTTTTTAAAGATTTTATTTATACACAACACAGAGAGAGGGGTAGAGACATAGGCAGAGGGAGAAACAGACTCCCTGCAGGGAGCCTGATGCAGGACTGCATCCTGGAACCTTAGGATCACGCCCTGAGCCAAAGGCAGACACTCAACCACTAAGCTATGCAGGCATCCCTAAAAAGGAAGGTCTTGTTCAGAGGAAGCAAAAAAATCTTTGAAATACATAAAGAATGTTGTCAGTTGTATATAAAATGGGGCTAGGAGTTTTCTGTGCAGGTAGCTAAAGAGTTATTAGTATGCAGTTCAAATATAGTCTGAGAAATATTAATCAAAGGTAACAAGTGAATAACTGTGTGATTCCAGAGGTGACAAGTTATCGGTGGTAACATCTCAGAGCTGTGGATGAAATGAGAAACTTCATCAGTATTTCGCAAAGGGAACCAAAGTTAAAATCATAGAATTACACAATATCACTTCAAAAGAGACAGCCTTAAATTCCAGTGGTTGCTAAATCACTGGTTTAAAAATCAAAAGAAAGACATCAGTCCTATGGGAAGGACTGTAAAAATCCATATATGAAATCAGTCCTCATCCCTGGTTTTCTGAATCAGAATGTCTATTATATACCTTAGATTCTGTGCTCCATCAGCAAATCTGTTTGGGAACTACCAGTCCAGTCCAGACTTTCATTTTACAAATGAGACCACTCAGGATCTAACTGAGCTTTTTTGTGGTCACACGGCTCATTAATAATACCAGAGCTAAAAAAAAATAAAAATAATAAAAAATAATAAAAAAAATAATAATACCAGAGCTACAACTGGAATTTTGGCCTCCTCTTTGCATTTACAATTCCTTTTTATGTTGTAGTGTCTGTATTAACACTTTCAACATGAGAATTATTTCATAAGCAGATAAATAAAAATAACTAAACAGTTTGGAAATCTCTTGCTTTCTTGCTAGTTTAGGGGCTAATATAAACTGAGCCCAAAACAGATCTTTATAAGCAGGATTGGGAGACTTGACATGGACAATACCCTTATTTATCTCCTTTTCAGACGACTGAGTCAAAGACCGACGCCAGAAGAACTAGAACAGCGAAATATACTACAACGTGAGTCCAGCTATGGGAATAAAGTTGTACAAGTTTTCTTTGTATATTTCGGAATTTAATATACAGACTAGAGAAAAGCATTTTCTACAAGAGCCAAAGAGAGAGTGTTCCAGCCCAGGAAGGACCACTCATACCTTTTCCCCTGAAGAACAGAGTTCCCCCAAGCTTCTTTTACAAGATATCGTTGTGGTATTGCTTAATGTACTGGGAACCGCCAGAAAATTCTGCTCTGATGATTTATCCTGAGACTGCCTTGGCCATATGGGAGGATTTCACAGCATATGTAGGTGCTGCTCAACTTTTCCCTGTCTTCGGGGAAGGTAGTAGCTGTGCATTTGGAGAAGACCTTCCTGTTCCTAGTGGACTTTGAGGGCTGGGACCCAAAGCAAGTTCCAGATGTAGGAGTCCCCCTGCTTTTTTCATCTCTTAAGACTTTCATACATCTAAAGTCACAAAACAAGAACATGTATTTTATTTTCTTTCTTTGTTCATAATTAACTTCCTAAAATAGCATTCTGATCTAATAGACATTTGATTCAGTTTTCCAGACTCTGGGGTGAAATTTACCCTTAAAAGCCTCCACACTGAGAGGATTAGGCTTCATTGAGCTATTGTGGGTGTGCTCAGTTTGACCAGCCCATCCCCTGTTCTCTCACCACTGTGTGGATATATGCAGCTTAAAACTTGAGGACCTTTATAGACATATCACACAAAACTCAGTGTGATCTTTATTCTTCATTCTTGCTGGTTACTCTTGAGTGAGAATCTGCAGAGTTTTTCTGAGGGGCACAGAAAATATATTTATCTTTGTAGGCCAAAAGCAAAAGGAAGCTATTACATAGGTACTTACCATGCCATTCAATATATAATCATTTAAAAATGGAAAGATCATTCTTAGCTCATGGGCAGTAAAAACATAGCCAACTGGCTGGATTTGGTACCAGGGGGTGACCCTTGCTCTTAACTATTCAACTATACCAGTTGACAAGAAAATTGTTTTGATTAGCCATCCCCAAAGTTAGTATTTTATTCTGACTTGGAGCCTACAAGAAATATCTGCTGTGTAATTACTGAAAACACTGATATGCAAATTGCTATTTTGAAGTAATATTGTTTTGGACTGTTGACTGTAGCTAAAAATGAAGCTGATCGGCAGGCAGAAAAACGAGAGATTAAACGTCGGCTCACTAGAAAGGTACGTAGCCCAAGTGTTTGGTTTTAGTCTGTCTACTGGCCACATATCTTGTATTTGAATGACCTATTTGGTTAGAAAGAAATGAATTTTACTTGAATTGCCACAAATTGCTATGAAACTAGAATACATGATGCAGATACTGAAGACAGCAAAGCATTTTTTTTTAAGGATTTTATTTAGAGAGAAAGAGCACGAGCAGGGGGGAGGGAGAAAGAGAAACAGACCCCTCACTGAGCAGGGAGCCCAATGAGGGACTTGATTCCAGGACCCTGGGATCATGACCTGAGCCAAAGGCAGATGCTTAACCAACTGAGCCACCCAGGTGCCCCAACAAAATAGCATTATCAAGAGCAATTTTAAATCATTTTTACTATTTAAAGAACACCTGACACAAAAAGGTGCTCCATTAATGTTTGCATAAATTCTGACTTTTTATTTTTTATTTTTTTTTAAATTTTATTTATTTATGATAGTCCCACAGAGAGAGAGAGAGAGAGAGAGAGAGAGAGAGGCAGAGACATAGGCAGAGGGAGAAGCAGGCTCCATGCACTGGGAGCCTGACGTGGGATTCGATCCCGGGTCTCCAGGATCGCGCCCTGGGCCAAAGGCAGGCGCCAAACCGCTGCGCCACCCAGGGATCCCAAATTCTGACTTTTTATTTGGTAAACATGGGATTCTGGTGTAGACTTTAAAACCTGTTGAAGTATAGCAACAGTAACAGGAGGAATGCGTAGCATTCAGATTTGCAAATTGGTTGTTTTCTAGTTGGAAGGAACTGAACTGACCCTTAGTGATACCTGCAAAGTATGAAAACACCAACTGGGATTTTTGTTCTTTGTCCCAGATCAAGTGGGGTACAATTTTTTCTGTACTAGACCTATGTTAACTTTTAAGCTTGAGGATTCCTTTCCTTCCCGCCATAATAGTTTATAATTGCCTCTAATAGATTCTGATTTGTCCTAAATTCTCTAGATAGTTCTTAAAACTTATAAGAATCTCCAGAAAAGTGATGGATCTAGACATCATCTTCCTTATTTCTCCTACTTCCCCTTCCCTGGGAGCAGAGGAATCATTCTTGATACATTCAGGGGAGCTGGATGCCACAGGCTGGACTTGATGCCTTCAGATTGAGCAGGTCACCTGATTGCACAATCTTAAATCATAATTCATTACCAAATCTCGGCATTATTCATTTTAAAGGAAATCTACCCTTTATATTACCCACTATATATTGCTTTTATATTAAATGTATTCATTTTATAATGTATTATATGTGAGTTTATAGCCCTAATCCTTTTGCTACCCAAAATGTGGTCCCTGGACCAGCAGCATTGGCATCACCTGGGAGCTTGTTTGGGTTTTGTTTTGTTTTGTTTTCTGTTTTTTGGGGGGTTTTTTTGTTTTTTTGTTTTTTAAGATTTTATAGGACGCCTGCGTGCCTCAGCAGTTGAGCGTCTGCCTTTGGCTCAGGGTGTGATCCCAGAGTACTGGGATTGAGTCCCACATCAAGCTCCCTGCATGGAGCCTGCTTCTCCCTCTACCAAGGTCTCTGCCTCTGTCTGTGTCTCTCATGAATAAATAAATAAAATCTTTTTAAAAATTTTTTTTTCAAAAAATAAAAAAAAAAGATTTTATTTATTTAAGATAGAGTGAAAACAAGAGAGAACAGAGAGGGAGAAGGAGAAGCAGACTCGCTGCTGAGCGGATAGCCCCATGCAGGGCTCAATTGTAGGACCCTGAGATCATGGCCCAAGCCAAAGGCAGACGCTTAACTGACTGAGACACCCAGGCACCCCATCACCTGGGAGCTTGTAAGAGACAAAGAATCTCCAGCTCCACCTCAGATCTGCTTAATCAGAATCTGCATTTTAACCAGATCCCCAAATGATCTATATGCATATTAAAGTTTGAGAAGCACCGGTTATACTGGTTATACAGGTTTATAGCTTTGGTTCTCTATCTTAGCTGTGCATTGAGGAGCTTTAAAAAACAAAACAAAACAAAAAAAAAACCTCCCAATACCCAGAATCTCTGGGAATGGACCCAGGAATCTGTAGTATCTAAAGGCCCCCAGGTAATTCCAGTGTGCAGCTAAGGTTGAAGCTGGGTTGGAGGCAATTTGAATGCATAATTGATGCCTAATTCCTGGCGTAGTAAATTAAGAGGCTCTATGTCTTTCAGCTCAGTCAAAGGCCAACTGTGGCTGAACTACTTGCCAGGAAGATTTTGAGGTTTAATGAATATGTGGAGGTAACAGATGCTCAAGATTATGACCGGCGAGCCGACAAACCTTGGACCAAACTGACTCCTGCTGACAAGGTAGGTGGCTGTTTGTGTGTGTGTCTCTCTCTATTTGAAGAAAGTAGGACACTAACTAGAAGGGAAAACCATGAAATTTTCACTTTTGATATAATGTTGAATTTTTAATCAAGATACAAAATGCCAAAAAAAAAAAAAAAGATACAAAATGCCAAGATGTGTAAAACTCTATGCTAATAACTCTACCACCACCAGGACCACCACAACCAAAAGAAAATTCTTGCTGTCTCACAGAGTCCACAAATCTGGTAGGAAATTAAAACACACTTTAACAGTGGTTATGTTTGGTTGGAGGGAGTTTGGGTGGTAGATTTTAATAGTTACTTGTATTTCACTTTTATAACAGGAAAAGCATTTTTATGTGTTGTGGAAACTATAAAAGCAACAATATCTCTTTTTAGCTCTGTGAGTGTTTTAAGTAGAGATACTTGGTTCATTAGGCTATGAGTGGTGTCAGAGAAGGCGACATGTATCAGGCTCAGTGTGTAGACCTGGCTTCTTTCCTCACTCTGGGTTGCCCACTGCAGTTTGCACTGGCTCATGAAGTTAAGCACAATAGAGAACAGATGGCAAATGACACTGCTATACTATGGCAGACAGAAGATGCTGAAACATTTTTGTTTCTACTCCACAGGCTGCTATAAGAAAAGAATTAAATGAATTTAAAAGCTCAGAGATGGAGGTTCATGAAGAGAGCAAACATTTTACACGGTAAGACCCAAAAGACACAAGTACAGCAAGCTATATAGAGCTCCACCACAAGTACTGCAAGCTATATAGAGCTCCACCACAAATACCAGAGTTGTTCAGATGGGAAGGACTCTAATGACATCATTAAAAGAAGGACACACACACACACACACACACACACACACACAAAAGGACACAGCATGTTGACTGCAAGACTACATTAAGAGAAAGAAATGAGGACTAAGAGGCAGTAGGAAGTGCCTATACTAAGTGAAATATATAGTATTTAATCCTTGCAGTGAGCCTGCAGGCTTTGTTAATATCTCCATTTTGTTGACGAAAAAACAGGTTGGGGGTACCTGGCTGGCTCAGTTGGTAGAGCATGAGACTCTTGATCTGGAGGTTGTGAGTTCAAGCCCCACTGGGTGTAGAGCTTACTTAAAAAAGAAAAAAGAGGGACGCCTAGGTGACTCAGTGGTTGAGCATCTGCCTTTGGCTCAGGTCGTGATCCTGGAATCCCAGGATCAAGTCCCACATCAGGCTTCCCGCAGGGAGCCTGCTTCTCCCTCTGCCAATGTCTCTGCCTCTCTCTCTGTGTCTCTCATGAATAAATAAATAAAATTAAAAAAAAGAAAGAAAGGAAGAAAGGAAGGAAGGAAAGGAAGGAAAGGAAGGAAGGAAGGAAGGAAGGAAGGAAAGAAAGAAAGAAAGAAAGAAAGAAAGAAAGAAAGAAAGAAAGAAAGAAAGAGAGAGAAAAAGAAAGAGAAAAAGAAAGAAAGAGAAAAAGAAAGAAAGAAAAAGAAAGAAAGAAAGAAAGAAAGAAAGAAAGAAAGAAAGAGAAAGAAAGAAAGAAAGAAAGAAGGAAGGAAGAAGGAAGGAAGAAGGAAGGAAGGAAGAAGGAAGGAAGAAGGAAGGAAGGAAGGAAGGAAGGAAGGAAGGAAGGAAGAAAGAAAGAAAGAAAGAAAGAAAGAAAGAAAGAAAGAAAGAAAGAAAGAGAGAGAGAGAGAGAAAGAAAGAAAGAAAGAAAGAAAGAAAGAAAGAGAAAGAAAGAAAGAAAGAAAGAAAGAAAGAAAGAAAGAAAGAAAGAAAAAGAAACAGGCCCAGAAGGGTTAATCAAGTTGTAGAAGCAGGACTGGAGAAAGAAATAACTAATGAAAGTCCCTGGAGCTCTCTTCCTGCACCTCACCATCCCAGGGTATGTATGAGGGAATTGTTGTTGAGTTAGGCAAGACGTCAGCCTCTTTGATTTCAGTTATTTCTAGCACTGCTGGTCTGATACAAGTTTTGAATTAGCTGCTTTCATGAAACAGGCCAAGAAATATTTTGATGTGGAATTACTGTTGTAATTAAGGACTCACCCAATACCTAAAGAATCAGCTGGATACAAATGCAATCAGTGAAAGTGTGTAGGTGAAGATGCAAAGGGCACCTGGCAGGCTCAGTTGGAAGAGCATGCAACTCTTAATCTCCAGGGTCATGAGTTTAAGCCCCATGTTGTTGGGTGTAGAAATAACTAAAAATAAAGTTAAAAAAAAAAAAAAAAAGGATGGGGCACCTGGGTTGCTCATCGGTTAAGTGTCTGCCTTCAATTCAGGTCATGATTCCAGGGTCCTGGAATGGAGCCCTTCATAGGGCTCCCTGCTCAGCGGGGAGCCTGCTTCTCCCTCTCCACCACTCTCCCTGCTTATGTGCACTATCTCTCTCTCTCTCTCTCTCTCTGTCAAATAAGTAAAATCTTTAAAAAAAAAAAAAAAAAAGCCTTGGGACTCCTGGATGGCTCAGCGATTGAATGTCTGCCTTCAGCTCAGGGCGTGATCCCACGGTCCTGGGATTGAGTTCCACATCAGGCTCCTTAAAAGGAGCCTGCTTCTCCCTCTATGTCTCTGTCCCTCTCTTTCTCTGTGTCTCATGAATAAATAAAATAAAATAAAAAATCTTTAATAAAAAATAACTAAATAAATTAATTTTTTAATAATAAAAAAATGTTAAAGGTTAAATGAAGGGAGTTGATACAATGAGAATTAGTTTGCTATAAAAAACAAATAAGCAGGGATCCCTGGGTGGCGCAGTGGTTTAGCGCCTGCCTTTGGCCCAGGGCGCGATCCTGGAGACCCGGGATCAAATCCCACATCGGGCTCCCGGTGCATGGAACCTGCTTCTCCCTCTGCCTGTGTCTCTGCCTCTCTCTCTCTCGCTGTGTGCCTATCATAAATAAATTAAAAAAAAAAAAAAACAAAAAAAACAAATAAGCAAAGTTGGAACATAAAATATTGTTAAACATTTTTCCATCACAATACAGGCAGATTGTTCTTTTTTAAGATTTATTTATTCAGGGATCCCTGGGTGGCGCAGCGGTTTAGCGCCTGCCTTTGGCCCAGGGTGCGATCCTGGAGACCCGGGATCGAATCCCACGTCGGGCTCCCGGTGCATGGAGCCTGCTTCTCCCTCTGCCTGTGTCTCTGCCTCTCTCTCTCTCTCTCTCTCTCTCTCTCTCTCTGACTACCATAAATAAATAAAAATTTAAAAAAAAATTAAAAAAAAAAACTTTTCAAAAGAAAAAAAAAAGATTTATTTATTCAGGGATCCCTGAATGGCTCAGCGGTTTAGTGCCTGCCTTCGGCCCAGGGCGTGGTCCTAGAGTCCCACGTCAGGCTTCCTGCATGGAGCCTGCTTCTCCCTCTGCCTGTGTTCTGCCTCTCTCTGTCTCTCTCTCTCTCTCTCTCATGAATAAATAAACTATTTAAAAATATATTTATTTATTTATTTATTATAGAGGGAACATGTGTGAGTGGGGGGAGGGGCAGAGAGAGAGGGACAGAAGAAGCTCAAGCAAACTGAGCACAGAGCCTGACTCGGGGCTCGATCCCATGACCCTGAGACTATGACCTGAGCTGAAACCAAGAGTTGGTTGGACACTCAACCAACTGAGCCACCCAAGTGCTCTGGTTCTTTTAATTACAGAATTTTTTGTGCCAAACTCTGATAGGAATAGAGAAGGCAAATTTTTTGAACAACAGTGACACTATTCAGGGCATTGTAATATGAACTCAAATAATAAACCTTGCTTGCCAGCAGGGAACTGTCATCTAATCTGGAAAAAGACCTGTGTACTACTCAGTATAGTACAGTCAATATGATAAATGCCTCAGCCGTCCTGAGTCTTAAATCTGCCAGGTTTCGTATCCAAAGTCTACCATTTCCTAACTATGTCAGTGTTAGCCATTCTCATTGTTATTATAATAGCAATAAAGTACTAGAGTGAGCAACATTAAAGAAAAGAGTCCTAGAGAAGGTGCCGCTTAGACTGGATCTTAAAGCATATGAAAGAATTTATTTGGACCAAAAGGAAGAAACCAGCATTACCAAACAGCGTTATAAGCAGAAGGACTGGCATTAACAAGGCTGTCGGAGGTGAGAAGGTAGAAGGTGTGCATTGTCTCTGCACGCATTGTCCTGGAGCAGGACACATACGAGAGCAGTGTTAAGAGGAGACCAGCACAATGAGCTTTGACTGTTACGCTAGGACATTGGAACCACTGGAGTATGAGTGTTTCAGGTGGAGCTCTGGTCGAATATGTAGGATGAAACTAGCAGCACAGAAACCAGTTAGGAAGTAACTAAAATAGTCACAGTGAGCACACTGGTAGCTGAAACCAGGGAAGAGATCGAGAGAATGCAAGAGAGATTTGAGCAGCATTTCAAGCATAGGGGGCCTCTGCGTGGCTCCGTCGGTTAAGTCATTTGGCTCAGGTTGTGATCTCAGGATCCTGGGATCAAGTCTCACCTCCTCCTCCCTGCTCAGCAGGGAGTCTCCTTCTCCTTTTGCCCTTCCCCCTGCTTGTGCACTCACTCTCTCAAGTAAATAGATATATATTTTTTTTTTTTTTAATTTCAAGCATAAACTCAACATTGGGCAATCTCTTGATTCCAGGGATAAATTAAAGGAGGTAGTTAGGTGACTCTTAAGATTTCAAACTTGTGATTTTTGAAATGTGTGAAGTCGATGAGGAGTTGAGGTGAACACTTTAGGATATTTATTCAGCACATATTTATTCAATACCTGCTACCTGGTAGATAGCAGTACTTGGTGCTCAGAATATAGCCTGGAACAAGATAATGTCTCCACCTCAATGAGCTTTTATTCTAAAAGGGGAAGGCAGACAGTAAACTGGAAGAGTTTGACAAACCTGTGACACATTGAGGTGGAGATGCCTAGAAGACAGTTGGATATTCAGGCCAAGAGTCCAGGTATTAAAAAAAAAAAAAAAAGCAGAGCCTCAAGGTATAAAGTTTTATGAGGGACGCCTGGGTGGCTCAGCAGTTGAGCCTCTGCCTTCAGCTCAGGGCATGATCCTGGGATCCAGGATCGAGTCCTGCATCGGGCTCCCTGTGGGTATCCTGCTTCTCCCTCTCCCTATGTCTCTGCCTCTCTCTCTCTCTCTCTCTCTCTCTCTCTCTTTCTCTGTGTGTCTCTCATGAATAAATCAATCAATCTTAAAAAGAAAGGTATAAAATTATGAGGAAAGATGGTGGTTCTTAAGGGGAAAATTGTTTGTGTCTAAAGGATGGACAGAGGAAAATGAGCCAGGAAAGCATTCTGAGGAAAAGCAATTAAAGAAGGAGGAGGAAGAAAAAAAAAGAAGAAGAAGGAAAACAGGGTACCTGGCTGGCTGTCAGTAGAGCATCTGATCTTGAGGTCTGTGAGTTCAAGCCCCACAGTGGGTGTGGAGGTTACTTTAAAGAAAAGAAGAAAAGTCAGGTAGAATTAGAGTAGCAGAGAGACAATTTTGAATATTGAGAGTGTAACATTTCATTACTATTAACATAATAGCAAAGCATCGGTATCTGGTAACTGGAGTTTTTTGCTCATCTTGTTTTAGCTACCATCGTCCATGATGCTGAAGTCTGAGAGAGGAACTACACAACCCCCAAAAGAGGGCTGCTTGGCTGCTTCAGTCTCAGAGTGATGTGGAAGGAATATCTGCACTTCCCAGCACAGCCAGGATTGAGTCGTCTGGGATGTAGTTCTGGGGCGAACAGCACTTATATGAATGTAGCATTTCACTGGAATGGGTGGTCATGTGCTACTCTGGGCAAAACTGAACACTTTGTCAGTGCTTTTGAACTTTCAATATTGCAGCATACTTGAGGGGTCCTCCTCACCAGCCACCCACGCTCTGGGCCACCCACACCCTTGCCCCAAGATGACTGCCTGTGCTAGGGCACAGTTTGCACCATTAGCCTTATCTGCTCTGTCCTGGTTGTAAGATCTCCTTGTGGAAGACCAAATCCCTGATCATTGGATCAGACCAATGTCTGATCCACCTGGTGGTGGGAAGAACCTTCTGGAGGCCCTCAGCCTCCTGGCAAAGGGTACCCCACCTCCAGGGCACCCCTCCATACTGCACTGGCATGTCAGTTGAAAGCACTGCACTATACCTCTCAACACAGCAATATAGTCCTCTTCAGGCAGTCCAGTCTGAAAGAAGCTCAGGATCTGACATGCTCTTCCATTTTGGCACAAGTCATCCTGATTTTTATTTTTAAAATTAAAAAAAAAATCTTGAAGAGGTGCTGGAAACTTAAGTTTTGAGCTGCAACTAGATTCCAAGTCAGGAAAATGAGAAAACATATATGTTTTCTATATACAAAACCAAAACCAAAAAAGGCCTTTATCATTAATGCCAACTTGGCAGAAAACTAACTCATGGCTTAAATTTTATAAGCTGTTGTACTTTTGTCATACCAAATGATATTGGAACTCATCTGACCAATAGATGTATTCTCCTCCACAACTCTGTGGGAGCAGCCATCTGCTTTGGGGCCCCACACTTCAGCCAGAATCACTACAAGGTCTAGGGCCACGGGGTCCAGGTGCTGGACCAGAAGTCTCTGGAGGAGGAAGTAGGAGGGGCACAATCATGACCAACTCCTCCTCCCTTCTCCATGCTGTTGGCCCTTTCTCTCCCCCACTCCCCCCCCCCCCCAGCCTCCACCTGCTGATCCTCTGGCAGCTTCTGCCTCAAGTTATCTCTCCTCTGCCAAGCAGTAGCCCGTGTCATTGGTGCCCAGGCCTTGACTCAGCCCCTGCCCCTTTTTGTATTTGTAATATATAGTAATATGATTTCCTAAAGCAGAAAATTAATTTGTTTTCTTTGAGTTTTTATTTTGAAAACCATACAGCCTTACCATTTCCTTCTAATATCTGTTCATACTAAGTGGAAGAAAAAGAAATTTCCTATTTAACTGATAAATGTGGCTTTTTCCCCCCCTTACTTTAATGTTCAGAAAGTTGTGGCTGTATCCTAGATCCTTCTGCGATCCCTGTTCTGTTGGAACTGTTCAGTAGATGTTCTTTTATGGCCATATACTATTTGCTGAAAAATCAGAATATCAGGTCAAAACAGAAGAGCTGAGGTGACCTTAAAAGATAGTGTCTTCTCTCTGTAAGGGAAATAACAAAGTATTCTGATTTCTCAGTTACCATTAGATGCTCTGCAGCTATGGAACTACAGTGGGTCCATAGCTCCTTGAAGCTCCTGACATTTGGCGTGACTACAGTAAGATAAGTGACGATTCTGCACAGTGGTTAGAGGCCTGTACATAAGGTGGCCACACACATGACTTCCTCTCTCCGTTGGTTTGGAGGCTGTCTGGCTTATGCCAGCATTCTCTGTGGCTTGAGGTGGCATTTTCAAACCCTTCTTCCACTGCCTGACTTTCCCTTAATGTGCCAAGTTTGAAACAGGATTTGATTTCCTGAGCCACTTGTCCGCTCTGTGTGCCGCCTTGGACTCTACTTTGTCTTTCATCTCATCATGTTCTTTTGAAACAAGATACTTTGGGGGTCAAGTCTTTTCAGGTGTTTTTATATATATATATATATATATATATGTAATGGATCTGTGTTCCCTTTTTGTATAAGTAACAATTCACAATCAAAATGTAAAAAATAAATAAAAGTCTGATGTATTGTACTTCAAGATGCTTCCCTGATGTACAGAATCTCCTTGTAAAGTAAATAATTGCATTGTATATCAGTCTTCCTATCAATATTAATTATAAAGTATTTTAGAATTAAAAAAAAAAAGTCAAACTATACTATTCTGGTGTGAAGTGCTTATTTTTTTAATGTTCTAGCTTATTCCAAAAGATTTAAGATAGCTTATAAACAATACCTAAAATACTGCTGGACACCCTAAATAAGAAGTAGATGATGGGAAAAAAATAATACCAAGAATACTAAATGTACCCAGAGATAAGGTCGGTCACGTTTGTGTCTGCACATGTATGGAAAAAGAATATGCAGCAGAAGAAAGCCAACTGTGACAACCCCCACCACGCCCCATGGTATTTACCAAGTATGGCACAGATCCTTTATCCTCTCCCACCCCTGGTCTGAGAAAATACACTCCTATTGCCAGTGAAGAACCTGGGAGGTGAAAGTCCCTTCCCAAAAGGTCAAGGCAAAATATGTAGTCACTCTTTGTATATATTTAAGGATAAGCAGTTGCATCCCAATCAGTTGTCCCTGCAAGGATTTAACTGTGTATGAACCATATATAAGTAGACTACAGCACAGTAGGACAGTCCTACTGTACTCCTCTGGCAAGCAGCCCAGTTTCTATCCAGGTGGCCTCGCCAAATGACTCACTTTCCTCCTGTCACTTGAGAGAATGGCTCTGATTAGTACACCACCCTTTACCAAGAGTTAAAAGAAACCATGAGTCAAAACTGCTCAAAAGTGGTTCCACTTGCTCCGTGGTTTTCTTTCCAGCCCTCTAAAGACCAAACCCCACAGGGCCAAATCTCCAAAGAGGTCTCAAATTGCCATTGCTCTTTTGAGGTTAAGCATTGTCTACAGAAGGGTATTTTGAAGGTGCACATTGCTCAGTATTTGCTGAAATGATCAAAGAATTTACAGTCTTTACAGACTTAGATTAGTGTTCCCAGGAGAGGGAGGACTATAACTGGAGACCGAGAAAGGGCAAGTACAGGAGATACTGAATGGGAGGGGATGCGATAGGAAGTATACCTATGAAGGATGAGAATGCACAACAAAGAAAAGCCAAGCCCTGAAACGAAAACACGGCCTACGCCACTGCTTCAAGGCTCTATTCAATTCTAGCTCTAGGAGGCATGAAGAGTAAAACAGGAACCACCAGCAACCTGGGCCACTTGCTTCACTTATCACTTGTGTAGATAACATTAATTTCTTCCCCCAACAAAGTATAGAGGTCATCTGGCAGAGACAAACATCCTTATTTTTCCTCCATTTGGTACTGAAGAGACACACCATTCGTTCATTCATTCATTCATTCATTCATTCGTTTATCACCTGCCTTCCTATCCATCAGCCTCAGAAAAAATCTTCCCTTAACCTTCTAAACCTATTGCCCTACCTCCAGCTTTTTTTTTTTTTTAATATTTTATTTATTCATGAGAAACACAGAGATAGGCAGAGGGAGAAGCAGGCTTCCTGCAGGGAGCCTGATGGGGGGACTTGATCCCGGGACTCCAGGATCATGCCCTGAACCAAAGGTGAGCCACTGAGGCATCCCACTATCTCAAGCTTTTTCTACACTCCCTTTATGTAACCTCTTCTGATGTTCACTTAAATTCCTGTACAGTCCAAGCGGTTGAGCTAAATGAGTGACAGGTGGAGAAAAAAGTGATATAAACTGAACAGGCTTCTTGACATTGGCTTATGACCTCTGGTCTGTACACACTGCTTTCCATTTCTAAGGTTATAGGCACTCACCTCCTCAAAATCTAAACTAAATCTGAACTAAAATGGTTTAGTCTAAGGTCACCAGCGACTTCTCAGTTAACTGCCACCTCCTAAACCTGTTTTCAGCTCGTAATGTATTTGATTCCTCTACAGCATCTGACACTTGGGCCAAAACTAGTCCTCAAAACTTATTCCTTGGCTTCCCAGACCCCACTGTCTCCCAGTTCTCTGGTCATGCTTTCTCTGCCCTGCTGGCTTCTTCTCTGACCACCATTTAAATGGGTTTTCATGTCCTTTTGTGACTCTTCCTGCTCTCCCAAGGTGACATCAGCCACCACTCTTATTCTGACAACTTCTACATCTTTATCTGCAACTTAGATTTCTTGCTGGAATCTAACCCAATATCCAGTTGCCCTTTGGACATCTACACACCCAAATGTTCCCCAGGGAATTCCTCTGCACCTCCAATGTGGACCTTACTGTCTACCTTCACAGCCTACCTTCTTAATCACCAGAGTTAGAGGACCACCATGATGCTCACTGTCATAAGCCTGAAACTTTGGTATTATCTGCAAGTTCCTCTTTTCTCAGGTCCAGTGGGACAATAAATTCCATGCATTCTTACCTCAGAAATGTCTCAATTCCTAGATCTCTTCTTGCCTTGTTTACCAAAGTTCAAAGCCAACATTATTTAATGGAACTTTATAACCTCTGATCTCTCCAATCTATCCTCCAATATTGCCACTAGAATTACCTTTCTAAAATGCAAAGCTGGTCATACCAATCCTTTACTTCAAAACGTATTGGTCCCTAGTTGCCTGCAAGAGAAAATTTAAACTCTTTGGCCTGGACTACAACATATTTTATAATTTAGCATTTATCTACTTTCTCATCTCATGAAGAAAAGTTCAGGGATACCTGGGTGGCGCAGTGGTTTAGCGCCTGCCTTTGGCCCAGGGCGTGATCCTGGAGACCCAGGATCGAATCCCACGTCGGGCTCCCGGTGCATGGAGCCTGCTTCTCCCTCTGCCTGTGTCTCTGCCTCTCTCTCTCTCTCTCTCTCTCTGTGACTATCATAAATAAATAAAAATTTTTAAAAAGAAAAGAAAAGTTCAGGCACTTCTTCCTTCCATGTTCCTCATCAAGCTGACTTCTTACCCTTCCCAGGAGACCATAGTCCTGCTAGCTCCTCAGCCTGCAATGCTGTCATTGTCCATACCCCACTCCATTACCCCTTTCAAGTTTGAGGTCAAATTTTAACTCCCAGAAAAATGCCTTCAGCCTTGAGCAGATTGTTCAGTTGCCCTGTCCTTTGTGTTCTCAGCATACAGCACTCATCAAGTGGTAATGTAATTTGCTGGCTTGTCTATTTCTCCCACTGTGGGCTCTTCCCAGACAACAAAGTGATTCATGTCACAAGTCAGCACCTGGCTTGCTCAGTTGGTAGAAACTGCGAGTCTTGATCTTGGGGTTGTAAGTTCAAGCCCCACTTGGATGTACAGATCACTTAAAAATAAAATCTTTTTTAAAAAAGTTTTATGTCAGAGACCCCAGTGTCTAGCACAATACTTAGCAAATAAATCACATAAATCACTAAGTAAATGTTGAATGAATGATTGAATAGGAGCTGAATATTGGTAATATGGCCAGAGAAATAGCAGAATTATTTATCTTCTTTAACTCCTGGTTCTCTGGGGCACCTGGGTGGCTCAGTGGTCAAGCATCTGCCTTTGGCTCAGGTTGTGATCCCGGGGTCCTGGGATCAAGTCCCACATCAGGCTCTTTGCAGGAAGCCTGCTTCTCCCTCTGCCTATTTCTCTGCCTCTCTCTGTGTGTCTCTCATGAATAAATAAAATCTTTAAAAAAAAAAAAAACAAAATAAAACCAAAAAGCCTCCTGGTTCTCAAATATTTTGGTTTTGTAACTCCTTTACAATTTTAAAAATTATTCAGAACCCCAAAGAATTTTTTTTTTAAGATTTTATTTATTTATTCGAGATAGAGAGAGGCAGAGACACAGGCAGAGGGAGAAGCAGGCTCCATGAGGGGAGCCTGACATGCGACTTGATCCTGGGTCTCCAGGATCAGGCCCTGGGCCAAGGCGGCCCTAAACCGCTGAGCCACCTGGGCTGCCCCCGCAAAGAACTTTTTATCTATTTATGATATCTATTGATGTACTAAAATTAAAACTGGAGAAAAATGTAAATCTTTTTATAATTTATACCATTAATTATAATATTATAAAGAAATAATACATTTCAAAATAACCCCAATACATGTTAACAATGTGTTTTTGTGAAAAATAACTATTTTCCAAAATAATTAAGGAGAAGAATGGCATTGTTCTACATTTTTTTCAAATCCCTTTAATGTCTGATTTAATAGATGACAGTCCATTTCTCAATTTGCTCCTGTATTGGATCTGTTGCTATCTGTTGTTTTGATTTAAGTAAATAAGAAAATCCAATCCCACACCGTTCATAAAGATGACAGCCATTTTTTCAAGTTAAAGAGTATTTCATGAAAAAATGTGGCTATTCCAGCTCACAACTCAAAACGATTATACAAGTGCTTTTCCTGGAGACAAATGCTGTCTTTTGCATCTGCAAAAGTACTTTATATGTACTTCTCACTTTGTCACACAAAATTCTAGGAAGATGGATACTCATAAGTTGAGAATTAAATTAATGACTTTTATTTCTCCACCAAGGGCATTCTTAGGGCAAGCTGACTCTAATTTTAATTTGCTATAGATATTCTTTTTTACCATGGTAAAAAAACACATAACATAAAATGTGCTTTTGTCAGAGGGAGGTGGAGCACCTAACTGGCTAAGTTGGAAGAGCACGGACCCTTGATCTCAGGGCGAGTTCAAGGCCCACACTGGGTGTAGCGATTACTTAAAATATATATATATTCTCTCTATATATAGTATATTTAATATATATAGTATATATATAGTATATATAAGTATATATATACTTAAAAATATAAAAAATAAAATGTATATATACTTTTAAAAAAACATAAAATGGACCCTTTTTTAGCCATGTTTAAGTGTACACTTCAGTAGTCACTATATGCACACTGCAGTATAACAGATTTCTAGTACTTTTTCATCTTGCTAAACTGAAACTCTCTACCTATTGAATAACACCTCCCCCTTTCTACATACCCTCCCCCTAGTCCCTGGCAACCACTTTTCTTGTTTTCACTTCTAAAAAGTTTGAGAAAATGATTTTTTTAACTGTAAATTTATGATGATAAAGAATAATGATAACAATAGTTTGGTGACAGAGCCTCAAACCACCCACCACTTTGCTTTATAGCATCAGTGCAGAGATTCAACACAGTGAAAAGGCAAAGGAAGTCTAAGTATTATGAAATAGTCTGGACCTCATGGATCCCCAAGAGTGTCAGAGACCCTAAGGTCTGACAACTTTGCTTTGAGAACCATTGCTCCTGGTGTGTTTCACGTTTTAAAATCTAGGTAATGGGGGATCCCTGGGTGGCTCAGCGGTTTAGCGCCTGCCTTCCGCCCAGGACATGATCTTGGAGTCCCCAGATGGAGTCCTGCATTGAGTCCCTCATCGGGCTCCCTGGATGGAGCCTGCTTCTCCCTCTGCCTGTGTCTCTGCCCCTCTCTCTGTGTCTCTCATGAATAAATAAAATCTTTTTAAAAATAAATAAAAATAAAATAAAATCTAGGTAATGGGACACCTGGGTGGCTCAGTGGTTGAGTGGCTGCCCTCAGGGTCAGGGCTTGGTCCAGGGGTCCTAGGATGAGTCCCACATCAGGCTCCCTACATGGACCCTGCTTCTCTGTCTGCCTCTGTTTCTCATGAGTAAATAAATAAAATCTTAAAAATAAATTTTAAAAAAATCTAGGTAAATGATACCACTGTCTTAGAATTGCTGTGCTAGTAAATAACCTATGTAAAGAATCCGGCACAAAATCTTATGTGAGGAACACTATAAGTGTTTCCACTCATTATAGCCCAGCTATGATGGCTCTGTGTTATTTTTACATTAACTCTATCCGCTTAACACCATATTCAAAATCCTATCACATTTGCAAAATTTCACATGTAATATGTATCTCCAGGATTCTTTACATGCCTACTTTATATCACACGACTGTGTGTTAAAATATACTTGATGTAAAATTTACCTTTTTAACCTTTTTAGGCGTACAGTTCGGAAGTATCGAATACATCCATTATCGTGTACAGGAGGCTTTTAGTTTTAGCCAATTTATGTGAAAGCCTTTCTGTCCTATTTTCCTATCATTTATCAAAAGTTCATTTCACATGTGACAGGGCAGATTCAATCACTGTTGAGATCCTGCATTTCTCTAGATGGCTTTTTCCTCTCTCTCTTTTTTAAAAAATGATTTCGTTTATTTATTCATGAGAGACACAGAGAGAAGCAGGCTCCATGCGGGAAGCCCGAAGCGGGACTCGATCCCACGATCCCAGGACCACGGCCTGGGCCGAAGGCAGGCGCTCTACCGCTGAGCCACCCAGGCGTCCCTAGGCGGCTTTTTTTCATTTTGCATAGAATTACTCCAAAGCGTTGGGGGATGGAGGCTAGCGGGTTTATCTCAGTCTATATCGTCCAGACTGGGCGAGCGGATGGCTGAGGAGCACCCTTGCTGCTCAGCACCAGGCTACATACTCCCAAACTCCGTTTCCGTAATTCACATTCTCCAGCAGGTTCCCACGCGCGAGGCTCTATTGTCGCGAGAAGCCTCTGAGTCGGGTAGGGGTGGGGCTTAAACTCCCAGCATCCTTTGCGAATTTCCGATTCCCTAACTGCGCAGGGCGCTGCGCAGGCGCAATAGAGATACCTTGACTTCCGCCCGCTTCAGAAGGTATAAATAAGGATGCCTTGGGGGTTGTACGGCCTTTTGGAGAAAGACTGCGGCGCCGCTTGGTCTTTAGTAGGTAAGAGTTTTACCCTTTCGGTTGGTTACTTCTAGCTTTAGTACCCCGGGGCCTGCCAGCAAGCTGTTCCTGTGGGCATCGTGCTCTCTGGAGCCCCTTCTGCGGCGTCCATGCTGACTACGCTTGCTCGCGCAGCGGGGCTGGGCCGGATGTGGGCCGCGGAGGCCTCGCGAGCCGCGGGCCTTGCGCATAGTCCAGGCGCTCGCGCTGAGACCTACGGGGCTGCCGCTTCACGCACCAGGATGCCAGATGCTCGGCCCACCCCGCCCCTGTTGTTTGACCTGGTCTCCTAGGAAGCGGTGGGATTGCATGCCGATCATTCTATTCCCGACGGCCCATCGGAGATTAAGAATCGATTTCGAAAGCGAGCGTTCTTAATTCTGCCGCTTGTTTTATGACGTAGGGTGATCTCAGGGCGCACTCCTGATGGCCGAGTTGTAGATAGGACCCGTAATTGCTGTGTCAGCGCTCTGGATGTGCCATTTCTTTTCTTTTTAAACATTTTATTCATGAAAGAGAGAGGCAGAGGGAGAAACCGGCTCCATGCAGGGAGCCCGATGCGGGACTCGATCCCGGGTCTCCAGGATCACGCCCTGGGCCGAAGGCGGCGCTGAGCCACCCAGGGACCCGCTGGATGTGCCATTTCTTAAACAGTAGTGCTAATCGCCTACTGGGATTTTTAGCTCTGTTTTGGGTACCTGGCTGAAAGTGCATTTAGACTACTGACCTGAGACTCCTGGTCGGTATTGAACTCGAACTTCGTTGACACTTGGGAATTTAGTATCTACCCCAGAATGGATATCCTGGGGAAGTCACCCTCTACTGGTTGAAATTTATTTCTAGCTCTTTAGTTAGCAAATGAAATTACGGTGACCAACGTGGATACTCCCGGGAGGTCACTCTCCCCGGGCTCTGTCCAGGTGGCGTGCGGGAGCTCAGGGCTCTGCCCGGTGACGTACAGTCCCCTTCCACAACGTTGGAGATGAAGCCGGGCCTTGAGTCTGCGCCTGCATATTCCTACAGCTTCTCAGAGTCCTGTGGACCATGACTGAGGAGACAAACCATGCAGGAAACAGCTCTCTAGAGCACCCCCTATCTGGATATAGGTTGATTGGAAAGAAATCTGCTTTTATCACCTGCTGTACAACTGGATTAAGCTCTTACCTTACTTTGTTTTTGCAGCAATGGCTAAGGATTCCAAATAATTTGATCTGAGGTAAGTAAATCCAAAAATTGGGGGTAAGAATTGGTTTTGGCTTGTCGGTGTTTTCCTGTTGACATTTAATCATTCCAGCCCAGTTCTTTTCATGAATGTGCTCCTTGCATTTAATATATCCAGATTAAAACTTCACTGTATTCTTGTTGGCATATTGACAGTTTTGTAGATGTATGCTCATGTCTGGGAAGATTGCTTTTTATTGAGTAAAGGTTAATATTTTCGCATCTTTAATTGTCATGTGATACGGTAGAAATTTCTGCTAATTTTGGATGAATTAACCAAAACCAAGATTAGCAAAACTTCGTGTATACAAACCATATAAATAAAGCATGCATACTCCGTCAAAGTCTGTGCATGGGAGCCAAGGATTTAGTCTCCAGTACAAGCCCTGTTAGATAACAGAAATGAAAGTGAGCATATGTACCCGCATATTCCTAGGACAGTAAGTACAGAAACCATGAAACAGTCAGTAGTAATAACTGGGTTTTAAAGAAGCTTTCCTCAGATTCACTTGGGCAGAATGGAATGCGGAAAATGAAATCTCTTGAAAATGTTTTGAGAGTGAGGCTGTTTAATCAGGCATTCCAACGTGGATACTCCCGGGAGGTCACTCTCCCCGGGCTCTGTCCAGGTGGCGTATGGGAGCTCAGGGCTCTGCCCCGTGACGTACAGTCCCTTTCCACAACGTTGGAGATGAAGCCGGGCTTGAGTCTGCGCCTGCATATTCCTACAGCTTCTCAGAGTCCTGTGGACCATGACTGAGGAGACAAACCATGCAGGAAACATCTAATGAAAACTAAAATGAAATTTTTTAGTGGTCGTTATTAGGAGTCTGATCCTCTTTTTTTTTTTTTCCCCCCCCCCATTCAGGAAAGAAGAGGAGCTTCACTTAACTGGCAGTTGATCTTTTGTGTTCTTTATTTGGCAGGGGAGGGTTGGTAAAATGATAAATGCTGTTTATAAGATAAGTGTGGAGGTTTGGAAGCTTGGGCATATTTGACCCCCTTTTGAAACTTCCCTTTAAGTAAATCGGGGTGGTGGGGAGCAGGTTAGAAAAGGAAGTTCTTAGGTATGGCTCTAGAACCATACTTTTTATAAAGATTTTATTTATTCATGAGAGGCAGAGGGAGAAGCAGGCTCCACACAAGGAGCCCCATGTGGGAATCCATCCTGAGCCAAATGCAGACAGGCACTCAACCACAGAGCCACAAACCATACTTTTAAGAATCGGGACTGATGCCTGCTAAAATTGAGGAATGTGAGCAGTACTGAGTATGGGCAAGTCTATTAAAACAGTATGGTCCTTTCACCCACGAAACCAGAAGATTCCAGAATGCCTATGAGGAGAAAACTTGTCTTTTAAAAAACTAAAATAACTGTCTTTTTCCGATATTCTCAAGTTAAGTGGGTTTTCTATTAAAGATCCAGGTCTGTTTATGATGTACTTATGAATTATAATAAAGATGACTGCATATTTGTGTGGCTTTTTTTTTTATGTAAACGTTTGGTTGGTTCTGCATTGATTAAAGGCCTTAGGCTTGTGTGTTTTTGGTCTCCTGATACTTGGTTACTCTTACACTGGAGAGAACATGTTGATTCTTACCAGTTACTTAGTGTGTATGTAAGAGCCTCCTGGTTGCATTCAAAGGGATGTAATGGTACGGAGTGAATTTAGAGGACCTCTTTTTTTTTTAGGATTTTATTCATGAGGTGGGGGGGGGGGCAGAGGGAGAAGCAGGCTCTGTGCAGGGAGCCCGGTGTGGGACTCAATCCCAGGACTCCAGATCATGCCCTGGGCCAAAAGCAGGCACTAAACTGCTGAGCCACCCAGGGATCCCTAGAGGACAGGACCTTTCTTGAAAGATTAACCTGCAGTTGACCACTGAACATGAGTAAGATCTGAGTTAGACCAAGCCTTAGCAGTTTCTCGTAGAGTGCAGGCAAGTTGCCCTAAGAAAATAAATTGGGTAAAAATGCTGAAATCCCTAAGCTAGTTAAAATCTACTGCCAGTGTTTCCAGTGGAATTTAAGCTTGAGAAAATTGTCATCCTGCCTGTGATGTGAAGCTGAGTCACAATGGAAATCTTGTGAGGCTTGTGCTGGCTGCCAGTGTTACAGGGCAGTGGAGGTCCTGAAGGATGGGGTCTAGGAGGGAACCATCTAGAAGGTAGAGTCTAGATCCAGAGTGGGCTAAAAGAACATATGGTGGGGAGGGGGCTTCTAACAGCCATGTGACCAGTTCAAACCTTCAGGGTCAGGAAAAAGGCAAATGGGCTATTGGGTTTTTGTTTTTGCTTTTTCTTTTTTTTTTTGGTGAGAGACAGGCAGAGAAGTAGGCTTCCCGCAGGGCCTAATGTGGGACTTGATCCCAGGACTCTGGGATCATTTGCTGGGCCAAAGGCAGGGGCTCAACTGAGCCACCCAGGCATTCAAGTAGATTGAGTAATGGACCCTAGCCCAGACTGCTGGAATGCCTGGCCAGACAATTTCACTCTGGATAGAACAAGGTAGTATGAAGAACCTGGGAGAGCTTGTTGGGTTTATTTTTTTTTAAAGAGTATGACTAAGGTGATCTGTCCAAACAAGTACACTTGCAGTACTTAACCTGTGTCAGGCACCATTCTAAGTTTGGCACATACGATGAATGTAGGTGCTAGTCTAACCGGCTGATTGCCCAAGCCCACAGCTAAGAAGTAAAGCCTCTGAGCAAATCATCTCGTGCAGGTTTCCTGGGAGGGATCCTCTATACCCCAGGCCGACCCTGTGTCCAATTCTCATCTTTTCCTCTACCACATATGCAGCCTATGGAGGGGAAGTGCTCAGTCAAATGTCTGAAGAGGTTTTTTTCCCCCCTTCTAACCAGGCAGGGGTTTTAGTTTTTGGTACAAATTAACAAGGTAAGGCTGAGTAACTTGCTGGGCAGGACATAAGTGCATTTTTCTTTCCATGTCCAAAGTGTAGCTGAAGCAACACTGTTAGCAGGTATTCTAGGCCCCACCCTTTGTGCCAGACCTGTTTGCAACCTACCTGTCTAGGCTTTTTCCAAACAGGCTCTTTTTTTTTTTTTTTAAGATTGAGAGGCAGAGACAAAGGCAGAGAGAGAAGCAGGCTCCCCAAAAGGAGCCCAATGTGGGACCCAATCCCAGGTCTGAGCCAAAGGCTGAGCCGCCCAGGTGTCTTCAGGCCTTTTTCTGCATGTAGGCAGCCCTATCAGTTGCAAAACCTAGGAGTCTGAAGACTGCCTGCGTTTGAATTCTAATACCACCACTTGCTGTCCACGTGACCTTCGGCAGGTCACGTGACTTCTGCCTTGATTTTTTTTCATCCATAGAATGTGGATGGCAAAAGTACCTACCTTGGGGTTTTAATGAGCATTAAATGAGTTAATTGTAAAAGTTTAAAATGTATAAAGGCACAATGAGTTTGTTAAATATTGCTTTTGAAGCAAACAACCTAGGATACAGTGTCCAATAAATTCTGTTGAATGAATAAAGTCTACCATCACATATCTATTCCAGAACCAGGTTTATCTCAGGACGAACCCTATCATTCCAGGAGAAGTTAAGGGATTAGTAACTTCCCCAAGACCACCTAACTAGTAAGGAGCAGAACCAGGATTCGGACCTAACTCCCAAAACCGAATTAGCTTTGAACAAGACAGCATGGTGACGTATGTACATTATTTAACCTGATACTCCATGTACCTCTGTAAAGTAGGTACTCTTTATGCCCATTTTGCAGATAAGGAAAACCAGTTGGAGGATATGAGGAACTTGGCCAAGTCCTACAGCCAGTAAGTGGCAGGCACTTACAGAACCTATTTTCAACCTATGTCATGCCTCAAAAAATACTATTTCTACCTGGTTTAAACCACTTTTTTTTTATTAAGCTAATATAATAACCACTTCACCATAAAATCTCAGTTTCAGTTGTAATGAATTACAAACCCATGCACTCAGTTTTATTAGACACTGGAAAATAAAGTAGAAATGCATAGTTTCCTGAAAGAGTGAGAGCCCTTCCTTGGCCTCAAGGAATGGGACCATATATATAAGCTCAGTACCTGTATGTGCCTGGCACATGGCAAACTTTTTTTCTATGTTCTATTTCACTGATTCTGCTTCTATCTCGTTTTCTTCTGATTAAGTGGAGTTTACTCTGCCTCATTTCTTTTTTTTTATTTTCTTAACATTTATTTATTTGAGAGAGAGCACATGAGTGGGGAGGGGTAGGGGCAGAGGGAGGGACTCTGAAGCAGACTCCCTACTCAGCACAGAGCAACACTCCGGGCTCAATCTCATAACCCTGAGATCACAACCTGAGCTGAAATCAAGAGTTGGACCCTTAACCGACTGAGCCACGCAGACACCCCTCTTCCAGTCATTTCTTTTTTTCCTCTCCCCACCCCCATTTCTTTTTTTTAAATAATATTATTTTTTATTGGTGTTCAATTTGCCAACATACAGAATAACATTCAGTGCTCATCCCGTCAAGTGCCCCCTCAATGCCCACCACCTAGTCACCCCCACCCCACCCAGTCACCCCCACCCCCCGCCCTCCTCCCCTTCCACCACCCCTAGTTCGTTTCCCAGAGTTAGGAGTCTTCCATGTTCTGTCTCCCTTTCTGATATTTCCTACCCATTTCTTCTCCCTTCCCCTCTATTCCCTTTCACTATTATTTATATTCCCCAAATGAATGAGACCATATAATGTTTCCCACCCCCCATTTCCTAAGGTAGAAGTTGAGATCATTGATATGAGAGCTTTCTTTTTTTTTTAATAGGCATTTAGTGCTATCAGTTTTCCCTAATAATTGCTTTAACAGTATCCCACAACTTCTCATATGTTGTGTTTTCATTTTAATTCAGCTCAAAATACTTTCAAATTCCCTTTTGATTTCTTTTACCTATGGGCAATTTAAAAGTGCATTTGTCTTTAAATACTTGGGAGTTTTCCAAAGATCTTTGTTATTGGTTTCTACTTTCTTTTTTTTTTTTTTTTGGTTTCTACTTTAATGTCAGTGTAGTCTAAGAACATACTTCATACGACTTGAATCCTTTTAAATTTACAAGACTTGTTCTGTGACCTACAACATGGACTTTCCTGGTAAATGTATCCTGGGCACTTGAGAAGAATATATATTTTGCTGTGAAGACAGGTGAAACATTCTATAAATGTAATCAGTCAAGCTGGTTGGTTGAGAGTGTTCTTTAAGCCTACTATATCTTTGCTGGTTTTCTGCCTGCTTACTCCATCAATTATCAAGAGTGGGTTATCAAAATCTCCAGCCATAATTGTGGATTTGTCTATTTCTTCAAGAAGTTCTTCCAGTTTTTGGTTCACGTATTGTGAAACTCTGTTAGTAGTTGCATATCAGTTCAGGCTTGTATATTTTGATTAGTTGACTCCTTTATCATTTATGAAATTCCTTCCTTTATTTCAATAATATTCTTTGCCCTGAAATCTACTTTGTTACTACTATAGCTGCTCCAGCGTTTTTTCTCTTGACTAGTGTTATCAGAATGTCTTTTCTATCCTTTTGCTCTTAACCTATTTGTGTATTTATATTTAAACTATATTTCTTGTAAGTCGTGTATAATTGGGTCTTTTAAAATTTATTATGATAAACTCTGCCTTTTAACTGGAGTGTTTAGATCCTTATTTTATATGATTAATGTACTTAGGTTTGAGTCTTATCATCTTGATCTACGTTTTCTATTTGTCTCATCTGTTCTTTGTTTCTTTTGTCTTGTTATTCTACCTTTTAAAAAATGAGTATCAGGGGCACCTGAATGGCTCAGTCAGTGTCTGGCTCTTGATTTTAGCTCAAGTCGTGATCTCAGAGTTGTGGGATTGAGCCCTGCATTAGGCTCCTTGCTTAGCAGGGAGTCTTGCCTGGGATTCTCTCTCTCCCTTCCTTTCCCTTTGCCCCTACCCCACCATAGTTCTGTGCACTCTCTTTCAAATAAATAAATAACCAAATAAATATATTTTTAAAAAACGCGTATTGGGCATTTGGGTGGCTCAGTTGGTTAAGTGTCCGACTCTTGATTTGAGCTCAGGTCAAGATCTCAGGGTTGCAAGATTGAACCCTGCATTGAGCCCTGCATCAGGTGTGGAGCCTGTTTAAGATTTTCTCTCCCTCTCCCACTGCTCCCCCCAAAAAGATTAGTATCTTTTTCTGATTCTATATTACCTTCTTTGTTAGCTTACTAGCTATAACTTTGTTATTTTTGTGGTTGCTTTAGGGCTTATGGTATACATCTTCAACTTATCAGAGTCCATGTTAATTGATACTATATCACTTCACTTAGGATAGTATAAGAACCATATGTTTATCACTTCATAGTCTTAGTATTGTTGTCACATGTATCACTTTTACATATATTATAAAACCCATTTTTTTTTTTTTGTTTAAAGAGGTAATTCTCAAAAAAAAAAAAAGAGGTAATTATCCTTCTTACAGTTTTAAGAAAGAAAAAAATAGGGATCCCTGGGTGGAGCAGCGGTTTGGCGCCTGCCTTTGGCTCAGGGCGCGATCCTGGAGACCCAGGATCGAATCCCACGTCGGGCTCCCGGTGCATGGAGCCTGCTTCTCTCTCTGCCTGTGTCTCTGCCTCTCTCTCTCTCTCTCTCTCTCTGTGTGACTATCGTAAATAAAAAAAAAGAAAAAAAAAAGAAAAAATGAAGGTGAAATAAGGTACTTTCTAGTGCTCTTCATTCCTCTGTGTAGATCTAGATTCTCGTCTGGTATCATTTTCCTTCTGCCCAAAGGTCTTCCCTTAACATTTCTTTTACAATGATTCTACTGGTGATTAATTCTTTTTTTTTAAGATTTTATTTATTTATTCATGAGAGACACGGAGAGAGAGGCAGAGACATAGGTAGAGGGAGAAGCAGGCTCCATGCAGGGAGCCCAATGTGGGACTCGATCCCGGGACCCCAGGATCACACCCTGGGCGGAAGGTAGGTGCTCAACTTCTGAGCCACCCAGGGATCCCCTGATGATGAATTCTTTCAGCTTTTGTACATATTAAAATAACTTCTTTTCACCTTCATTTTTGAGGATGTTTTTGATGGGTTTACCTTATTAGATATAATTTTGCTGGAGTACTTTAAAGATGTTGCTCCATTGTCATCTTGTTTGCATTGTATCCTTGTCTTTGTTCCTCTGTACCTAACATGTTGCACTGTATCCTTGGTTTCTTTGTATATAACATGTCTTTTTTCTGACTGCTTTTAAGATTTTCTATCATTGGTTTTAAGCAATTTGATTTTGATGTATGTTGTTTCTTGTGCTTGGAGTTACTTGAGCTTCTTGGATTTTGTGTGGGTCAAGGTTCTCTAGAGAAACAGAACCAACAGGAGGTATGTGTGTAGATAGATAGAGATTTATTTTAAAGAACTGGCACATGTATTTGCGGGGGCTGGCAAGTCTGAAATCTGTAGGGCACTTTGGCAGGCTAGAAATTCCCACAAGAGTTGGTGCTGCAGTCTTGAGCCTACATGCAGTCTTGGTAGAATGCCTTCCCTTAAGGCCTTCAACTGATTGGATGAAGCCCACTCACATTACAGGAGGTAATCTGTTTCCTCAAAGTCTACTGATTTAAAGGTTATCATATCTGAAAAATACCATCACAGCAACTTCTAGACTGGCATTTGACCAAACAGCTGGCCACCACAGCCTAGCCAAGTAGACATATAAAATTACCTATCACAGATCTCTAGGTTTGTAGTTTGCAAATTTTTAAGCTGTTATTTCTTCATATGTTCTCTGTCCCCAGCTCCTCCTTGCTTTCCTGTATATTTGGCCACTTAAAGTTATTCAATAGCTCACTGATAGTATTTTCAATTTTTAAAAATTCTTTCTCTGTGTTTCATTTTGGATAGATTCTATGCTATGCCCTCAAGTTTACTAATCATTGCTTTTACAATATCGAATCTATTGTTAATAGCATCCAGTATATTTGCAATCTTAGATACTGCCAAGAAATTCACTTTGGGTCTTTTTAACTTCTATGTTTCTTCTTAACTTCTATGCATATGGAATACAGCTATAATAACTTTCAATGTCTTTCACTTCTATCATTTGAGACACTCCTAGGCCAGATTCAATTAATTATTCCTATTATGGTTTGTGCTCAATAAATAAAATAATGATAGAATGTGAAAAAATTAAAATTAGTATTTGGGTTCAGAACAGGAAAAGATAAAGTGAAGCCAAGGAAGGCTTCATGGAGATGGGAACTGAATTGAGCCTTAAGATTTATCAAGAACTTCGGATGCCTGAGCGGTTGAGTGTCTGCCTTCGGCTTGGGCTATGATCCCACAGTCCCGGAATGCTGCATCGGGCTCCCTGCATGAAGCCTGCTTTTACCTCTACCTCTGTCTGCCTCTCTGTGTGTGTGTCTCTCATGAATAAATAAATAAAATCTTAAAAAAAAAAAAAAGATTCATCAAGACCTCAGCAAGGCAGGAAGAAAGGCATTTGTTAGGGAAAACAGCCCACATAAGGCGAGAAGGTAGGATGAATATGGGCACCTTCAGAGTACACTGCAGAGGCTAAGGGGAGAATAGGACATTTGCCACCTGGTGCTCCAAGCAGAGCAGTGAAGAAATACCGTCTTTAGAGATTAGTCTTCCAAGATTTCTAAGCAGGGCATGTTCTCACAGCCATGAGTTAGGGAGACTAATGTGGGGAGATCTAGGTGGAACAAAATGGAGGGGAAGGGATGAGAGCCAGAAGCAGAAGCCAGGAGGGTGGTGCTTTAGACCAGAGGGGCAGAAACAGAAACATGAAGAGGAGAGAAGGAGGAAGAACCAGAAAAGAAGTTAAGGATTAAATCTTTACTTCTCAGAGAACCTTAATCTTGGCTGTAAGGACGAAGCTGGGAGGGGAGAAAATAAAAACATGATTTATTTTTGGTGTTGGGTCTTCTGGGAAGAGATATGGGGCTGAAACTTAGGGTGGAGGTCAGAATCAGGCCATTTGGACTGTCCTCTCATTTAAAAGAACAAGAGTTCTGGTTGACCCTACAGAACTTCCCTCAGCTCTATGAACCTCATTTGTCTCATTTTCCAACAATCATGAGGTTTTGTAAGGAACAAATGAGCTCATGGACATGAGTGGATGTGTTTCTGTAGTTAACAAAGTAAAAGATTCTACAAAATTGGTGATAATCATTCTTATAATTACATTAAGCCATGTGAATGAGTAAGATCTTGGAAGAAGACAGCAGAGAGATCAAAGATCCAGGCTTAAATTTGGAGAAGTTTCACAGCATATCATCCAAAAGAGGAGTCCATGATGGAGGCAGAAGTAAACTTGGAGAGGTAAGAGACCCTGAAGATGGGGGAGTACTTTGGGGTGGGCTCTGCATAGTAGAAGAAATTCAGTTGGTAAATATTCATCAAAAGTTCAGGTATGATTGAATGACTTTCAGAGTCAGAATCAACATGAAATGGAGAAAATACCCTTCTGCAGGGGTCCCTGCCCTGACCTCAGAAATCCCCAGACACAGTCAAAAGGCCAGAGGAGGTCACCTCAGGGAACACCTGACATCCTGAACTGTTTGTATCCATCCTGGGGAAAGACTGTTAACAAGAGAGCACCCAACCCCAATCCACACCCTCATCTTCTTTTTTAGCTAATCTCCCACACTTCTCTTGCTCCCCTCACTCTTGGTCTCCCCTTTCCCCAGTTCCATTCTCCATTTTGCTCTAAAACAAAACTCTGCTCAGGTCACTCCTTTGCTCGGATCCCTTCCCTAGTTCCCCACTGCCTGGGAACAGAGGGTGTAGTCCTTAGACACACGAGGCCCTGCATCGTGATGACTCTCCTCCTCCTCCATCGTTCTGCGCTCACTCCCCGGGCACCCCCTGCCCAGGGCATACCTTGGCAATTTCCCGCAACCACCCCAGGTTTTCATCGGTTCCCTGTCATCGCAAAGGATACGTGTCCTAGCTGCCCTGCCCGCTTAGACTTACCTTGAAAAGCCTTCCTTTAAGCCCCACGCTGAGCCAGATGCCCCTCCGTGGTGGTTGACAGTCTGATTTCTCATCTTTCTCTGACGGGGACCCTTTGGAGAGCAGGGAAGACCTTTCTCCTCCGTGCGGCCCCTGCCCCACCAGATCTTCCCAAGCAGACCCTGGCTTCAAGTTGTCTCGGGTCGTCAGTCCCCGGGTCGGGACTTGGAGCCTCGGAAATACACACGCACAATCCCGGGGCGTGGGCGGAGCGAGCCGGGTCCAGAGCGCTCCAGCCCGAGCGCGCCACTTGCACTTCCCGGGGCGGCCGCCAGGGGCCGCCGGGCTCTTTGTTTTCCTTTCTGGCCCGGGGTCGGGGCCGGAGGCCCGCAGAGCGCATGCTCTGGGGCAGTTGGCGGCGGGGCCGGCGAGCGGAGGAGTTGCTTGTGGCGGACCTGCAGCGAGGTGGGTCGCGCCGGTCGCGGGCGGGGGGTCGGGGCGGGGGGCGGCGCGCGGGGCGGCCGCAGCCGGAGCCCAGGCGGGCCGGGGCTGCTGCCCGCGCGCTCGTGTCGGCGGCGCCGGCCCCACGTGAAGCCGGGCGGCAGGAAGGCGCGGGGGCGGGCGCGCGGGTCCCCGGCCCCTCGGGGCGCCCTGGCGTCCGCCCGGCCCCGCCCGGCTCCGGCGAGGCCCGCGCGGCCCCCCAGCCGCCGCGCCTCTCGCCCGGCCCGCGGCGGCCGCGCGGGCGGGAGATTCAAACGGCCCGAGCGCGGCGGGCCGGGAGCGCGCGGCCGCGGTGACCCTGGGGCGCAGACCCGCGCGCCTCGCGGCCCGGGACCCGCCGCCCCCGCAGGGGCTGCCCTTCCGGAGCGGGAAAGGGATTTGGTCCAGCGTTCGTCTGTAGGATGCGTTTGGCAGAGCAGGGGAGCGATCCTGCCCGGAGAGAGCGTGTGCCTGAGGGACGCAGGGCTTCTGCGGGGGTCACCAGGCGCCGGGACGAGGACTGCTGGCCCTTGGAGACGTGTGCTGGGAGGCTCGCATCCCCTCGTCTGTCAGCCGATTATTTACTGGCTGGCTGCTCCGTGCTGAGTGGCCGGGGCTGGGGAACAATGGTGAGAAGGGCCCCGCGTGGCCCTTACACAGCCCCCGGCCCCCACGGGGACACCCATCCGGGGGCCTCCGTTACGGTCCCGTGTGTCACCGAGTATGTCCCTGGAGCCAGGGGCGCTGCTGCCGGCAAGTCATTCGTTCACCTGCTAGTAATTGAGGTGCTCCGACCAAGTGGGACTTCTGTGCCCTAGCGGAAGTTGAGTGTACGGAGTGGTACGGGGGCTCTTGGGGGGGGGGGCGGTCTCCCAGGCCTGCCCAGGAGGGTCAGGGTGGCTTTCCAGGTGAAAGGACAACGTAGTAGGGTTATGCAGCTGACTGCGGGGAAGGGGTTAGTGCAGTCCAGGCAGGAGCATGCAAAGGCATGAAGGTATAGGTGAGTTGTTGGGATCCCGAATTCCACAGATATTTAAGTCTGGCGCACAAAGAGTAACGGGACAGTACGGCAAGTCTTGAAAGGTCTGGAGTGCAAGACCAAGGAACACTGCAGGGGAGCAGGTGTCACCCAAGCAGGGCGTCAGAATGGAGTCTAGAAAGATGAATTCAGTTCATCTGCTCTTGTTTTTTTTTTTTTTTTTTTAAGTTTTATTTATTTATTTATTTATTTATGATAGTCACAGAGAGAGAGAGAGGCAGAGACACAGGCAGAGGGAGAAGCAGGCTCCATGCACCGGGAGCCCGACGTGGGACTCGATCCCGGGTCTCCAGGATCGTGCCCTGGGCCAAAGGCAGGCGCCAAACCGCTGCGCCACCCAGGGATGCCATCATCTGCTCTGGTTACAAAGACATCCCAAGAGCAGGAATACTGTTGGGCTTTGCAGCTTACTAGTTGGGTGCTCCGGGGCCACCCACCCAATCTCCCTGGGTGTTAGTTTCCTTATCTGTAAAATGAAGCTAAGATGCATGTGATGAGAATTATTAATATCCTGTATTTTTCATAAAGCAGTGGTTCTAACATCTGGTGGAAGCTCAAGCCCCTTTCCCCCAGGCATAGCTCTGTGTACTAGGGGGCTCCTCTGGTGAGGAACTCCAGGAGTGAAGGATACCAGCTCTGTGCCTGGCACATTGGAGCTCAGCAAGTGTTTGTTGACACATGAGACTGTCTCCTCCCTTTCCTCCTGGGGACCTTTCTCACAAAGAGATTCTTAAGCCTCTGAGACTGTCGGGCAAGTGTCTGCCCTCCTCATGTAGGCGCGGTGGGGTGGTGGCCAGGACAGCTGCTGTGGTCAGAGAGAGAGGGCTGTCTTTTTTTGCAGAAAAGAGGCTGTGGAGAGGTCATAGGAGGTCACAACAGGAGCACCAGGCCCCTGGTAGACTGTCTAGTCTGGTGTGCCTTCATTCACTCTCCCCAGAAGAGGGGAGGGAAGGAAGGGAGATAGATGCTCAGACCCTGGTCAGGAGTGGTCAGGAGACCTGGGATCTCATCCCACCTTTGTGGCCTGGGACACTTTCCTGAGCCTCTCGACTCTCTTATCTTTTTTTTTTTTTTTTTTTTTTAAAGATTTTATTTATTTATTCATGAGAGACACAGAGAGAGAGGTAGAGGCACAGGCAGAGGGAGAAGCAGGTTCCATGCAAGGAGCCAGATATGGGATTCGATCCTGGGTCTCCAGGATCACACCCCGGGCTGCAGGCGGCGCTAAACCGCTGCGCCACCGGGGCTGCCCTCGACTTTCTTATCTTTAAAACTAGGGTGAACACACTTACTCAGAGGGCATTATAGTTGGATATTCATGGAAGTTCACTCTATATCTTTTACTTATTTGTGACTGTGTCTCACTCTTCTCCCAGACTGTATGCTGCTGAGGATGGAAGCAGTGTTTGTCTGTTAGGGGTAAGGGGTGGACCAAAGATTGCTACTTATTCCTAGCCCAGACACTTAGTGTGTGGTTAAGAAAACACACCCAGAGCAGTTAGAGAAAGAGACTGGGGGATCCCTGGGTGGCTCAGCGGTTTAGCGCCTGCCTTTGGCTCAGGGCGCGATCCTGGAGTCCCGGGATCGAGTCCCACGTCAGGCTCCCTGCATGGAGCCTGCTTCTCCCTCTGCCTATGTCTCTGCCTCTCTCTCTCTCTCTTTCATGAATAAATAAATAAATAAATAAATAAATCTTTAAAAAAAAAAAAGGAGACTGTACAAAGGACTGATTTGTGCAATAGAGGATTTGCAGATGGGTAATAGGTGCAGGGCTCCACCTTTTATAATTTTTACTTATTTATTTTAAGCTTATTTATTCACTTCTTTAATAATCTCTACATCTTGGGGGGTCCCTGGGTGGCTCAGCAGTTTAGCACCTGCCTTTGGCCCAGGGCGTGGTCCTAGAGTCCTGGGATTGAGTCCCACATTGGGCTCCCTGCATGGAGCCTGCTTCTCCCTCTACCTGTGTCGTTGCCTCTCTCTCTCTCTATGTCTCTCATGAATGAATAAATTTTAAAAATCTTTAAAAAATAATAATAATCTCTACATCCATGATGGGGCTCAAACTCACTACCCTGAGATCAGGAGTTGCATGCTCTTTTGAGTGAGCCAGCCAGGTGCCCCCAGGGGCTCCACCTTTTAGAAGGTGCCCTCATCTCCTGCCCTACCTCCAGGATTGCCCACAACAGCATTCTGCAGTATCCAGAGGCCTTCATCTGAGAGGCAAATATTCTGAGGCTCATAGAGAACTCAGGTCTGGCCTTCCTCACATCTTTCAGTGGCTCCCACACCCACCTGACCCACTCGCTCAGACCCAGTGTCTCCTCTCTGGTCTCACTATCCTCATCCACTTCGTTGGCCTCTGCCCTCAAGTATCATGTTTGGCCAAGCTCATGGAGGATTGGGAAGGCCTGCCTGGGCTGCCTTCACCTCTGTCTGGATCATGGCCTGCCTTTGGCCGGTTTTTAAGTCAATCAGATATACCTGGGTTCTGTTCCTGACTCTCTTATGGCTGTATGAACTTGGGCAGATAAATTTACTTCTGTGAGCCTCAGGCCCATCAATTGGATTAAGAGTTATAGTCCTTCAACTTGTTGTGAGAAGTAAGAGGTTGTTGGCATAGAGAAGTTAGGCATGGCCAGTGCCACCAGAATGGCTCATATTTTAAGGATTAGGTTGGTATGGTGGACAAACATGTAAATTAGAGTAGTCAAGATCCAAAACTCTGTCCCAGTTTCTCTGGGAAAGAATGGTTAGTTTAGGATGAGAGGAGGGATCAAGATTTACCAGTGGAGGTGACTTTGGGACTGAGTAGACATTCTTCAGTAGGATAAGGGATGGGAAGAGATAGAGATGCAAACAGTATGGAGAGAACAGTAAGCAGTCCAAAATTCTGTGGGAAGGGAAAGGAGGATTTGACAGAGAAGGGATGAGGCCAAAAGTTAAGTCATTACCAGACTCTGGAGGCCTTTTGCACCAGGCTAAGAAATATGGGCTTTATCTTCCAGGCAAAGGGAGCCATTGGGGAATCTGAGCAAGGAAGCTGCTTGTTTCAGGTTCAACTTTTAGAAAGATCTTGAATGACTTATGGAATGACATGGGGTGGGGATCAGAAAGACCAGAGCCAAGTGGCTGCCTTTTCCTGGGGAGAGGATATAAGAGACAGGTCCCAGGCAGGTGAGAGAATGGGGAGCTCGGGGAAGAATTTGGCAAGGGCACTAGCTTTGTGGAGTGTGACCAACTTGGTGGAGACCTTCACTTCCTTTTCTAGTCCTGAATGAGATACTTTACCTTTCTGAGCCTCAGCTTCCTCATCTGTAAAGTAGGATAAATGTGCCTAGCTTGCAGTGAGATGCTCCACGATATTAGCCAAAACACAGGTGACTAAGGAGATGTTCACTGGGTTCCAACCCACAGTAACACGTTTTTGTTAGTGCCCCGTGATACCAACCACTTCGTATTTATTTTTCTGTCTCTCCTCCAGGCCTTGCCTACAGGTCAGCCTAGCATCAGCACCAGTATGCTGATATAATTCTTTTCTCTCTGTGTGTGTGTGTGTGTGTGTGTGTGTGTTTGTGTGAGTGTTTTAAGATTTTATTTATTTTTTCATGAGAGACACACAGAGAGGGGCAGAGACATAGGCAGAGAGAGAAGCAGGCTCCCTCTGGGGAGCCTGATGTGGGACTCGATCCCAGGACCCCAGAATCACACCCTGAGCCAAAGGCAGGTGCTCAACCACAGAGCCACCCAGGTGCCCCTCTTCCCTATGTTCACTTAACTTCTTGTTGTGAGTGCTTTTCCATGCTACTATATGCTCTCCCTCCCTGGCACAGCTGACCTCTACAGGTCATTCTAATGAGCCGACAGGAGATTTGCCTTTGGTAGGACAGGGCTTTGGACACGGTGAACTGGCTGCCAGCTTGGCCAAAAATACAAGCTGTCTACCTGAAATAAGGGATACCTGTTCTATCCTACACCCCTTAACCCACTCAGCTCTGCATGCTTAACATCCCTTTTTGTTGGCTCCCAGCAACTTCAGACTTAATGAAAACACCTGGTAAAATGGGGCTCTCCAGTCTCCTCTCCCACTTGTCCCAGCTCACTATATAGAACTCTGCCATCCTTTTAGTCATTTTTTTTAAAAAAGATTTTATTTTTAAGTAATTTCTGTACCCAGTGTAGGGCTCGAACTCACAGCCCTGAGATCAAGAGTCACATACTCCACCAGCTGAGCCAGCCAGGCGCCCCATTCCATTCTCCAAGTCATTTAAGCCAACGCCTCAGAGTCCTTGTGTTTGGCCAAGCGCTTAGGGGGAACCTAGGTAGGCCTCCCTGGGATCCCTTGGATTTTTTTAGGATGAAGAAAGTCATTCTGGATCCCTCCCTCTCCCTCACTCTACTACACATCTAATTCGTGAATCAAATCTGTCTTCTATCTATTTATTTATTTATTTATTTATTTATTTATTTATGAATGATAGTCACAGAGAGAGAGAGAGAAGCAGGCTCCATGCACCGGGAGCCCGACGTGGGATTCGATCCCAGGTCTCCGCCCTGGGCCAAATGCAGGCGCCAAGCCGCTGCGCCACCCAGGGATCCCTCAAATCTGTCTTCTAGGTTGATCTGTTTTGTCTCCTTTTTCTCTGTTACCTCAGACAGACCGACCAGATCAAGTCAACATCATCTCTCACTTGGATGCCTGCAATAGCCTCCTCTGCCAGTCCATTCCAGTTTCTTTACAGTAGCCAGAACAACCATTTAAGAATGTAAATCCGATAAAGACTTTCTTAAAGTTGTTCTGTTTTCCCTAGAAGGCCTTGCATGACCCAGCCCCTGCTCACCTTGTGCCAGCTGACCTTTTCTTCTCCAGCTGCAGCCACACTGGCCTCTCCAGGTTTCCAAACTTGCCACACCATTTACTAGGCTACTTTTGTCCTGCTCTTGCCCTGCTGGTTTTTTCATATTTCAAGTCTTAGCTTAAATGGCACCTTCTGACCACTCTCTTCCCCTAACCCAAGTTCTTTTCTTTTCTTTCTTTCTTTTTCTCTCTTTCTTTCTCTTCTTTCGTAAAGTATGCATAAAATTTACCATTTTAACCATTTTTTCCCATTTTAACCATCTTTAAGCATATAGCTCAGTGTTGTGAAGTACACTCACATTGTTGTTCACCTCCAGGTTATCTCTTATGTCACCTTGCTTATTTTTCACTCAGCACCACCCCTAATGTTTCTTTCCTGCTACAATGTAAACTCCATGAGAACAGGGAGAGGATTAATCTCCTTTTTCCTTGCTATACCTGGCCCAAAGCCAAAGCACCGGTAATAGCCACTCACATATTTGTGGAATAAATCCCTCTCCCACTCCCCCTGTTCTCTGGCTCTCACTCTCTCTCAAATAAATAAATACTCTTATAAATAAATAAATAAAGAGGATAGAGCTCAGAGAGGTCAAGGCTGCTGGCCAACCATGGTCACAAAAGCCAGGGTGAACAAGCCACAGCTCTGGCAGGTAAATCCGGTTCCCTCTAATGCCAGAGGATGTGCATTTTAGCATGGTAAGAGGGGGTCTCAAAGAGGCGGGTTGGAAAGGAGGAGTCACCCCTAGAGAATAAACAGTTGGCTGACATTCAGAAATGCCACTTTATCAGAGTCAGAACTGGGCAGTCACAACCTGTAGAAACTTAGGCTACATAGGCTAGGAGGATTCTAAACCTCTGGCTACTTTCTTATCTTCAATCCTTTATTCTCCCTAAGGATAGTTAGCAGAAATGTGCTCAGAAATTCAGAGGCCATTGGCCCTCATGCAGAGGGGAGCTGGAGAGGCTGATGCTCTAGGACCTGGTGGAGAAAGAGATGGTTAGGCCCACAGGTGAGCCTGAGAAGGGCTCTTGGAGTTCCTATTCCATTTATTATCTTGGGTAGAGTCTCATCTCTTAGCTACAAAATGGAAGAGAGGTGGGTTGCATTAGATTAGAACTGTTCAAGCATTATGTGGGGCAGGCTCTACATGTTATAATGCCAATATTAACTTATTACGTTTATAGTATTAGCTCATTTAATCCCACATAACAAAGATGTAGGTAAAATTATCCATTTTACTGAGGAAGAAACTGAATCATGAAGAGATTAAGTTTTTTCCCAAGGTCAAGCATCTAGAAAGTAGCTGAGCACTGATTCTGGTCCTGAGACTCTTCACTGGCATAGGCTATACCCCTTCTATTATCAGGATAGCTCTAAAGTGCCCTGGCCCCTGCTGTCCATTCCAGAGGGTTTACCGTCCAGATTTTGGGAACACTAGGCTTAGACAATATGACTGCTTTTTATAATCTTATTTTTTTTTAATTTTTATTTTATTTTATTTATGATAGGCACACAGTGAGAGAGAGAGAGAGAGGGATCCCTGGGTGGCGCAGTGGTTTAGTGCCTGCCTTTGGCCCAGGGCGGGATCCTGGAGACCTGGGATCGAATCCCATATTGGGCTCCCAGTGCATGGAGCCTGCTTCTCCCTCTGCCTGTGTCTCTGCCTCTCTCTCTCTCTCTGTGTGTGTGACTATCATAAAAAAAAAAATTAAAAAAAAAATTAAAATTAAAATAAAAAAAATTAAAAAAAAAAAAAAAAAAGAGAGAGAGAGGCAGAGACACAGGCAGAGGGAGAAGCAGGCTCCATGCACTGGGAGCCCAACGTGGGATTCGATCCTGGGTCTCCAGGATCGCGCCCTGGGCCAAAGGCAGGCGCTAAACCGCTGGGCCACCCAGGGATCCCTGCTTTTTATAATCTTAAAGACTAGGGCTTTATAAAGATTTATTTCCAGGGCTGGGTATGTGGAGGAAGAAGGCTTTGGACACAATTTGGGCTGGATTGGAATTGAGAGAGCTGGGGAGAATGTCTCTGTTCTCAGCAGCCTTGAGGAAGACAGGGAGACCATTGTGGGGCAGCAGCCGCCAAATAAGAGAAGGGTTTGAGGCTGAAGCTCTCAGCTATCCTGGATGGTGCTAGGTCCAAGAACCTTTCTTTCGCCCATCAGTCATTCCCCCCTTCCTTATTTAACACCTGGTGAGTATATACAGTGTTTCTTTCTTACTAGATTGTTTAGGAAAGCCAGGTTCCTCCCAGGAGTGGCACTTTTGGATCAGAAGGCATAAATGGTCTGGTTTGGTTTAATGTAATGAAAATAACTTTTTTTTTTTGATCTGATAACAGTAGTCTTTACCAAAGTTACTAGTGGTTATTTCAGGGTTGGGGGGGGGGTACTATGAAAGGTACTTTACTTAATACTGTTCTTCAAGATTTTTATTTTTATTTTATTATTATTATTTTTTAAGATTTTTATTTTTTATAATAAAATAAAAAATAGGGTGCCTGGCTGGCTCAGTCAGAAGAACATGCAACTCATGATCTCAGTCCCATGTGTGTAGAGATTACAAAAATATATAAATAAACCTAAAATAAATAATAAATAACTTAGAAATATATGTAAAGTTATTTGTCAGATACTTTAGATAATATAGAAAGGTACAAAGAAAAAAATATGTCTGGGGCACCTGGTGGCTCTGTCAGTTAAGTGGCTGCTTTCTCGGATAAATTCTAAGTAGAATTGCTGGAATTCCTCTTATCTTTTTTGGGGTTTTGGCAAATGTTGCCTAGTTAGGGCAGGAAAATGATTGCCATTTCTGAAATGGAATATTTGCCTCGGTTTTTCAGGAAAGGAAGATGCCACCAAAACGTATAGCTAAGAGAAGGTCACCCCCAGAAGATGCTCTCCCCAAAAGCAAGAAGGTGAAGGGTAAGTTGGTATTGGCCTTTATTTCCGAATGGAGAGGGCCTCTTGGAGCCCCCAGAATCTAGGATTGGGCTCCTTCCTTCTCGACATCTGAGGCTGAGGAGCCTGGAAGCCCAGAAACTCCACCCAGATGGAGGGTCTCTTGTAGCTTACTGAATCCCACCCTCTGGAAATCATGAAGGAGCAGAGACTTGTCTACACAGCGGTACTGGCAAAAACAACAACAACCAACCAGCCCCCAAAACAAGACCCTAGCTAGGACTTTGCTCTAGGCAGTAATGCTCTAGGGCTAGGACCATTGACTTCCAGAAATGGGTTCAAGTCCAGGCTCTGCCACTTTCTAGCCCTGTAGCTATGGGCAAGTGACTTAACTTCAATGAGCTTGAATTTCCCCATTCATAAAATAGAGGCAAGAACAGCACCAACCTCACTGGGCTGTTAAGAGGAAAGAGATAATATCTTGCTAACATTTGAGGGAGGTAGCTGTGTTTCCCCCCTTCCTGGGACTGTGGAGGGAGATGGGGAGGAGAGAGATCCACCCCCAATCTGGGAGGGGAGAGTGTGAACCCACACTCAGACAGTGTCTGTCTTTTGCAGACCGTCGTAACCAGGCAGTGAGGGCCGTTGCCTCCCGTCGTGTTCCAGGTGCCCAGAGGCTGAGCCCTCCTGACCAGACAACCCGACCATGTGGCTCCCTGCCCAGGGCACCCTCTGCGCAGCCGTCGCGGCCCTGGCAGCCGTGGCCACGCCCCCCGGGGGAGGAGCTGGACGCCATTGGCTGTCCGGGCCCGCGGCGACCGCCGTTGGCCAGCAGATGGCCCGGTGCAGTCCCCTGGTTGGCTTGTACATTTCCTCATCTGCTGGTTTTCTGCCCCTGCTCCTGCCCCTCCCTGTTCAGCTGCTTGGCTGCTCCCAGATAGGAGCGGAAGGGTTGGGGAATATGTCTAGGCGTTAAGTCTCAGCCGGAGGATGGAGGCTAGGGACAGTGCTCTGACCCACGTAGGTTCCCTTTGGCTTCAGTGCAAATTTCCGTGACCTTGGGAAGGTTACTTAACCTCTCTGAGTCTGTTTGCTTTCCTGTAAAACAGGAGCCTAAATATGGAAGGTTTGTAGCATAATTTAAGGGACTAGGAAGCAATTTAACATTCATAGAGTTAGCAGTCAGTAAAGGGTAGACGTTACCTGAGTCCTCACTGTTGGCACCGTGACTCCTGAGAACTTAGAGCCAGCCATTCAGGAAAGCTATATGCATCCTCACTATTCTCTTCCGTCCCCACCAAGATTTCTATCACAGTATTGAGTGTCTTCATGTTTCCATCTTTTCCCTCACATTAATAACGTGCTCAGCTTTTAGTTTTCACAAAAACTTTGTGACAGAGTTATTTTTGTTATTCATATTTTATAGATGAGGAGACAGGCTTCTTAGAAAGATCCTATGACTGGTCTGTGGCAGAGCAGGGGCTTGAACCCAGGTCTGTGTGGTTCCAGAGCCCATGCAGTGACCCTCTCCTCCCTCCTGTCATCGTGCACACTCAGGAGCCATCTTCTTCATCCCTCAGTCTCCCATAGGTCCCACAGCACAGAACCAGGCATCGTGCTGACACTGGGCCAGGGCGACGTGGGCCAGCTGGGGCTGGGCGAGAATGTGATGGAGAGGAAGAAACCAGCCCTGGTGCCCATTCCGGAGGACATCGTGCAAGCTGAGGCTGGGGGCATGCATACTGTGTGTCTAAGCAAAAGTGGCCAGGTATGTTGGGGTGGGTGGCACAGGATTGGACCGGGCCCAGGATTGGGGGGCTTGGGGAAGGAGCTTTGAGCCACACACATTATTCTGTGGAGATGGAGCTGGTTAGCTGCGCAGGGAGTTGCCTAAACAAGAATGGACTGAAGCCAGACCTTCCACTAATGGGGGCATCTTGGGCACAGGTCTACTCCTTCGGCTGCAACGATGAAGGAGCCCTGGGACGGGACACATCAGTGGAGGGCTCAGAGATGGTCCCCGGGAAAGTGGAACTGCAAGAGAAAGTGGTACAGGTGTCAGCAGGAGACAGTCACACAGCAGCTCTCACTGAGGATGGTCGAGTTTTCCTCTGGGGCTCCTTCCGGGTAAGACCAAGTCTGGAAGACTGCATGGAGGTTGACTAGTGAGACCCCAGTGATAATCCATTTCCACTTCCTTGTTGTACTTAATGGTAGAGAAATCATGGCCCAGAGGCAGAGCTTGGGCTCAGACCGGGTCTCTTCTCTTCAGCCGTCTACACCATTGGCTGTTTCCTTGAATCTGTATCAGGAAGTGTGTATCTTGAAAAGGAGTGGGTCAAGGATGCCTTTGGGCTGAGGCTTACCCAGGAAGCCAGCCTGCTTTCTCACCCATCTCCCTGCCTTCAACCTCTGCCCTCCCAGGCCCTCTTCTACATCTGTCAGGGGTTTGGGGGTCCATGGGAAGGATTGTCACATCTCAGAATTTCTGAGGGAAGGGAGTGTAATTTAAACAGTAGAAAAAGGGATCCCTGGGTGGCGCAGCGGTTTAGCGCCTGCCTTTGGCCCAGGGCGCGATCCTGGAGACCCGGGATCGAATCCCACGTCGGGCTCCCGGTGCATGGAGCCTGCTTCTTCCTCTGCCTGTGTCTCTGCCTCTCTCTCTCTGTGTGACTATCATAAATAAATAAATAAATAAATAAAATAAATAAATAAATAAATAAATAAATAAACAGTAGAAAAAGTAAAAATAAAAACAGTAGAGTCAACATTAAAATTGTGATACTTCGGTATTTAGTTTATTTTGAAACGTCAAAAACAAAAGTGTTTCCTCATCAGGGCTATTTTTAAAGTTTTTTATGGAGAATTTCAAACACATAAAAGTAATCAGAAAAATACATTGAACATCCATCTCCTCATTTCACAGTCATCAACTTTGCCAAGCTTGTTTCCTCTCTACTCCCATCCACTACCCTATTCCTTTCTTATTTTAATGCAAATGACAAGCCACATATGATTTCATTCATTAAGTATTTCACTGTTTGTCCTGGCTCCTGCCCACTTCTTTATCCCCATCTGGCACCAATGCCCTTCACCAGACAGCTCTGTGGTTGCCTGCAAGCCTGGATCTGGCTGGTTTGGGGCAGCCAGGACTGGCTGGTAAGTGCTGTGTCCTGCTTTCTAGGACAATAATGGTGTGATTGGACTCTTGGAGCCCATGAAGAAGAGCATGGTGCCTGTGCAAGTGCAGCTGACTATGCCTGTAGTGAAGGTGGCCTCAGGTGAGTCTGGGGGTACTCACTCTAGGCAGGAATTGGAGAAACTTGTTCTGGGGGCTGGGCTTGTCTTGGGCCTTACAGACAAGCCTTGTATCCTCTGCCTTCCTCTCCCCCTTAGGAAATGACCACTTGGTGATGCTGACAGTTGATGGTGACCTCTACACTTTGGGCTGCGGGGAGCAGGGCCAGCTGGGCCGTGTGCCTGAATTATTTGCCAACCGTGGTGGCCGTCAGGGCCTTGGTAGGTGGCTCAGGTCCCTTTGGCCAGGCAACTTGGCAAGCCACCCCTTGGTGAAGGTCAGATGCAGGAGGGAGTCTCTATGTGTGTTTAGGCTTGCATCAGATAGGCCTATGGAGATAGATGAGAACTCTGACTCTAAGCCAGACCACCCTGGATTTGAATCCTGGTTCTACTACCTATTGGCTTTGGGACCCTGGACATATTTCCTCATCTCTAAACCTACTTCATTGGGTTGTGGTGAACTGAAATAGGTTAACATAGAATGTTTGGCACATGGTAAGTTCTGTGTAAATGTTACCTCTTACGGCTTTGGGATTCTGAGCGAGGCACTTGTACTCTCTTGGCTTCAGTTTCCTCTTTTTAATAGGGAAAAGGGAAAAGAATCCCTGTGTAGCTTCCCTGCAAGGGCTATAGTTTTGGGAAAAAACACGCAGGGCAGAGAGAGAAGCTGTATGTGTCTGCCACTGACTCTCGCCTCCTCTCTGCCTATAGAACGACTCCTGGTCCCCAAGTGTGTGATGCTGAAATCCAGAGGAAGCCGGGGTCATGTCAGATTCCAAGATGCCTTCTGTGGTGCCTACTTCACCTTTGCCATCTCCTGTGAGGGCCATGTATATGGTTTTGGCCTCTCCAACTATCATCAGCTTGGTGAGTCCCAAGCCCTACACCTGGCATAGCCCAGAGTGACTTGGGTTCCAATCCTGGCTTCTCCACTCATTCGTCATGCATCCTTGATGGGGTGAGCTAACCCCTCAGAGCTGTAGTTTTGTCATCTGTAAATTGAGACTATGCGTACCTTGGTGTTTGTGTGAGGGAAGCAGCATCACTGTGTGAGGGGATGAAGAAGGACCCCTCCTTGGACAGCTTCACCCCTGACCGCTCTATCTTGGCCTTTTCCTCCCAGGAACCCCAGGGACAGAATCTTGCTTTGTACCCCAAAACTTGACATCCTTCAAGAACTCTACCAAGTCCTGGGTGGGCTTCTCTGGTGGCCAGCATCATACAGTCTGCATGGATTCAGAAGGTGGGACCTCTGGGTCAGGGGTGGAGTGTTCCTGGCCAGACTCCTGAGACCATGGTCCTTGGAACCTGGATCTGCTCCATTGGTTGGGCCAGATGTGGGTCCTTGAGGGCCACCCCCATCCCCCAGAGTCCTGGCACTTTTCCAAGCATGAGTTCAGTGGGGTCCTAAGGAGGTTCTCCCAGGCCTCCCCCAAAACCAGGAGAGATGCTGCAGACCTGCTTCTCACCGCCCTGGTTGTGGGGCGGTTAAGTTCCCTTGGATACGGGAACTTAACCCTAACCTGGTCTACCTGGAGTGTACCTTCTGCTACTTTTCATCTCTCCCCCCCTCCCACAGGAAAAGCGTACAGCCTCGGCCGGGCTGAGTATGGGCGGCTGGGCCTTGGGGAGGGTGCTGAGGAGAAGAGCATACCCACCCTCATCTCCAGGCTCCCTGCTGTCTCCTCAGTGGCTTGTGGGGCCTCCGTGGGGTATGCTGTGACCAAGGATGGTAAGTGAGGCTACCTGCACTTGGTGTGGTTTAGTTTTGAGGGTCATGGTTCTTACCCCCAGAGCTCATCAGGCTCTGAGGTCCATCATCAAATAGAGCTGAGGTGCAGAGAGCACGTTGCTTTTCTCTCGACTGTCAGAAGCTCTGGCTTTGATGAACGTAAAATGAGTGAACAGATTATTTTAATGAGGGTGATTTGTTTTGTAGCATAGAAAAATAATAAAGAGAGACATATCACTGAGGCCCAGACAGCCAATAGGCCTTAAATCCAGGTCTCCAGACTCCTAACTCAGGCTTATCTTTACATTTTCCACCAAGGTGACCCCTTGATTTATAGCCTAGTATTGCCACCTTCCAAGGGAGTTGTACTTAGACTTTTATTAGGAGAAAGAAGGCTTAGATACCAGGGTTCTGGCAGGTACAGGAGAGGAGGGTGTGAACTAGGTGGTCACCAAAGCCTGAGTGGGTGAGTGGGATAGCCATGGACACCTTGAGAAGCCTGGAGCTGATGGAAGCGCTTGACCTGGGATTATGTGGGAATAGTTCCTGAGGAAGTAGAGCTTGTACTACACCTTAAAGGCTCAATCCTTTATGATAAGCAATGGAGCTCATCCCAGGCACAGAAATGTCTAGAGCAGTCTCAAAGGTCTCAGAGGTCCTTGGAATGGAAGGTTAGTGTAAGGGTTTGGAGAGTGGCCAGTCATGTAGGGCCTTGAATGTCATGCATAGGGGAAGGGAGAAGTCTTTGGCAATATGTAAGGACTGTGGTCTCTGGTTGACAAAGCTGTTTTTTTAATCCATCCTCTCCTTGGCTCCCAGCTCCCCTGAACTCCCAGAGGCAGGGACATTGCTCGGCTACTACAGGCCAAAGCCAGAATTTACCCTCATGTTCCAGGCTTCTCATGATATAGGAAGGTGGGGCTAGGGATCCTAGAGACAGCTGCCCCCATTTCTCTCCCTTGCAGGTCGTGTGTTTGCCTGGGGCATGGGCACCAACTATCAGCTGGGCACAGGGCAGGAAGACGATGCCTGGAGCCCAGTGGAGATGACAGGCAAACAGCTGGAGAACCGTGTGGTCTTATCTGTGTCCAGTGGGGGCCAGCACACAGTCTTACTAGTCAAGGACAAGGAACAGAGCTGATGAAGCCTCTGCGGGCCTGGCTCCCGGCCCCCCACCCTCTCTCCTGGAACTGAGAAGCTATGAAAACTACAGATTCCAGCAAGCCTCCCCCAGCCCCGAGTGCTCTGTCATCTCCTGCCTTTTTCCTATCAGCAGAACAGAATCCTTTTCCTCTTTTCCATCCTCCTTTCCTGAATCATCCTGCAACCTATAGGATGAAGGGGAGGTGGGAGGGAATGGAAGAGGGGAGGGGGTTTCGGCAGCCGGAACATTGCTCACCCCAGAGCTCTGTGGTTAGACCTTTCTCCCTCATCCCTACCTCCCATGGTCCTGGCTGACCCTGGTTTTGCCTGCCAAAAACCAAAAATTCCTCCCCTCGGGATTTGGTGCCCACGTTCTGAAAAGTTGGGGATCTTCAGGCCCTACTGTAGCCATGTGCCACTCTGTCCTTCACAATCCACAGGCATATAAATGGTATGGTGGTCAGACCCAGCTGTCATGGACCTATGCCTGGGGGAAACCTGAGATGGGGCAGGGCTGCCCAGCCATGGGCAACCCCAAGCCAAATATGTGGCCCTCAACAGATGTTCATGGGGAAGAAAAAATGATCCTCCACTTGATCAAGAAAAAAGCCAATCAGCCTTTATCCCAGAAGCACAAAGCATTCTGCCCTTCAGGTATTGCCTGAGTATCCTGCCCATCCAACCTGCCTTACCTGCAGCCAAGGGCCTGAAGTCTGGAAAGGAAGCTACATCTGCAGGGCAGGACATGGAGGGAAGGGGAAGGAAAGTTTTATAAACAAACTTATAGCAATATTGAAAGTGAAGGGAGGGAGGGGAAGGGGGTCAGAGGGCCAGAGGCTGGTGCCCAGGAAGGGAAGCAGCAGCTTGTACAGTGGCTGAGAAAATAGAAAACTGTTTTGATTTTTTAAAAATGTAAAGTATTTTGGAGGGGAGAGTGAAATCTTTTAACACTTTGAATAAATTTAGAGTTTTATAAAACAGGCCACTTGTTTTTTACATACTCCCTGCTTTTTTAAGGGAGCACCTGCTGTGTTGGGAAGAGCAGAATAAAACCGTACCTATGCACCTGGTCAAAGCTAGGACTTAAGTGATGTTGCAATGTCATGGTATGTGCCAGTCAGCTATTGATGTGGCTGTTTCATACAAATCAAAAAAGAGAAAAAGTTGATTTTTGCTTAGGTATTTATGTTTCAGGAATCACTCACTGGATTTTTTAAAAAAAATTATGCTGCATAATGTAAGAGACATGGAATGGATCTTTTCATATCCTAATCCCAAACCAAGATTTGAATACAGTACATATCTATAAATACTTATACTAAGCTTGCTGTTATATCATTTTCAACAGCTGATGTAATTGATTAAACAAGATTAACTGCATAATAACTTTTTTTTTTAAGATTTTATTTATTCACAAACACAGAGACAGAGGCAGAGGGAGAAGCAGGCTCCATGCAGGGACCCTGATGTGGGACTCGATCCTGAGACTGCAGGATCATGCCCTGAGCCAAAGGCAGACACTCAACTGCTGAGCCACCCAGGCGTCCCTCATAATAACTCTTAAGACTGCTTACAATGTGTATTTTAAATTATTTATTTATTCATGAGAGAGGCAGAGACCCAGGCAGAGGGAGAAGCAGGCTCCATGCAGGGAGCCTGAAATGGGACTCGATCCCAGGTCTCCAGGATCAGGCCCTGGGCTAAAGGCAGTGTTAAACTGCTGAACCACCTGGGCTGCCCCTTTTTAAAGATCCATTTTTTTAGGATTGATTTATTTATTTTAAAGAGAAAGAGGGGGGTGGGGGAAGGGCAGAGAGAGTGAGAGAATCTGAAGCAGACTCCCCACTGAGCACAGAGCCTAACACAGGGCTTGATCCCACAACCTTGAGATCATGACTTGAGCTGAAGTCAAGTCAGATGTCTAACCAACTGAGCCACCCAGGCGCCCCATACAACGTGTATTAATGTAGATTTTCCCAGCCATTTGATCAACCAAATCATACAGCTGACATGTCAATAATGGTGGTCAGTAGTTACATGTGTTTATTTACATTTGAATCCCTTAAAATTTGTAAACATTTAAAATTAATTTCCTTGGTTGCACTAGCCACATTTCAAGTCCTCAGTAGTCCTGTATGGCTAGTGCCTCTGGGCTATGCAAACATAGAGCATTTTTGTAATTGCGGAAAGTTACAGGGGACAATGCTGTAACAGACAGTGAAGGTCTGTTACATACATAACAGGAAGTTTTTATTATCACCAGAAGGATTCTTCATGGATGTCAGTGACTTGGAAGGAAAAATGAATATGATGTAAAAGAACTTCAAATGTATTCTGTGATTTTTTTTTTCCCTCTGAGGTTTTAGTTTTGATACAGGCACTATACTGATGGGAAATTAACTTCTTAAAAGTGTCTCTCTTTTTTTTTTTTAAGTCTCTTGATTATAATATCTTCTTTGTAAAGAAACACTTGTGTGTCTGCTCTTCCTCATTCCCCCCAAAAAAGCCCATTTCGATTAGATTTATTGAAGTTTTTCCTTTTGACAGTATAGCATGTTGAAAATTCCTTGTTCTTAACAGCTTTTCTGCATTGGAATGTAAAATGTGCTAGGCATTGTGCTGAACACTTTACATGCAATAATAGCTCTTTTAATCCTGTATCAGCCCTCTGAAGTCAGACTTGTCCTTCAGGAAACAGTCCCTGAGATTTGTGACTTGCTTGAGTTCAAGAAGCTACCTACCAATGCACAAACTAGGCTGGAATCTACATCAGCCTCTACCTGAGCCTAGAACTTCCTTTTCCTTGTATTGCACGTGAGCGTTTTAAAGCTCTCTGTAGGTGCTTTACATATATTAGAACAGTGTCAGGCACATGGTACTCTATAATACTCCCTATGCCTTTATGACAATTGTACATTTTTTTGGTGTTGAGTATTTAGCGCCCGACTTAAGTGTCAGTTTTTTGTTTTTTTTTTTTAAGATTTTATTTATTCATGAGAGAAGCAGGCTCCATGCAGGGAGCCCAGTGTGGGACTCCATCCTTGGACTTAAAGGATCACGCCCTGGTCTGAAGGGAGGCGCTCAACTGCTGAGCCACTCAGGTGTCCCTAAGTATCAATTTCCTTTTGTTGAAATGCATCAAGTACTCTTTTATCTTTTCCTCCATCCTCCTCCAACCTGGATTGTTTATCCCAAAACAAATGTAATCATTGTATAAGATGTGGCTCTGCTATAAATATTTACAAAGTTGTAAATGTCCATATTGCTTTGACAAAATTTGTTTTTTTGCCCAACGTGAGGCTTAAACTCAACGCCGAGATTTAGAGTGGCATGCTCCACTGACGGAACCAGCCAGGTGGTCCTGCTTTGCCAGAAATTATAATCAGAAGATGGAGAAGTGTATATGTATGAATGAAGGACAGTTGTTAAAACATCTGAAACTACCATTGAGAAAGTATATCATGTAGAAATGTGCAGATAGGGCAGCCCCGGTGGCTCAGCGGTTGAGCGCCGCCTTCAGCCCACGCTGTGATCCTGGAGACTCGGGATCGAGTCCCATGTCGGGCTCCCTGAGTGGAGCCAGCCTGCTTCTCCCTCTGCCTGTGTCTCTGCCTTGCTCTCTCTGTCTCTCATGAATAAGTAAATAAAATCTTTAAAAAAAAATGTGCAGATTCTAGGAAGACATGGAAACATTTTCTGAAGGGAGTGGGAATTGAGGATAGTGATAGGGTAAGGGACTGCTGTTTACTTTTTTAAAAAAAGATTTTGTTTATTCATGAGAGACCGAGAGAGAGGTAGAGACACAGGCAGAGGGAGAAGCAGGACCCATGCAGGGAGCCAGATGTGGGACCCAATCCCAGGACTCCAGGATCACGCGGGGGCAGAAGGCAGGAGCTCAACCGCTGAGCCACCAGGGATCCCTGTTTATTGTTTATTTCATAAAATTAGCAAACATTTTCTCAGTGTCTACCATTATCCCCAACCAACACTGTTGTAGAAATTTGATTAGAAACAAAACACACAAATCCCTGTCTCATGAAGCTTACAATCTAAATTAAAAGCAAATGTTTAAAAGTCTTCCACTTGCAGTAAGCAAAGAGCACCGCAAAGGGGCTGGCAAACTACTGAATAAGCAGCCCTCAGTTATAATTTGAAGGCCTCCAAATGCCATATTGGAGAATTTACCGGACACTAGGCATTGGGCCAAGTTCTTTTCCCAACTTCTCATTTTCTCCTCACAGCACCCTATGTGGTGAGCACTACTATTATCCGTATTAGTCTCAGGTTAAGTAACTTGCCAAAATAATTAGAGCAGGGCTGGGATTGGTGCTCCGTTTGTTGCAATTGACAGCCAAAGCGCCCTGACAACTACACTGCTGTGATAAGTAGGATGAACTGGAAATGTGGCAGCTGTTGGTTGGATCTCAAGTTTTTGAATCAGTAAGCACTTGACTTCCGGGCCCAACGCCCTAAATTTAGGAGGTAAAAACTGGTAAGGAAGGGCCCGAGTGGCTCACCAGCCAAGAGGGAGCCCCAGAAAGGCATCTTCAAGCTGTCGGCATGAGCGTCCCTGTTAAAGTTGAAAATTACTCACAGAAGCTCCCCATTCTGAGAAATGGGCGTCAAAGTGAGGCTTTGGCCTGGGACAGTCCCTGACTTGGGGTTAACCTGCCGGCATTACCTAGGCATTGAAATCCTGTTTGCTGAGGGCCTTCTAGGGACAGGGCATTGTTCTGGGACAAATTAGAGCTGGAGGTTTGCATTTAGAGAGTGGCTATGGGACTCTGGAAAACAGTGACAGGACGTGGGGATTGCTTGGATGAGATGATAGGGTTGCTCCAATTTACACGCCCCGTAACCCCCCCCTTTTCACCCCAGGGCTATGTACAGGAATGATGGAGGAAGAATTCCATCCAACTTCAACAAAAAATTTCACGTTTCGCAAACTGGGAAATGGGATGCGGGGGAGGGGGCGGCTGAGGCAGACCTGTCCGGGTTTGCCCAAGGTCACACAGTGGAACTGGATCTTCCTGGGGACTTTTTTTAGTGTGCATATATTTGCAGGGTTTTTCAGTTTTTGTTTTTACAATGAGCACACATTAGTTTTGCAATTTTAAATGTAAGTGTGTGTGTTTGAAAACATGATCAGAAAGAAACCCGAGAAAACCAATTAGCCGAGCAACCCCAGGCCGGCGCAGCGTGTGCCCCGCCCGCTCCCGCCCGCTCCCGCCCGCTCCCGCCCGCTCCGCGGACTCCCGCTGGCTCCGCCCCCAGGGAGCCGGGAGTTCCGCGCCCCACCAGCCGGGTGGTCGGCAAAACCCGGCGCGGCCGGAGCCGGCGCGGCCCTGGGCGCCAAGGTTCGGAGCGTGCGCAGAGGGCGGCGGAGGCGCATGCTCCCTGGCGGCTCCCGCCCCGCGGTGTGGCGCCGGCGCGGGCCTCGTCGGGCCGCGGAGTCCCGGCCGGCCTGCGGGCATGGCGGCAAGCCTGTGGATGGGCGACGTGAGTGAGGCCGGTGTGCCCGGGCCCGAGGAGGGCGGGTCTTGGCGTCCCGGGGGAGGAAGAGTGAAGGGGCAGGGTCCTCGAATCCCAGAAGGGTGGAAGTGCACGGGGAGGACGGCCCTTTGGGTGACACAGGCGCGTCCCAAAATCTAGGTGAAGGGACGGAGTCTGAGGAGGGCGCTTTCTGGCCTCTCGCCTGCGTTCCTGGAAGCGAACGGGAGGCGCCCCGGGGGGATGGAACGGCAAGAATCCCACGGGCTGAAGGCTGCTGTGGCCCGTGGACTGGAGGGTTAGGGGTCCTAGATCCAGGGAGGGGGCTCCCCACAGGGAGCAAGTGTGACGCGAAGGGAGGCAAAGGATTGGAACGTTGGAACGTGGGAGGTGGGACTCGGGCCGCCGAGTGGATGAAGAGCCCCGCTCCCCTCACCGCGCCCCCGCCAGCCGCGCGCAGCCCGGCCCCGACCGCCGCGAGGCGCCCGGACGCTACCCTGACTGCCCTGCTCTTGTGTTTACGCAGCTGGAGCCCTACATGGATGAGAATTTCATCTCCAGAGCCTTTGCCACCATGGGGGAGACGGTGATGAGCGTCAAAATTATCCGAAACCGCCTCACTGGGTACATTTTTCTCCTTCGATCTTCTCGGTTGTCCCTTTATAGACCGTGCTGCGGTCATTCTCGAGAATGTAAACATGGACAACTCGGGGCTTCCAACCCCTCATAATAGTTAATAGACTGTTAGAGATGCTAACATTTTTTTTTTTTTTTTAATTCATGAGAGACAGAGAAAGGCAGAGACACAGGCAGAGGGAGAAGCAGGCTCCAAGCAGGGAGCCAGACGCGGGACTCGATCCCTGGTCTCCAGGATCACGCCCTGGGCTGAAGGTGGCGCTAAACCGCTGGGCCACCCAGGCTGCCCATTGCTTAAGGACTGGACCCTAGAGCCAGAGTGAAAGTTATGTCTACTGTGCTACCTTGGGCAAATTACTAAACCTCTCCATTTCCATTTCACCGTGACTATGAAAATGGAGATCATAACACCATCTATAGACCTCATGGAGTTATGGTGAGGGTTAAATGAGTTAATTCGCATTCAGCATTTATTTTTTTTTTTAAGATTTTATTTATTCATGAGAGACAGAGAGAGAGAGGCAGAGGCAGAAGCACAGGCTGAGGGAGAAGCAGGCTCCGTGCGGGGAGCCTGATGCGGGACTCTATCCCAGGACTCCAGGATCACGACCTGAGCCAAAAGCAGATGCTCAACCACTGAGCCACCCAGGCGTCCCCGCATTCAGCATTTAAAGCAGTGTCTGGCATATGGAAAATTCTCTATAAATATAAACAGATCGTGATCTGCTAGGCAGTAGGCACTTTAAAATCATGTTTTGGTGGGGGTGCCTGGGTGGCTCCGTCGTTAAGCCTGGACTCTTGATTTTTGGCTAACGTCATGATTTCAGGGCCCTGAGGTCAAGCCTGCAGTGGGGGGCTCTTGGCTGGGTGTGGATCCTGCTTAAGATTATCTTTTTCTGGGATCCCTGGGTGGCGCAGCGGTTTGGCGCCTGCCTTTGGCCCAGGGCAAGATCCTGGAGACCCGGGATCGGATCCCACGTCGGGCTCCCGGTGCGTGGAGCCTGCTTCTCCCTCTGCCTGTGTCTCTGCCTCTCTCTCTCTGTGTGTGACTCTCATAAATAAATAAAAAAAAAATTAAAAAAAAAAAGATTATCTTTTTCTAAAAAAAAAAAAAGATTATCTTTTTCTGGGGCAAATGGGTGACTTAGTTAAATGTCTGCCTTCTGCTCAGGTCATGATCTCAGGGTCTTGGGATTGAACCCTGTGCTTTGCTCACTGGTCAGCGGGGAGTCAGCTTCTCCCTCTGCCCCTCCCTTTGCTCATGCTCTCTCTGTCAAATATATTTTTTTTAAAAAATTGTTTTTAAAGATAGTATTTATTTATTCATGAGAGACACAGGGAGAGAGAGGCAGAGACACAGGCAGAGGGAGAAGCAGGCTCCATGCAGGGAACCCGATGTGGGACTCTATCCCAGGACTCCAGGACCACGCCCTGGGCTGAAGGCCACGCTAAACAGCTGAGCCATCCAGGGATCCTAAATAGATAAAATCTTTAAAAAAAAAAAAAAAAAAAAAGATTATCTCTGTCTCCCCTGTCCAACCCCCTTGCGTGTGCTCTCTCAAAAAAATAAGTTTTTTAAGATACTATTTTTTTGTAGATTTATTGATTTACTTATTTTAGAGAGAGAGAGAGCACGAGCTGAGGAGAGACAGCAGGCAGAGGGAGAGAGTCTCAAACTCTCTGCTGAGTGTGGAGCGCCATGTAGAACTCAATCATACAGTCCTGAGATCATGACCTGAACTGAAATTAAGTCAGACGCTACCCCGGTGCCCCAATAAATAAATCTTTTTTTTCCAATAAATAAATCTTAAGAAAAAAAAATTTACTTTTAAGCAATCTCTACACCCAATGTGGGCTCAAACTCACAACCCCAAGATCAGGAGTCACCTGCTTCATGAACTGAGCCAGCCAGGTGCCCCTAAAATCATTTTTTAATTTTAATTTATTTTTTAAACATTTTTAATTTATTTATTCATCAGAGACACACACACACACACACAGAGAGAGAGAGAGGCAGAGACACAGGCAGAGGGAGAAGCAGGCTCCATGCAGGGAGCCTGATGCGGGACTTGATCCTGGGAGTCTAGGATCATGGCCCGGGCCAAAGGCAGGCACTAAACCACTGAGCCACCCAGGGATCCCCATTTTTTAATTTGTAAATTGTATTTTTTAATGACAAAAACGTCTGAGCTAAATACTATTATTAGAGAAGCTTCTTAACTGTCTTCAAGTTTACAGAGCAATAAATGACAAGCCAAGATTTAAAATCATGAGTGCCCTTAACTCTTATGTCATTCACTTAAAACGTTATTTTTAGAAACAGTACTATGTGCTATTGTTCTAGGTTCCTTGGGTACATGGCTGAAACAAACCAGACACACAGTCCCTCTTCTCATGGAGTTTATATATATTACATTCTAATGGGGATCCCTGGGTGGCGCAGACGGTTTGGCGCCTGCCTTTGGCCCAGGGCGCGATCCTGGAGACACCCGGGATCGAATCCCACATCGGGCTCCCGGTGCATGGAGCCTGCTTCTCCCTCTGCCTGTGTCTCTGCCTCTCTCTCTCTCTCTCTGTGACTATCATAAAATAAAAATAAATTAAAAAAAAATATTACATTCTGGGGATCCCTGGGTGGCGCAGCGGTTCGGCGCCTGCCTTTGGCCCAGGGCGCGATCCTGGAGACCCGGGATCGAATCCCACGTCGGGCTCCCGGAGCATGGAGCCTGCTTCTCCCTCTGCCTGTGTCTCTGCCTCTCTCTCTCTCTCTCAATCTCTATCATAAAAAAAAAAAAAAAAAAATTGCATTCTAATGACACAGTAAATATGTAAGCAAAACAAAATGCAGAGAATATTTTGAGATAGTGGTGCTATATTGCCTCTACATTCTTCATTCTCCTGAAGGGTTTTTAGTTTTCCTTAGGGTTTTAGTTAGAAAAAGAATTTTTGAGGATCCCTGGGTGGCTCAGTGGTTTGGCGCCTGCCTTTGGCCCAGGGTGCGATCCTGGAGTCCCGGGATCGAGTCCCACATCAGGCTCCTGGCATGGAGCCTGCTCCTGTGTCTCTGCCTCTCTCTCTCTCTCTCTCTGTCTATCATAAATAAATAAATCTTAAAAAAAAAAAAAAAAGAATTTTTAAAATCAATTTGACAGTGTTTACTGAGCAGCTACTCTGCCAGGAACTCTACTAAAGCAGCTTGCTAAAACATCAAATGGTTGAAAAATATAGATGAGAGAGATGAAGTGTGGTCAGTTCTGGCTGTTTGGTTGACAGGTAAACCTTTGTGTATTCAGAATCCCAGTACCTATTACTGAAACCCAAGCTCGGCTGCCTGTAGCTGCAAAGGCCAATATTCTAGAGATGAGAGTTTTATTTCTTATTTTTTTCCTCCTGATTCTGCTCCACCCCCTCCCAGAGATCAGTTTTGATTGAAAAAGAAGATGAGCTTTATTCAGGAGGCCTGGGAAGAAGGCAGACTCTTGTCCAAAAGCTAATTCCAAGTTTTTTCCTGGCCCAGAGATTTTTAAAGTGATTTAAGGTAGTTAATCAGTTAAGGGAATGCAGTGGTGTATGACAACTCTTGACTACGTGCAGTCTCAATGGTGCCAGCAACAGATGTTATCACAGTGCTTGGAGGTATTGCAGTGGGCTCTGGTTCAGGGATGGGGAGATGTTGTGCAAGAGGATTTGCGTCCTTGATGCCCATAGTGGTGTAGGAGAGCATGGTGACACATAGAAGTTTTCTGTTTTTTCTAGGAAAGAATGCATGATCTTTAAATGTCAAAGGTTTAGTTAATCAGTCACGTGGGCTAAGAATGCTTCAAGACTACTATGTTGGTCAGAGGGGCCAAAAGCAGCTTCCTACCTAAGAAACGATTTTCTTTTATTTCTCTTCTCTCTTTCCTCCCTCCCTTCCTTCCTTTTTCTTTCTTTCTTTCTTTCTTTCTTTCTTTCTTTCTTTCTTTCTTTCTTTCTTTCTTTCTTTCTTTCTTTCCTTCCTTCCTTCCTTCCTTCCTTCCTTCCTTCCTTCCTTCCTTCTTTCCTTCTTCTTTCTTTCTTCTTTCTTTTCCTTTTTCTTTTTTTCTTTTTTTCTTTTTATTTTTAAAATTTTTATTTATTTACGAGAGTCACAGAGAGAGAGAGAGAGGCAGAGACACAGGCAGAGGGAGAAGCAGGCTCCATGCACCGGGAGCCCCACGTGGGATTTGATCCCGGGTCTCCAGGATCGCGCCCTGGGCCAAAGGCAGGCTCCAAACCGCTGCGCCACCCAGGGATCCCTCTTTTTCTTTTTCTTTTTCTTTTTCTTTTTCTTTTTCTTTTTCTTTTTCTTTTTCTTTTTCTTTTTCTTTTCCTTTTCCTTTTCCTTTTCCTTTTCCTTTTTCTTTTTCTTTTTCTTTCTTTTCTCTTTTCTTTTCTTTTCTTTTCTTTTCTTTTCTTTTCTTTTCTTTTCTTTTCTTTTCTTTTCTTTCTTTTCCTTCGTCTTTCAACCATTTTATGAAATGAGAAAAAACAGGGAAGCCGTGAGGCCATTCACATACATATATACAGTGTGGAGGGACAGAGGAAAAACCAGCACCACACCAGGTAGTAACTGCTAACCAACTTCCTCAAAGCTCCTAGCAGTAGAACACTCAAGACAGGAGCATATTTATATAGATCCATGCCTGTTCTCTGAAATTGTCAAGGACACGCATTTCCACTGGCCTATCTCTGTAAGTTTTTCTGTATGAAATGCAGTGGAAGTTTTCAGTGACTCCAAGACAGACATAGAGAACTCATTACCTGTCCCTGTCTGGATTGTGGGATGCCAGGATGTGACAGGACAGGTGGAAAGGGAGAAGCAAAAAAAAAAAACAAAAAAACAAAAAAAAACAAAAAAAAAGAAAGGGATAAGCACCCACGCAGCAGTATGGAAGAAAATATGGTGAGAGTGAGCCATGGAGGGGTTTCCCCCTGCTGCATGAGGCCACTAACACACCTTGACTCTGAGCCTTCAGGTCTGATCAGCAGTCTCAGAACCCTGTGCCCATCCATGGAATGTCTCAGGTAGAGCTGCCCTAGTCCACCGGGCCCCCAGTTTTCATCCTGAGGTTTGAGGGGCTGCAGCCCAGGGCAGGGATGAAGAGCTTCTCTCAGGGAGAGCCAAGAGTGTGCTATCCTTTCCCTGAGAAGCCAGGGCTCTGCTGCTCCCTCCTCTTTAGAGTTGGTACCTCCATCCCCCCAGTTCTCTACATACTGTCTCCACTGGCTTTTTATTTGCACATTCTAGGAACAGATTTTCTGACTGGTAGATCATGCTAGCCTAAATATCTCTTATTTTTGCTCTTGTAGACAGAAAACCCGAGATAATTCTCTCTTTTTCTTTTTTAAAGATTTTATCTGGGATTCCTGGGTGGCGCACCGGTTTGGCGCCTGCCTTTGGCCCAGGGTGCGTTCCTGGAGACCCGGGATCGAATCCCACTTCGGGCTCCCAGTGCATGGAGCCTGCTTCTCCCCCTGCCTATGTCTCTACCTCTCTCTCTCTCTCTGTGACTATCATAAATAAATAAAAATTAAAAAAAATAAAGATTTTATTTATTCATGAGAGGCAGAGACATAGGCAGAGGGAGAAACAGGCTCCCTGCTGGGAGCCTGATGCAGGACTCAATCCCAGGACCCCAGATCACAACCGAAGCCAAAGGCAGATGTTCAACCACTGAGCCACCCAGGTGCCCCTGAAAACACATTCTGTAACACTTTCTACTTTATTGAAATAAGATTTGGAACTATCTTTTTTTTTTTTTTTTTAAGATTTTATTTATTTATTCATGGGAGATACAGAGAAAGAGAGAGAGAGGCAGAGACACAGACAGAGGGAAAAGCAGGCTCCAAGCAGGGAGCCTGATGCAGGACTCGATCCCGGGTTCCCAGGAGGCGCCAAACCGCTGAGCCACCCAGGCTTCCCTTTTCATAGATTTTTGAAAAATATTTTATTTATTTATTCATGAGAGACAGAGACATAGGCAAAGGGAGAAGCAGGCTCCCCGTAGGAACTTAATGCAGGACTCAATCCCCGGATGCTGGGATTACAACCTGAGCGAAAGGCAGATGCTCAACCACTGAGCCACTCACATGCCCTGAAGATTCTATTTCTAAGTGATATCTACACCCAGCATGGGGCTTAAACCCACAACCTGGAGATCAAGAGTCATATGCTCTACTAACTGAGCCAGCCAGGCACCCCAAGGTTACATATATTTAACTACAATTTTTTAAATTCAAAGAGAAAAAAAGAAGGCAGTCAGATGTGAAGCACCCACATCTTTCATTCATCACTGATGAGACTAAAACATGGTATAGCTGCTGGGGGCAAGTGTCTGGCAGTTCCTTATATACATCTGCCCTATGAGTCAGCAAGTCTAGTCCTAGGTATTTACTTAAGAGAAATGAAAACTTCTATCCACTAAAAATAGGACTTGAAAAGAGTGTTCATAGCAGCTTTATGACAATGGCCAAAAATTGCAAGCAGCCCAGGTATCCGCAGATAGATAAATAGATAAATATTGGTGAATACCACTCAGCGATAAAAAGAACAAACTAGTAATCTAACAACAAATGAATGACTCTCAAGCATTATGCTAAATGAAGGGTCACCTGGCTGGCTCAGTTGGTGGAGCATGTGACTCTGGATCTCAGGGTCCAGAGTTCAAGCCCTGTGTTGGGTGTGGAGCCTACTTTTTTATTTTTATTTTTTTATTTTTTTTATTTTTTTTATTTTATTTTTTTTTTTGGAGCCTACTTTTTTAAAAAAAGCATTATGCTAAATGAAGAAGCCTTTTACTGTATGATTCCATTTATTTAAAATTATAGAATGTACAAAATTTATGTGTAGTAAAAATAACTCAGTGTCTAGGAGATTTGTGTAGTTCATTGCATGTGTATTTCATTGCTTGTAAACCAAAAGAGAGAAAGAAAGAATTGTAAACAATAATTGAATAAAATGCCTGTTGAAGTAATTGAGGGAAGTATATCAATATCTACAATTTTGAAATATATCAGTAAATAAGGATAAGTAAGTAGAGGGATGGATAGATGGACAATTATGTGACAAAAAAAGTATAATAAAAAGATTCTATTTATTTGATAGAGTGGGAGTACACAGTGAGAGGGAGGGAGAAGCAGACTCCCTGCTGAGGAGAGAGCCCTACCCGGGGCTGGATTTCAGGACCTTAAGATCATGACCTGAGCTGAAACCAAGAGTCGGAGGCTTAACTGACTGAGCCACCCAGATGCCTCAGAATATGTTTTATAGTGGTTTTTAATCTTTTTTTTTTTTTTTCATGTCAGGCAGGTCGTGTGCCATGGTTGTAAGAGTTTGAGGGAGGTACATGTCACAACAGTATAAACACTGAGTCATCACACTTATGAACTACAAAAGGATCACTTCCTGTCTAAGTGTAGGAAAGCTCACACTCCTTTTCTCATAACCCTGGATTTTTAGAGGTGAGACTAATTGTCTTACATAAGGGCCTACATTCTGGAATCTGTTTTTGTTTTTTTGTTTTTTAAAGATTTTATTTATCCATGAAAGACAGGCAGAGACATAGGCAGAGGGAGAAGCAGACTCCCTGTAGGGAGACTGACCGTGGGACTCATTCTAGGACCCGAGGATCACACCCTGAGCCAAAAACAGATGCTCAACCACTGAACCACCCAGGTGCCCCTGGGATCTGCCTTTATTTGCTTCCTTATGGTGGTGTTTTACTTGTTCTGTCCCTAATGTTTCCTATAAACAGGACATTAGATTTAAGGGTTTGATTCCTAGGGGCGCCTGGGTGGCTCAATAGGTTAAGCATCTGACTCTTGGTTTTGGCTCAGGTCATCATCTCAGGGTCATCATGAGGCTCCGCACTCAGCAAGGAGTCTCCTGCTCTCCAAGTCTCTGCCCCTCCCCCTGCTTGTGCATGCACGTGCTCTCTCTCTCAAATAAGTTTTAAATATTTTTGGCAAAAGTACTTCATAGATGGGATTCCTGGGTGGCTCAGCAGTTTAGCGCCTGCCTTTGGCCCAGGGCGTGGTTCTGGAGTCCCGGGATCGAGTCCCACATCGGTCTCCCTGCATGGAGCCTGCTTCTTCCTCTGCCTGTGTCTCTGCCTTTTTTAATGAATAAAATCTTTAAAAAAAAAAAGTACTTCATAGATGATACAGTACATAAATAAGCTGAGTCTGAGACTGACCCAGATGGGCATTCCTTATATTTAGGTTTGTATGTTAGTTCTGAACTGGAATAGGGCAGGGAACACAAACAGTATAGGCTCTGATTAGAAAAATATTTTTCCCTCTCCTCAGGCCAGGGCTGAGTCTCACCTAGGAATCCCATCTTTAACCATTCTTTTCCTCTTGTTTGCTTTCTTTCCAGAATCCCAGCTGGCTACTGTTTTGTAGAATTTGCAGATTTGGCCACAGCTGAGAAGTGTTTGCATAAAATTAATGGGAAACCCCTTCCGGGAGCCACACCTGTAAGGACACTTGGATAATGATGATGTTCCCATTTTTATTGTCATCGATAACTCATTTTTTGAATCCCTGCTGTATCCTCACTTTATTTAATCCTGTAACAACCCTGCACAGTAGGCATCGTTATCTTTGACAGTCCAGGAAGCTGAAGCTCAGGGAAGTGGAGTAACATGTCTGAGGCAGCACAAATAGTAAGTGGCAGAGGCAGGACACAAACTGAAGATTGGTTGCCTCTAAAATCCGTGCTTTTTGCACCCTGCCCCGCTGCCTCCCTTAACAGAAGACTTGAAACTCTAGACCTCTTGCCTGATTGAGAAAATAGAACAGGCTGGCAGCAGTGAGGACACATTTCAAGAGAGTTACATTCTGCTCTTCCCACAGTTACTTAGCTTACAGCTGCATCACGCTGGCACACCTGGGCTCATAGAATCATGGAGCTGGCAATGCCCTTAGCGGTCATCCGTGCCACCCCCTCATTTTATACAGGAGAAAAAGCTGAGGCTTAGAGAGGGGGAGATGTTTTGGCCAAGGTAATTTATTTCAGTTTTTTTCAAATATTGTTAGACTTTTGAAACACCTTTCTCTGTTTTAGTTTGTTTGTTTTTAAATTTCTAGGCAAAACGTTTTAAGCTGAATTATGCCACTTATGGGAAACAACCAGATAACAGGTAAGTACGGGATAGTCCCAAGGTAGCTCCAAGCCCCAGGAAATGTCTGGATAGAGACAGGATGCATCACTATGCTGGTCACTACCTAAAAGGAGGTTGGGGGGCCGAGGTTAGTCTGCTTTGCCTTCCTCCTGAAGGATGACTCTCTATCCTCTTCATCTAGTGGACCTGCCCTGTGTGCTTCTTGTCAAGTCCCATGTCTTCTCTATATTTGGTCCTGCCTTCTGCCCTGTTACTACCACAGTAGTGATGTTTTTTCATTCAATAAGAATTGACCTGTTGTAGCAACATAAATCGATTCTTTCAGGGTGCTCTTCAAAAGCTTTAAAACAATGTATAAGAGATTTAAAAGGATTTGTGCCCACTGACCCCTAATTCTACTTCAGAATTTATATGTGGATGTGTGTAAGATTGGCCTCAAGTATTCATTGAAATGTTACATATAATGGGAGAAATTGGGAAACCAAATAATTTAATGATAGAGAAGTGGCTTAAATGACAGTATGTTCATTAATTGGAATACTATATATCCATTAATATGTCATTTTGTAGCAAATAAAGACACATTAAGAAGTTAGTGATAGGTTGAAAATGAAAAAATGCTAGAAACAAAACAAGTGAGTCATACCTGAGTTTTGTAAATTCTAAAAGAGAAGCCAGGGGCGCCTGGATGGGTCAGTCGGTTAAGTGTTCAGCTCTTGATCTCAGCTCAGGTCATGATCTCAAGGTTGTGAGGTTAGGCCCTTGCGTTTGGCTGCATGCTGAGGGGTAGAGTCTACCTTAAAAAAGAAAAAAAGAAGCCAAAGACAAAAATATAAAACAGAGTGTTCGTAGTGATTACTTTTGAGTTGTTGGGAAATTGGTAATTATATTTTTCTTTGTCTTTTTGTGTATTCTGATTTAAACAAGGGATATGTATCATACTTGAACTAAGAATGAGTTTACTTTTTTTTTAATAATTTTTCTAGAACAGAGGTTGACAAAATGTGACCTGACTTGTATCACCCATGAGCTAAAAATAGTTTTTATGCTTTTAAAGGATGTGGAAACAAAAACAGAGACCATAGGTGTCCCACCAAGCCTAAAATTTTTACTATCCGGCCTTTCGCAGAAAAAGTTTGCTGACCTATGTTCTAAAAGTTGACATATTTCATTTTAGTTATGCTTTCATTCTTAGGAGATAAGGTCCAGTTCTCATTATCTATCTTTTACTGTTTGAATTAAAAACATGCAGTGATGGGCTCCTGGTTGGCTCAGTTGGTAGGGCACACAACTCTTGATCTTAGGGTCATGAGTTCGAGCCCCTCATTGGGCATAGAGATTACTTAAAACATTTGCAGCAGATACAGAGTGTCTAGTTTTCTCTCTGGAGGACCTCTGATCAGGGCCCCCCACCTGCACTCTTCTAATATTTAAAGCCAGACAGGTTTTGTTCAGTGGGTTAAGCACTTGGGACGGGGGCTGCTTCCACAACACTTCTGCCAGGACTGCCAATGCAACAAATTAAGGACCCATCAGATGTGCTGTTCCCTGAGAAGGCCCAGGAGAGGTTTCTTAAAGTGAGCCAGAAGAGCTTGTTAGAACAGAGGTTTTGGTGTCTGTCTCTGAATCTTGTTCTCTCCTCTCAGCCCTGAGTACTCCCTCTTTGTGGGGGACCTGACCCCAGATGTGGATGATGGCATGCTGTATGAATTCTTCGTCAAAGTCTACCCCTCCTGTCGAGGAGGCAAGGTGGTTTTGGACCAGACAGGCGTGTCTAAGTAAGGCCTTACCTGTTACTGATGCCCACCTTGTTCCAGCATTTGTGTCATAGATGGAGGCGTTAGAGTGAGGCCAGGTAGCACGGTGGTTAAGAGCACAGGCTCTGGAGCCAGACTGTGGTGTGCATCCTGACTCCAGTACTGGCTAGGGATACTACAGTAAACAAGTTACCCAACCCCTGACCCGATTTCCTCATCCGTACAACAGATGCAGATTAATCGTGCCTGCTCACAGGGCTGACCTAATGATTACATGATGTGATGTAAATAAAGCAGATAGGGTATGCTTGAGAGGTGTTTGCCATTTTATTTATTACTGTTACTTCAAAAGTGGAGAAACCGCAAGAAAGGCTTATTCTTGATCAGAGTAATAGCTATAAGCACAGCTTGAGTTAAAAACTCACAACCTGGATTGAATCCTGCTTCTACAATGATATTGGGCAGGTGATTAAATCCCTCTGAACTTGGTTTTTTTCTCAGTAAAATGCGGACTACTCTTATCTAATCTTTGGGCAGTTTGAAGAGATAAGCCTGGGGAAATGCTCAGCAGAGCCCCTAGGAAATAAGTATGCATGAAATGTTAGCTATCATTTGTTGATCTCCCAAGTAACATATGAGTCCAGGGGTGCTGGGCCGGCTCAGTTGGTTAAGTGTCTGACTCTTGGTTCCGACCTACTCTTGGTTTCAACTCAGGTCATGACCTCAGGGTCGGGAGATCCAGCTCCAAGCAAGGATCTGGGTTCAGAGGATCTGGGTTCAGCGTGGAGTTTACTGGGATTCTTTCCCTCTTCCTGTCCTTTCCCCTCTGCCCCTACCCCCACTCGTGCGCATGGGTGTTCTCTCCCTGTCTAATAAATAAAATCTTAGAGAATATGAGTCCCTCAGAGCAAGAAGCTTGTCTGCTTGTGATTGCTGAGCCCCATTGCCTAACGTGATACCTGTTCTACAGGGCGGATGTGGTAAAATTTTGCTCAGTGAACTACAGCTGGTACTACCACCACTGCTACCATGATGATGGTGACAGTATTTCCGGTGGATTGGGAGGGAAGCCACTGTTCGGGAAGGATCCCATCAGTGAAGGTGTGGAGGGGAATGGTGAACTAAAGTGGGGGTTCCTCCAGTCTCAGGATCCTGCAGTGCTGGAGTATTTGCATTGCTCGGCGGCGGCGGATTTCTATTGATGGGACTCTCATCCCTTCCTGCAGAGTTTGATAGACTCCCCCGCTCCTCCGTTCTTAGACTTCACCTGCATCACATTTGTGATCTAAATAGGGTGTGTGCTTTTGTTTCCTGCAGGGGCTATGGTTTTGTGAAATTCACAGATGAACTGGAACAGAAGCGAGCTCTGACTGAATGCCAGGGAGCGGTCGGCCTGGGGTCTAAACCAGTGCGGCTGAGCGTGGCAATCCCCAAAGCGTGAGTGCTGCGCTGGCGGGAAGATAGAGGGCCTCTGGACTGATGCCCGCCTGGACGCTCCTCATCCACTTGATTGTTGGAGCTTCCACATCCCGGATGGGAGACTGCAGGGAGGCCTGTTATTTGCCAGGCTTTCGTTAAAGACGAGCGAGCATAACCCTGCCCCTCTGGAAGTTTATGGTTGGGGCAGAGCTGTGACCAGCAAAGGCAAACATGTTCAGACATTGCTGGTAGCAGTATTGAGCAGGCATTTGGTCTCTGCATACTTAATGTTCCTGCTCTTTGCCAGCAGTGTCACTGTTAGAAATTTATCCACAGAATTAATAAGAATTGAGAAGGAAAGAAAATTATATCCAATTTTAGCTATGAGAATGGCTAAGAGGTAATGATCCAAACATTACAGAATATTACATACATCACTATCCTACCTGTGTTGCCAGGTGGAAAGCCCTTCTTCCCTTACAGTTCCAAGCAAGTTTCTCACTCAGTAGAAGACAGCTATTCTCTGCGTAGAATCTTCTGTCCTTTGGCTTGAAGCAGTGGTTCTCAACTGGGGACAATTTTATCCCGCAGGAGATATTGGCAACACCTGGGGATAATTTTGGTTGTCACAACTTGGGTGGGGAGGTGCTAGACGCATCTAATGAGTGGAGACCAGTGATGCTACTAAGCATCCTAGACTGTACAGGATGGCTCCCACAACAGACTTATTTGTTCTGCCCCCAGGTCAGTAATGCCAAGGCTGAGAAATTCCATGCCAGGGTTGGAAGGGTACATTCTTAGGACAGGACTTTCATATAGCTAGGTTTTTCAAAGCAGCAAAAGATTTGGAGGTTCTTTGCTGCTTGGCTGGATTCAATACATGGAGGTCAGCCTGCGTGATTTTCCCCTCAAAATGTTATTTGTTTTATAGTACTATATAAGTCATTTGTTCTAAACCACTAGCATGGGTGGCTCAGTCGGTTAAGCCTGAGCCTTTGGCTCAGGTCATGATCCCGGGGCCCTAGGATTAAGCCCCACATCAGGCTCCCTGCTTAGTGAGGAAGACTGCTTCTCCCTCTCCTGCCCCTCCCCCTGCTTGTGCTCTCTTTCTCTCTCTCTCTCAAATAAATTAATATTTTAAAAAATATTTTAAAAAATACCAATAAACTCCACTATATAAAACCATTAAAGAAAATATTTAAAAGAAAAATTTCCTCATTACTCTAAAATGACTGTTAGGATTTCTGACTTCCAGGCTTCTCCATAAACATCTGTAATATATAGATATAGACACACACTCCGTGTGGATCAATTTACATGTGGTAGATTTCTTTATTTATTTTATTTATTTATTTATTCATTTTTAATTATAATAGTGCTCATTCTTTTTCCCCCTGGTTTTCTTTATATATACCTTCCCTTTCCCACATAGCTGCACAATCCTCATAATACATTTTAACAGCTGCAGGGTAGCCTGCAGTTCCTCTGATAATTGATGGTGTTGGTTTCTGATGTGTTACCATTTATTTGATCAACAGTGACTGATTCCCTAAAACTCTTAGGCTCTGACCTAGAGTTTGGAGTTGTAGCTATAAAAAAGAGAAACAAAGTCCCTTCTGCAAGGAGGTTACTTCTGTTCCATTTCTTGGTTGATCATTGTTGTCAGAATTTGGTGCCTGTGTCTAGGGAGGTGCTATCAAGCACTAGGAATTGAGGGCAGTGAGAGGTTCCTTTGAGAGTTCATCTGTGAGAGCTCAGTGTGGAGAAAGAATAGAAATGTGCAAACCCAGGCCAGGGAGACCCCCTTCAGTTACGTGAACGTATCAGGAGGGTAGCAGACTCCTTGGAAACATGGTGGGGGTAGTCACAGAGGGGAACATTAGTAGTTTCCAGCCTTGCACTGGGCAGGGAGAGGGCCTAGCCTCCCCATCAGGAAGTGGTGCTAAGGCAGTCAGACGTGGAATTGTCTAACTGTTCTGGCCAAGTCCTGCTCACCATGTAGACATTGAACTCAAAAGGAGCTTGTGAAGAGCTCGTTCAGACATTGAGAATTTGTGGTTCCTGTGACAGGGTTTGCTGTGGTGGTTCAACTCCTGCTTATGACTTGGTTTCGTCTCTGGCTTCACCATGGAAATAGAATACACCAGTCATGAGGACGCAGGCGCATTCCACACCATGTGACAGTTATAATTCTCTTTATAAACCACCTGGCATGGTGGTCTGAGCTTCTGCCTCCTGCACGTTGTGTTGCACTTACGAATCTGGCTTTTTGGAGTATGATGACTGGAAGCGCATTGCCATGTTGTTCTGATTCTCTCGTCTAGGACTTCTGCTCAGACCCCAGGCCTGTCTCATAAGCCTACTCATACATGGTTTTGTGTATTTTTGAAAGCAATGCATCCTTTGCAAGCTTGACATTCTGTCTTTGGTTGGCAGTGGCTGGGGTAGCAAGTGGTTAGCAAGAAAAAAGCTATCCACTGAGCCTGGGCCTCAGCCCTGATTGGTGAGCTCAGGATATAGGAGCCTGGCAAGTGCTCACTTCAGCAGCACGTGTATAGGAGCCTGGCAAGATGTCTTGTATCTGTCAGGACAGGTGCTGTATGTAATGATGTAGTGTTCAGAAATGAGTCTTGGGGTTTTGGCTCCAGTCCTGGGTGGCCTTGGGTGAGTCACTTAACCTTTTTAGAGGCTCAGTATTCTCATCTGTATAATGGGAATAATAGCTCTGTCATAGGGTTGTACAGGACTTAAAATAGGAGCCTGTATATGAAAAACAGTGGACCCAAATCCTGAGTACCTAATCCATAAACAATAGCTGTGACTATAGTGGTGATGATAAGGCTACTGGAACACTTCATCTTTGGGGGAAAGAGGTGATTAGACATTTTGTAGTTTGAAATGTTTCCTGGATCATCCTATACTCAAAATTTTCAGGCCATGTTCACCTGAGCCTTTGTGGCTGGCAGAAAAACAGTCATCTCCCCCACCCCCTAACCTGGATCTTGAGAAGAAGACAAGTCAGTACTGACGAGATGATGATGATGATGATGATGATGATGATGATGATGGTTATTATATATATATATATATATATTTTTTTTTTTTTTTTTTTTTAGTACTGACAAGATTTGATAAGAGACCGTTAAAAACCCCTGACTCTGAAACCTAGGCTCTGGAGCCAAACTGCCTGGGTTTGGATCTCTGTGACTTTGGACAAATTATGTGACCTATTTGGACTTTAGTTTCCTCATCTGTAAAAATAGGAATAAGTGTATTCTTATTGAATCAGGTTGTTGTGGGGATTAAATGGGTTAATCTGCAGGAAGCACTCCGGACAGCCCCTGGCCATGTAGATGTGCCATGTGATGGCAATGTTTGCCTGTGTTCATTTATTTTTTGCTTCTTTCTTTGTTTCAGGAGCCGTGTGAAGCCAGTGGAGTATAGTCAGATGTACAGTTACAGCTACAACCAGTATTACCAGCAGTACCAGAATTACTACGCCCAATGGGGTTATGACCAGAACACAGGCAGCTACAGCTACAGCTACCCCCAGTATGGCTACACCCAGAGCACCATGCAGGTAACCATGGTTTGGCAGATCTGGTCCTCTTGGGTCATGTCTTCCTCCATCACGGGATTAGTGAGGATGGGAGCTTGGGCTTCAGAAGAAATGAGGAAAGATGAAGTGACCTCTTTGTCAAAAATAAGGCCTCCTTGTCTTGGGCCAGGAATTTATGCTGCTTCTTACCCTCTTTTTGGTCTCTTGGCAGACATACGAAGAAGTTGGGGATGATGCGTTGGAAGGTAAGAAGGAAGTTTGTTTTCTCACTCCTCTTTCCTTTGTCAGGTGATTGCTCTGTGGCTGCCACTGTGCCTTTAGCTAGATGCAGAGGAATGAGAACTAGCACGTGCATGATTATAGTAAGAAGTGAGTGTGTCCTCCAGAGATGTGTGCGCAGTCCCAGGGAGCCTAGAGGAAGCAGCTCGACAGGGGACCGAGCCGGTCACTTCCTAGATGTGGGACATTCAATCCCCACTTGTAGATGTCCAGCATATCTCTTGCCTTATGTTTGTTTGATAGTTTATAAAATTCATTTTTTTATCTCCTTTTAATTTTTTTCTCTATATTTTATATTACATTTTTTCCCTCATTCTCAAGTAATAGTTATGATTGAAAATTTGGAAAATATGGTAACATCTTAAGAAGAAATTGAAAATCACCCCGATCCTGCTACATATAATAGACATATTTTTTTTTTAATTAAAAGCATTTATTGTCATTTTTACTGAATTTAACAGAAGAAAAAGGAAAGTAAAACTGAAGGAATTGCTAATCTTTAAACAAATGACTTTTCAAATGAGATCATTAATACTTAAAGGATTTCTAAGGTTTGGGACGCCTGGGTGGCTCACTGGTTGAGCGTCTGCCTTCGGCTTAGGGCATGATCCTGGAGTCCAGGGGTCAAGTCCCACATCGGGCTCCCTGCATGGAGCCTGCTTCTCCCTCTGCCTATGTCTCTGCCTCTCTCTGTGTCTCTCATGAATAAATAAATAAAATCTTTAAAAAAACTATGAAAAATAATTTTAATATGTTTCTGAATAGATGTTAAATTTTAAAGAAGTAAAATTTAAGGACACCTGGCTGACTCAACAGTGGAGCATGTGACTCTTGATCTTGGGGTTGTGAGTTCAAGCCCCATGTTGGGTGCAGAGATTACTAAAAATAAAATAAAATCTTAGGGCACCTGGGTGGCTGAGTCAGCTAAGCATCTGACTCTTGATTTCGGCTTAGGTCATGAGATTGAGCCCCATGTCCCGTCGGGCTCCACACTGGGCATGGAGCCTGCTTAAGATTCTCCCTCTACTCCTCCTCCTACCCCCTGCTTTCACACGCATACTCTCTCTTTAAAAAAATATATATAAAGTAAAAGTTAAAAAATAGTAATAAAGCACTTGTATACACATGCTGTCATCTGTCTCTAACAGCAGTGTCCTTGGAGGTGGGCCAGCAAAATACAGGAGCTCTAGTTGACACATGGAGAACTGGCCACCCAAGTGCTCTGCTCAAGCACACCCTGTGAGTTAGATGCTGAATCAGGCCAGGAGTCCCTGACTTTCTTTTTTTTTTTTCTTTTTTTAGTTCCTGACTTTCTATGCTCAGTCTCTGACTTCTCCCTCCAGGAGCAGATTAATCTTAACCTGATTATAATATTTTTGTGTAACTCCTTAGAATTAGAATTTTCCAGTCTCTTTCTCATCTATTAATATAATATATTAATACCAAACGTATTTTGTGCCAGGCCCTGCTACCTTTCAACATTATGATGGTGGATTGGTACCATTATAATCCCCAATCTACAGAAAAGAAAACTGAGGTTTGGGGAGTTAATAATAGCTAAGTCATGGAGGTTTTACTATGTGCAGGCCCTGTTTTACATCTATTTTTTTTTTCCTGTTTTACATCTATTAATGCATTTAAACTTCACAACTATTTTGAGGTAAGTACAATTTATTCTGGTTTTACTGAATAAAAAAAATAAGGTAAAGGATTCAAATTACTTGTTAAAGGTTGATGGGAGTCACTCCTGGAACCCCTGCTGTCTTGCCTCAGTTGGAGTGCTTTTACCACTGAGTCCTACAGCCTCCCGCCCAGTTCAACCTAATAACCACCCAGCGGGGCCACAGCAGGGAGCATTGCTCTTCTTTGTCCCTTCCTTGGCTTCCGTGAGCCATGGTTCATCAGGCCCTGTCTTCAGACTGAGGAAGGATGCTCTATTGTATATGTATCTGTGGACTTCAGCGTACACAAATGCTTGCCCTTGATCGAGCTCTTTCCTAAACTGTTCCTGTAAGTTGTTACCTATGCTTAGTGGAGAAACCAGACTGGTCAGGCTCTCTTATAGTTTCCATAGGGAGCTTCTGTAAATGCTCAAACCTTTGTATAATTAGATTAAAATTCCAAGAGAAAAGATCCTTCTGGGTGCAGAAATAGGCATAGGACTTACATGAAAAGATTCGGCACTGGTTTGGAAGAGGAAACAGATTCTTAAGAGTAGTGAGAAAGCTGGAAATAATTTGCAAAAGAAACACACATGCCTGTAAACCACAAGAAAAAAAAGTTTAAACATGCTGTTTGTATCAGAGGCGATCTGTACTATATCACCAGTAGGATATAGGATGTGTAAATCTGTAAGGCAGGCCAGCAAGCTTGAAACACAGGCAGGATTTCTATGTTATGGTCTTGAGGCAGAATTCCTTCTTTGGGAAACCTCACCAAAATTAAGGCCTTAAAATTTTCAAATGAAAAAAATTTTTTTTTCAAATGATAATGAGACCCACATATATATATATATATATAGATCTTTTTTTTTATTTTTTATTTTTTATTTTTTAAGATTTTATTTATTTATTCATGATAGTCACAGAGAGAGAGAGAGAGAGACACAGGCAGAGGGAGAAGCAGGCTCCATGCACCGGGAGCCCGATGTGGGATTCGATCCCGGGTCTCCAGGATCGCGCCCCGGGCCAAAGGCAGGCGCCAAACCGCTGCGCCACCCAGGGATCCCGATCTTTTTTTTTTTTAAAGACTTTATTTATTCATGTGAGAGACAGGCAGAGATGCACACAGGCAGAGGGAAAAGCAGGCTCCCCGCCAGGAACCCGACATGACTTGATCCTGGATCCCAGGATCATGCCCTGAGCCAAAGGCAGACGCTCAACCATCGAGCCACCCAGGCATCCCATCCCACCCATATTATTGAGGATTATTTATTGAGAGAGCACTTGCATGGGGAAGTGGGGCAGAGGGAGAAAATCCTAAACAGGCTCCATACCTAACACGGAGCCATCTGGGCACCGGAAGGATAATCTTAAAATCAGCTCATTACAGATGTGAATCACATATATAAAATACCTTCACACCAATACCTAGACTGGTATTTGACCAAACAGGGCACTAGAACCTAGCCAAGTTGACACATAAAAATTTAACCATCACACTATTAATAGGCAATTTTAAATTCAAATATACTTTGTTTCTTAGGGTGCCTGGCTGGCTCTTGATCTCAGAGTTGTGAGTTTGAGCCCCAACTTGGGTGTAGAGATTACTTTAAAATCTTAAAAAATACATATATTTTTTAAAGAATTTATATATATAAAATACATACTGTGTTTCTTAAAAAGTTAGTATTTTATTTATTTATTTTAATATTTTATTTATTTATTCATGAGAGACACAGAGAGAGAGAGAGGCAGAGACGCAGGCAGAGGGAGAAGCAGGCTCCATGCAGGGAGCCCGATATGGGTCTCCAGGATCACGCCCTGGACTGAAGGTGGCACTAAACCACTGAGCCACCTGGGCTGCCCCAGTTTTTTATTTTATATTACAGTTTTTATGATGTTTATATCCTTTGGATCAGTAATTTTACTTGAAAGATCTTTTTTGTTTGTTTATTTGTTTAAGATTCATTTATTTATTCATGAGAGACACAGACTGAGAGAGAGAGGCAGAGACATAGGCAGAGGGAGAAGCAGGCTCCTCACAGGGAGCCTGATGCAGGACTCGATCCTGGATCCCAGGATCATGACCTGAGCCAAAGGCAGGCACCCAACCGCTGAGCCACCCAGGTATCCCTTACCTTGAAAGATCTTACCCCAAATGATAATCAATGGTCCAGATGAATGTGTATAGAGGATTTCTTAAACAGATGTAGTCTTTTTTTTTTTTCCCTTGGTCTTTTTCTACAAGTATTGACATAGGGAAATGTTTTCAGTGAAAAAAGGGCCAGGTATAAAATAAGATACATAGTAAAAGCCCCGTTAGGGTTTTTGTTTTTTGGAATATAACTCACATAACAGACTTTACCCTTTTTATTTATTTTCAGATTTCACCTTTTAAGGTACACATACAGTCCAGTAGTTTTTTTTTTTTTTTAATTTATTTATTTATTCAGAGAGAGAGAGAGAGAGGCAGAGACATAGGCAGAGGGAGAAGCAGGCTCCATGCCAGGAGCCTGACGTGGGACTCCATCCCGGGCTCCAGGATCACACCCTGGCCTGCAGGTGGCACTAAACCGCTGCGCCACTGGGGCTGCCCTCCAGTAGTTTTTAGAAGGGTCACACAGCTGTGTACCCATTACCACTAATTCCTGTGACCAGTGGCCAGACCAGTGGCAGTCCCTCTCCACATGCAGCCCCTCCTGCCCCCAGCAACTGCTCAGCTACTTTCTGTCTCTGAATGTACCTATTCTGGGCGGGGTTTTTTTTTTTTAATATATTTTTTTAGGTTTTTATTTATTCATGAGAGATAAAGAGAGGGAGAGACGCAGGAAGAGGGAGAAGCAGGTTGCCTACAGGGAGCCTGATGCAGGACTCAATCCCAGGACCTCGGGATCATGAACTGAGCCAAAGGCAAATGCTCAACCACTGAGCCACCCAGGTGCCCTAAAAAAAAACTTTTTAAAAAATATTTTATTTATTCATGAGAGACAGAGAGGTAGAGATACAAGAAGAAGCAGGCTCCATGCAGGAAGCCCAACATGGAACTTGATCCCTAGACCCGGGATCATGCCTTGAGCCAAAGGCAGAGGCTCAACCGCTGAGCCACCCAGGCATCCCTAAAAAATTTTTTTAAGTAGGCTTCTCTCCTAATGTGGAGCTTGAACTCAACTCTGAGATTAAAAGTAAAGTTGCATCTCTACTGACTGAGCCAGCTGGGTGCACCAGGGCATTTTAAATAAATGGAACTGTATATCATGTGTGGTCCTTTGTGAATGGCTTCTTTCACTTAACCATAGTGTTGTAGAGTGTGTCATTACTTCATTCTTTTTCATGGCCAAACAACATTCCATTCTGTGGATATCCATTTTATTGATAGATGTTTGGGTTGTTTCCACTTATAGTATTATGAATATACTACTTATGAGCATTCATGTGTAAGTTTTTATGGGGACATAAATAAGTTTTCATTATATAGGAGTGGAATTGCTGGATCATATGGCAAACTCTTTACATTGGAGGAACCACCAGAGTTTTCTGAAAGGGCTGCAGCATTTTCCATTCCCACTAAACTTTTCCAAAAATGAGTGCGCCATTTCCATTCCTACAAGGGCTGCAGTTTCTCCACATCCTCACCAGTAGATTGTTACTCAATTTTATTACAGCCATCCTAGTGGGCTTCAAGTTGTATCTCATTGGGGTTTTTTTTTTTTTTTTAATTTTATTTATTTATGATAGTAACAGAGAAAGAGAGAGAGGCAGAGACACAGGCAGAGGGAGAAGCAGGCTCCATGCACCGGGAGCCCGACATGGGATTCGATCCCGGGTCTCCAGGATCGTGCCCTGGGCCAAAGGCAGGCGCCAAACCGCTGCGCCACCCAGGGATCCCTCATTGGGGTTTTGATATGCAGTTTCCTGATGGCTAATGATATGGTTTTTTTTTTTTTTTTAAGATTTTATTTATTTATTCATGACAGACATGAGAGAGAGAGAGAGAGAGAGAGGCAGAGACACAGGCAGAGGGAGGAGCAGGCTCCATGCAGGGAGCCTGGTGTGGGACTTGATCCTGGGTCTCCAGGATCAGGCCCTGGGCTGAATGAAGGCGGCGCTAAACTGATGAGCCACCTGGGATGCCCAATGGCTAATGATATTGAACATCTTCGTATCTTTATTGGCTGTGTGTGTGTGTAGATCTTTGGAGAAATGTCTATTCAAGCCCTTTGTCCATTTTTAAATTGGGTTGTCTTTTTATTGTTGCATTATAAGATTTCCTTATATTCTGTTCTGGATACTAGTTCCTTATCAAACATATGTTTTATAAATTATCCCATTCCATGAGGTATCACTCCCCTTTCTAGATAATGTCCTTTGAAGCACAAACATTCATTTCTGTGAAATCCTATTTTTTCTTTTGTTTGTGCTTAAATGGTGTCATATCTAAAAGGTACTGCTTGTTTACGCCTGTTTCCTTCTCAAAGTTTAGAGTTTTAGCTCTTATATTTAGTTCTTTAAACCATTTTTAGTTCATTCTTGTGTAAAGTATGGAGAGTCTAGCTTTATTCTTTGTGCTTTTCCAGTTGTTCCAGCACCATTTGTTGAAAAACCGTTCTTTACCATTGAGTTGTCTGGTATCCTTGTTGAAAACCAACTTACTATAAATCTATACCGTGGGTTTGGACTCTTAAAACTTATTCCATTTATCTGCATGTCTATCCTTAAGCCACTGCCAGTTTTTATTACTGTTGCTTTGTAATAGTTTTTGAAATGGAGAAGTCCTTGAACTTTGTTTTCTTTCTTTCTTTTTTTTTTTTTAAGATTTATTCACTCATTCATTCATTCATTCATGAGAGACAGAGAGAAAGGCAGAGACACAGGCAGAGGGAGAAACAGGCTCCAGGTAGGGAGCCTCACAAGGGACTCCATCCAGGGTCTCCAGGATCATGCCCCAGGCTGAAGGCGGCACTAACCGCTGAGCCACCCAGGCTGCCCACTTTGTTCTTTTTCAAAATTTTTTTTGCTATTATGAATCCTTTGCATTTCCATCTAAGTTACAATTAGCTTCTCCATTTGTTAAACAAAGCAGCTGACAAGGGATTACATTGAATCTGTAGATCAATTTGGGGCGTATTGCTATCTTAAGCAACATATTCCATTGTACACAGGATGTCTATTTTGTTGGGTCCTCTTTAATTTCTCTAATTGTAAAATAAGTGTTTTAATGAATGGTTATGTTTGTACATTTTATTTTTAAAAGACTTTACGTATTTATTTGAGAGAACACAAGTAGTAGGGAGCAGCAGAGGGAAAAGGAGCAGCAGACTCCCTGGTGAGCAGGAAACTCCACATAGAGCTTGATCCCAGGATCCCAAGATCATGACCTGAACCAAAGGCAGACACTTAGCTGACTGAACCACCCAGGCGCCCTGCCCTGTGTGTGTGCATTTTAAACCAACACAAGACTACAAGTAAAAGTCTATAAAGGGTTATGTCATAGTGATTAAGGAGTTTTAAAACTTCTTTGTGAAAAATAATGTATACAGAAAAGTATGTAAAACAAGTATACAGTTCTGTAATTATAAAGCAATTGCTTGTGAAACCTTTATTTGGATCGAGAACATTGCCAGCCTCCAGAAGCTATCCTTCCCAGTCACAACCCTGCTAGGGAAAACTGTTGACTTTTGTGATAACCATTTATCCACCTAGATCTGCATCCTTAAGTAACATGATTTAGTTTTGCCTGTTTTAACTTCATACAATGCAGTTGTACTGTATGTACTGTCCTTTTTTCATTCAACATCATTTTTCAGTAAAATTCTGCTATAGTTAACATATAGGTCTATTAGCTCCGAGTGTACAGTATAGTGACTTGACAATTCTATACATTACTCGGTGCGCATCCTGGTAAATTACTAACACCATTTGTGAGATCCACCAAGTTGAATGCAGCCGAGGCTCATTTTCATTGCTCTATAATGTTCCCTTTGAAGAATAGCGCTCTGGACTTCATAGGGTTTTGTTTTTTTTTTTTTTTGGACTTCGTAGTTTTGATCAGATTTCCATAACCCAAAATTGAAGGCCCACACTAGGAAAGCCAGGGCATGTAAAGTCCAGAGATACGAGATGGACTAACAGCCACCATTATTTGAGTATTACTGTTGCATTCTCTAAGTAGACTCTACTTTGATCCTCAAAGGACAGGGAACTTGGGTGTGGGGAACAGGAAGCCCTGGGAGGAGGGAATGGAGTCCAAGCCTTGGAGTGCTTCTCTGGGTGCCCTGAACCCACCCTGACTTCTCTTGCAGATCCCATGCCGCAGTTGGATGTGACAGAGGCCAACAAGGAGTTCATGGAGCAGAGTGAGGAACTATATGATGCCCTTATGGATTGTCACTGGCAGCCCCTGGACAGCGTATCTTCAGAAATCCCTGCCATGATGTAGTCAGGACAGAGGACAAGCCGAAATGGATGGACTGTGTGAAGGAGATGAGAGACTCCTTTTTAACAGTAATATTGGAAGAACTTTTACCCTTCTGGAAATGTTTTGTAAGATTTTAGTAATCAACTCTTCTGAGATTGACATTCCTGCAACACCGCTGCCTTCATTTGCCCATCAGCCTTCCCAGTTTGAAAACCAGGGTGCACTGTTGAGCAAGGTTCTAATTGTATTTAAACAACTTCCCAGGCTGAGTTATCTATACTCTCTTGGAGATAAAGGAGAGTTTGGGGTTATTAATAAAAGTGGATTAGGATTTTTTTTTTTAACCCAGAGCTCCCCCCACCGCCCCCCCAAGTTTGCAGGCTAGATTTCCAGCTGGGAAGGAAGTTGCATGGAACCAGCTAAATCTAGACTAGAAGGCTTTAGACTTAGGGGCATGCTCCCAGAGCAATTCAGACAAACCCATGTTGAGGGTCTTAATTGTGACCTCTGTGTACCTGGCTCACCTGTTTCTTGACCTTAATTTCATTTGATGGGTATGAATTTCTCCAGTACCCATGTGGAAAATCAGAACTTCCCTACTTCTGTGCAACAGGAAATTGTATATCGGGGAAGGGCCACAACAAGGACAACTTAAGATAAATAGCTTAAGTCAGAAAAAGCCTTCAGATGTTTTAGGGGACATGTCTTAGGCTCTGCCTGAATTTTCAGGCCTATTAAAGGATATATTATATACGATGGCAGTTATGGAATTGATCATATTGTCCTGAGAGGTCAACCTATTTTTATGGAAAGATGGACACTGTAATGGTATGGAATATCCAGCAATTCAAGAGACATTAAAACACAGGGCAGCCCTGGTGGCGCAGTGGTTTGGTGCCGCCTACAGCCCGGGGCGTGATCCTGGAGACCCAGGATCGAGTCCAATCAGGCTCCCTGCATGGAGCCTGCTTCTCCCTCTGCCTGTGCCTGTCTCTGAATAGAGAAAATTAAAAATCTTAAAAAAAAAAAAAAAGATAAGACAAGACACAAACATACTCCAAATTTTTTATTGGTCACTTACATGCCCTGTGCCAGCATTCACAGAAATACAGAGGTTGTGATTCTTCACTAAAATCATCTGTTGTCTTTCAACTTGCCTCATCCCATAGTGTTTCTCTCCTAAAAAGGAAGTATAAGCCAGCGTGTTAACATCCCCAATTAATTAATGCCACACTGGGTTTTTCTGAAGAGCTGGTCTCAGTCCCATATCCGCATTTATCATCCATAGATGTCCACTCAGATTAGGTTTCATCCTGGACCAGTCAGCCTAAAAAACCTGCTAGATGAACTATCTGTTTTTACCCAACCCATCTCCCATTCTCCCAGGACAGGGGCCAGTAAGATTCCATGTTTTGAGGTTTCCCCAAACTTCAGCATGAGCTCAAACCACTACAGTACACTCACAGCAACCAGCCCTTGCCACCAAAGGTGCAGGGCTTTGGCATCTGGTATCTTCTACTCCTAGCACATGTGCTCTTGGCCTTCCAACAGAGTGGGCAAATTTTTATCTTCTGGCTATTAACAGCCAGTAGGGCACACAGGGAGGTCAGGTGTAAATGATGTATGAAAAAGCTAACACTTTCCCAAAGGCCTGAGTAGGCTTATACTGATTCACTACACTACTCAGGATTCACAAAGCTCAAGCACTACTCAAAGCTGCAAGGAAGCTATGGAAGTTTCAGGTAGCCAACTTACCCGACTATGGATCCATAATCACAGACAAGGGCAACTTTACTGGGAACAGATCTAAAAAAAAAAAAAACCGCAACTGAAAAGGACACTCAATCAAGAGACAAGAAAGCCATTGATATTTATCAAACACAGAATTAAGTCAGCAAGCACTACAGCTGCCTGGAGCTTTACATACATCCCCCCTTTAAGCCTAAGATTATTGGGGCACCTGAGTGGCCCAGTGGTTGAGCCTCTCCCTTTGGCTCAAGTCATGATCCCAGGGTCTTGGGATTGAGCCTGCTTCTCCCTCTGCCTAGGTCTGTCTCTCATGAGTAAATAAAATCTTAAAAAAAAAAAAAAAAAAGAGCCTAAGACAATCACATTTTAGAGAAGAGGAAACCAGTTTAAAGAGAATTCAAACCTTGTTTGAAACTAGCCCACAAGCTATATACCAGACTATAAGCACTGCAGGGCCAGATTCACTTTTCCTTTTCCTCCTTTTACGACCACCAAGACCAGCGTTCAGATCCGATGGGAAAGGGAACCGGAGGGTCAGGCTGTCTTCAACATCTAACTTACCTTGTCTAAAGGACAGCAACACCTTGGTATCCTTGGATTCTTCAGTTACAGACGCTGCCAGGACACTTGGGGGCAGCCTGCAGAGAAAAGTGTGAAAGCTCTAAACAAAGTTGATCCAGTACACCCAACCACATGGACATTTACAGAAACACCTAGACTGGGGCAGAAGGCTTCTGGCCCAGGTCCTGAGTGGTTATAGGAAAGGCGAGTGGCAGCTGCAGGTATTATGCTGACCTGTGCTGTCAAAGTCTCTCCAAGTTGCTCTCGCATGCAGTTGGAGATCCCATGGCCACAACCGGCCACAGCCCTTGGAAACATGCTGAACTGACCCATCAGGTAGTTCCCAGAGACCTACCAGGTCCCGAGGTGGTTGTGTTCCATCAGTCATGACCCCAGAATCCTCACCAGAAAGCTCAACTTCAAAGTCATCCTGGAATCTTCAGCCGGCACAGCTAAGATGAGAAAACAGTTGTCCTGAATGATCTTACTGTTCCCTTCTCATGGTCTTCGTCTTCAGAATCCAAGGTGTGGTTTTTGAACCTGGTACTTATGCCTTACACCGTTCAAGGCAGTGACCCAAAGCACTGCTGAGATCTGTGCCACATGCCTCTAGATTTTCCCAGTACACCTGTCCAAACCGCTCCCCTGGCCTCCATACTGGCTTTTGGTCTCAGCAACTTACTTCCCAAAAGTTTTATTTTGACAATAACTATATGCGAGGCCCCATCAACAGAATGTTCCTGCTAGCCTCTGGAAACCTGTCGATTTTAATAAAGGACTCCACCTATACCTGAGAAATGGAAGGTTCAACAGGAACTGTCTTTTCCTGAAATGTTGCAGATCAGTTACATCAAACAGAACGGCGACCGTCAAGGAAAACTGTCACTCTGGGCTCCTTTTTGACCACAGCAGCTATGTGGAAGCAGCTGCAGCTTCGATAAGGGCCAGGGCAATTCAGGTCCCAAGACCGCCCCAACTGCTGTCCAACGGTCAGACTCCCATAAAAGCCACGCACTACTGCCCAACTGGAATTTATCTACTGAAATATACTGGCGACCAAATAAAGAGAAGATACCCTTGGGGCGCCTGGGGGTGCTCAGCTCAGGTTAAGTCTTGATCTTCCCGTCCTCAGTTCCAGCCAGACAAAGACAAATTATTTTTTAAATCGAGATTTAGGGATCAACTCACAACCTTGAGATAAAGAGTCTCGTGCTCTGGGGCGCCTGGGTGGCTAGTGGCTGCCTTTGGCTCAGGCCATGATCCCAGAGTCCTGGGATGGAGCCTCCGGTTGGGCTCCCCGTGCTCCCTCAAAAAAATCTGGGGGAAAAAAAGTCACATGCTCTACGGACAGAGTCAGCGAGGAATCCTGAGAACAGATAGTCCCAGTTACCACTTTTATTTTACTATGTACCAGTTTTGTCTCATTTAATCTACACAGGACCATTTATCTTACAAATACGTTAAGACCAATTAAGTTACCTACTAATTAGGACCTCAAGGGCTCTAAAACGTGACCCCTAGAAACCCTATCGTTTAATCCACCTGCATGAACTCCTCAACCTGCTGTGCAGCCAGATGACAGGTGAAGCTACTTCCCCAAAGTCACCCAACGGGTAGCTGTAATCGGCAGATTCAACTTCAGATCTGAAGTCCTGGTGAACACCCCAGAGCGGCGTCTCCCCAACTAAGCCACTTCAGGCCCAGGACTGCCGTTACTCACCCGTCGCCGGAGCATGTGCGGCCCCGCCGGGCTCCGGCCCTTCTCACCGCGCATGCGGCCGACCCGGCCTTCCGGGCCTTAGTCCCAGCAGGCCGGGAGGCCCGGCAGCTCCGAGCCGCTCCCAACATCCCGTGGCCTCGGCCAGAGGCTGCGGTGCGTGCGGGGCCAATGGCGGCGACGCCAAGGCGGGGTGGGGGGAGGATGGGCGTGCGTTGCGGCAGAGCAGCGGCTCGGCGCCAAGACTTGCCAGCACCACGGCGGCTGGGAAAAAGGACGGCCGCGCCGCAGCTGGGGGCTTATATAGGCCTCGCCCCTGGCGGCCGCGCGACAAAAGGAGCAAAGCGCCGCGCAGACCGCTGGGAGTTGTAGTCCGCCCGCCCTCAGGCGCCGGGTCCCGCTCGCAGCCCTAACCGCGTGCGGAGTCCTCTCGGCCGAGGCTGGAGCCGCGCTCCGCCGCGCTCTGCGCTCCCTGGGCGCCCGGCCCCGGGCCCTGGGCTCACGGTGAAGCGGAGCCGCCGTGTCCGCTGCAGTTCCGTCAGGCTTCCGAAGCCGGGAGGTGACGCTGTGGACAGCGACAGGACTTCGCGCCGACCGCCGGGAGCCGCCGCCGAGCCGCCGAGTGGGGAGGGGCCGCTCGGAGGGCGTCTTTGGGCGGAGGAGGCGACCGAGTGCGGAGGCTGACCGCGTTATTTGTGCAACACTTGCCTCTTCCGCTAATACATAAACACCTTTACTGAGCGCCGCGTAAATTATGCTCCGTTATCTCAGCTAGTTCTCATAATAACCCCGCGTGTCGGTATTACGGTTATGCCCACTTTACAGATAAAAAAACTGAGGCATGCATCACCCAGGTAGCTAATGACATAAGGACAGGAATCCTCGAGTCCACCGCAGAGACCTCACGCAGAGTCACTGTGCACTGTGCCATCCATTTGTTTTGTCCATGGAATGAGCCAGCATCAGTGTAAAACAAGTTGTCAAGAAGTAAATACCTATTCTGTGCTTAAACTATTCTTTCATTTTTATCCTTAATATACACTTTAAAAAGTGGGTACTACTATCATTCTCATTTATGGAAAAAGCAACAGACTCTGAGAGGGCCAGAAGCTTTCTGGTGACTCCCAGATGTGCTTCTCCAGCCTCACCTGTCCCCTGAGCTCCACACCTTCCAACCTGCAGCCTCTTGGACACCTGTACGTGGCTAGTAAATAAGCTTCTCAGAACACAGGCTTCCCTCCCCCACACCTGCTCTTCCCCATCTCGGTAAATCTTTGGAGTGACCCTGGTCTCCTCTTTCTCTAACGTCCCACTTCTAATCCATCAGCAAATCCTGTGTCCTCCACCTTTAAGATGGTAAGCCCGGGAACCCTGGGTGGCGCAGCGGTTCAGCGCCTGTCTTTGGCCCAGGGCGCGATCCTGGAGACCCAGGATCGAGTCCCACGTCGGGCTCCCGGTGCATGGAGCCTGCTTCTTCCTCTGCCTCTCTCTCTCTGTGACTATCATAAGTAAATTAAAAAATAAATAAATAGGATGGTAAGCCCGTCCCTTACTACCTCCACTGACGCTCTCATTGTGGACTCACAACTACATTGGCCTCCTAATTAGTCTCCCTGATTCTGCAGGTCTCCCCCATAGTCTGGTCTCAACACACCAGCTACCGTGTTTAAAGACCAAAAGTTTTTAATTTTCTTATTTATTTATTTATTTATTTATTCCTTCCTTCATTCATTCATTCCTTCATTCATTCATGAGAAACAGAGAGAGGGAGAGAGACGCAGAGACATAGGCAGAGGGAGAAGCAGGCTCCCTGCAGGGAGCCCCATGCAGGACTCGATCCCGGATCCCAGAATCATGCCCAGAGCCAAAGGCAGATGCTCAACACTGAACCACCCAGGCGTCCCAAGTTTTTAATTTTCATGAAGTCCAGTATGTCCATTTATTTATGCTTTGTGCTTTTTGTGTTCTAATTTTTTTTCAGATTTTATTTATTCATGAGATACACAGAGAGAGGCAGAGACATAGGCAGAGGCAGAGACATAGGCAGAGGGAGACACAGGCTCCATGCAAGGAGCCCGCTGTGGGACTGGATCCCTGGACTCCAGGATCACGCCCTGGGCTGAAGGCAGATGCCCAACCACTGAGCCACCCGGGCGTCCCAAGTGTCTGACTCTTGATGTGAGCTCAGGTCTTCATCTCAGGATCATGAGTTCAGCCCTGTGTTGGGCTCCACACTGGGCATGGAGGTTACTTAAAACAAATACATAAATAAATAAAAATAAAAAGGACATGAGGTGATATATGTTCATTATCTTGATTGTGGTAATGGTTTCATGGATGCACAGTTGCATCAAAACTGATTACATTGTACTCTATAATATGTACAGTTTACTGTGTGTCATTTATACCTCCATTAAGATATAAAAATAGAAAACATAACCAATAAAAAATTTACACTAAATTATTCACCTGCTCCGAAATCACCACTGACTTTGCAAGACAGTTGGAATAAAAGCTGAAGTCCCACGATGGCCTCTGAAGCCACAGATAATTTATTTGACTCCTCCTCCTCTCTACCCTCATCACTCACCACTTGCTTCCTCATTATTCTCTCCCCTTGCCTGGTCCCAGCTCAGGGCCTTTGCTCTTGCTGTTCTTCCTGCCTGGAACTATCCTCTGGATATCACAGACAACCACACTACTCACTTCCTCACAGCCCCTGGTTTTCTGTTCTAGTCACCTCCTCAGAATACCCTGTTTTGAAACAGCACCCTGTCACCCTTCAAGCCATTGTCCTGCTTGCTTGATATTTATTTTTTTAAGATTTTTTAAAATTTTTATTTATTAATGAGAGAGAGAGGCAGAGATACAGGCAGAGGGAGAAACAGGCTGAGGGAGACACAGGCTTCATGCGGGAAGCCTGACGCGGGACTCAATCCCAGGTCGTCAGGATCACGTCCTAGGCTGAAGGTGGCGCTAAACCGCTGAGCCACCCGGGCTGCCCTTGGTTATTTATAGCACTTGTGGCATTTTGCTATCATGTTATGTATGGATTTATTTTGTCTTCCCCATTACAACGTGAGCTCCCCCAAACAGGAATTGTGTTTGTTTGTTTTTTTAATTTTCATTGCTGTGTAAGTGCCTGGTATATAAAAGATAGTTAGCACTTCTCAAATAATTACAATGTAAATTAGTTAATTAGGGACACCTGGGTGCCTCAGTTGGTTGGGCATCTGCCTTCGGCTCAGGTCATGATCCCAGGGTCCTGGGATCAAGCCCTGCATCCATCTCTACTTGGCTGTGTACTTAGTGGAGAGCCTGCTTCTCCCTCTGCCTCTGCCCACCACTCCCCCTGCTTGTGCTCTCTCTCTGTTGACTAAATAAATAAAATATTTTAAAACAAAACAAATTGGGATCCCTGGGTGGCGCAGCGGTTCGGCGCCTGCCTTTGGCCCAGGGCACGATCCTGGAGACCCGGGATTGAATCCCACGTCGGGCTCCTGGTGCATGGAGCCTGCTTCTCCCTCTGCCTATGTCTCTGCCTCTCTCTCTCTCTCTCTCTCTCTCTCTGACTATCATAAATAAATAAAAAGTTAAAAAAAGTTAAAAAAATATTTTAAAACAAAACAAATAAATGAATTAATTACTGAATAAAACTTGGCCAAGACCACCTAGATCTCATACAAATGTGTACAACTCGCCTGCTGTGTTGCATGTTCTCCAGAACTACTTTGTGAGGTGGGCTCTATGACTTGCTTACTTAGCAGAAGGGGAAGCAGGGTAGGGAGGAAACATCACTGGCCCCACCCCTAGTCACATAGTGAGAGTCTCTGGCAAGGTCTGCTGACATCTGGATTCTGGGGCTAGATGCTGGGGGGTGGGGGTGGGGGTGGGGGGGCAGGCACCTGACCCTGGCCCACAGCGGGAGTGTCTGAGAGAGGAAGTTCAAAGAGTTGAATGCTGACAGTGCACTGCCCATGTGCTGACCACAAAGGCTTCTGGGAATGCTGGGTTCAAACTGCATTTCAAGCTGTTTCAGGCCCCTCTGCCTCTGCTCCAGCTGCTCCTGCCTGGAGCGCCCTTCCTCCTGGAACTCCCTAGCTCTTACTTTTCCTGGGAGACCCAGCATCCTGCAGGAGGCAATGCTGACCCTGTAGCTCCCTCAGTCCAGCCCTTTTGTGGGATTTGACTGAATTAATTAATG